>NC_084965.1:15177377-15777377 GCF_949316205.1 Platichthys flesus
GAAAGAGTGATGGAAGTGAAGAGCGATTCAACCTCCCACACCTCCCTGTCGGGGCCACAGCGGTAAACTCCCATGCCATCATTCATCCAACCTCAGTGGAGTGGTGCAAGGTGTTTCCAGTCTCCACCACGCTCTATAACTCAACCCTTCTTCTCCACCGAGACGCTCCTTAAACACCGCCTCCCTCCACCGCTCCCCCTCCGCTCTCATCACTCCCATCAGTCTGTCTTTAAAACAACCATTGGAGATATGAGGAGCAACAGCCCGCGACCATCACCGTAACTCTCCACACGTCCACCAGCCACAGTCATGTAGGCCAGGGGCAGAAGAATGTGGACGACATGTGGACAGTGCTGCTCCTCGGGCAGACTTCAGGAAAAATGGCAGCAATAGAGTCTACAGGGGCCATAATTCACCCGCGGCTGACTCAATGATGCTGTGACACAGTTATTGGCCATATAAACTAGAGCTGCCACTGTGTCATTATTGCTCACATACATGTGAGACTATCCTTTTTTTTATTTGCTTACCGCTTATTGTTCTTTTTTTGTGTCATGGCATTTTAGTCGATGCCTCTGGCAAAAAAAAACAAAGCAAAGAAAAATACCTGTGCTTCCCTTTTCTTGAGACTTTGCTTTGTTTTCCCACTATCTGAGCGAGCTTCAAAACACACACGTTGGCACATTAACAGGACATGCAGAAGATGTTAATGAGGTGGCTGTGTGCCTGCAGCGTGATGACAGCAAGTAAACACAGCAGAGGAGCTTTCATGTAATGTCTTCTCTACAGGTTGGCTGCGTCACAACTGCTTATAGCATCATACGTCTCCCTGTTAGAAATGATTTAATATCAGCTGGCAGCTACTTTTTACAATCCAAGGTTTCTTTCTGTACTTCCGATATTTTTAGACAGCATTTCAAAGGCCTGTCAGTTAACCCAACACTTTTCATGTTTAGCGTGCCTGTGATTCGTAGCATCAAACAATACAAATGGATGAATAAAGACACTAGAATGGCATCTTTTACACCTAAATAGCAGGTATATGTGGGTTTTTGAAACGTGGATAAAGCCATTAACTTCTCTCCCATTGCCAGTAGAGGAGTTTGCCGCTCTGTTATTATCCCCAAGTGCGTCATGTTCGACGTCACAAATGCCCTGACAACTGATGTGCTCTCAGTTCGCTGTCATGACAAAGTAGCTCATTCGCCCGGATTTCATGTTGCCATCACTGCCGATCAGAGACTACTAAAAACCTGTGTCTACTACAGACTCATTTGACCCAGGAGTGAATGCTGATTGAATCCATTCCAGCTACAGACAAAAGCCATTTTTTAGCGGGTCTTAGTGGGTTTTTGGACCAGTGGATAAGGGGCTAGCGAGCACATCGCTCCACCAAGTCCTAACAGTACCCTTATAAAACCACACTTAAATTCACTAGATCCAGATGTTTATTTGTATCTGCAATACGTTGCACACATTCATAAATACCAGTCATCTACCAATTGTTCATCAAAATCCACATTATTCTCTGAGAAATCAATGATAAAGCTGAAAATACCCATCTCACAATCTTGAAGAAAGTGAAAACATTTCCCCCGAATCCAGATCCGCACCAAAATGTACTGGGTTCTTCCACAAACAAACACAGATGAAACAAATGGAAGAACTCAACAAATTTTACTCTTAAAGATCAAGTTAGTTGTTCGAAGCTGCACTTTACTAAACCTGTGGGTAATGTCAGATTCTGTGGATCATTTTGGAGCTTTAGAGTCACAGAGTCTGAACTCACTGGTGGGGGTTTCCTGGCTGGATGCTAACCACTAATGCTGTAGTTTATGGTTGGCACCGTATCCTCTACACCACCAGGGAACACCAGTTTATAATTATTTTACTAAACTGTCCATTAAGATGGTTTATATGGTCTTAGACTAGATGAACTGCAATGTTTCCACCTACTGTTAAGAAACCAGGAAGGCCAACATATCCTTGAACAGCCTGTTGATGTTCAGATTGTTTGTGAGATTAGGAGTAGTTTATATATTTACAGATAGTGAACATTACCTTAGAGAACATCATTTATATTGGGTAGATTAGATTTACAGTGTTTCACTTTTCGGCAGTGGAGGCTTTGTTGCAGTGTCAGTGTGTGATTTAGTTTGATAAGACAAGCAAATTGTTCTAACATGCAATCTTGCCTTGCCAGCTTTTTAAAAAACTCGATCTAAAATATAGTTTTTTTCATTCAGGCAACTGTGTCGTGACAGTATCTAAATACTTCACATCAGGTACAAGTCTGCCCTGCAGGTTTGGAAGTTTATTTTATGAGCTGAGTAACGGTGAGGTTAGGGTCTCTCTGGCTTGTGAGACAAATAGGCTGTTAGTCAGTGTTTACACCTCGGTCGGACTGATGTATGTCCCACTGGTAAAGACAGAGAAAAATTAAAATCTCCTTCTCCTTTTCATCTTGATCCACTTGTCAAACATCGCATCAGTCTGGGGTTGTGTGGGCTGAAGGTGGGATGCATTCTGGACCGAGGAGGATGCAGCACAAACAGAATGACTCATAGACAGGAACCTGTGAGGTTTCAATTACAGATTTGTTTTTTAGTGTTGTTTCTTGACATATCCAATTTTTGTATAATCATGTCCCAATAATTGCAAAGTAATATAACAAGAAGACCAAATCTCATGATTAATATTCACATTATAGCTCATTTATAACTAAATGACTGATCTAGACTGTTTGTCCTAATCTCTGATACAAACCATAAGAGTTTCTATGGCAGGCAGGCCAGACCCTTGTCGTCATTGTTAAAGTAAAAAACATGTGGCTACTGAAAGGTCAGGGTTTCGTCAGGTTTGAACACAAAATAAAATTTACCTTAGGAAAAGATCAAGTTTTGGGTTGAACTAAGACAATGAATGATGTGATGTATCGCTATTTGTATAATTACCATTCCTTTTCTTACTGCAATTATTACATTACAAATCATTGAAATTCAGTAAACTAGAAAACCAAAATGATACCTCACAATCTTCCCTATCTTCCCCTAAGGTGAAATGTACAGTTTAAGAGGAAATCATTACTGAAGGACAATACGATTAAACTCTATGACCATTATCTGTAGCCAGTAACATCCTCTGTAAAAGTATATTTATCACTTTTTATTGACACCACAACTTTATACCATGAATATTTACTTTAGAATTTATAGTAAAAACAAGGTGGCTTGAAAAGTAAAAGCCTAAGTTTAAAAACAAAGATGGTAAAAATGTATTTGTTTATGTTACCTGCATCTCTGCATTTGGCACAAAATACAACCTCTTCAATCCGTTGCCAAGATCTGTGGTATTTTTGCACACAAATATTTTCATATTCTCAGAAAACAGCTATCAAGTAGCAGAGTCACACTCCTGGTTAAAATACATTTATTTATTGAGACACAGCAACACACAGGCATGCACACACACACACCAAAACAGACACAAACACACACACACAGACGCATCAGTGGCCACACCAATATCGAATTACCCTGTCTGGTAAACACTTTTGGTCCAGACCATCTCGATGTTTGAACCTCAATTCTAATTTGGTCCTGCACCAAATTACCCACAATTACCTTCCCAGAGCAGGTTAGTGCATTTTTCTCTTCATCAGCAGCAGCTCCTTGTCACCTCATCCTCCATCTCGCTCCATCTTACTTTCTTTTTTCGTCACTGTCAGTGTGACTCCCTCACATAAACACACACACATGCATGCAGTGAAACTCAGGAGCCCTGAGGAGTAGCTGTCAATCACCCATCAGGCTCCCAGGTCAATTTGCCAGGCTGCCAAAAGTGTCCTATCAGTGGGCTCCCCGGTGTCAAGAGCCCTCATTATAGGCCAAAGGCTAAACCAAGGAAGTGAATGAGGCTTTCCTCTTCATTATTTCCTGTCCCCCATGACCCCGTAACCTCCTTGTGCTCTTTCTGCTCTTCAATATAGCCACCCCCCTCCATACCTGGCTACAACCTTTAACCAACCACAGTGGCATAACCCTGTTTCCCTGCTGGCAACGACCCTGCATGCTGCTGCCTCTGAATCCACTCATGCCTCTAACTAGTTCTTTTTTAACACTCTTTCTTTGTTAGTTCCCACCTAGTTCTTTCTCCCTTCCAAAAGGCCCTGAGGAGCCTGTGAGAGAAGTGCTTGACAAGGGTCCTCGCAGTAGTGTTTTCTCACAATGTGCTCTGCATGGTGCCCACTGCCTTTAAGTGGCAGAGAGACATCAAAATAACATGGTTATTAGATGCTAAACGCTCGGGCAACTACTGCATTTTTTGAGGAATGTCACACGACAGTATTATTGCCTGTGCATTTTACATGGCAACTGAACAACAAAACAACAACAAAATGACAAAAACAAAGTTCTGAGATCAAGTCTTTAATCTTCTACCGGGGTTTTATTCCACAGTATCAATCTGATCAGGAGAAACACCCCGCAGCATGTGGAGCGTCTCAGTGTTGGCCACGCACCATGACAGCAGAATCACATTGGCAGCAGAATTATTTTATCCCTTGTTATTAATTCTCAAATCAATTAAGTGTCATCGCAGCATCTGTCTGATGAATTGCTCGTAATTAGCCCGTAGGTATAACACAGCCATCCTCCGTTATCTGACTCATACCCACCTGCGTGCTGGCTAGGCCAGCTGATGTGAGCGTAGATGGCTTTCCTGAACATTAGCCTAACACAATTAAAGTAATTATTGATTTTTGTTTTGCTTCCACGTAATTTACAGCCCAGATAGTGCTCTGTAAAATAGGGCCCTGATTTCTGGGTAGATAGAAGGTAATGCCTAGAAGCACCGGCAAAGCAGGATTGTAACTTTAGAGTGATGTTTATTTCCAGTTTTTGAAGCTCACAGGGCTGTCATGGTAGCAGAGTTTCATATTATATGGAACTTGCATACAGGGGAATAAACAAGGTCATCCGGAGACCTTGGTGGCTTCACCCCATGACACAATGGCTCCAGTCTTTGTTTGCCAGCCATCGTATCAGAAAGCAAGTGATTTACAAAACAGCCTCTGTGCGTGTATTGAATATCGCCCTTGATGTGGGTTTAGTTACAAAGGGTAAACAAACTGTGGTAAATGTAATACGCACATACTAAATCACCGTATGAAGGTGTAAAGTTTGTCTAATTTTTATCAACTAAACTTGTATCATTAAGTAAATAAAAAGACAAGATACAACCTCTTGTTTTCTTACTAAACTAGAAATGAATTAAACTAAATATACACCTAAACCAAATGTCAGTGACTTAAACGACAACTTAAAGAATTGTTTATAACAAACTATCAGACAGAACTTTGTAATTGATGAGAATCCCTTAATTTAACCACTACATCACTAAACCTATTGTCGCAGTGTAATCTTATCGTGGGGGTAAATGTGCCACTGTTGGCACAATCGCAAGCAGAGGGCTCGGGTGCAGCTGTGTAACATTTGGCCCTGTGTGTTAGAATGTCAAGTAGCCGAGCCCAAGACCCATTCATCTCTGCCTCCTCCTCCGTTCATCTCGACACATGCCAGCATCGAGCTGAACAGTGCTACATGCAAAGGCTGCCCCTCAAGGATAAGCCTCATTCAGTCCGACATATGGTGCTTGACCACGATGGAGGGAGAACAAAACAGGAAGTGTGGCAGGGCAGAGTCAAAGAGTAGAGAGCATTCTTAAAGCAGTTAGGAGGCGCACTAATCCTTCCTCCCCTACCAGGTGCTGAGAGAGAAGATAATCTGAGAGACAATGGCAACGGACAGGGCTCTCCATATGGGCCTTGGTGTGTGTCTGTGTGTGTGTGAGGACTGCTAAGAGGTGAGGAGGCAACAGGCTGACTGGGTGGGTGAGAGAGGGACTGGCAGCGAGGGGGATAACAAGAGTGACTGAGAGGGACGCAGAGGCCTTTGTCTCTGTTTTCGCAGGCTAAACAGGGATTAGTGGCTTGCTGACATTTTCTGTCACTAGCCCCACTGAGACGGCTGCTTAGAGAGTCCACGGCTCAATGAAAGTGAGCGTGTTGTGAGTGACCCGCCCCGGCTTAGAATCTCACTGACTGATCTGTGTCTGAGGGCTACTGGAATGACCCCTACACATGAAAAAGGTGATTATGCTGAGCACATGACAAGGCTTGACCGACACCGATCTAATTGATGATTATTACATTATTTTTGACAACGTTAAGTGTTCTGAAAGTTGAATTTTCATTTCAAAAGCCGAACAGTTTGTTTTTGTTCCCGTTAGATTGAGTTAAAAACAATTATCAGTTAAAGCTCAAAGTACAGAAGCCGGCTTGACTACTGTAATTCAAAGTAAGGAGATTCTATGAAGTTGAGCAGAAATTGAATTATTGCTAATTGGACTTGAATAAGGAACCCCAATGTTCCACAGCCAGAAACACGGCACCACAGAAGCTGGAGATGAATTAGATATTATTTTTAAATGAGGACATACTCTGCAAATATGTGTGAAAAATGTAGTTAATACAAGGATTGTAAGAATATAACTTTCACAAATTATATAAAATCAAGAATCATCGAAGAAACCAACATCAGATTTAAATATAATGAATCCACTAATTAATTTGTTACTATTAAAATAATAAATAAAATAATTAAATTTGTGCAGCTGTGGGCCCCTGTTCACCTTTTAAATGACAACCCTACGAAAGTTAAAAAAAGAAAAGAAATTACCTTCTCTTCCACCCTAGTTCCCTGTTGAAGTCCGTCACATTTGATTCATTATTAAACTCTGATAAAAGAGCGCTATGGCAAGTTTCCCCCGTTACCTCACAGCCCACGCATTGACATTCACATATCTGGCAGCCCCCAGTGTGAAACTTTGTTTCATGCCCCCACTGTGTAAAAGAAAAAACTTTACGTCTGTCTGCAGAATTCACAGCTCTACCTTTCTGAAAGTGAAAGTCTAGCAGGCAGAGACCAAAGAGAATGAGGCTTTGTTCCTTTGTGCTTTTCCTATTCGTACCTGCTTTGCCATCAGCGGTGTCAAATTACAGGCAGATCACTTTTTGACTTTAACCTAGATTCTTATATAACACTATTCTGTCTCTATTCATTTTTTCTCTCTAAAAATATCAGTTGGCTCTCACTAACTTTTGCAATGGTAAAGTTTTCACTGTTTATTTACCATGTATTAATTGTACAAGTTAGGGAACTGTGTGTGTGTGTGTGTGTGTGTGTGTACGTGTACGTGTCTGTGTGTGTGAGCGTTCAGATGAAGAAAAAGATGTGAAGGCAAAAAAAAAGTTGGTTAAGGGAGATATCAAGAACATGGCTGTTTTTTTTTTTCACTGCAAGAAGAACAGAGTTGTTTATCATACGCTCTCCTTTTTCCGAGAAGGAGGCACCATGGCGATAAAATGCCACGCAGACCGAGATAGGACGTGACACAAACTTGGCAACCACTCACCGGCCTCTCCACTTTTCACCCTCACATTCAGGGAATGTTTTCTTTATTTTTCTTCATTAGCGTGGAGCACGAGCAAGTAGCGATACGCCACATTCTCCACTGGGCCCTTTTAGAACAGCAGAAGTTGATCGAGCCCCGCTGATAAGATCAGTGGTGTAAGAATCCCTGATTGTCTGTAAATGGCACGCAGTACAGTCCCACCGGTTACCATGCTTTTGAAAATGATTGGCTGGCATTGTCTGCTAATGAGTGAGGTTATCAGCCAGTCAAAGATATGTGTCAAATGAACAGCATGTGAATGATCGCTACACAAAGCTTGTCTTTCTTTCCTCTGCTTTCGGGAACTTCTGTTTATTTGTTTAGCTTCGAGCCACAAATGCTGCCTCTGTGCTTGACATTATGAAACTTCTGACTGTGCTTGACATGTGAAACATCGAGCGTTATCAGAGCAGGGGAATACTTTTTTTTTTCTTTAATCAATGCTGGCTTTGTTTGGCCAGCACAAACAGAGGACATGAGGGCAGACCAAATGCCAAAGACTGGAGTTTTTGGTGGTTATGGATGTCCCCGGGCCTGTCCTCAGCACACGATGGAGATAGCGCTACAATGACCACCTTGTCCGGCCACTGTGGGAAGAGTGTGGAGAAGCATGTAACCAAAGAATTAAGATGCCCTGAGACGTGTACCCGTCCACTTTTAAAAACGGAGGCCACAATAAAGAGTTAAAAAAAGCGGAGCAAACTATCAAATGTAACTGCTTTAAAGAACTGGCTGTGGCTTGTTGATGTTCAGCTGAGAAATATCTTATAATGAGGCATGTGTTTACTTGCTGAGAAAAGGCAAAACACTGATGCAAATGGGTGAAAGGAGCTACAAAACCCTGAGCAACTTGTCTCAAATGAATTTGAGTTCAAATTCTCCTTGCACAGGATTCAACATATTCTTATTCATTCATTCAGTTGTTACTTCCCTGCAGTATATTGCTGCACTGATGGTTTGAATGTTTTTACTTTCATTACAGAGAGTAATTGGGATATTGACTTTTCACATCATGGAGGACGGTGTTGTTTTCTTCCAGTCTGATTATGGTTCTCCATTTGAGACCCTTGTACTATTTTTTCAAACTGGTTATCCTTGTTATCATCATATGGAGATGCCCTTCATAAATATTGCATTACAATGCATAGTCTCACTCCAGTCTCATTCCCCGCCGCATGTTTGGGAATATTCCTAGCCGCCGTTCCTAAATCCAGACTCTGCCTGCAGAGAGCAAAATGTACGATCAGAAATCCTTTTTTTTTTTTTTTTTTTTCTCCAATGCTTCGGAAAAAAGATAAGTGTCTTTTGCAGCTTACGCTTCGACGAGCCAGCACTCCTTTGATCTTAGCTGACAAGTGAGAACTTTCTCAGATAGGAGAAGAAACAGGCAGCATGGTGCACGGTGAAGGTGGCTTTGATAGAAGAAATTAATGAGGCTGGATATGTTTGGCTGCGCTCATTATACCTACACATAGACCCCAAACCCTGGGGGCCCGGTGCTGTGCTTCTTGTCTTTGTGCCATGATCTCTCTGTCTCCTGATTTAGAGCCTCCTCCACTCTTTTCCTCCTCTTTTCGTCTGCTATTCTCTCTTTTTCTCTCGGCACCCAGACCTCACCCCCGTCTCCTAAACTGTCTCTTGTCCGTGGCGTGTGGAAGAGAGAGATAATATAGTCTGCCGTGCATGGTGAGAACAATAAGTGTGTCATGTCGGGTTGACATGAAGCAGACACCTCTTCAAAGCCACCTTAACATTCCACTTCAGGTCTAACTGCATGCGGCTGGAGGAAGGCAGAGGGTTGGAGGAGCTGGAAACCTTCCTCTGCCAAGGGGAGCTACCAGTCTGGAGTTGTGTGTATGTGCAGGCATTTGTGTGTGCATGTGTGTGTTTGTGTATGTGTGTGTGTATGTGTCTTTCCCTGCATTAAATTAGAGTCCGCAATTGAAAAAAGATTTTTGTGCAAGGCCCGATTTCTTCTAGAATGAGATTGAAAAATCGCACACAGTCTCGGTGTATGTGTGTGCGAGTTGTTGTGTGTATCTTTGTCTGTGTGAGCGTGTGAGTCTGTGAGTGTTGAGGAGTTGATGGGCTTGAGGTTGGTCATGAGATAAGGGGAACATCTGTTAGACTGTCTTTATCTTTGGCAGAGCTCCTGGCACACCGCAGTAAGGAGCCCCATCTAATCAGAGCAGACACACAGTCGGGGGGTGGTTAGCATGGCTGGCAGCCGTGTTGCCCATCCTGCCTCAACCCTGGCACCAGGATACAGAGAGAGAGAGAGAGAGAGAGAGAGAGAGAGAGAGAGAGAGAGAGAGAGAGAGACTTACATAGACTCATCCAGAGAAGGGGAAATATTTTTGCTGTATTCTTTCAACGTTCTGTCATTACACATATCTTATCTCTGGTTGTTTTTTGTTTATACCGTATTTTTTATTTATGCAAAGAAACTGTACGGTGCAGGCATGCCCTTTGCTTTACACTGGTGCAGTTTCATACTTACCGCTGGGGCTGCCTTGTATACTAACTACTAATGGCACAGTTTACATGCTTTGCTTATGGGTATCTTCAAGGTGCTGGCTGATGATCCTCCTGCAGTTTTTTTCTTCAGCCAAATTTCCCCCGCTTGTCAGAAGACTTTAAGCAGCCTTCTTCTCTGCCCTCTGGGCTAAACAGCCACACTTTACACAAGTCTGCCTTTGCCTCCGGAAAACAAAACTAGTTTTCTTGCAAGTATGTCATCACTGCTGCCATTTGATTCCCTGTCTCTTTGGTGTTTTCTCTTTTACCTTTACCAGCTGTGACAATATCAACTGCAACAGACTTTAAGAAGTCAAAGACAATTCTTGTCACATTCTTTGACATGCATTGACTGATATTGAGTGCTAGGTGGTCTGCGAATCAAGATTGATTCAGGTCCTCTGCCCATCTGGAGCAGTTGTTTTCCGTGTGTGTGTCAGGGTAACCAGCAGTGACACCAGCCTGCAGTGCTGTATGGATCTGGTCCTTAGGAGGTCTAATGAATCTAGGTGAGCCTTGTCACTGTGAGTCTCCACGCATCGCCCTGCCGATCATGAGAGCCGACAGGTTTATGCATCTGTGGCGACTTCCCGGGGACGTGGGGATGCAGCGGGAGCCGGCACCCAGGGGCACAGACACACATTTTACTGTCAGAGTGATGCAAACGCCCAAAACGTTCTGGTCAAATGAAAATGTATCACACCGTCATCACTGCTTTCAAGCTACAGGTATTAGTATCCAGAAGAATTTTTAAATACCTATATACACATGAAGATTAGTTAATTTGGTCAGTTACTGTAGATCTACTTCAAGAGCACCTCTACCTCATTTGAGATAATATCAAAAGAGATTTTGCCAATTGTGAATAATAATGTATTGGTTTTTCTTGTTGTTGTTTGTGACTTGGTGTCTTTGAGGGCAATTGCCCCCGGTATCTCAAATTCACCAGCAAATACAGTTGTTTTTTATTCTACAACATTCAGGCTTTCATTTTCGATATAATAACTGTAAGGGGAATATTAGCACCAGGAGACACAATCTTTCATTTTCTATAACTGTGAGTCAAAGATTGTTATTTTTCCTCTCATCTCTGTAATGAAAATTTATTCCAACTAGAGGGGTTTCTGTTTATGGGAATTAACTCCCATATGAATTGGTGGCAGTGATAGAAACAAAAGCCGACATTTGAATTACACTTCCTGCATAGGTGGTCTGGGGGTAATAGGGAATCAAGTGTCTAACTTTTCTTTTTTTTTTTTATGTGTATTGTGTTTGTTTTGCTTCCGTCATCAGCCCGGCCACAACTAAGACTGACTTTTAATCCTGTGTTTGGACAAATTATGTCTGGAACATGACTCCCTTTCATTCAACATCTGATCCCAGAAAATGACAAAACCAGTTTAACCAGCAGAATGGCCGAATGACTCCCACCTGTAGCTTACACATGGACATTCCCAAATATGGGCTGCTGATTCACTTTCCCCCTTTTCCAAAGTCAAAAGTCACAGCCCGAGTCCCCCATAATAGCTTAATTAATGCAATTTTCTTTTTTAATCCTTACCATGTCAGCTCTCACAGAGGGAGACCTTTGACTTGTCAACCCCTACACCCCCCTCCCAAAGCGCGGCTGCCTTTGTTATGCTGAGTCTTAACATGTGTCACTTTCACTGGTGTGCTGTTCCCCCAGCCTGTTTAGATAAATGCCTATTGGAAGCCTTGCTTGTCAGGAGAAATTATGGCATCACATCTCTTGTTGGAGGAAAGCCAGAAGTCTCCTTGTTTACACACATGTCATTTAAAGCTGGACTTTAAGAGACAGCCCCTCTTTCTCCTGAGCTAACACTCCGGGATTTACGAGATCGGAGTAAACTCATCTCGTGACTCAAGGGAAGAAAATTAAGAGTGTGGGAAAAGGTTATGGCAGCCCTGTCAAAACGGGTGGAAAAGCTAAACAGGTTTGTGCACAGTTCTGGTTTGTGTCCGTGTGACTGTGTGTGCCTGTGCAAAGGGGTTGCTGTGAATCTAATGGTCATTATATATACTCTCTCACTGCATTTGTGAGCTATTTTTGTCCCGTCTTCTACTGGATGCTGACTCAACAATTCAGTGTTTTGAAGATCTTTTTGAATTTTTTTTTCTTTTCCTCATTCACTTTTTACTTCCCTTCCAGAACATGAACAACTGTCTATATGCTATGCTTTAATCAATATATTATAGTGAGAAAGATGCTAAGTGATAAATCTGAAGGGTTTATTATCTGTAGAATTATATCTCTATTCATACTTGAGGTCTTGAGCATTTATTTTGATTTTTTTAATTTGAAATCAGACTCAAACAGCTGAGCTTTTCTTGGAACTGACAAATTTCCTATTTGACGGGCTGTACTTGAACGAGGCCTTTAGCCACTGAAACATCTAGGTTCAGACGAACCCTCTCCCTCACCTTTACCACACAGGTCTATTGGAAACACAGTAATGCAGCACAAGGGCCAAACCCCAGCACTTTGAAAACGCTCAAGCTCATTCCTCTGGTGGTAGGTAGGCATGTAGGAGATAAGGCCAAGCTTCTACCTCGCTATATTTCCCTTCCCATCTTCCTCTCCTTTGCTCTCTAAGCTTTTCCTTTCCATAAAGCAAAGTCAGTTAGGGGGGGGTCGAGCTACATCCACAGTTCACATGTCCTATTGTGAGCCTTTGATGTGAAAGTTACAGTCGAGATCTGCCATTCATTACACTTTGTGGTTTGACTCTTTAAACCTTGAAGTAGTATTCAAGTTTCAGCTGTAGTGGATGGTTGAGTCCGTAGACTGTTTGATGAAATATGGACGACACATCTCCAGTTCCTCCCACAATCTAAAAATGAAGCTTAAACATCTTGGATACGATTGATGCTAACTTGCGCATTTGAAGCGAGAGTCTGCGCAGTAGAGAGGATTGAAGAGCAGTAGCAAGGTTCCATCAATAAATACAATCGTGAATCAGTCTTCGCTTTCAATCAGGATGTTTTACCCTGTTTTTAAGCATCAAAAAACTAATCAAAGCCATTCTTGGAGGAAAAATTTGCAATTAAACAAACCATTACCAACCACCTAAAACGACAGAAAAACATCTCCGAAAAAAAGGAAATTGTACTTTCACCTCATAGATTCCTATTTCTTAACTTATTACCTATTCTGCAGCCAGTCACCATTTGGATAAAACAATATGTTTCCCTTTTGGTCAGTTTTCATGTCGTCCATCTTTACTTACAGTCTATAATGGAGTTGCACATAGGGATACAAAATATTCTCTTTTTGGTTTGATTTGAATGCTTCAAGTATGACTATTTTATTCTAATCATACACCATACATATTTTATGTCAAGTTTCAATAGTTGCTTTAGAAAAATATATGTCTTGGAGCTGAGGGTACAAAATGTTTGTTTTAGATTCAGTAGAAGCTGTTGCGTTCACACCATACTCTTTCTAAAGGGAAGCAGGGGTTGTTAATGCATCCAGGTATTTCTTTTCCGCTGCTGAGTAAAATACCTGGCCTCTGGTGGCTATCATGAGCGGCACAGGTGGTAGATTGGAGCCATCAGCTGCTCCTGCTCTCAGCATATTTGTTGTTGCTTGTTGAGTTGACTCCTCACATCCTTTAGTTTGTTTCCTTGGTAAGGCTGAAATAAGTCAGTGGACTTTCTTTTAAATGTGTTTCCCCCCAGTAGTTTACCCTGGCTTAGTTGTTTACTTGTGCTGTCCTCCATAAGTGCTGCAACTGACATCACAGGCCATATCCCCTATCCTATGTTTGTAATGTGCCTATTCAATACCACTCTACAAAGCCACACATTGGGAAAGTGCTCTGCACAGCTGAGCACAGGGGGTGTATTGCACCCCAAATATGTCAGCTCCTAGCGGGGTGCTTAGCTCTTTAGTGGAATGGTAACGACTCAAAACATTCCCATCACAGAAAGAGCTGCCCTCCTCCTTCCCACAGTCAGTCTATGGAGCTCCTGGGGCAGAGGGAGGGTGGGCCTTTGCACAGTTGGAGCTTCTTCCTACTTTAGGGTACAAAGATAGTTGAAATTAGGCCGTCATGGAGGCATCATCTTTAACCTTTCAGCCAAAATACTTGACATGTCACATTGCTCTTTGGCTCAATATATCAGTCGTTGCAAATCAAGGCAGAGGCTAAATATGAATTAAAGTATCGCTCCTCCAGGACCTGGCTTTGCTCAAAGTTACTTGTGAACATAGGTAATAATTGGCACTTTGTTCATAGGAGTAGTTGTCACTCACAGCAAGGCCCCTTGACAACAGCTCAGTCTGAGCAAATATCTATAATATCTCTCATGTTCGCAGGCCCATGTCCAGCTCTTGAGCCCTGAGTCATGTACAGCATCGGTAGCATTTGGTACTCAGTTTTTATAGTACCCTGTAGTGTAGAATAATAAATATTTACACACAGTGCAATAGAGACATGTTTGTGGTATGAATCCATTCAGGGACATAATAACCTGTGTATATGCCCCTCACTGTATAGTCAGAAGCCCAATCTCACAAACACTTGGTTGTTTTATTTTTCGTGTCAGGGTGTGACACAAGATAAAGTCGTGTTGTCAAACACATACAAATGTACAGGCATGCACAGAAATCCGCGTTCCAATGGCCAATAGATGCGTACATACTTAACGTATTGGATTGCACACAGTTACTCTGTAAACATATGGATTTCATCACACATCTCCTGAACTACCAGGAACCACCTTCTCAAACATGTACACACAATGTGTCTCATAATAATGTGAGGCATGTGGACCATGCTTATACTCATGACCTCTACCATCTGAGGAGGAGATGAACAAAGAACCCCGGCTCCACTCCATGCACATCCTTTTATTTTGTATCCACACAATTTGCACTTCAGCTGTCATACAGTGGCACACAATTTGCAATGACACAGTGCTCACATAGACACGCAGGTAACATTGCACATTGGTGGGATAGCACTGCATGTACACACATACACGCACCTGACACATCAAGCTGGAGGTGCTAGAGTAGCTTCATAGCCTGTGATTTAATGGTCATTTTGTGGGCTGCAATAGCATCCTTTCCCATCCCCTGGTGCCCAGTGGTGAAATAACAGGCTGTGGGCTCATCCACAAAACCCACAGGACCACACTTGAATCATTGCTACAATTTGAGCTATCAAATTATAATGGGAGGATGAGATTGCCTTTCTTTGCTTGGTGCGTTAGTGTGTGTGTGTTTGTGTGTGTGTGTGTGTGTGTGTGTGTGTGTGTGTTTGTGTGTGTTTATGTGTGTGTGGGGGTGAATGTGTCCATGGCGGGTAGCTAAGCAAGTTTATATTTTCTGAGCCTGTAGGCTTTGGTTAATGTGTTTAGTTCCCATTTGTTCTCCTATTTTATAACTAAGGGGAAGGTAATTTTTCTTGGTTGTGTTGCTGTTTTTTGCTCTGCAGAACACCCAACTTAATTTGTAGAAACTGGAAAGAATGAGATGTCAGAAGATTGCTTGTCCCTTAATCTGAATCTCCCTCAGTTTAGAGTCAAGTTTTACTATGATTGCTATTTATTTGTTACCTTGATATCTACGCCAGTGCAGTTCAATATGAAGCGCATTGGTCTAAGTGATGGGAAATGTTATCTTTGCATGTCAAAGCACTAAATGTGTTTCTTACAACAATCCGACCACCAAGAACTCCCTAAGCATTTGGCTGCCATGGTGATGGGAAATGGACTGCATTTATATAGCACTTTTCTAGTCCTAGCAGCCAAACAAAGCTCTTTAGACTACAAGTCATATTCACCTTTTCACCTCATCTTGCCGAGTAGAGGAGCCATGGATTGAACCGACCCGCTCTTCCTCCATGGCTCTGTGTGTGTGACCTAATTTCTATCTAATATCTACCTTGAAATTGTAACTCCAATGCCAGGTCATCTTGACCTCACCTCATTCATGTGTCTGTAAGAACTTCACCCATTGCCCTTTTTCTCCTAAAGTGCCAATATGTCTGTGGCACAGAAAGAGGCACACCAAAATGAAAAAATGCAGAAAACAATGGATAATGCGCTGAGTCCAGAGACGCTGTTATAACACAGAGAAGCTGCCTGTGCCATCACAAGAGTAGTGAGGTCAATTTTTCCTCGGTGAATGGAATGTAATTTACCGTCAGCTTTGTGAAGGCAAGCCATGGTCATGGCAGAGAGCATTCGCTCCTCTGCTTGGGCTAATGATCGCCTTCAACAGACGTATGGCCGCCACGCTTTTCACCACAATCCTTATTCCACTCGCATTGATCCCCCTCCCTATTTTCACACAGTAATGGATGGCATTGTCCCTCCCCCGCCACTGTTAGTACAAATAATTACGAATCAATATGCACTCAAGGCCCCACATCAGAATATAATTTTAACACATGATTTATTTCCACCAATGCTGCACAGTCCCTCCCATGTGCAGTAGTCAATGGAGGCCTGTTCTGTGGCAGAAGTCCTTAAGGCTCTGCATGATCAATCAAAGCAATCATCTAAAGACTTTCAATTGTAGCTGCTGAATGAAAGAAATTGTGTTTTTTGTGTAACTCCAGTGGCCCTTTGTTGTGTCTGTGTTTGTTCACCAATAAGTCATGACAGGCCTTTGTCATGTGTTTTTCCACAGTAGTTACAACAATGTGTGATTTTTGCCCCATTATTGATAAGAAGATTGAAATATATCCATGATTTATAGCAGTGCCTTGCAGATCATTGCTGCACAAATGAAACTGTCCAAACTTATAAGATTCTTCACTTTAATATTGCAGATGCAAACCTCTGCAATAAGACCGAAAACTGCTCTCTGAAGCCATCAAACTCAGATTCAACCAATGACTCGGCAAGGCGTTCATATCAAAATCATTTGTTTGCCCGGTCTTGACATTCGCAGGCTAACACACTAATCTTTTCACTCTCTGGCCCTGTCAGGACCAGTGAAATATCATGCAGTGTTCTTCACTCAGACCAAATATGTGTATGTGTGTGGGTGTGTGCATACGTTCGTCCGTCCAGTATGTGTGTGTGTGTGTGTGTGCCCACATAGATTTGCCATTTGACATTTTGGCAGACAGAAAAGCCAGCTCTCTTTGAATCAGACTCGAAGCATTCCACCTGTCTAAGCCCTTCGAATATCAGCTCATTCATCCTATGCTGCTGCAATCACTGTCACACAGAAGTGTGAAAGGTCAGTCAAGCCATCGCTCCACTCCTGACAGCCAATAAGGAGGTAAAACTGGGCATGAGAGTAAAACAATGTTTGTTAGACGTGACCACACCCTCTGATCCTCACCTGAAATGAGTACTGTCGGTGTGGACAAAGCAGTTTTCGGCACATTCTAGAAATACTTTGATATATTAGGGGATAATATTCAAAAATGGCCGTGTGCGGGACTCTACTCTCCACTTCCTCCTAGGGCCAACTCGGAGTAATTCCCAGGCCAGATGTATATTATCTCTCTACTGTGTTCAACGTCTACCCCAGCCCAGTCTCAAAGTTGGATGTGTCCTCATTGGAAGGCACAAAGCAGACACCCTGATCAGATATGTGAACCACCTCAACCGCTCCACGGCTTGTGGTCGTAATCTCACTCTCATGACAAAAGGTGAGGGTTTAAATATACTATCGATTGGTAGAATCGGTTGTGTCCTGCTGTGACTCACCTCACATGGATAAACAGAATAAATGTGTTATAGCCAACACTTATTGTGATGCCTGACAATGTATGTGTTAGCTTGGGTATATTGCGGGGATATTGTTTTTTCTTTTGCTGGCACTCATACAAGCGATCAGTTTCAATGTGTTAACTGATCAGCAGTTGATGCTGAATGCTTTTATGGTAAGGCCAAAAAGTGCCATCAGCAAGTGTTGGGAGATGTTTGGATCGTTTAGTGACTTCAGTCTCTCCAGGGTACGATTCAGCAGAAAGGAGGAGGTGATGACAGCAATAGCATTATTGTATATGAACTCTTTCTGAACTAGGCACATCCCCTAAAGTCAGAGACCAACATTGGCATACACACGCTGAGCATTATAGACTCAGATCAAAGTACTGTAGACAAACTGTGGCATTGTCTGCTGAGGGGCTGTTGGGACGTCAGTGTAAGATACTAGGAATGTGTAGCTGTGACTATGTGTGTGTGTGTGTGTGTGTGTGTGTGTGTGTGTGTGTGTGTGTGTGTGTGTGTGTAGGCAGACAGAAAGTGGGGCAGCCAGCTGTTGGGGGTCAAGTCAGGTCCTTGATGTTCTTCTTGCATTAAACACTCACCCATAAAAGTCTCTCTCACACAGACACAGAATGATTCTTGCATATTTCTGTCGTGCCGCCCATTTCAGAAGGATTACAGTCTTTGATTCTTAGCAGATGAAACAAAAACAAAAAGGCACCGGCAGCACTCGACAGATGGAGGTCAGACGCTCTGAGAAGTAATTTTGTGCGATGGAATTTAGAATTAACAGGCTCATGCACACACACATTTCTAAGCGTTAGCGAATGTTATTGCAGTGTCTCGTCAGTGTCGGGAGATGAGTGGTTTTGGGATTCTCTTTGATGGCTCTGCTGCTACCCCTGCTGAGACGCCGAGCGATCTCCCATCTCCCTCTCACTACTCTCCCCTCACACACGCACACACTTAACACCATCTCTCCATCCATCCCTGATATACGAATAAGAGAATGTGGCAATCAGAAACATAGGAGCCATTTTCTTTTGTGGGGGATATAATGGTGAAGAGGTCAGTGTTCCCATCTTCTCCCGCAGCAGTGCTAGTCAAACGTACACACTGACACACACACACACACACGCAGGGAGTAGATCACAGTCTTGGCAAAGCAAGAGAGACAAGAAAGCCCTAGTGTGCAGTCACTAAGGGTGGGAGTAGATGAAAAGCTACAGGCCCAGACTCTTAGGACTCTTTAATGTTTAACGTGACAAGTGATTGGCAAACAATCGGCTCGTATTGTATTTATTTTTGTCTTTAACTTTAAAATCAAAGCAGCGTTCATGATTTGCAGTTTGGCGCTGTTCTTTTCACTCAAGGTGACTTTATGTCATCGCAAATCCTCTCCGCCTTACCACCCCGGACTGAGTGGCCTCTCACAGAGATGCCCCCTATTTAAAAGTGGACCGTCAGCTTTCCTGGTTGGATGGAGCCTCTGCTTTAGCTCCACAACTGCCAACACAGGACAATCTTATTCATCTCTCCTTGTTCTGAAGCTGTTACCTGAACCGCATTAATAAATGCTGCCGAGTAGCAGGGTAGACTCTCTTATCTGGAGCTTTTTATTCCTGCCTTTACATTCACTCCACTGGAATAAGTCATGATGCACCTTCCCGGCAGTGGCTTTGCACCTTGACGAAGGGGGCAGATTTAAATAACTCAAAGCTCCTTTGCTTAGACCTAATCCCCAACCCCAAACTAATCAACCACGCTGTTCCCTTCTTCATTCTTCACATTTTATATGTGATGGAGTGAGGCAAGGCCAGATAGAGGCATTTAAATGTAAGTGCTGGCAGGCTAATCTCTTCAAATCCATGCACCGTTACTTTCATTACTCCACCGAAGTGTGCGTTGTTTTCTTTTCTTTCATGTCATTCCCTTTGATACTACAAGTCAGAAAGTGATTTCTCACAATGGAAAAGTATTGGTCCCAGTTTCAGCACTGAAATTGTTTAAAGGTGGAGTAAGTGATTCTGGAGAAAGATTGCAGAACTCCACCCCTTTATTCAGTGGTCCTTCAGAAGCTCCATCCCTAGATTCATCTTGCGTCCGTCTATTTTTAACAGTATTTCTTTTTTACATATAAGAGACAGTTGAGAGACACAGGAAATATCTGGGAATAACATCCTGTAGAACATCTATATAGCTGGGAGTCGAACTGGAGGACTGCTGGTCTGGCATGTATGCCCATGTGGTTTCATCTCTTGTCAATGGGACTTATGTTGTGGAGTAAATGCAACCATGATGCTTCCACTGGTAGTCTTCCCTTCCATGCATCCACTCTACCTTGCTTCTTGTCCCTCGTCTGCAGTCATAGCCAATCCCTCCCTTTTTCCCCCAAATGGTGATATTTTCCTTATTATTTATCTTTCTACTGGAAACATTACAGAGATCCCAACAGGATAAGTGAGATCATTTCTTTTGGCATGGTTATTACACCCCCCTGTCCCCACACCCTGCTTCTGTGGAGCTTTCAGCCTGAAGCAAAACAACACAATAAAATACAGTTTTCTAAAGTGATCTGAGCACCCAAAGTTCCCATGACATTCAGTACGGATAAAAATCTCCAGGGAGGAATCAGCAACATCCTCAGCAGCTTTAGCGTTTCACCGCAGGGAGGGAAAGCAATAAAATTGAAGAGATAAGATGAGCTGATGGTGCAGGCTGTTTTGGCAGTAATGATGCCTTCAATGTTTTTGTTGTATGCTTCACCTACCATTTTCTACAGCTTTTATTATGTACTGGCTTTTGTCACAGAGCTGAGGGTTAATGGATGCATCACATATTTATGGTTTCATGTATGGATCTGCAGCAGCAACTCACATCTTTCATTTTTGGTGTAAGTATTCACAACAGAGGAAGACACAACTCCTTACACACATCATGCTGCACATTGCTTTGCCACTGAGGGCTCCTCATCCTCCTCACTTTATCTTAGGACTTGTTTACCCACCAAGTTTTGGGGAGTGGGGGCTTTTTCCATATCCACTGAACATATCTATTGTGAGAGGGCAAGATACACCAAAGTCCCCCCCCTTTGCCTGCCCGTTCAGTCTTTGAAGCTCTGCACTTGTCGTCATGTCTGTCCATCCATCTTTCAGCATGCCCAACAGGGTTCATGACACCGATGCTCCAGCAGTTTAACGTCTGGCACATCTGTGGAGCATTCTCTTTCGGACCCTGGTGTCCCGAGCCCCAGTGAGCACCAGGAACTGATTAAAGGCAGGTGGGGAGGTGAAAGTAGCAGGTTTTAAAGGCTGGTGTCAACTTTATGTACCATGTCTCTGTTTCAGGTTTATGTATGAAATTCAGTGTGTAATCAAAATGTCACAATTAAAAATATGGACAAACTGCTCTTTTCTTACTAAGAACTACACCTGTTCCACCCTAATGACTAAACTAAACTTAAAATGAGGAAAATGAAACAAAACATGTGGACTTTGAGTCACCTTTGAGCCAAACTGCAAGAAGAAGGTGCTAAGGAAAAAGCAATTATCATTGTATATAGAGTTGTCAAAGGACACCTACTACTATCTAATCCTGAGGCATTATTCACAGTGCCAAATTAGGTACTCTTACTGTGGTTTAGGACTTCATACTGGAATAACCAAGTGTGAAAGTCTTAAAAAGAGTTTTTAAAATGAAATAGTATTATTAAACAGAAACTGTAACACTCTTGCAGCATTTTAATTGCATAATTTAAATGCTAATTCATTTGAGTACTTCATGATTGTTTTTCAAATGTATCCACTTTGAGCCTGCATGTGTGCGTGTGTGGGCATGTGCATGCGCTTGTGTGTGTCTGTCTACAACACAAGTGGTTAAGAGTTCTTTGGCAGGTGTTTATATGTATTTGGATAGATTTGATCACCAGTATAACATTATTTACAAACTAGATAGTACCAAAAAAACCATAAAAGTGTGTAGTTTAGATCAAAATTCAGCCAGAGATTGACGATGGGTGTGGCCCATGATTGCTTGTGTAGTAACGTTTAATAAGCTAATATTCATTGTGTAAGGCTAGCATGATAATAAACCTTTTAGTTTTAGTGAGGGACCTTCCTCCAGCATAAGCCCCGGCACTCCACAGAGGACCCCCCACCCATCCCCACCCCACACCCTATAAGCACACAAAGAGAAGAGGCGACAGAGTTGGCCTGGGTAATTGGGATAATAATTATTTCTGCATTTAGTGCCAGCTGGGTGCCTGAGAAGGTCAGGGAACAGCATGAGGACAGGCTTATCTCCGTGTTGGTGCTGGCTTCCATATGGCAGCAGACAATAGTAAAGGGCCTTGGCCCCGGAAACAGCAGCATGGCACAGGACTGCCCCCACCGACAGAACACAACAACACACCATGAACCACGGTGGGTCTCAGGACTGCCTCACAGGCAGGTTGGCCTGAGACTGTCTGCACAGCAGTGGACTGACAATAAAGGACTGTGGAGAGATGGAGGAGGGAAGGAGGTGGAGCGAGGACGAGGGAATGGAAAGAGAGCAACAGAAATGAAGATGTCGATTAAAGGAGCCATTTCCATGGAGTTAAAATCATGAACTTGTTGCATTTCAGTCTTTGTCTCATCTGTTCTGGCCTGGCCTGAATGGAAACAATAAGAAAGGCTTTCGTAATTTATGAAGAGGACTTTGACCCCTCTATTGAAACTCTACCTTTATGCATTAGCCTGGTAAAGGCTCCAATCTTGACGAAAAGATGTGAACAGTGGGAGGTTAAAAGTCTTCTTTCTTTTCTCCCCATTCTACGGCTCTTTATTCAAGCGCCCCTTCGACCTCCCCGTTCACTGGGTTACCATGGCACCAAACCCCCCATAGCAACTTGGCCTGAGCTCCATAAATCAGATTTTTACTGTGTAGCACTTCTTTTAATCTCCATCTACTGACGGCTTTATTTGGTTCCTTCTCTTTGGAGGGCGTTCAGTAAATCCATCCTGAAAAGAATGGGTGTGTGTATGTGTGTATGTGTGTGTTTGTATGCCTGTAAGAAAAGACCTATGCAAAAAACAGTGTGGTCCAAGGCTCCTTTGAACCCTGTGCGGGTATTTCTGTCAGTTTGAGTCTCCCTCCATGTGTGGTGACTTTGAAATGAAGCCTCAGCCAGAATCATCCCTGCTTTTATTATGAGTCGTTAATCCAGGCTTGAATCGTACCTAACTTTCCTGTCCAGATGAGGAGGGGAGTACATTTTTTCTCCCCTATTCTCTCTTTTTTTTTTGAATTGTGACTTAATTTAATTAAAAGGGAACTTGGCAGTGTCCACACGGATTCATCTCTTATTCATGATGTGACTTTGTTTCCGTGCGACCTGTTAATCAGCTGTAAAGAGACACCGGCTAACAAAGGCCCGTCTGGCCGCTGCCATCAGACTGTAAAGCGACTCACTGGTCCGGGTCGGGGTCTTGTCTCGGAATCCATCTCCCAAAACAAACAGCTCAGTTGAGAGAGGACGGCCCTGATGAGACAGAGAAGGGTTCAGGTGAGCGAGTTAGTGCACGACCGAAGCGGTTAAAGCGTCTGGACTGGATGACACACTGCTCCGAGGGCCATTACAGTAACTGCCCCATTGATCTGCAAGTAAATGGATGAGATGGCTCTGTAATGGCGGGAATCTCTGGCTCTCAACAGCAGCTGTCACTCTCAGACGTTGTAACGTGTGATCGTTGAGACGGCCCTGTGAAATCAGACGCTGAGGTTGGGTAGACGTGAGTCTGCCTGGAGGAGAAAATGTTGTCTGTGTGTTTTTCTTTTATACTATGTTCGTATAAATGAATCCAGTCTGGCTTAGTGAGAGCATGTTTGTGTATGGGTGCTATGTGTGAAAGGCTCCAACCATGTGTCATGCATTTAACTTAAAAGGGAAGAGATTGTCATTTTGGAAACTTTGTTCCTCCTGCCACTTGCTGCAGGTAAGTTGAGAACATCGAAACCACCCTTGTATCCCCCATTTCAATGTAAACCTGCAGCCAGTTAGCATAGCTTAGCATTTAGACTGTGAGCAGGGGAAGCAGCTTCCCCTTTTTATGTGATCAAATATACCCATCAGCACCTCTAAAGTTTAGAAATTTTTGTACAGATTTAACATACAAGATATGTTGTAATCAATATGTAAAACAGACAATTTGGGCATAAGTCCTTGTCTATTAATTTTTTGCAGTCTATGACACAGGAGATAGAGCAGGTCATCCACTAAACAGAAGGTCGGTGGTTAGATGTCAGGCTGCCTCTTGCTGTAGAGTCCTTAAGATACTGAACCCCAAATTGCTCCTGACAGGTCTGCTGGCAGAGTGCGAGAGATGTGTGATAGAGAAAGCTACACATTGAAGCACTGCACGAGTATGTGTGTGTGAATGGGTGAATAGCAAACCTGTGCTGTAAAGTGCTTTCAGTGGTCATCAAGACTAGAAAAGCTCTAGAGAAATACAGGCCATTTATTCTTTTACATGAGCATGGGAAATTATGGAATATTGTCCATGAACGCATGAGTTGAACATTTTATGTTTCTGTGTTTGTCAAAAGCTATTTCTGTGAACAATTCCATCCACATGCTCATATTTCTGCACATGTGTGCACATGAGTGTGGGAGGCAGCCTGACTATATGATGACTCCGTCTGCGCCGTTCGACAAGCAAAGTAAAGGTTTTGTGTCCATTATCATATATTTTACTCTTGAAGGAGCACATGGCCAGATCATGTGGCAAGCTCTCATTCCTCCAAACGTGGCCACATAAACCTTGCCAGCTTTATATCCTGGAACCTCACATGTCTGGAGTGAGTCTTCCGCGTGTATCTATCCCCTTTCAACACAGGAAATGAATCTGAATCTGTCTTTAGAGGAGTTGCCATGTGAAGCTATTAACACTTGTTGTGCAATGTTGCTATTACTGAAATTATACAGGCAGTCAAAAAATATTGGATTTACTGGAGCAATAGCCAATTCATGTTTTTAAGTCATAAGGAAATGACCCACTTGGGGAATATTTTGATAACCTTGTGCAAATATGTCTTTCTGCTAAGGAAACTAACTTACAGAAGTAAAATGTCAAGGTTTCAGTTTCTAAAGAAATATTACAACTAACACAACTACAATATTAGGAGCAGAAACATCACCCAGCTTCATCTGCTTTCAAAAGAAAGCGGCATGATGGGCCAGACACATACAAGCACATAAACACCATTATCCTTGTGGGCTGTGAATAGATTTTTAAAGAGTAGATCTTGATATTTGACAAATTTGTCAATGTGTTTTTTACTCTCCCTGGTTAAGCCAATACATTCTTGGTTGTAGATACAACATTCTGTCAATCCCTATAAAATGTTCTAATCTCAGATCCAAAAGTGCCAAAAAAAGTTCCCAGTCCCTCCTGTTACTTATGTTTGTCACTTTTGGAAGCTAAATTGACTTGATACATTTTTAACACGGTAACCACGCCCTGCTTTGGAGATTACCGTTCTGTGAGAGCCGGCCAATTGGCAACCACTGTTTACTGCCACCAGCTGCTTTTGCTCATTGAAGTTTCTGCTTCTCTTTTACACATCAATGTACTTTTTTCTCTCTCTCTTCTCCCATCTTATTAATCTTTACAAGATCCCCGTGTATGGCATAAGTTAAGCTTTGCCATATTAACTGGCCTGTTAAAGCTATTCTTAGAACATTTTTGATACCACTTGTCGAGCTAATTCCCTTCTTTTTCTGAGTAAGTGTCTCCTGTTGTTGGGCTCTAGTGTGAACTGTGCAGATGCCTAACTCTTGGGATGTGAGGTGTTGTTGAAGGTATCCGTTTTGAGTCTTTTTAATGTTGTTTTTCTCAGTTGACCCAATAGTGTCCTTGAGACGCTGTCGTGCTGTCAATCTGCACCAGTGATGATTTATCAGCTCCCCGGCCAGCCTCCCACTCTGACTTTAAAACATTAAATAGAAACTGTTACCCATTACCAGCTCAATGCTCCCTTCTTTGAATTTCCCAAAAAAGGGGGGTAAACGTGAGCGGGAGAAAAATATGGGGGGGGGGGGGGATAAGAAGGAGACAGGGATGGATTCATCTTTTTTTTTTCCTTTGCAAAGCCACCAGAGCTCCAATCCAATTTGCCAGGCATGTGGAGTTATCCCTAAGCCTGTCAAAAGTACTGACAGGGAAAGCTGTCACTTCTCATACGGTCATATGGTCACCATCAGCACTCCAGTTATTTATAGGCCTCATCCTTCACACATTCAGTACATGGACCCACATTCCTGGACACCTCGCCACACTGGGAGGCCATAGGAGAGCCAATTTACTCACTTAGTATCATGTCTTCACTATCCTTTAAGCCATGAAGAACATTTTATTACAGAGCGTACAGCTGTTGGGAATTGTGTGTTTTAATGGCCTCGCATTATATGAGGCGTTTATAGTCTTTAGCAATTCACAAGAAATCACAGAGGAATACATAAAGTAAAAGGAAAAAGATGTGAAATAAACTTATTTCCTTTTGTTTTCTGCACTCGCTCAAAATTCTAAAGTATTGCACACATACAGTAGTAGCTTTAAATCAACCGCTAGAGATGATGGTAAATAATAGGATATTCACTGGCTATCATGGAGGAAAGCTAAATGAATGTGATTCAGATATTTCTGTCTCCACTCAGACTGGCCACTCACTTCTCAGTTACCAACGAGGCAATTATTGCTTCATTTCCAGTGCATGGCCCGTGGCTTTGTGTGTGTGTGTATGTGTGTGCTTTGTCATACCTGGAGAATATGTGTTAACTCAGCAGGTTGAGCATTACCAAAGACCTCTATTGTTCTCAGCTCCATTGAGAGTTCTGCGAACACTGGCCCATAATTAAAGGGCTCACTCCTACTTAATGCTTTTGTTCTGATGCCCCCCACCTCCCACCCCCCAACCCAAGCTGGAGTTTAGGGATAATGAGCATTCTGTGTGTCCGAGTGTGCACGCATACATGTGTGTGTATTCAAGCAGATGTAGTTTTGACTCGCCGGTGCGTTCATTCACACATCAGCCACCACGGTCACCATCTGTGGGTGAACCCATGACCGCTTTGTGGCTAATCCTCCCTGACTCGTCTGGGACTCTGGGAGCTCCGTCACAAGAAGTCGTCCCTGTCACCCATTCCTTAAACCACCTGAAGGTGACAGTGTTCTGTCATCAGTGTCTTTCAGCCCCCCTCGCTGAAACTGCAGTCTAACCTTAAAGCCCAGCACCAAAGACAGCCACCTAACCAGGCCTGAATAATTCTCTTGGACATTACAAGGTGCATTAGGGGCTTGGCTGAGTGCTTTGCTGTGTCACATTTAAAATGTGGCTCCTTATAGGGTTTTTACCCATAGACATGCAGCCTTGCCAATGGGAGGAAGTGGGTTATGAGATAGAATAACATAAGAGGTGCTCTATCTATTTTTTCTTATCGCTGTGATGTCCACTCTGATCCCTCTCATTAAACTGCAGTATCCTTTCATGACTCCTAAAATGCCAGACAGGAGTTCCTCTCAGTGGAGGAGTTTAATTAGATAGATGTCTTTTATTGAGGACACAGACTCTGCTTCTCTGCAGTTCTCTTTCTTTTTGCTGCCCTTCTCTCATCTCTACCCCCTCCCTCTCTTTGCAGCTCTTATGTTTTTTGCCTCAGAAGCAGTTTAGTCAGAGGATTAAAAGAGATTACACTGTGATCTGGTTTGTGATAACTGCTCATATTTGGGGAAGTCAAATAATCACCTGCATAGTAGAAAAGACAGACGCACTGTCATCCATACTAGCTGTCTGTTGACAGACATGGAGAAACTAAAGCCCAGCCAAGTTGGATTCAAATCAATGTTGCTGAAAAGAAACAACAGGACAGTAGACCACTGGGACCCACCTCAGCTGCTGCCTCTGCTACTTAGGGGGAGGGGATGTTTATGCATTAGAATGTGGGTGCACAGAGAACTCTGCCATTGTTACTGTCTTGTTGACTAAAAGCCTGTCACAGCTGACCTCATAGATTTTGGTAAGACTGGACATGGTAAGTTATGACCCTCTAAATCTCTGTGGAGGACAAAGACACTTTAGGTTCATGGCTTCGCTGCCATGTCACAGGATTGGCTTTTTGAATGCTTGTGCATGTATAAAAATCGAACCACTTACCGTGTGGTGTTGTTAGTTGACTTTAGTCACCTCCAGATCTTGTCCGTTTTTCCTGAGGTCCAAGCTTATTCATTTAGGCCAATTATCATTAAAAGACATAATTATACTTGACCAGTTCTGTACCCGATGGCCTTGATTATTGACTGCCAGTGCTCCTGATTAGCATGTCGGTCACAGGGGAAGTGTTGGCCTGTGGTCATGATGATAATTGAGATCATAATCACAGCCAATGAGTTTTGTGTGTGTATGTGTGTTTGTGTGTGTGTGTGTGTGTGTGTTTGTACGGTGGTCGTTGTGAGGGGGCTACAGGGCTACCAGCTGTCATGGGGGCTTTTGATTGATTGATGCCTGATGTAAGATGATGGATGTGTACTCACATTAAGCTGAGCGACGGCTATGCCAGGCTCGTCGCGGCTTCAGAAGTTTAAGGCAGCGCAATAGCTTCATTAAGAGGGAGAGCCACTGTGACCATAGATCACAGTGGTGACAGGCCAACACTATGTCTGGCTGGGCTGATAATGATGTCATGAATGTGAGGGTCACAGGTTGAAGGGGCATTAACATATGTAAGGCTCCTGGAGGTTGATGGGTGATAGCGGTAATGGCAGAGTTTCTTCTACACTGATTTGACTTTGTGAATTTATGGGCTGATACAAATGCATTACAGCATTGTAAAGCACCTGTCAGGAGGACCAGTGGGTTTGATATGTGAATGTGTCTCACATGCATAAAGTCTGAAAACAATTTCTAGCCAGAGTCACATAAACTTTAATGATCCTGACAGCAAATGTCTTTGTTACCGCTGCATTAACAAACAATAAGGGAAATTAAAAAGCACATCTTGTCCAAAAACTGAGTGAAAGTGGAGAGGGTCTTATCTAAGTCCCCAGAGATCATGAAGTAGTAACAGAGCAGATGACGCCACACACGGTTGCCAGGTTAACTGATATGTTGATGTGAGATATGTAGTGTGCATGAAGCCCTACAGCTCCAGTTCATTGTCTGGGCTGCATGACCTTCCCACCCTGTCCTCCAGAACCATATGAAAACGGTCTATGACAGTAATGGGATCTGTAACATCTCCTTGTAGCCATGTTTCTGTGAAACACACAACACAACAATCTGATCCTGAACAAGGGCTGCCAGCTCGTCCATCTTTTTGTCCAGTGATCTTTGCATTGCCCATGATGAGAGAGGGAAGATACACTGTTCTCCATCAGTCTCTGTTGTCTTGAACCAGCTCTCTTTCCTTGTCGCATCATTCTTCCACCTCATCCACAGATCTCGGTTGCATGTCTTTTTTCCTGGTCTCCAGGGTGATCAGCTGGTCCCTTGTGTAAAGGAAATAGCTGAGGAAGTGATTTCACTGTGAAACACAAAACAAGTCTCTCCAGCATGTTTTGAAAGGTGTGCAGCTTAAATAATTCACAACTGAAAAAAATGTAACAAGTCTAACAAAAGAAGAAAACTAATTTTGAAAAGCAGGAAAACAAACAGTCATGACTGCAACAGGTCACATGTATGTCAGCGCAACAAACCAAAAATACTTGTTTAATTAAAACAGCCTCCAACTGATTTTCACATGGATAAGAATGTCTTGTTCAAAAGTCGATTTTATTTGAGTTAAACTAATTATGTTAATCACTTGTTGGTGTTTATGATTCATTTGAATAAAGAAAGGAGACAAATTCATCTTATATGAACACTAATTAGTTTGTTTTTACCTCATATTCTCTCATTATTGCCCTTTCACTCTTCCTCTTTATGTCTCTCCATCTGTCAGTGTCTGCCAACCTCTTGGCCGACATATTGATTATTACACAACACCGATGGCCTAAATTGAAACGATGTTGCAATCTCCATCTTTTTCTTCTTTACGCTTGTCTGTGTGCGTGGCCATTACTAAAGGTCATAACCCCTAACCTCCTACCTCTTCCCTCTCGATGGCTTTCAGAGCAGGACTCCAAGACCTAATCCAGTAATGGTGTGTACAGAAGAGCAGCCATTGACGATAGGAGGGAGGAGGAGGGAGGGGGTAACAGTTCCCCTCTACTACTTCTATTCCCTCCCCTCTTTTTTTCTGTACATTTATCCCTTCTCTAGAAGTAAAACCACCCCCCTCCCTTTCTCCTCGCCACTTAAAGCAGGGACCAGCTGCGCCAGGAGCAAAAAAATCACAGTAGCCCATCTTTTTAATTCTGCTTTATTACACCCACTATCAATATTGTTATTGTTTAAAGTGGCCCTGGCTCTAGTGCAGCTCTGACTGACGGCCATCACACTGTGCCTTCTCGTTAATTATGTATAGAGGAAGTAGCAGCTGCACGGGGGGTCGCGGAGGAGAGGACTTGTGGGCTGCTTGAGTAAGGGATGGCGAGTAGAGCTACCAAGGCCTGGCGTGAATTATTTACCCATGCATCACAGCTTGCCCGCTGAGCGTCATCCTCTGACATTTGGAGAGGGGAGCGATTGTCAGCATTCAGCCCTGTGTGATGCCGTGCTGGCGTAAAACGGGGATACTTTGTGATGCTGGCCTTGGAGAGTGAACCCGGGAGACGTCAGTGCCCTAATAAAAGACAGGTTATCTGCTCTGCTTGTTAGATGCTGAAAAAAAGATAGATAGATATTTTTGAAATGTATGCATGTGTGACCACTGAATGCAGCAGTGAAGAAGTGAGCCTTCCACATCAGCCATGCAGTGCTCCTCAAAATGATGCACCAGATGTTAATAATACATTTCTGAGCACATATGTAATACATGGTCAATGCATCAGCACTGCCCAGGCCCAACTGAAATCTAATATTAGCCATTCATTAAATATCAACTTTGTCACTCAAGCAACGTGCAAGAAAACCAAAGAGAGGGTCAGTGAATACCTGCATCATCAGCGATTCTCTGCTCGTTCACATGCTGATGTCTTTGAATATTAAAGGAGCATAACAGTGTTTAAAAGCATATAATTTACTGTCACAATTCAACATAATGCGTTTCTCCAGCTATGCAGGCAACCACTGATATTCAGTCATCACACAATAGTGTTATCAGTTACCTGAGAATAAGCAGTAAAGGTGTGGAATATAGTTGAAACACAATAAATATCATGCTCGCTTTTATTCTTGGAAATAGCCACAGCACAATAAACAAAAACATCACCACACAGATGCACATAGGGATTGTTTGGATACGTACAATTGGTTTTGAAAAGCTCAGACATTCAAGAGATGAATTCTAACAAATTATTTCCTTCTATTTACTGTCAGTTTTAAACTCCCTGCAGGTTGATTTTAAAACCAAAATAAATAGTCAGTAAATCATTAATTATTATTAAATGATCTGAAACTAGTAAAAAGTTGACCAGAGGCAAAGTACTGTGTAATTACAGTGTTGGGTGTGATGACATTTTTACTAAGCGTAAAGGTCAATTTACCACCACTAAGAATATGAGTTGTTTTGAAAAGTGCACTTGATAATATTTGTTTGTGTGCTGATTTCCCCAACTATTTTTATTTGAGTAAAATCTCACCGCATTTCAGCTTTTTAGCAGGAACTCACCTCTTAACCTGTCTTTGAATCGCATCCATCCACACTATCTGTTTTCCTGCCGAGGCACTCGTACATAGCACAATGTCGCGGTTTGTGCCACACTAACAATTCCAGAACAGGACAGGCTGAGGGATGAGGCAGCGTCAGAAATGCAAATTGAAAAAGTAAGTCAAGTGGGAAGGAGAGGTCTGGCGGGGGATGGGAGGGTTGGGGGTTGGGGGATCTCACAGCTGTGATGAGATCAGCTGGACCTGGTTTAGCAGGTTGGAGATGATTGTGAGACTGTATCTGTGGCAGTGCACCAAGAATGAGAAACATGAACAACAGGAGGTGTCCCAGTTTTCCCTTTTTATACTTCACAGTTCAGAAAATTAATTGGTTTCAGGTTTTTTATTATTTTTTCTTTCTCGTTAATTTTACAACAGTTGACTCACTTTCCTTCTGCATTTTATTAGCTTCAAATGTGGCATCAGCATTTACAGTGTCAACACTTGCTTGGATAAACTTGTCTGACGATGTACTTGTTTTCTCTTGTCCAAGTTCTGACAATCATTTGTGCTTTTTCCAAAATCTCTGGGTTTTGGATTGTTACTCAAAAAACCACCCTGCAAGGGTGACTTGTCACTGGAACATATCAGTCTCAAAGGGAATTCAATTGAGGTCACATACTGCAAAATACGGCAACCATATATTTCATATTTCACGGCGCCAACCTATACTTAGACCAAGTACTTTGGTGTCAGGGTCCATAAAAGAGTATACTGGAAACTTAAGTAATATAGTATACCCCCAGCTCACTGCGCCTTTCCCCTCTTAGTGTCTAGCTAGCTGATATCTCGTAAAAGCTGACTTTAAAGCCTGATGGGCTCACAAAAGCTGAGCTAACCTGTTTAGACGGATACTTTATCCTGTGGCCTTCACACCTTATTTAAGACTGACTCGTCACTCTGCTTACCCTGCAGAAGAATGTAGACTCATCAGATGTCTCTGAACAACATAAACCACTGTAACACTGCAGTGAAGGGACACTCTTTTTTAATTTGAAGATAATTATTCACCCTGTTATGAAACTTGGGCTGTCACATGTGTTTTCTTGCTGTTTATATGGTTCTTTGAAAATCAAAGATTTGCAGCATTAAAGGGTCTGGGGCACGATCCAGCAAATTAATTTTGTCTGTGCTTGCAACTTGTGAACACATGATTAGCTTTAATCATAAGCATGCAGTGCAGCTTTGTCTCATTACAAAGTGGCACTTACTCTAATGTGTGTGCATGCATGTGTGTGTGTGTGTGTGTGTGTGTGTGTGTGTGTGTGTGTGTTTCTGACTATGTGAATGCATTACACAGTCCGAGCCATACTCCAAACCCAACTCTCTCTCTCAGAGTGAGCAAGTGCCTCTGAATCAATGGACTAGGATTAGGGGCTTTAACTTCAAAGTTCATCTCTTTCTTCATGGACGCAGCTGTCAGTTAGGAGCCGCCTTGCTCCTCTCTTCCCAGAAAATAACAGATAAGTTGCCAGCAATAGAGGTGGAGAAAGTTCTTATCATGCACTCCATGCACTCTAAGAGAGCACGCCATGTTAATGTTGGGCCTCCCCCTTTGTACGACGTGTTAGCTGTTTGAAAGCGTCTCAGTGTCACTCAGAAGAAGCAACTCAGAGAAAAACACTGGTACCGCTGGATGTAAATTGGTTTGCCCTCGATTGAATTTGATGCAATCGCTAAATTAAGCAATTGCTTAAGTTTTCATAGAATGTATAATACAGCATTAACTGGGTTTTCGCTTACCGATAAAGATAAATGAAAATACAAGCAACACACAAGACCACATTTTAACAGTCAAACGTTTCAAGCCTTTTTATATTACAGTAAAATAGGTTTTTCAACCTCTGTAAATTGCATTCACTTCTAATGGAAAGCCATCCTGACCTTCTGTCTATTCTGAACTAGAGCAGCTGCAATCTGCCTCACAAGATAAGTTGAATAATTGGTTCATTTCTGAACTGCACCTGAGCATTAAAATTCTTTATTTCTTAACTAGTATTTCCTAGAATCTTCTGCCCATCCAGCTGGCTCTGGCACGACATTGCCTCGTGTCTTTTCATTGGACTGTAAATCGCCATCCCATCCTCTTTCTCCTTAGCATTAAATCCAAAGACCACATACTAGATGTCTTAAAACAACAACAAATATTTTCAGTTCCTTTTTTTTTTTAAGTCACACCTCTTTTTCTTCCAAATATGAGTAAATCATTCAATCGCACTGCCCAGCACAGAAACAAAAATACTGTTACTCATCTAAAGTACGTTTACTTTGGAACCAAAGCCGTAAAACTTGCCAGAGAGAAGTCCGGGCAGAAAGCATTGATGGTGTCTCACATGTAGACAGCTGTCAGGCCGATTTCTCTCTTGCACCTGTAGTTTGACAATTCCCTTAAACAGAAAAATGAAAGTGAGAAAGATATATATGACATGTAGGAAAGAGGGGTTGAAGCACATGTCTTTGTGGTATTAAAGCAAACTGGGGTGAAGTTGATCCCGGCCCGGTGGCAGGGGATATGTGAGCTGGGGAAAATTGGTCTTTTGAAATACAGAAGGGTGTGTCTTTCTAAAGGGACCATGGGATAACCACAGGCCTGCCCCTTTTCTTGGTTTTCGTTGAGCTGCATTTCCTAGAGGACAATCCTCTGTGGTTCCCTTCAGGGCAGAGCTATATACTCATTCTCACTCCAGGGAAGTGGGAGATGAACGGCCCACCAGAGGCCAGCCATGTTGGACATTCTGGAGGAGGGAGCAGCTCAACACAAATTGCTTCTTTCCCCTGCTAATCAGAGCTCCATGCTACCCAGTCACGTCACTAACGTGGTCTAGGCAGTCAGCCCAGATGATGGCCTCCGAGGACCCCTGAGAACTCCATATGGAGTCTGAAGGAACCATAGATAGACATGCACGCACACATTCACAGAAAGAGCCCCCATCTAGAAGTGGGGATTTTAGCTGGCGTGACGCCAATGTCAGTGCATCATTCACAGGAGGACATGGGTGAAGTCAGAGCCTGACAAATCCATGGTTTTATCAGGCCTTTGTCCGGCCTGCAGCTGTCACTTACCAGGCCAGTGGGAGAGGATGAGGAAGACAGAAGGGAATTCATGACCTATCCTTGTTACCACAGAGGAGGACCGAGGCATTCAGAGATAAAACACATGGGAACGAAAAGTAAAAAAATGGAGAGGCAAGAACGAGCTGGGATAATTTTATTAAACTGGGATATAGTAAGCAGAAAGTGGAAGGAAATATATGCTTTAACTGTTTTCCATTTGATTGTAGCAGAAATCACAGCCGATCGGTCGATGTGTGCCGATTTCCTCTGAAGAATCTAAAAAAATGTTTTATCTTTGTCTCTTTCCGGCTCAAAAATGACCTGCGGTAATGCATATCTAATCTTTTTCAATCATCGTAGTAGGTCCCAAAGGCTGTCCATCTCCCCAAAAAATGCCATCTCTGTGTCTTTGAAATAAATGAAAGTCCACAGGGCGATGGAATAAAGATGAGCTAAGCCTTTGACTTGATGCAAGATTGCCAAAGGGCCCAAACTTAAGAAGCCTCCCCCTTCATCTGCTGCGTTGAGATACTGGGGCCAGAGCAAGAAACCAGACAATCTGATAGAATTTCAATCAACAGTGATCAGATAAGAAATAACAGACCGCCTGATTTTAAAGTCAGACCGGAGCCCTAACAGCCTTTTTTACTTTAGTCAGAAATTTGTGACAACTCCTGTCAAACATATCATGAAATAATATCTCCAGGATTATAACATTCTGTGGTTCCCATTCTGATTAACTGGGATTGGCCCCTGGCCTTAGGTATGCCCATATGACCCATGTTGCACTCTCAGTGATTGGATTACTGCTTTATTGGCCAGTGGCAGTGTTTATAAGACATGCCAAGACTTTCTGTGGCTTTGATCCACCAACAGAAGCGAAGAGGGGGACTGTGGCATACTATGCATCCTTGGCCTAAGCCGTGTGGTGTGTGAGACATCTGCCAAATCCTCCCGGATCAAGGGATGACTATTACACAGACAGGCATCCACATACCTCCAACTGCTGCCTCAGAGGGCTCATGACCCCTGTCCACAGGTCAGGTTTGAAAACACAGGTGGGATGGAGGTCACACATATGTCCGCTTATAGAGATATTCATACAACTGCCCTTTCATGGCCTTCTACTAAACAAGTGCCCAAATAAAGGAGTTGCTTTATAGCTTGTAACCCTGCAAGGGGTTATGAATACTATCTTAACATTTGATTCTGTCACAAAGCCACATTCATAATAAGTTCAGGGAGCTTGGGTCTTATTTTTGTTGTATTATATGGTATTTCCCAACTTCAGCTACTTTTAATCCTTTCTAAATAAGGATGAGTTGGAGCAGCGGCGGGAGGAGGAGATCAGTGGAGAGTCTGCTGTTGTTCAAACAGGCCTGAATCCTTGTTGTTTGACATGACTCTGCATGCCTGTGAATTCACAGGTTCACCTCACCCGGTAAGCCCTCAGAATAAGCTCTCAACCAAATCTGTAAATACAGCAGTAGTGTGACTTTACTGAATATGAGTGTCTCTAAAGTGAGGAGACGGGGAAAGTGAGATAATGAGTGTGTGTTGTCGTCTTTGTGTCTCTTTCTACGTCTGTGTGTTGCACCCTCCGTTGTGTGGGCATGTTTGCATGCATATGGGAGCAGCATTGCCACCCTGAGAGGCCATTTGCTGACATTTCAGTCTGCAAACACACAAATGAATTTTGAGCAGACCTCATTATGCAGGCCAGAATGAAGATGCTGGCTGTGAAAACTCTGTAGCATATGGATACTTTATCTCCCCCATGTTTTTTAATTACTTTACAGGCAGTATCCTATTTTCCTTTGAAATATATTTTAAAATGAGGACTTTCATAAGAAAAAACTGCAGCAGGATTAAGCCCTGTAAGCTAATGCGATCATGATGCAGACATTTTCCCTTAAGCATAAACATGACATGGCTTACGGCAAAGTGATGAGCAGTGCTCGTTCCTATTCCTTCATAGCCTTATATTTTTGGCATCATGGACACATCCATCCTTACATAAACTGCTACCAGGTTTTCCCCCAATCTTTTTTCACACTTCTTGTTCTTCAGGCCAATTACAGACACTGATGTATTCATGGGGGAACTGGAAAGAAGTGACACCTGATGCATCAGCAACGATCATGCTGACTAATTATGCATTGAGGGACCCCAGCTCTGAGGAGCTCTCAGGGAAGGAAGCAGAATCCATCTTCTGATGCCACTTTGTGGTTGATTCCTGCCCTTCGTCACTGCTTATCATACAACTCTTTTCTCTTTCCATATGAATATATTTACACTGAATAATTACAAGGAGTGCTTTCCAAGAATCCCATCAACTCCCACCATGCTGGATGGAGGACATAGAGGAGACACCCCTAGAGATAATCTAGATATTGCACAGGCCTCCTTTGAACCACCATGACAAATTCAGCCCAAGTTAAATCCTCCCCCCACTCCCAACTCATATTTGATGCAATTTCCATTTGTAGCTCTTGGGGAAATAATATGAAGTGATGTGCTGCTATTTCTTTAATTTTCTGGAGATCTTGTCTCAGCTGATCTTCTTGCAGTGCACACCCCACCACTTTATCCACCACATACTGGAGCGATTGAGGCAATTCCTCTTTCTTGATGCATTAAGTGGGTGACAGAAGGGCAATAGGTCGTCTAATGTTGTGAGTGTATATGGAGTCACGTAGTCTTGTTTATAGCCAGGGTTGAATGTCTTTGTCTGGATCCCCAGCTGGCTTTCACTGCACCCCCTGATTCCTCTAGCCAGGTCGTGGCTGTTTGAGATGCTGATGCTAGCAATGACCCTCCCTGGAGGGTCAAAGAAAAAAATGTACGAGGTTGTTTGTTTGGAGGCTTCTCTTTGACCAGCCTCAGGGATTAAGCTAATTGCATGTATTGGGCTTTCCAGTTCTATATTTGGTCTTTTTCCACCAGACCTCTCTCTCTCTCAGCAAGCAAGGATCATGGTGACCTGTATTTCAGAATATGCATTAGCAGGAGAAAACATAAACAGAATCAACTCAGAATTGCTGATATGTTTTCATTTTTCCTTCTCAATTGCATGGCTGTGTGTGTGCACAGTATAGCTAAGGCAAACAGAGAAACCTGTGGGGGCAGTCGGGAGATGACAATAACAACTAAATAGATGTAGAGGTCTTTCTGAAACTGCTATTTCTCAATCTATCAATTAGTTACAACATTTTAAAGGGAAATTTCTTATTTTATTAGCCTATAAGTGCTGTCATAGATTTGTACATATAGTCTATGAACACTGGCTCTTCTTTTACCAACATTACGAACAGTAATGGACGGACCTCACACCCCAGTGAGCCACTTAATTGCCCACATCCACATAAAGGCATAATGCACTCCCACACACATAAAGCTATAGGAATCAAATGGAGTATAACTAATACAATTGATTTTGATCAGGCAATACGAATAACAAGATAACTACACTTCACCAAGTGCTACTCAGGGGGATGCTCTGAGATCCTAGCATCATTTATGAGCTGCTATTTATTGTGCTTTTAATGAAGCTTGATTGGCAGCATGTCTTCGTGCCCATTACCATCAGAGGGATGTGCTCATTCTAATCTACAATTATCACCGTAATGTGCCCAGAATCCACTGGGCCCAAGCAAGCAATCATTTCCACCGCTGGCATGCCAACTGGACACGCACAGTGACAGGGTGACAGGTCCTCGAGTCAAGTGTTTATTGTGACAATGTTTTACCCACCTGGGCTTCTCTGCTCTTTGTCTTCCTGCCGATTTTGGTTTCTTCACACCGGCTGAGTTCCTTTCTTCCTCTTGTCTCACATGCTCTTGATTAACCTTTCCCTTTTTTCTCTCAGCACCAAACCCCAGAACCCCTCCTGCCTTTATCTCCTTTACCTTCCATCCCACTCCCTACATCCCCACGCTCCCATCCCCTCCCAGCACAAATTCCTAACCTTTGGTCACTTTCATCCCTGTGGTATGCATAAATGCAGGCCTATTATCAAGCCAGTTGTCTGATCATAATTATGCATTTTGTCATTCGCTGCCTCTGTAGCTGCTGATAAAAGGAGAGCCTGATTAAGCTGAAGGAAGAATATCGATTCCTATTGACAGGCCCCTCAAAGCCCTTTAATGAAGGGGATGTAAATGAGGGTTTTCCACAATGTTTAATGACTATGTACCATAAAAGGCCAATATTCTCCTGCAGTCTAAAAGGGATATGCATCATCCACAATGGTGCACGAGGGACCCTTTCAGTTATCGGGATGTTAAGGAGCAATAGATGGTGAGAGGGAGTGTAGGAAGAAAAGCATGAAGCGATGTCAGCCCGGTATGCAAAAGGGAATAATGACTGTCAGATCAAGGGGATCCTTTAGAGGGGTGTTCGGGTGGTCAAGTGAATTATTCAAAAAATGAACAAGCATCTGGAGCAACATGCTGGTAAGAGTGGTGTGCCAGGTGTGATTTCCGAGTGGAAGTTTTCCTGGAAAGTTACCCTCCAAATAACTGCTCAGTGCTTCATCTGGATTCGAAACGACTATTCCCACAATCTTACCGACTGTTTCTTTGTTCCCCAGCAGTCAGATGGCTCCCAGTAACCATGACCGGATACAAAGGCTGAGGCATGAGTTCCAGCAGGCCATACATGAGGACATCGATGACCATCAGCACACCTATAGTATCGACCCATCTTTGGTGAGTGTCCAATGGAAACGTGCTCCATCAGCAGCACTGAGCTACGCAGACCCGCAAACACATTTACTATACAATCCTACCTTACTATCTTCTTGTGACCTGACCTCACTTCATTCAGAGTTGGTCTCACACTTGACCACAGGCACCAACAAACTCTAACAAACACATGTCGGTGCTAGGAAACATATCTTTAATTGGTATTTGATTGATTGGTTCGTGATGATTTTCACTGCTACAGCAGTAGAAAACATTCCAGTAAATTTCTACTTTCTGAGCAATGTTAATGCTAAAATTGAGGGGAAATGAGTTTCTTGCATTGTCAAGAAAGATACAGTGTTTAGTTATATATCTCTACAGACTACATTACCATTATGCATCCAGGGACAAACTATAATGACAATGTTACCTCGTGAAATTTAATAATAATTGATATAACAACAAACTCAGAATTCATTCGTTGTGGAAAGTGCCATTATACAAACTGTATCTATCCCTGAAACTGTTTATTTTTTCTTCTCTTCGGGATTCAACCTTGGGAACAAAATGGTAATTTGTAAAAAAACAACTAAATATGACTCAGTTATGGCAGAAAGGCAGAGAGGAGATGAACAAGGGACACAAGTGACTATTTGGGACTCTGTTGCAAAGTAAGGCGACAGAATTTGATTACACTCCGGCACTCTTTCATTTTAATTTTCATCCGACTCCATTAAAGGGATTTTTAAATTAAAAAAAATTTGAATTAAAATTTTAGGAGTTTTTTTAAGCCATCCTCCTCTCCCATGATTGATCTGTAGGAACAATGGGATTTACTCCTCATAATTGGAAAAAAAGTAATCTAGTTAATTCCTGTGTTAATTAATTCAGAGTTGATCTGGTATCCTTCCCTGCTGAGCATGAAAACTTTAGCTGTGCCTGCAGTTTAAGTAAAAAAACACTTTATTTGATCCTTTTACCCATAGATTTCCCAGATTTTTGTTACATGCAGTCCTGCTGTTTACATACAGTGATTTGTTCACATTAAACTTATTAGTTGAAACTTAATTTCCACTTTATTATTTATTTATACTCATATAGTGAAGCAGGAAAAAATTTAAGGTAGGTAGGTATTGTATATGTTTTTTGCTCTAATGGCTTTTTTTTTTTGACATTTCACATCTGGTTATAGAAGAAAAATGGTTAGTAGAGCTGTTTCTAAATTATGGGTAAAAATGTCAGACATTGAAGGTAAAAAAATATTTGCCATCAAATTTCCCGGAGAATTATTGGTGTCAGTTGGCCAATTGAATGGGTTTCTGGAGTGGCAGGCGTTTTCTACTGTTTTTCCTCTTGTCTAAATGAGTTTGTTTCAGACACACCAGCATATTTCCCCACCACATTCCCTCCTTCGTCCTCCCTCCTCATTCTCACACAGAGAAATACCTTATTTGCTCTGGATTAGCTTCAGTGTTAGTCCTACCCACGGTTGAAAACCACTGAAAGAAGAATATCTTACTGCACTGTTTTCTTAATCTCTCTCTCTCTCTTGCTGTCAGACCGAGATGTTAACTGTTTGCTCAGTACTCCGCAGTCTCTCTGAGCCACTGAGCTCCTAATTGCTTGTGATTGTTGACATTGTTGAGCGTACCCCTGCTATTCCACGGGTAAGAAGATATAGGGCCAGCCCTGGAGTATTGAAGTCTGTTTTATTAGCCCTCTTTCATGTTATTTTAGTCCTGAACAAGGATTCACAATGGCAGAGCTTGTTAGGAAAGATACAGCCGTACCCATGTTTTGTGTTGACGCTGATTAGATAAATTCAAGGGGAAATCCTGTCTTAGTGTCATCCAAAAGCAGAACGGATATGAATTTATTTTTGACAGGCGGGACAATAATTCAAATATGGAAAACAAAGGGAAAGTATGAAAAGAAAAGAGGGCGGTAAAATATGAGGTGACACATTTATGTTGGATTTGAAAAGATTCAGGAGGAAGAAAATGATACAGATACAGTCTTTTTAAGAGCAGGAAGAAGAAATAAAAATACATCAGAGGATGAAACTATTCTTCACCTATAGTCTGTATATTTTTAGAGTGATTATGAAATTGAAAACTCGTTAAAACTTTGAGAGAGTGAACTTTTCAAATGTTGGTTTCATAAGTGTAGGTGGAGGCATTTGTGACATCAGTTTATTTATTTTTTAAAGAGTTTTGAGCGACTCTATAAACCTTGTAGCTGTTTTCTCTTCTTGCCTATTGCAGATATGTTTTGTGTAGAATATGAGGTCTGTCAAACTGTGGATTTCACTCGTCATCATTGCAAAATATTGTCCTTTGTGACGAAATATCTCTGTGACCTCTAGTTTTTGTAAACTGAGTGAAAGTGTTTCCGGCAAAATGGTCATGATGAAAGTTTAATGTCTTCCACATTAACATCTGCAGATGCAAGTCGTCCCTGCACTGAAGGTGACTTTGTTATGGCCTTAACACAGAAATTAATTATTTTAAGCTATTAAGGTTTTATTATTTGTTCTGCAAAGGCGCTTCAGGTTCATTTAAAAGCTGTAAGGGCTGCACAATATTAGGAAAATATGTGATATGCAATAACGTTGAATTTTGCGATGACGATATGACCTGCGATAAATAAACAAACGTTTCGGGTTCGCTGCTGACATAGACCCCACACACTGAATAGCCATTTCAGACACTGAAAAAACTGAATGAATTAATTCCATTCCAACAACATAATTTTATAGAAAAAAACTTCCACCTGGCTATGGAGGCAGTGACCACAGACTGCTCCACAGCCCAAGAGAGAAGGTGCACAGCCCAACTATAGCACCATCTGGTCCAGGGCAGATACCCGCAGAGCCATGCACAGCTCCACTAAGTCCAATTGCAGTGATCATTTGCGGTCTTTTCATACATGTTTGGACCATAATAGAGTTATGTTTATACAGTTTTTACTGGCTCTGTCAGTAATGTACTGGTCCTCTCTGTGTCTTTATGATTTCCGCCGTGCACCGTGCCAACCGAAGTGGGCCAAATCGAGCCAGCTGCCATCTCCTCCGGCTCTTCATACAAGTTTACACATTCTGTTGTTTTTACCCAGACTGAGTTTACACACATGTCTGATCGATCATTATGTGATGATCAGTGTTGATAATGTGTCGTCATTTCAAACAAATCAACGTCTAAACTATAGCGGGTGAAAACATAACCTCCTTGGCTGAGCTCCTAATTCTGGAGAGCTACAAAACAGCTACTTAATGGACCTGGTGGTGAAATAATATAATTTAAAGAGTAATATTTTAATTCACTTTTAATGGTCAACATCTACAGATTCCCCTTTAAATATGTTTCACTTTTGTTTTTGTTTTAAAAGAGGGAAAATCTGGATATTTAAATGGCTTGTCTCTGGGGTGTTGGAGACTGAGCTCAGGTATGTCCGCTGTGAACGCCTGTAATGACAATGCTGGGGTCAGCATTCGAGCCCCAGCTCCTCCTTAATGGAATAATGAGTGGGACACAGGAAGCCCTGTCTATCATGTCGCCCCAAGTACACAATTAGAGCTGGCATGTTTTCTCTCCCTCCCTAACTGCTGCTATGTGAGCGGGGATTTCCAGATGTTCATCATAAAACGCTATGTATTTTCCCCAAGAGTTGGCTTTCTCTCTCTCACTCTTTGACTGAGGCATAAAATCAATTTGTGCTGTTGCGTTGGAGGACCGACAAGCATGACCACACAGACGAGTGGGAGCGCCATGCTGGTACCTTGGATCAAACACACCAACAGCAGCTTGTAAAGCCCTTATTTATACGAATTCCTTTGAATGTATTATCGCTCTCCTGCTACCAGGGTACGGGCTTCTACAAGCATTTGTTATGTTTGCATAAACTCTGGTCACTCGGAATCTGGTGCTTTTATGTTGGTGGTTGCTCCGTTGTGATTGTGTAATCTTTCCTATGTGATCATGTGAAGAATAAGCCACTTTTAGCCGCAGTCACTTGACTTCGCAAAGGGGCAACAGGTTTGAGTTATCAGTTTGAGCTCCTGGCTGTGAGCAGCAACGTAATACATGTGATCTCTTGAGAGCTATATCAATCCCTCCTCACTGATCTGATAACAAGTGGACTGTTTTAAGTACAGGTGCAAACTCACCAAGACACACTGATGCATTTGAGGTCTTTCAGTTCTGAACAGATCAGAACTAACTTTATATAAAATCCAGCAGTCTTGTTACTCTCGTGATTCATTACTGTATTATTCTGCTACTTATGTAACTTTTCTTGATTTCAGTCAAACCTTTGTCTGGCTTCCTTTAGTTTACCATCTGTTGAGGCTGCATGAGTAGATTCCAGATAAGTGTTGGTCACTGTTGTGCAAGTAGCAAGTGTGTTGGTGCACTGATCTCATGATTGCACCTGCCATGAGCGATAGGTCTTTGCCAAAACATTTGAACAACACCTCATAAGTTACAGTGAGTTGTGAAATAGACTTTAAAAAAAAAGTGATTCACTGTTCCACCCTACTGCAGATATACAGGGAAAAAAACACACAGTCACATATATGTACACATGCAAACACATCCAGCATTTCTACCGCAGTCGTTTCATAAGCGATACAAAACTGTGTTAGCAGATAAGAGATACTGGAGGGAGAAGCATTTTTACCTCACACATTCATCCACACAGATATCTCCCCTGTAAAAAATGAGACCACAACATTTTGTCGTGCTGTGTTGTGTTGTGTGAGTCCTTCAGCGATGTGGAGATAGCCCGTCCAACAACCAATTCTGCTCAGTTTCCTGGGCCAGGGACCACACTGCTTGCTCTCAGATGGATTCTCTGCCCAGAGCTACACACCCTCGCAACCTCAAATGGACGGGGCTTGCTCACGATAAATTGGCGGAATTGGGCCAAGACAAGGACTTTAAGAGAGAATCATTATCCAGCTGGGCCTTCGTCAGGATGTGGTGTTTCACTAACATTCTCTCACTTTCTTCTCATTCCCTCTGCCCATTAGCAACATAAATGTCTTCCATATGCCTGTTGGTAAAAAGCACGGCTGCTCTATTAAAAAAACTAAAACACTCTGTGGTGGCCGACAAACAGCATCATGAGGAATGTTGGTGTTAAGACCAGTGCTGACCCATCACAGCAACCTGGTGTGATATCTAATAGGTCGTAGCAAAGAAATGTGTCACCTTGGCCGTCTTGCTTATATTTTGAACTTTTCTAAGCTCAGCCCCCTGCCAGCTGCTTTCCTGCTCCCGGATTTTTGATAGCTGCAAATAATTTTCATAATTATGTCCCCTCCTGGCTGACCGTCTGCGAATGCTCCCATGTTTTAACAGGTGGAGATTTTTTTCCTACCTCTCCCTGCTTTGTCGTTGACACCAGCAAGGAAACAAGGGGGGAGGGGGATAAAAGCGTGCTGTATAGCCATCATTTTTCAGGTTATTGGATAAAATTGAACAGGGACGTCACTTTGATTTGATTTCACCAAATGTCATGTTTTATGTGGCATTGTATTCCAGGCCTAACATGGAATAATCTGATTCTGCTTCCCTGGATAATACCATTACACTGACTGATTTTCTCTCCCGGATATTTCTCATACATTTCTCCCCGGCTTGGTGTCACACACCTTAACCAAAGCATCAAGCGCCCCCCCCCCCCCCCCGGACTCCTCACCACTTGTCTTTCAGATCACATTTAAAAACTTTCAGCGTGCGTGACTAATTATTTTCTCACCACCACATTTGGCCGCAGTAAAACAACTTCTCTGATTCCCTTCCACTTCATCAGATTTTTACGTGGGACTGACTCTCTGAACTGGGGGGAAACGTGTTGTTGCTGCAGAAACCTGAAACATATGAATCCAATTCACTTCACCCACATGGAATACTATTATGTTTTTAAGTCTTGGAGGGCTCGAGAGAGGACTTGCTATTGACGCTGAGTGAAATGTAATTGCACTGTTATTACAGCTGTCCATGAGAGGAGAATAACAGCCATTTGAACAACACAAGATGTTTCCAAAGACACTTTGGCTGACAGCCTTTCCCTACGCCCCCACACCTCTACCCCATCAATCCATTCTAACATGCACCATTAGCCTTCTTCTACCCTACATAGTATCACAAAGTTTTCAAAATGTACAAAGGTCTCCTACCAAGATTCAAAACACTTGACTTTTTGAAAGTTGTGAAAACTCAGCTGAACAGTAAAATAGTGAAAAATATTACATACATATTTGAATATACATTATACACCTGCCGACCACATTAACACGCAAGCCTTAACAACTGCTGCTTGGTCAAGCCACGCTCACGACACCTCCTCATCTCGCCTCCATTTAATTTGCTTGTCGTGTTCTTTCATCAGGCAGCTTGTTAGCAGTTCACTGCGTTTGGGGAGATGATATCTCCATGTCAACCAAGCTGATGATCATCAGATAACAAACACACAAGCACACACACATGCTGGTGCAGGTTTGTGATGTGTGATCGAGGCCAATCGCACTCAGATCTGTGAAATGAGGCAGAGACTATGGTTATACTCATCTATAGTTTATATCTTCAGGGCTGCGTACTGGTGCGTAAGTGTTGATTAAAAGATGGATTTTAATTTTGCTTTGACAGCTGCTTTTCTTAGCACCCATTTGCTCTTGAGAAACGACAAGGCCACTTAGTTCTTTTCATTTGAAAAGAATAGAAGACGGAGTATCTGGAGAAACCCGAGGCAAGAGAACATGCAAACTCCCCATTCAAAGGACCCCGGCCCAACCACGATTCTAACCTGGAACCTCCTTGCTAATATAAAGAATTTGAGCTATGAACATTCCACCTTATTCTTTGATTACCCTCCATGATAACCCAAGTCCACCTGTAGTTCTCAAAGTCAACCACACTTTTTTAAAGGTTTTTACAGTACCGAAAGATTCCTCTTGCCAATAAAGAATTTAAGTACAAAGTGTGTTGTCTGGCATTCTAATTAACCAAGGATTTATAATTGATAGAATGATATAACTCTCTATGAATTAGGCCTTCAACAGGATTACGAGGCAGTTTTCCTCCACCAGCTCAGGTGCTTTCCTCAGTGTCATTGTCATCATGGATTCACAGCCACTAACAACCTGTTCCCTGAGGGCAGCCAGAAACCACAGGAGGCCTCACACTGTCAAACCACCTGCTGTGTCGAGGGACATCTATTCCACCATTTAAGAATGTGTGTGTATATGAGTGTGCAAACAAGCCTGCTGTGGTTCGGATGTATTGAGCGTGTCCACAGAATGAAATGTTTGGTGTTATGTCTCTCTGTTTCTAAACTGTGCATTGTCTTGTTTAATTTAACGTTTGCAGGTGAGCAATGGGACAGAGACGCAGAGCGGACGTCATTCTGTGACAGTGGAGACTCAGAAAGAGCAGCAAGAGGACAGAGACGGTTTCCAACAGGCGCAGAGACAGTACAGCTCCCTGCCGCGGTGAGACATCCCTCCTCCCCTGCCTCCTTGTCACCGCCTGCCTATCAGCCTCCGTCTCGCTCTCTCTCTCCCTGCCCAGACTTTGACTTATCACGTTCCCCCTGCCCTTTCTCAACCTCTTCATTTGACTTTTTCGATTTCCATCAATTTCCTTTCTTCATATTTGGACCTTTTACCTCTTTTGTTCCTGGACACGTGCTTTATCTTATGTCTTTGGCTACAAAGTAAATCGCCACAAAGCCACTTTCAACTCATTTAAATTATTCTCAGCAAAAGTCTTTGAATTCAATCATTTAATGTGATTGCTTTGAATTATTTGACTGATATTCAAACTTCATTAAGTCGATGTTGACCCTGAGGGAGTGATGACTTTGTCACAGCTATGCCCCCGCCCCTCTTTCCTATGATCACCAGCTCTGAAATCCTGTTTTTAAAAGGGTTTTTCTCTCGGCAATCTCTCACCTTAAATCAGCTTGATGATTTCAGAGCTACAACTGCTGCTCTTTATCTTCCCCATCTTCCTGTTTCGATTCCTTTGCATATAAGTCAAAGAGATGCCAAGAAAGCTTATATCCAATATCTCACGTCTGGAGGCCTTGCGGGGAGAAGGAGTTTAGTAGCACTATTTGCATTTCCTGCCATCGCTCTGTAAAGTGTCTGCAAAGATCCTCTGAAACACTTTAGTCGATGCAAATTGCGAAACCAACCACTGCTGGTGAAACATCTCCATATTTAAAGCTTTACATGTTTAAAGAGAGAGTTGCAAAGGTACTGATTCTATCAAGGCTGTAAAATGTGTCAGTCAAATATCATGAGGCTGTACAATATGAATATTCATGGTTCGTCCTTTTTTCATGTAAAACATCAGGCAATAGTTTTTTGTACGGACATATCTTGGAACCGGATTTGGAGGGACACTCACAGTGACAGTTTTTCAACACTATATACCAAACAAAAGACAGATTCTATAGTCTTTGGAGTTTTGAGCTTTAAATCCAGTAACTCTTAGCGGAAGGTAGAAAATAACCTTATTCGGAGCCCGACTGGGCAGCTGCCTCCGTCTCTCTCAGACTGACCCTGGGTCCAGACGCAGACATCTTCACCAAGCGGAAAGGATGACTTGACGTAGTGGAATGATTTTACCCGAGAGGGCAGCATGAAAGTGAGGTGCGCTCACCCTGCAGTGGACGTCTGGGGACAGAAATGTCCTCATGAAGTCGTAAGAAAGAAGAAAAGAAAACTATGCTTGACTTGAAGAATAGACTGAGGGGTCTCCAGCTTTTGATCGGATTGTTCGTCTTTCAGGGGGAAGTCGTAGATTTTATACTTTGACTGACAAACAAAGAGATTTAATTTTAGTAATAAAACAAACATTTCCTTTTCTCATTAAACATTTCCACACTGAAAAAAGTGTTTGTGTTTTGAAATATACAGTGTGTTCCAAAGGGAAGTCTTGTTTATTTTCACTGGCTGCTTTGCCAGTTTAAAAACAGACAGGACACTCAATGTGTGTATATACAGCACATGTGTGTGGTATTTTCGTTCTCTTGGCCAAAGTGAGTCTGTTCCCCTGTGATTTCAATCTTTCCCTCCACTAACAGCAGTCACTTCTTCTTAGCTGCTCTGCTCTCTCTGAGCAGTCCCATTCGGGTCGATTAAAGCATGTTCCTGTCTAAAGCTATGGATTTGTGATCCACATAGACCCGTAATCAATGTGGTCTGTATGAGCCAGACCGATCTATGCATTTCCTTCATAGGTGTTATCTGCTGGCATCTCATGTGATGTGACAGTTGCCTCCAGCCCCCCCCCCCCCCCCCCCCCTCCCCGCGGATCACTTCTCTTGGGAAAGTTCGTCTGGCTGACCAAAAAGCCGGGCGAGGGTGGCCTTTGATATACATTCCTCTCATAATCTCATAGCGTCTTTTAGCGAGGACTCGCATGAGCTCCGGCTTGACCTTTGACCCTGGCTAAGGCTTTATAGATCTTGTGTCTAACACTGCTGCTCATTTAGGAGCTGGAGTCTACATTCGCAGATTAATAACCACAATTCTCCCAAACGCCAACCACTTCTCTTTGGAACCCCTTCATCCTGTCGTTCTCTTCCAAAACAGGAAGCCTAACCAGTGAGCCGTTCAGCCAAAATGGGACCCCGCCACCACCACGATCACAGCCAACCCCAGCATCTCACACACTCAAACACTCACAAAAATATCTTCTTCCCAAAGACTTCCAGAAGAAGCCATGGTGGCTGGTTATCTGATGACGGCCAGGCTTAGCTTGCTGTCTGGGATGTGAGGACTGGAAGAGCACTAATGAAGGCTTGTTGTTGGAGCAGGATTAGCGGAGACAGGCAGCGGATGGCGAGAGGGGCTGGGAGAGGAATGAGCGTGTTAGTAGGAAAGAGAGACCACTGATTAGCCTGAAAGAGGCGCACTAGCACACACACACACACGCACGAATGTGGTCAAGATAAGACGCTTAACTGTGGCCCCAACTGCCAGGATCTCTCGCGTATATCCGTGCAGCTCTTGCATTCCTCAGCCCAAACTAAATTGTTCCACGCTGGTAAAGAAAACATTATTCCAGGTTTGTTAACAATTTATTTGTATAATTTCGAAATGATTTTTCCATTGCCCAATGCATGCATTTGGTTTTTCCTCTAATCAATTTGTATCTGAGCATGTGTGTGTGTGTGTGTGTGTGCGCTTGCTTTCTCCCCCTTCTCATGAACTCTGATTCTTCCCAGCTGTTTTAAAGAAACACAGCAGCCACAAAACTTCTCTGCGAGCCAACTTCCTGGCTTTGTTTGTTATGTTCTGTCATTCTAAATTTACCCCGCTCCTTGGCATGATGTATTTTCCCATCCCCTCCCTCTGTAAATGTAACTAATCTACTTTGTGACATATTCTGGCGCAGGAGTGGAGGTGATAAGAGAACTAGCTCCCCTGACGCATCAATCACTGTTACATTCCTGTGGAACAATGCCATTTCTGCTCTTTCCTCATTGCCGCCATAGAATTTCCCCTTGAATCCCCCTTCTTCTCTTATCTAGTTTAAAATCTAAAAGTTCACAGTGGAAGTGCAGATCGCAGGCCTGTAAAACAGTCGTCCAGCGTTTCTAAATGAGCGGCTCCCTCGTGAACGGCACTGGCTGCTGTACGCCAAACCGGGGTGTAAATGTGTGGCGGCTCGCCCAGACAGCGAAACCCAGATATGGAGCATGTGGTGGGGCTCTCTCTGCAGTCTGGCCCTACAGCTGCCCCTCTGCCAATTACCCTCATGCACACACACACACACATAAAGAGAGTAACAACCAAATGTATCTGTGCAACACGTGTACAGAAGATAATTGCATACAATTCCCTTCCTGTCACAAGGCCTTCTTTTATTTCAATTCATTTTCAGTTGTATAGCACCGAATCACAACTTACATTATCTCGAGAACACTTTACATAGTAAGGTCGAGACCTTGAACATTCTCGAGAAACAGTTCCCACAATGAACCAGAAGGTTGAAGACTGGAGAGAAATAAAACTCCCTTAAGTGCTCGATGCGATTTCCATCAGAATTACTTAAATCAGACACAGAGAGAAAATGTTTTAATTGGAGTTGTTGAAATATCAATAAAGAAGAGAATAGAGACGTCTACTTTTCCACAATGCAACTGAAGCATGCTTTGCCTGCATTACGATTTATGGTGCCGAATAGAAACGCATTGTAAATCCTACCGGTTGTTTAAATACGACTCCCTAAAACCTGAGGGTTGGTAGATAGTAGATAGAGACATGAAATGAAAACATCAGATAGCTCTATCATCTGGACGTCATTGTAAATCCTTTCCCTAGTCCCTCTTCCAGACTGAGCCTTGGTCGGGGGGGTCAGCGGGAACATCGTCTGGGTCTGAATCTTCTTAATTGTTATATCCATTGAAGATTTTGTCTGTAAAACTCTGCTGTAAACTGCTTCAGTATCACTCCAATTGAAAAACTAAACGTGTATTTACATTTTGGGCAACTTTAGTGTCTGTTTGGGTCTTGTCTGCAATGGTGAAACTATTTGCGTCTTTTTTTTATTTTCATTTTTGGTCCAGTCGTAAAGTATACAATTTTAAGGTTTCAGTTTCAAAGAAAACCTTGTTTTTTTTTCACAAGAGGAAGCTTCTTTTGTCTTTGGTTCCCCTCAGCGTCTCTGGAATGAGATCGGTCAGATAAGAGATGCAGGTGTTTTGGTCTAAGAGCACGCTGGGCCCCTGTCTCCATCTGCCGCCTTTTGCACCGTGAACTCAAAGCTTCTTGAGCGCACGATGGAGCAGTGAGGTGTGAATGGGATTTCTTTTAGCACCCTTGACGCAGAAGACACTGTCACAGGTCGGCCTTAATGGATCTTAAAACTGCAGGCCGTCATTAAGACTGTAGCCCCAAAACTGGCAGTTTCCATTGATGGCTATCCAGGGCTAATTTCTGAAAAGGGAAGCATGGGGGTTAGTTTTTTTATGAGAGACAATATGTGAAATCTTGTGTCAATGTGGGGCAATTTGTGGGGCAGCAGCTGGGAACTAGCTCTCATTTTTCTTTTCTTTTTTGACATTCTTTTATTTAACATTTAGGTTTATATTTTTCATCTGCTTGTACTTAACATTTCCTTTGTGCTCTCCGCAAGCTCTGATGTATAATTTTGTATAGGTTTTTTCTCATATGCTTGTTTTTAACTTTTTGTTTTATTTGTTTCCGATGCTCTTATTTAACATTTCATTTTATTTCTTTCACATGTACCATAACCGTGACTCACAACAACAACCAAAACTAAAAGAAAGAGAAAGACGGAATTGATTTAATTAACAGCTCTTAAAAATCTAAAGATCAGAGCAAATTCCAGCCTTGTGTGACAACATGCTAGGGAGATAAATAAATTAAAGAGACAGGGCTTAGTTGCCAAAAACTTCTCTTTCAAGAGTCAGTCGAATGGAACAGATCACTGCGGCTTCCTGCAAGACATCTGCACATCATATAAAACGTTAAATAGACCATAACATTTACTAATGAATCCCATGAACAAAATCCTGAGGCGGAAATGTGTCCGTCATGCTGAAGTTTGACCCATATGAGAATGTCAGTGATGATATTGTCAAGTTGTTGTTTCTTAATTCAGAAGAAAGCATATAGCTACCAACTTAACACTAAACACAAACCTGATTGGATGACCTGTTAACAGTGAGTGCCTCTCATGCTAATTGATAGTTTTCATCCAAGGTGACCTGGTGAGCACAGACATGGCCACTGTCTCCAATGACTTTGAAGACTACGCCAACCAACACCAAAAAGTTCTCTAGCTTCCATCGCCGTGGAGAGCAGCTTTTATTTCCATCTCTGCCGTGGACTTGATGTAAAAATGGAAATAGACTGCGGCTGTATTTCTCTAGACTTAGGCTTGGTGTTGGTGTCCTTGAGCTCCGAATATGTTGTTTTCTGGTTTCAATAAACGAAGGTGGCGTTAAGACAAAAGCCAAACTCAAGCAGCAGAGGACACGGATGGGTGACATATCCCTAACACAACGCAAAGGGATCAACCCTCTGCTGTATTCCTGCAATTTGATTAATAGAATTCAAAGGGAAAAATGTCTCCTGAAAATGCAGCACTGCATGTGTATTCTCTGTCTTGCACAATGCAGCAGGTGCTCAGCTGCTCGTTTTCGAATTTCTTTGCTCCAAATCAATCCATGACTTTATCCCTGGGTGCCATGAAGCCTCCAAGGCCTCGCTCTTCCTCAGCCAGCTGCGGCATCGTGGAATGAGAGGTCACTAGAAGTTTAAGATTCAGGCATATATTTGCTGAACAGTCAATGCTGCACACTTTAATGTTCCCTATTCAGGTTAATTATTTCTATTTTTTTCCTCATAATAAGAGACTACTGGGAAATGTCGGTTTGGTCAGTGGACTCGTCAGTAGCCAGGGATATGTGTTGAGCGTCCGTGAACCAATCCAGTGCAAGTCGCCGGGTGTTGTTTGACGTGATACCAGCCGGAGGTTCTTGAAGCAGACAGAGGTATTTGCTTAACAGGGGCAATTATCCTGTCCATAGATATGCTGCTAGAAGGTTCCTACATAACAGTGACCATGCACTCCTTCAAATTCCCCAGCGGTAAATGGTTTGTTATTTTGGTGAGAAACCAGACAGACTGAAGAGCTGCACTTGTCGCCCTCTTTTCTTCAGTTTAAGTAGTTGAATATTTACACGGGCATCGGGACATCCAGCTCTCAAATTGCCAATGAGCCTCTGACTGCTCAGGACTTTGTCTACATGTAACTCTGTGTCTGCATGGTATTCAAGTCGTGAAGCCCAGCTCGGCAGTTTTCACACGAAAACAGAGCCAACAGCATTTTAAAACTTTAAAACTTCAAGGGGCGTATAAAACTCTTTGTGATATTGGGTCCTTTTCCAACAGTAATTGTTTCAATGCACACAGGGCAAACTGGTCTAGTGGACATGATAAATCTGTATTTACCAAATCATTCGTCCTTATAGCAGTGGTTTTTCATGTCTTTCTGCTTTAGGCTCTTTGAGAGTGACACTTTTTCCTGCTGACAAACACAACAAACAGCTTCTTCCTGCTTCCTGCAACGTTTTCAATCAGGTCTGCAATTACGTTTCCTGAGTTGCAAATTCAAATCATCACTCCTCGGTGAAGTGCCTTCTTGGTTTTAAGATTGGGAAGATTTGTAAAAAAGGGAAAAATATGTTAGCAATAACGGGCCATTTTCATTATTTTGTTTAGTCATATATTTATTTTGAGCAAAGCCTTTCTGGCCCTTGGACAAATCTCGATGACCCCCGCAGCCGGGGCAGGCAAACTGATGTTGCGTAAAAGGCAGACAGCGCCATGAGGCCTTCCATCACTCTGTCTGTGCTGTAAGTGCAGCTGTCTGCATCTCCAAAAAGGAGTTCAGTGAATGAGAGCGGCCGTTTTTCTCAGCGATGGTCCAACATTTGTGATTGTTTACAATGTGGAACTAATAGCCCTGTGGGTGTTTCAGGTTTCCTCCATTTGTTTCCTTCTTCTTTCATGTCGGGCTCTTTATGTCACTGGATTCAGTGTGCGGGCTACAGCTTCTCTCCGACCATGTTGCTTGCAGTATTGTAGCTCAGTGCCGGGACCACAGCCCTTTTTAATCTCACAAAATGTGGAAATTGGTCACATTTTCTGCTGAAGTGCAGTTTCCTTTGAAATCCCCTTCAATACTGCTGACCCAGGGGCAAAGCAGGAAAAAAAGCTATCTTTTCTAAGCTGAGGTAACTGCTGCCCTCCTTTAGAATCATGTTTAAGGTGACTCTCTCAACACGAAGACTGACTCTTTACCTGTCTCTGTGTGTTTAGGCCGCCTCGTAAGAACCCCAGCACGGCGTCCCAGGAGATACGGGACACGGTGTACCTGCCAGCTGAGAAATCTCCCACGTCCAAGGAGAACCCTCGCAACTCCATTGGACAGGGATCCCATAACGGCTACCTGGGAACGTCCAGCCTCAACGCCCGCGTCCTCCTCGAGACTCAGGAGCTGCTGAGGCAGGAGCAGCGACGCAGAGACCAGGAGGCCAGCAAGGCCAGGCCGCCTCCCGCTCAGGAACCACGCGGCGGCAGCACCTATGACCACAACAGGGACCACACTCAGACCCCCGGCTCTGCCCCAGTGCAGCCCCCCCCTCAATCCAAGGGCCCCTACAGACAGGACGTGCCACCGTCGCCTTCTCAGATCGCCAAGCTCAGCCGGCTTCAGGGTTCGGAGAAAAGGAGGCAATTTTACTCCTGAGCCCGTAACAGTACTTAAAGATTAGGACAGATTCTAGAAAGCATCAACAGGGAAAAATGCAAAGAGGGCAATACATGATTTTTATATATATATATATATATATATATATAATGCTGAGACTTTCATGGGATTGTTGATAAATCATGTTGATATTTAAAAAAAGATGTTTTTTATTCTAAGAATCCTTTTTAGCTTAATCCAATGAGTTGAGATGTTTTATTGTCCACAAAGATCATATATGTGTATAAGTGCCTTTTAACCCAATGATTGTTGATTGTTCACCTTTTGTAGGCACAGACCACATGTGTGGACTCATGATCTGCAGCTCGGACTCATCCATCACTGACTCAATAGAACAAATAGAACAGCTGAGGGCAACTGGTCACAGAACCAAATCATGACTCGGAACACATGACGCAGCCAGTTCTCTAACCAGTGGAAACCCTGCTTGTGTGAGTCAGGCTTTTTCCTGCTGTTCACTGGGACTGTGTCAGCCACTACTGTACATGTGTAGGGGGGTGTCCGTGCTGGCAGGAGTTGGCATGCAGTGACACAGTGTGGAGGTTAGCGCCGCTTGTGTGAACCGCCGACTCAGGGCCTGGGCTTCGGCCATGACCACTCAACCCCCCTCTGTTCGGAGGTACCTCCCTTTTGGTTTCCCCTCCAATATGATAATCCTGAATCCTCTGTTTCTTTCCGCTCGCTGCTTTATCTCCGCGCTTCTCTCTCTTTACATTGTCAACACCACCAGACCAGACTCTCAGTGGTGGAGAACAGCTTAAGATCCCCCCCTACACCCAGGGAATCCAGCAGGATAAATGGGGTCGATCTGGGTTATTAGTTAACGTACCTCATTAAAAATGAATGCAGCCCTTTGTGTTTGTTTGTTGTCATGTGCGGCGAGGGGTAAGGACCAGCGACCTTGCTGGCAGGGCTCTGGCCCAAGTTTGACTTGGCTGTAACAGAAGCCTTGTTGGACCCATAGGTGTCTGAGCGGTTTCTCACTGAATATTTCATCATGGTGGTTGCATGAGGGGGGGGGGGGGGGGGGGGCACCTGGCTCTGCAGTCGGGGGCCTCAGTGTGGGGCGGCCGGATACAATGGAGCTGATTTTGTTTTCCTTTCCTGATGATGTCCATTGATAATGAACCACTCATCATTCACTCAATAGGGAGTGGTGGCGTTTTCAAAGTGTGAGTGAGAGTGTACGTGTAAAACCCTGTTTGTGTGTATGTGTGTGTGTGTTCCTGTATTTGTATCCCTGTAATGACAGGAATTTGAGCATTAGTCCGAGTGATGACACTTTATAACACTTTTTACATTTGTCAAGATATTTTTCTGAAAAAGATAATGTTCAAATTTGGGGTAATTGTCAAAATTGGGTTTAATTTAATTTGTCCTGCTACATTTTCACTCAGAGTTTGGTGCAATGTTTCCCTTCAGTATGTTAACACAAAGCCTTGAAATCAGGTTTATCAGAGAAGCCTGGTTAGAGGCAGGTGAATGGAGACTGCTGTTGTCGTAGTAACAAGGATAATATACTGTAAATGAATCCTAGTAGGTTCGGGATCTAGATCATAATGAGAAAATAAAACTTGATAGAAATGATAGAACTGTTATGACGGAAGAGCTTTTGTCTTCACAAGTGCCGAAAAAAGAGAGTGTGCATTTGTGTATGTGCTTCCTCACACTTACAAGTGTAAGTAAACTACAGTAGCAGTGTGTTTGCTCAGCTCCCAATTTTCCACTGTGTGTGTGTGTGTGTGTGTGTTTGTGTGTGTGTGTTCATGTAGGTGGACATGTGTTTAAGTGTCTGTGCACGCTGCCAGTAACTGGATGCTCCAGTATGTCTCTGAATATGTCTTGGCAGCCGTATTAACCACTTGGCTGCTGAGTGGGAGCGGAGCAGAGGAGTGGGAGGGAGTGGAGTTGGGAGGCCTGACCTTCCAGATGACTCAGTCAATGGAGTAATCACAACTATTCCTCTGAGTCGGCTCCACAAACAGGAGGTCACCGACAAGGCTGCTTATTCATCTGACTGTCAGATCCGACATGTTTGGGTTTTTCTGTTTGTGTGGATGATCTCGATTGTGTATTTTTATCACTGGCTACATGCGTACTGCTGCTTTTTTGTTTGAAAATGCATCACCGCTGATGCAGCTGACGTCAACACAAGCTTATAAACGGCAGGACTGTGTTTGAGTCTGGATGCTCAGAAACTGAGATGGTTGGAAACGATGACACAGACACTCAGCTCTGTTGATTGGGACTTTCTGATCGAGACGAAGCCTTCGCTGATTCGTCAGGCTCCTATCACATGACCCCCTGACTGGCATTAACCTCAGCTTCCAGTGTAGAACACAACACGGACAATAAACTACAAGCATTACTGACCCTGTGGTTTCTACTGAAAGCTGTTGTGCAGTAAGATTCTGTGTTTGATACAATGATACAACTATTGACATGTGGGAGACGAGCCAGCTTGTGTGGACTGGTCTGAAAACACCATTTTCTAAATGTAAACGTAGTAGAATGGAGCCTGTGTTGGGGGGGGGGGGGGGGGGGCGTACTTCGACTCTCTACAACTTCTAATGAGTTTTTTCCTCCACACATGCAAATGTGATCCTATCCCATAATACGTGTTTATTATTTGTGTTGTGTAATTAATGTTTGCGTGGCACTTCTGTGACACACGGATTCCTCCCGTAAAGTTATTGTTTCAGAGAATCTTTTTTTTTTTTTTATCCTGGGAGGAATGAGAAATATATTGTTATTGTTTCATTACATTTTTATGACCATCATTGTTTTTTTTATCACCCACAGTATAGTATTATGGGGGTTTAAGAGGACTTATATGTAAGCATTGTGCAATTTCCATTTTTACAACAGTGCATCATTAAGAGCCGTGTCTGCTGTTCTCTGTACATACAATATGAACTTTTTTCAATGAATAAATCCAGTGTGCTTTCAGTCCTTGATACAATACTTTCCATTGATTGTGTTGCTTTAAGAATCATTAAGAGTTTCTCTGCGTGACAACACACCAGCAGACGCATAAATGAAGGCAAGTAATGAAAATCTCGCTGCTTCCTTTCCTGCATGACTCATTTCATAATTGTGTTCCATCCTGATCACTAAAGTTGGCAATTTTCTTTCTGAGGTTCGTGTTTGAACGAGAAGAATTCAGAACCCTTGAGTCATCTGCGATCGACAGCTCACCCCTCACAGCTTCAGCTGCTTAACAAAAAAAATGAAATAAGATAAGTGAGGATTTTTATGAATGTATCATCTCACACCTTCAAGAATGTAGAAACAAGCTTAGCCTCCGTGAAAAGACACTCGTCCTCCCTGTCCCTCCATCGCTTTTATCTCAGTGCCTGACAGGTCTGTAACAGCTGCTCAGGAGGCCGTGGCTCGACTCCTGATCACGTCCTGTGATGGTGATAAAGACAATAGTTCACTCAGTGATGTGGAACTCCAGGGGAATGGCCGGTTTTAGAAGGAGCTTGGCCGGCATCACAGAACTGCTGCCAAATCGCTCCTCTCCCAGAGGAAGGGAGAGGTCTTTGAAGGAATCTGTCTGCTCTGAGGGGAAACGTACGAGACAACACAACTGGACCTCCACTCATGTGTGTCTCATCTTCAACGGTGAGGGTGAAATTGAGGTGAAGGGAGAGAGGGGACCATTTTGCCTCTAATAATAATATATTATTATAAGTTTAGAACATTAGTAATTATTTAGCATCATAGTTGTGAACACACGGATGAGCTACACTCGCCCTTCGTTTCCATGAACAACCAGAGGGGGGTTCAATTTCTGACTCAGCCCAACACATACTGGGATCCTGCCCACACACTCAATTGAGAACCAAATGTGTGTTAATCCGCCACTAAAAATAGTCCCTGGTAACTGCTCTGTCTTCCTGTTTGAGTCACACTGCAAAAACCACAGGGCCCTGTCATTTCTTTAGGAAATGACGTATTTGAAAATGATGTGTTGTCATTCCACACAAAGTCAGGATCGTGCCTTCTTCACTCGTATGACCTCTGCCACGGAGGGGCTGCTTTTATCTGCTCTGTTTGTCTCTTCATCAGGGGGCAGATCCAGGATTATTTCTTCACTGCCTTAACATTGTGAAATAGGGCGTTTTTCAACATTCTGTTGATTTTTCAAATAATAAAACAGTAACAGGGACTGATATTTATGCGTGTGTGCAGATCCAAAAAAAAATCTGGATCTAATGATGAGGTTAAATGAGGCTTCATGAGAGGACTGCTGGGCCTTGGCAGAGGTTCGTGCTCAACTGAGGGAGTTTCTCTTTTGATCTCTGGCTATCTTGATTTGAAAACATTTGTTTGTGTGGATGCAGAATATAGGATTTCATTATGTGAGTGATTGGTTTCTGCATCTGGTCAGTTCCAGGTTTGTTTGGTTCATTGGAAGATATCGGAGTGTTTCAAGCTATACAAGGTATTTACTGAGGAGCATTATGATGCCATTCAACAGTGCAGTGAGAATATATTACATGGACAATAAATTGTGTTTGTCTGGAGAAGTGAGTTCCCTGTGATGTCAAATGATGACATCACAGATGAAACCTCCGTCATCATATTCATGGAGGTGATCTGAAGCCATCAAAACACAGTTGGTTTCATTCCAGCATGATACACAACGCAGCCTGTAACTGAGTGGGTGCTCTGCCCTGAACCCCTCAGAGGCCGCGGGAACAGTAAAGCTGTCTCTGGCCCCGCTCCGTCCCATCGTTACTCACACCCAAAGAGCTCTGCTGCCTCTTTAACTTCCCCCTCCTGCTTTACCGCCATAATGAAAACCTTCAGAGATTCCCAGTGATCAACAGCAGACACCGTCATTGGGCCCAGTTTGATTTTATTACTCAACTTTATCCGCTTGACCCCTGCAGGCCAGACCAGTAGACCCCTGCGTTGGCAAGTGCAAGTCAGTTGATATGAGAAACAGATGGGATCCGTGTGAACTGCCCGGACATTAAAAAAAAACGCTGCAGCCGGGGGATTTGGGAAATAATTTTTTACACTCCGCTCAGCTGCTGAGGCAAGAGAGGGACTCACCTGTTTTAGGTTGAAGAACCTGCTTCTTCCTCTGATCCACGAGCCGCTGCCCCACTGGGATTTCAAAAGAGGAAGCCGACTTTGTTGTCGGAAAAAACTCTGGTCATAAATCTTGGCAGATGCACCGGGAAGCCAATTGTGGAGGGCTGACATGAACACGTGCACACACACACACACACACACATACTGTACACACACACACAGACAGAGATACGCACACACACCTGGAGGTTCTTCCCTTAAGCTCTGGGTAACATCTGGTGAGTGCGTGTGTCTGAAGAGAGGCCGGTCTTTGTAATGGGCTAATGTCTTTCACTCTTTTGCTCTTTGTGTGTGCGTGTGTGTGTGTGTGTTTGTGTGTGTGTGTGTGTGTGTGTGTGTGTGTGTGTGTGTGTGTGTGTGTGTGATGGAATACAAAAGTCAACCAGATGATAAGGAACAGAGGGAGGTTATACTGTTTGTTAACCAGGATAAAAGATGGCTTCACCTACTTCATAGTAAGACGTTTTGTTTCCACTAGAACTTTTTATGGCCACATATTACTAGAATTTGGAGGAAGGTTTTCAGGCTGTCGTCCTGTACGTTGACCTGTGACACAGTCAGGTTTACTGGAGTCATCCAGAACCGGGCTGAGTAAACTTTTCAGACTTTAATCTGTTGCATATGGATGAATAATTCACATTTTTTCCTTTTTCTCTCGACAACATATCAAAAAATATATCAAAGTGATTCAAGCTGGGTGATTTTACTGTCTCAGGAAGAGAGAAGGTCCATCTCCAAGAGAGTCGACTCAAACCAGAACATATTATCTTGTCATAACCGTTTGCATTAGATTATATCTAGACTTTGACATTTCTGATGTGTTCGACCCTCTAACACATCTTGAACATCTGTTAGGAGAAAATTAACATATTTCAAGATTCATGCTCATCTTTCATCCAGTCAGGACAAAAGCAACGCAGCATTTAAACCTTGGCCAAGGAAATAATGTTTGATGTGGATCTGTATCAGCTGCAGATTTGTTTTCACCTCCTTCAACATTATGTGATGTTTTTCTACATTTTCGTTAATTTCTCAGAGAATGATTCATGGATTTGATGAGAAAAAACAGACATGTTGAGGAGACAGATTTTGATGAGGTGCAGGGCCAAATAAAAATCCAGATCTAGTGGAATTGAATGTGGTTTCATAGACACAGATAGGCAGGTACAGTTGGGCTCAGCTGTTTTTAGAAGTTCATATTTAGCCATATTCCTTATGATTTTATGGGCCAGACCGTTTCCGGCTGCCTTCCCAGATGTTAGGTTGCTACACTGGAGACGGACCACGGACGAGTGATGGAAAGACAGGCGATAAAGGGAACATCTGTGAGCACAATGTGCTTTCTTTGTCTGCTTCGCACTGAGCGTGCACGTGATGAGAATGTTGTATTTTGCACATGCCAGTGGTGAGGGTCAGAATGTAACACTGTCCCTGCTGAGCAAACATATGTTATATGCAAACACTTGATGTATAAACAGAACTCCAGCCCCTGTTGGGGATGAAGTTACTCCAGGTCTGCAGGTCAAACTCTTTCCTGTCAGGTTCTAAGATGCAGTGTCCTAAGGCTTGAAGAAAAAATATGTAGGGTCAAGAAAATTCACTCTTATGTTGCATTCACACGGAACGTGAAGTGAATGTCTGCGTTGTGTTCGGCTGGCGGATCCTTTGTGTTGACTGTCAGCTATGAGTTCACCTGACTCACCCGCTCTATTCCTGGAAAGAGGAGTGGAGGACGACTGGCTGAAGTGATTGCAGGTGCTTTGTTGTTCCTGTTGTGGAAACAGCAGAGAAGTCAGGGCTGTCGTGTGTGGGTCCTCCTCAGCAGGAAGCGCACACAGCTTGGGGGATTTCTCTGTCTGCTCCAGGAGCTGCGGCTGGATGACTGTTGTTTCCAGTGCTACCTGAGGCTGACCAGTGGCCAGTTGATGAACTGCTGATGGTGTGAGGACCTGTGAGTTTCATTCTAAATGCTGATCAACTTTTGATTAGCGAGGTATTTCAACTTGAGCAAGTGAAGTGAAAGATGCAAACTTTGTGTCTGTTGTGCCGCAAATGACACACAATTTGCTGCTATTCCACTTTGTATGTAAACAAATCCCCCGTGAAATCTGGGTTTGGTGTAAACACTTTCAATTCAACGGATATTCTGATGTCCTGGATAATCTCATCACCATGAGGTCTAACAACATCATGAAGGTTCAAATTTTAAAACATTTTATAGACTAAACAACTGATCAAGTGAATATTTAGTGTTTATAACTGAACAAACATTGTAAAAACACAGCTCTCTTTTACCTCCAGTGATAGTGAGCCACCTGATAACCTACTTGTGTAAAGTCCATGATGTGTTAGTCTATTTGTGGCCCATGTTAATCACCAACCTGAAGGTCACTCAGCCCAGCAGCTACTGATCCCAATGCACACCGTGAAATTACCTCTCTCAGGGCCTAAATTGGCCCCAACCGGGCTGCAGTATAGTCCCCAGATAGACTTCCTCTTCCTGCGCCAATTTAACCCGAGGCCAATTTCCCATCATGCCACCCATGGAGTGTCACACAGTGCCTGGGACCAGCCACAGCCCTGAAGGCGTCAGGAGGAGAAGACTTCCCCACAAACCAGGAGGAACACTCAAGATAACAAGTCTACACATGTGCCGGGAGTCACCGCCTCGTGAAAGCTTGGGCTTGAAGTTTTTTTACATGAACATTTTATTTACACTCCAGTGGGATTTGAGGTTGCCATGAAGCCGGCGTCACGGCACATGAAGCAGTCTTTGGGTTTCGGCTTTGGTTATGATGTAACTTCATTAAATAAATAAAAATGTTTCATTAAACTCTGTCTCCCCACGACTTTCAAAGACCCTGATCGCTGCAGATCACGCTACACAACTTCCTTGTGATGGAGGGTCGGTACACCGTCTTGCACCAGGAGAATCCTGACATGTCTCCAAACTATGATTAATCCCGAACATACACACAAGAAGAGAAAGTGGGTCGTCTGATCCTCTTCTTTGTCATCCTGCTGCACATCGGGATGGGGGAGGTGAAACTCTTTAGTGGACCCAAGAAGAATAGAAAGCTGCTCGGGCTAGACTCTCTTTTTGTTTGAATCCGTCCGTGTCCACTAGAAAACTAACCGAGCCTGACAGGCCTTCTGTTTGTTGTGTCCTAACCTGAGCCGAGCTCCATGTCAAGTTAATGTGAGCTGCACTTTGTAAAACTTTGTCCTTTACACTCGACGGCTCCTCACCGCTACGTGAACCTTCACCACCTTCACCCTGTCCGATTCTCTGATTGACTTGTGTTGTGCCAATTCCAACAAGATTTCCCAGGTTGAAAATCAGATCAGAGTCTGTGATGTGTCTGTGACTCGTCTGTAACCTTCTGTGATCCCGTCTTTGAGGACCACACATAGTAACTGGCGACTGGCGGTAAATTCAGATTGTTCAGGATTTGTAGGCAACTTGCTCAACTTGTCGGTGACTGGCAATTTAGGAACAAGGCTTTCGGCCATCTTCTCGTTCTTATTGCTGGTAGCTGGGGGGGGGGGGGGGTGTACAGATACGCTGCTGTTAGAGATAATATTGCGCAAACAGAAGCTATAATAAACTATTGAAGGTAATGGGACCTGTAACATTCTACGCTGACACACACACAAACACACACACACACACACACACACACACACACACACACACAAACAAAAAGACAGACACTCACACACACTTTTCAAGCAGCCCATCAGAGAGCCAGATTGAAAACAGAAGGTGTTCTGAGGGCTGTTTGATTGGTGACACATGCTGAAGGAAACCGTCAGGAATCACACAAGTTTCTTTTCCAGCTCCGGGAGCCTTTGATTCTTCAAAAAACAAAACAGAATGGTCTGCATCTGTCCCACATGAGGCCGCGCCTCATACTCCTCTACCACAACACTATTTACTTCCATCCCATTATACAAGTCGTGTGAGAGTCACCACAAGTTCACTGCAACGATAACCTGATGGTTTATAGCTGCACTCTCAGATCGCTGGCTAACATGCAAACATATAAACAAATCCAATCCACAAACACAGTTTCATCTTGTTTTTCGATGTGTGGACAAGGAATTACACACACTTGACCGGCTTTGAAATGGTAATGCATTGTTTGAAGTTTTGCTGGTAAACAAAGTAGCGCAGCAAATGCAAATATGTGCAGTCGCTCTGATGCCGCACTCAGCTCTACGGCCAAATTCAACTTTTTTCTGTGTTTTCCACATCAAATATGAATGAATTCCTGTGCCGCTGTGATAACATCTGTAATTAGTGTTTCCATCGCTCCCGCAGGCGCCTGCTTCATACACCGTTAACTGTAAAGATGATTAGGATTCTGTGAAGTTATAGGCAAAGGCTTGTTTCTTATATGTATATATATATATATATATATATATATGTATGTATTTATTTATATACATATATAAGTATAAATACTGTGCTGACATGTTGACACTTCATAGATGTCGTTTGTTTGCCTTGACACACGCACGTCTGACCCGTGTGTTCTCGCTGCCTCACCGTCCCTGCGAATAAAAGAGATGGTGCTCCACAGTATTTATGTATTTATGTATTTATACAGAACATCCAGGGCCACACGTTCTGCTGAAGGAAAATGAAAGGCTCCAGCAAAGCGTCTCCATTGAAAATCTGCATGGGAATAAATCCCATAATCTCTCCCCCAGTTTGCACACTAGACTGGCTGAGAGCAATTACTCTGACAAAAGAAAGCACTTTTTTCTCCTCCTTTTTCTTCCCCTCCTCTTTGGCTCCTGCCACCCTCTCTGCCTTGTGTCAAATTAATCCTCTGAACTTTTTTAAAGATCTTCGTCTATTTTCTTTTTTCCTCCTTCCTGAGAATGCAACCACTCTCTTTCCTTTTTTTTTCCTTCCCCCCTGTCTTTCTCAGATATGGCGCCCAGGAGAGGAGATTGCCTTTCGAATGAAACAGCTGTCAAGAATTCCCAATGTCTCCGTGCGCCCTCTCCCCTTCTTTGTTCTACCTGACCCCTCCCCACGCCTCCTCATCACCCCCCCCACACACACACACTTACAGGGAGAGACAGGGAGCTATACGCGGAGGCCTTATCTGCTCTCGGTGGGATCCTCGCAGGTGCTGAGTGACGGGAGGGGGGGAGGCCCCTCAACAGGAAGACGGAGGAGAGAAAGAGTAAGAGCGGATTAAACCGAGGGAGGATGCCATTCCTTTTTTGACAACCACAAGGGAGGCAGGGGTGGTTGAGGGGGGGCAAGGCTGCTCCTGGTGATTATTTAACGATGGAGGAAGGAGGGTGGGGGGGGAGTGGGAGTGTGACACCTGTGGGGGAGCATTGAGGGAGGGGGGGGGGGGAGCCTGCGGGAGAGGGGGTGACCATCTGTTGCAGTCACAGGCGATGGAGACAAGAGGCACCGGGAGCCTTCAACCCGGTCCAGAAATGTTAATGTTGCGCCAGTGATGCATATCAAACGCACATCTGCACACAGCCCCCCCCTTCTCACTGTAAATACATGATTCATACCTACTCGGAGTGTTTGCCGTATATCCCTGATTAGCATCATCAGCCTGTGGTTGTTTTACTTTCTCCTCCACGCGATGCCAAACTTCCATTATTGTTTCATTATTGTATTATTGATTCTTCCTTTAATTGACCTGGTAGCATAAATGCCCCCAAACCAAACAATCCATACTCTAAATGACTCTAATTTGATTTTTGTTTTGTGTTGGTTTTAAAACATTAATCTGAATTTGATTGTGGATGCAGCGAAGCACGGATGATGAATTGTTTGTTTCACAGTAGCTGCTACACGGCAAGGTTACAGAATTTAACTTCAGAGAGGAGCGTACAGTACAGAGACACACGCTAGTTAGTTAAGAGCAAGGTTATTGGCTCGATGTTACGTCTCTGGTTCTGTTGTTTTACATGAAATTTAGCATTGGTATTATTTCCTACAAGCACAAATTATTAGGTAATTTGGGCTACACTGCATAACTGGGTTTCTCCACAATTCAAGAGTAACATATAAATACACTGATTCCCATTTTCTCCTTTTCTTTTTCTCTTCTTCCTCAACTTCTTGAATGGAGCTTAGAACATCACTCATTCTTCAAAAGGCCTCGAGCTTGTATACATAGGATTCTGGACTGTACTGTTTTAGCTGGTTGACTTATAAACATTCATACCAATATATGTAGGTGTTTCTTTTTAATTAACTGATTTACTTTTTGTTGTTGCCGTCTTATTGTCTTTATTTCTTATTGTGCTTTTTTTTCTTGTTTCTCTCTGTTCAAAGTAAAATTATTTTGTTAATGTCAGTTGTACTGAAATAAAAAAATAATTCACACAAGCACACAAAAAAAATAGATTAGCTTTGTAGGTATCCGAGAAATAACAAACATTGAATATGACCCTCCTTGAAATAAATTACTTGATATAAAACTAAATTGATCTGTCAAATATGAAATGAAATGAAATGTTATCTTGAAATAATAAAGAAATGTGATTGCTGACTTCAAATTGAACTTTTGAGTTGTGTGGGAAGTCGTGCTTGGCGTTTGTGGTTAAGTCGGGAGAACACTGCTGCTCGGATACACCAACACAGATGCGTTAGGGGACATCATTTATAAGGTATAATGATTGGGATAAATAATGCAAACATGCCCCACTAAACATTTCCTCTCTTTGTGGATTAAACAAGTTTTATTGCAGATTTGTTTCTATTTAAAGATGCAGTTTCTTGGCAGGATCACATTGGCAAATGGGAAACGTAACAGAAATAAATTAACAGGTTCATGATGCACCTCGATGTGCAACCTGGACAACCTGTGTCCAAGTATCTCACTCCACCACTCATCCCCCTCTTCAACCAGGGCCAGAGGGAAGACCTCTCTGTGGCTTCCTTTGCAGCCCACAGACACACAGGAGCCAGGACCTGAGGCTGGTGCAGTCCTAACTCCCGCTTCCACCAGCTCACAGCGACCGGTACCTTACTCCTTTCAGGATATTTTGCTCGTTTTCTTCCCTTAGTTTTCCTCATCCAGTCTTTCTGATTGACAATCTGCACTAGCCACTTCCTTCATTTACCTGTGTGGTAACTGCGATGATGTTCAGCTGCTTCCCGACATCAAGCAGCAGCTGCCTATCCCTCGCTGTTGCAAGCAGCCCACCCTGGGTCTTTAGATCAGACCGGGCCTTCAGCCCCACCTGCACAAAGGGGATGATATGCTGGTGCTGTTAATGATCCAAGTGCAGAACTTGGTCGTGGCACAACCTGTACCTCCCGTCTCCCAAGCGCTTCAGCTGAAGCTGCTCAGTAACACAACTAGATCACCTGAGATTTCCTGTAATCCTCCTTGAACCAGACAAGTTGGTTCCAAATTGCTTGTCAGACCATCAAACAGCTGCTGAAACACCTTTCCATTGTCAGGAGGGTTGTGACTTTCCATCCAACATTAACCCCAGCTTTACACAGCGATTGACCACCTGTTTGGAGATTTAAACCTATTGTTATTCTACACCCAACAGTCTGAAAGGTGAGGTGTCATCTTCACTTGCAGGAAAGGGTGTGTAACTCCTCTAGCAGGCAGGGCACAAAGCCAGTCTCTCCATTCAGAACAGATTTAAACACAGCCTGCAGACGTGGTCAGATGATACATCATACAAACCAGTTTGTTTTAAACAGCAGACCAGTCATTGTGGTGCACTCTCGTGTGATCCATCCTTGTGTACATACTGTTGAGGGAGGTTTTTCCCAGTTGTATGTTTTGGATCTTCACCACACCTTCTTTATCTTCCCGTTTCCTGATATTTTGCAGACATTGTGCTTTGATATCACACGTGGGCTCCATCCAGCTGACGACCTGCTCCTGCCTCCCTCCACGGTGACAGTGAGTATTTTTAATGGTGACGCTGTTTTGTTTTTCCCGTCTCTGGGGAGAGATAATGGGAAACGCTCACCCTCTGAGGTGAATGGGCCAGAAGAGCCTCTGTAAACATGGGGGAATGAAGATTAATCACACACTAGAGATGGTGTTCCCACTTTAATAATCAGTATTGATTACTGTCACCTTACATCTGCACCAACAGATGCTGCGAGGGGGGGCCGTCGCCCTAGGCTGGTCCACCTCACACATCCTGTGTTAAATCCTTGTGTGTTCGCTGCACAATATTGGAGTTAGAGACAAATACATGCCGATAAATATTCTTTACTGTGTAATATACAATAAAACTATAGATGCTTACTTTGGCTTTACAAATACACAGTATGAACCATCTAAGCCTCATTAACATGAATGTTTACATTTTTTTAACCAGCTCATAGTTCTCTGTTGTCCAAATACAAAGAATTTCTCATTTAGCTACGTAATGTTACATGGAAATTAATATAAGAAAAGTAAACAAGTGCATTTAATGAACAGTCAGATGGAGGATGTATTGTTGATAAGGTAGAACATCTGATGTTCAGCCTATGATGGAGAATGAGGTGCATATTGAAGAAATACAATTTCTGACATATGGTGAATTATGTCATGATTAAGGAGAAAATCATAATATTACAAGAATAAACTACTAACTTAATGAGAGGATAATGTTTAGCGAAAAAGAAACAAGAAACATTTGGAAATAACCAGCAAGGAGAACCAAGGTTCGTCAGGGTTACATTCCTCTGGATCCAAAGTCTTGATGATTCTCGTTGTTTCTTGTAACACACCTTTGAATATCAAGCTGATGCAACCAACTATATGAAGTCACCCACTCTTCCTCCTCCACAAAACAGGCAATTTCCTCCCAGTTGCTGGTTCTTTCTTGGGAACTGTTTCCAAGTTAAATCTTCCCAGTACTCACGATAATGTGATGGGGATGTGCCAGAAGATTAAGTACGTCATTGTTTGTAAAACGTCAACTAAGGAACATCTTAACAAGATGCTCCACCCCCCTCCCCTCAAACACACCTTTAAGTCACCTTTAAGCCCTGTAAGAACAGAGCCTATTTCAAAACAGAGAACAAAGAAATGACCGGAGCATAAACGCATTTCTACCCACATGAAGAAAATATTAGAAAATAATTTCTGCCAGACTAATTCCATTTTCTTGTCAAAACAATAACAATAGATAGCTCTTTGGCTACACAACCATTGACATGAGTGATTGTTTTAATTATGTTTCCTCTCACAGGACCAAGTTGGAGAAGATGCAAATTTTAGGATTTCTGCAGCCAAGTGACACCACTTTTTTTTGTGTGAATGCTTGTCTTGGTTGACAGCACTGATGTAAGCAGCCTCATGAGGTATTATATCTTCTACACATGATCTGGTATGTGTAAATGAAGTAGTATTAATCGAACCATTAGCATGGTGTTTATGTGCATGCAGTGACCAGTGCACTGTTTCTTTATGCATGAGAAGTTTTCATTTTGCCGTGGTTGACAGTTGAAAAGCAGCACAGATGAGAGGTGACACGACGAGAACTCATGTTTGAAAGCAACATTTCTGGAAGCTGGAGGATGGAAATGTTCAAAACCAGCTGTTATGCTCAGTGCCAGTGCACATAGTGCACTTATTTAAATCTCCTGAAGAAACCAGACCTTGAAGGCCCCTCAGTTGTTCGTTGCCTCAGGGCGGTCGAGCTGGATGCATAGATTGTGATGCAAGACTGACAATGAATGCAAACTGTTGTTTAAGTGGTGCTCAGTTTGATTGTCTGAGCTTGTGAGCGTGAGCTCTGTCTGTTTTATCTGTTTCCAAGTAAAGTGTGACTCTTAAATTCCTTTTGCAGTGTTGTTTTTCCACTTATCTAAGGTGCCTGTGACTTCAGGGCAGAAAAATGTGTCACCCTGAATGTCCATTTGAAAATGATTAGAGAATATACTGTAGTTTTCCATGTTTGTACTGTAGTGCATGTTATTAATTTGTGAAATGGCAGCACTTCTTTTCTTCCCTGCAGATGTTTGGGTGAACTTGGGTTCTGACAAAAGCCTATTCATTCTCCCTCTCTGCATGGTTGGTATTAATCCCTCCTTCTGAACAAGTTTTTTCTTTCTGAATAAATAAGACTTTCTTTTCAAGCGGTCACAGGACATGACACCAGGCTCCAGCTTCTTGAAGACGGGCATACAAATCAGAAATGTATGAAGTCTGGTTGTCACTGAAGAATTTACCACAGCACAACCAAACATTATCCACCGTTACAGCAGCAGTGACACAAGACTGTGCAAGAGAAAAAGGAAATAAAGATAACTTCTATAATACCTGACCTCTGACCCGAGGCTGAGGCATGCCGCTGTGGGGAGGGGGAGGGGGGTTTGCCCACACACAGGGCTTGTGGGTAATGAGAAAAGAACAGCAATGGGGTTTCCGTGAATGAGAGCACGGAGCGGCTTGACCCCGGGACGGCTTTCCCCCGTTTTCAGAGCCCGGGGCAGGAAGGCTGGGAGATTGAGAGTCAGTGGGGACCGTCTGATTGGCGTGTCGATCCGAGCACATACACAGAAAGTGGAGTGGAATATAACTCGCTGAGTGCAGCAGAGATAAAGCCCAACATGTAGGTCGTAAATGGAAACATGTTAAGACTGGAAAGAGAAATTAGTGTTTGGATTTAAAAAAAAAAAACAACAACAACAACAACAATCGAATGGGAAAAATACAAGTCAGTGTTTTTACAAATGGCAACATGGGAGCACTGTGCCTTGTGTCCGACTTATTGTGCTGGAATAATTACACAACAATGTTGTCATCTGTAAGTACAGACCCACACTCTTGGACAAGGTCCATTAAAACAACACATCTCAGATAATTATGTGGCCATACAACAGATCAATAAGAGCATCTATTTGGAAAGGCTTTTCAAATGGAGTTCATTCATGCAGTTTTGTAAACATCGGGGGACGGACAGTTGAGTGTAAGATGTGATTGCTGTTGCTCGGTGTGGATGATGATAAACTCTGCTTCCATTCCACATATTGAACGTGGTCCGTCACTCAGGTACTCATTTACTGATGCATTCACAGCGGAGTCATTTAGAAAATGTATCTGCAAAAACGTTTAGTTGTGCACGCACAGATTCAGTTATTACTGCTTACTTTAAACTGTTGGAGATATTACTTACCAACAGAGGGATGTTGTATCAGTGGAGAAACAAATAAAGTAAATAAAACACTGGCGCCATGAAGGCAGTTTTACAAAAATGTACAATAAGGCTTTGGACTGACTGATTGGGCCCAGACCTGAATGTGTTCCTTTGGGAACGACACAGAACAACAACTCTGAACTGATACATTCTTACTGTGTTTACTGAACAAAGGGAAATCACAGAGAATGATAGGGATAACTGAAAACTCTATAACCTCTGTGATTTCCCTTCTACTACTTGTTTTCCCTGCCTCACACAAAAGAAAATAGTCTTGTTCTAAGGCAGTCAATAGATATCCGTCTTTTAGATCCCGGTGTTTGATAAATTAGGAGTACACAAGCTGAGGTGTTGTCACAATGATAAGTGCTGCTCACTTTCCGATATTTACTGGTCGAGAGCTCGAATAATGACGAGTTACGTCGCCAGACATATGACTGAGCCTGCTATTATTCATATCGGAAATGTATCTCTGATTTTAGGTCAGCACTTCTGACAGAGCTGGCTTGTCTGCTTGGCTCTCGAGGTGCAGAATGCTATATGGTTGCCGACAAAACTTGGTTGTGTATGTGTGTGTGTGTGTATGTGGGAGGGGGGGGGGGTCGATAGCATAATTGTGTGTCATTTCACTCTGCTTATCTCTGTTAATAATCATCCCCCAGTGGATGATTGAAAATGTACGCCTCAAGTGGCAGACACATCTATCAGCATGTCAAATGGAGCCGCTGGTCAATGAAAAATGCATCATCTGATTCACTGGGGAGGGGGTGAAACCCAGGCCTCCGTACTCAGAATTATTTATTATGAAAGCTCTGTGAAGATGAGGAAGCAAAGCAGTTCTTATGACTCATTTTTCACATTTTGAATGACCCAGCTCAACGGTGTGTCAAACAAACTTTCAGGCATGATGGCTTTCATTTTGTCATCAGTTCCATTAGTTTTCACAACTATGGGCTCAGAAGAAAAAAACTTTGTACTCAGTAGAAAGTGATATTGATATAAAATAATTTGTAAAGAAAGCTGGAGTGGAGAGTGGAGAGCAAGATGGTTCCTGGTTCAGTGGTGATGATGATGATGATGGTGAAGAGGATGATGATGATGGTCATGGTGATAATGATGATGATGATGGTGAAGATGATGATGAAGAAGATGATGATGATGATGATGATGATGATCATGATGATGATGATGATGATGATGATGAGGAAGAAGAAGATGATGAAGATGATGATGATGATGGTGATGATGATGATGATGATGATGATGATGATGATGTTGATGATGATGATGATGGTGATGATGAAGAAGATGATGGTGGTGAAGAGGATGATGATGATGGTCATGGTGATGAAGATGAGGATGATGGTGAAGATGATGATGATGATGATGATGATGATGATGGTCATGGTGATGATGATGGTGAAGATGATGATTATGGTGAAGAGGATGATGATGGTGATGATGAAGAAGATGATGATGGTGAAGAGGATGATGATGATGGTCATGGTGGTGATGATGATAGTAAAGATGATGATGATGATGATGGTGTAGATGATGATGATGATGATGATGATGATGATGATGGTGAAGAGGATGATGATGATGGTCATGGTGATAATGATGATGATGATGGTGAAGATGATGATGGAGAAGAAGATGATGATGATGATGATGATGAGGAAGAAGAAGATGATGATGATGATGATGATGATGATGATGATGATGATGATGGGTTTTTAACCTCACAACAAATAATGTGTAGAAAATAAAGAGAGTTGTAGGGTCTGTTGTTGCTAACAGGCTATTGTTGCTAATGCTAGCAGCTAGCAGAGCAGGTGTGGAGCACTGAGGGAGTGAGGACACAACAACACCAGCAACACGTGGAGGCACATTAAGTGAAGTGGGCTCTTCATGTCCAGGAGAAGAGAGAAGAAGCACTTCAGCATTAACAGATGACAGATGAGTCAGATATATTCTTCATCTGTGTCTCTTCATGGCTGAGTGATGACTTCCTGCTGGTAGGATGCTGTTGATGTTAAGTTCTGCCTGGACACCGAAGCTTTATGTTGATATGACACTACTCATGTGTGAATTTCTTTATTTTCATTTTGTTTAGGGTTGATGACAGGGTTACTGTCAGATTTGTAGGTTGACGTGTATTTGTTATGAACTTGACAAAAACAAGAGTAGATAAGTCAGTTGTTTGAAGCCTGCCAGAGACTTACTGATGTAATGCTAAATAGTCTGTATTTATATTTTGTGTTTCTAGTCTAGATGACCATTCAAATTACTTCACAGCACAGTTTTGCCATTAACTCATTCACACACATGTTCATACAGTGCATCCATGTGCAACCTTTATGATACATCACTCACACATTGGGGGGAGACTGGGATCGAAACGTCCAACTTCTGGTTAGTGGTCAACCCGTTTACCTCTTGAGCCACAGTCGCCCCATGTACATGTAACCCACTTGACAGGTAAGTACACACTAGGTTCGCAGGGCAAAGTAATAAGAAGAGATTGGACACCGCAATGAGTAAAAGGAACACACAGGTAGATTTAAGCAAAACACTGTATTAACATATATAGAAAATAAACAGTTTACATACACTGCCGACAGTTGCTTTTGTTCTTATTTGAAATGTCTTTTTTACCGGGTGCACCCTAAATAAAATAAAATGTTTTACCCAAAAGAAATAGTTCAATTCGAAAGTTCTTGGAAGTCCTTCCCCACAACCCTACCACTCTGGCAGGACAGAGAATGAAGAATGGAAAGGTTCCTCCTCAATCCAAATGCTCACGCGGGTAGCTCGCCATCCCCCTCGTCAGGGAGAGAATCACTCCAAATCCACGGTCCAGGATCTCAGGGTATCCAAAAAACCCAGCCTGTATAATATAACAGACTGATATAAATCTATTCAACCTTTCTTAACTGTACAGTTTAATTTTATCAATATCAATGTATAATGCAACTTTTCACTGTTAACTTGGTAAAAGATAACTGCTGCATCGCAATATTAACACATGAAATGTCCACTTCACTGTTTTGTAGTGAGAAAACCATTAATATAAGACCACTCACAGTTTACCATTAAATGCTCAGATTACTGATACCTCGTACCTATACACACCACAGCACAGTAATATACAGAATATATAGCTTCATAACCCATAAAACTCAGCTAAATGATGTCTTACTCTGTTCATACAATGTAAATAACATGCACGCATACTCATTTTACACACATATTCCCTTTTTCCTTTACTATCATTAGAAAAATACCACAACACTGTGACTTTATGTACCCACTCGGTAGCTAACCCACCACGAGGCTAAGCTAATTCACAGAGCTATTTGCTAATACAGATAGTACTCACCGGGACAATAAAATAATAAAACAAACACAAGATGTTCCCAGGGTCGCTTCAGTGGTTCACCGGACTTTTCTCTGTTTACACAGTTCCTCCTTTTAACAATATAAAGTGTATTTTTTAAAGTTTCATCACTCCAAAACCTCTGTGTCTCAATTATCGTCCTGCTGCTCTCTGTGTATTTTTCACACACTACCGCAGCGTCTCTAACCTGAAGGAGGCGGGACATGCGTTGCCTTAACCAATAGCAACTCAGCTAAACTGAAATGAACCAATGAAATCAATTTGAAAAGTTTTTCTTCACAGGACCATCTACTGAATCAAAAAGACCTCTGAGATCAAATGAAATGATCAATGAAATGAAGAATAAAATAAAGAATGTAGTTATGAATTAAATAATAAATGTATAAATTAAATAAAAATAATTCTCAATGAAAGAACATATTTCTAACATATTTCTCATATTTGTAACACTTTCTTCCAACATATTTAGTAACAGTTGGGTTTATTTTTCCAACAGGTTACACACTCCCCCCTTAAATGTATGCACGTCCCGTTGCATGCACAAAGGGCTGCTGGGTAACTACTGATTCTGCCACTTCCAAAGGAATGTTTGTTAACCAATCTCTACTGGTATTGTTATTAAGAGAATTGGTGAAGGCGGTACTCAATCCTTGAAACAAGGAAGTAACAACAGAAACTAGGGGATTCCCCAACTCAGGGTAATGGAACCTACGTGATGGCTCACGTTGTCTGAGTGATCTTCTGACAGTAATGTCTGCTTCTGTTTGTTCCTCTGTCTCTTCTTGAGTTGGTATCTCTGCCTCTGTATGATCTTTAGCTTCCGGTTCCATAAGACTTTCTTCCACAGGTTCTGAACTAGTATCAGGTAGGTCTCCAGGTAAGTTATGAGTTTCCTTTTCAGGTACATTTTGATTTTCCATCCCAGGTAAGTTTGCTTTTTCCTTCTCAGATGGATTTTCTGTTTCCTTTTCAGGTGAGTTTTCTGTTTCCTTTTCAGACTGAAGGACAGCACTTGGCCTTACAGCTCCTGGGTCTGAATCCGCATTGACCTGATATGGGTGAGGTGTTACAGGGCTTTGACTATGATTACCCAGGGCGGGTGATGGATTGTGTCTTGGTATATCATACACTTTGACAAACCTCCTGTCTTTGACATCTGGTAAGGCAGCAGTTGCATTCCAGCTTTCAAACTTGTCATCATCGTCTGAAGCAAAGGGTTCTTCATCTTGTTGAATGGCACTTTGCTGCCTTGTTCGAGGTCTCTTTGGACTGCTTTTCCTCTTTTGTTCCTCTCTCTCAGTTTCAGGAAGAAATCCACATGGAAGTAAAAGGTCTCTGTGTAGCGTACGTAGGGGACCTTCCTCCTTTTCTGGTTTCACAGAGTAGACAGGTAAGTCTCCCATCTGCTTGGTAACCACATAGATCATTGGCTCCCAACGATCGGCCAGTTTATGTTTGTTCCGGAGGCGGAGGTTACGGACCAGGACTCTATCCCCGACAGCCAATGTAGATTCTCTGACAACTTTATCGAATCGCCTCTTGTTTTTCTCTGCAACCTTGCGAGAGTTTTCGATGGCAACCTGATAACTTTCTTCCAGGTGAGATTTCAGGTTCCTTACATACTGAGAATGTGAACTGGACTCTTTTCCCTTGACTGGCAATCCAAAGGCTAAGTCTATGGGTAACCGGGGTTGTCTCCCAAACATTAACTCATATGGGGAGAACCCGGTCACATCATTTCGGGTGCAATTGTAAGCATGAGTGAGAGGTTTGACATGGTCTCGCCACTGTATCTTCTCTTTGTCTTTCAGAGTGCCTAGCATGCTGAGGAGTGTTCGGTTATACCGTTCAACAGGGTTTCCCCTGGGATGGTAAGGGCTTGTCCTCACCTTACGAATACCTGCCAATGCACATAGCTCCTTGATGGTATGAGACTCAAAGTCCCTACCCTGGTCGCTGTGAAGGCGTTCAGGAAAACCATAATGGCCCAAGAAGTGTTCCCATAAGGTTTTAGCGACGGTACTAGCTTTCTGATCTCTGGTAGGGATGGCTACGGCATATTTAGTGAAATGATCCGTAATAACGAGGATGTCCTTAGTGTTGTGGCTGTCTGGCTCTAGTGAAAGGAAATCCATACAGACCAACTCCATTGGTCTAGTTGTTTTGATGTTCACGAGTGGGGCAGCCTTGTCCGGTTGGGTCTTCCTTCGAACACATCGCTCACATGTTTTCACTTTTCTCTCTACATCAGCAGCCATCTTTGGCCAGTAGAATCGTGATCTGGTGAGTTCAAGGGTACGTTCAATCCCTAAATGTCCCATGTCATCATGGAGATTCCTGAGTACAATAGGCCGTAGGACATCTGGGAGTACCAGCTGAAATAGGGTTTGTCCCTCACACTCCCGTGTCCTGTACAAAAGGCCTGACTTCAGTTGAAGCCGTTTCCACTCTCTCAGGATCAACCGTTCTTCAGGAGAATCTGCCGTGTGATCTGCAGGTAAGTTGTTGGATTCCACCAAACTGATAACACTGCTGATGCCAGGGTCTTCTCTTTGCAGTTTCATGAGATCAGACTCACTGTATTTAGGCACTGTTAGGATCCCATCCTGTGACTCATCCTCCTCAAGGACAGCAGGAATTGCATCTGCATGAATGGCAAGTGAGTCAACATAGCCAGGGAAAGGTGAGAGCTCTTGATCTTGCTTCACAGTATGCCTTTGACAAGTAGCTTCGACAATTTCTGGAGTCACCAGTTCAAACTTGTTTATTGATGTCAGTAGCTGAGAAGTGAACTGGTCAATCCTTTGGCTTTCCTCTTGTGATGTGGCATCATTTTCCAGCGCACCATGATGTCTCCTTGACAGACCATCAGCATCCATGTTCTGCTTGCCAGCTCGATACTTGATGTCAAAAGTGAATGTTGAGAGCGCAGCTAACCAACGGTAGCTCGCAGCATCAAGCTTGGCTGTGGTAAGTAGGTATGTCAAGGGATTGTTATCTGTGATAACAGTGAAAGAGTTTCCATACAGATAGTCATGAAACTTCTCTGTGATGGCCCATTTAAGGGCCAAGAACTCAAGCTTGTGCGCTGGATATCTTGCTTCACTGCAGGAGAGTCCTCTACTGGCATAAGCAATTACACGCAGTTTCCCGTTTTGCTCTTGATATAGAGCAGCTCCTAATCCTGTCGTGCTGGCATCAGTGTGGAGCACGTAAGGAAGTTTAGGATCTGCGTAACCAAGGACTGGAGATGATGTCAGTTTGTGTATGATCGCCTCAAAGGCTTGTTGACACTCAGTGCCCCAGCGTTCACCAAAAGGCTCTTTTGGGTTGAGGTATTTCCCATCACTGAGGCCTATCTTGACTCCTTTCCGCCGTGGTGGGTAGCCAGCAGTGAGTTTGGTCAAGGGCCTGACTATCCTTGAATAATCCTTCACAAATCTCCGGTAGTAACCGGAAAATCCGAGGAAGGATTGGAGTTCCTTTAAGTTCTGTGGTCCCGGCCAGGTTTTCAAGGCTTGAACCTTTTCAGGGTCGGTCTTCACTCCATCGCTGGACACAATATGCCCCAAATAACGCACTGAAGTCTGAAAGAACTTACATTTATCAGGTGAAAGCCTCAAGCCATATTCCCTGAGACGGTTGAGCACGTGGGTGAGCCTAGACTCATGCTCCTCCAGAGTGTCCGAAAACACTATTAGGTCATCAAGGAAGACCAGGACCTCCCTCAGATGAATGTCACTCATGCACTTTTCCATGAGCCGTTGAAATGTGCTCGGTGCATTGGTGACTCCCTGAGGCATCCGGTTGAATTCCCAGAATCCAAAGGGGCACACAAAGGCAGTTTTTGGCTTGTCACTTTCATTCATCTCAATTTGGTAGTACCCAGACTTCAAGTCCATCACTGAAAACCACTTGGATCCAGCGAGAGCAGAAAATGACTCCTCCAAGTTTGGTAAGGCATAAGAGTCTTTTATCGTTTGCAAGTTTAACTTTCTATAGTCCACACATAGGCGTACATCGCCATTCTTCTTTCTCACCACCACAATTGGCGATGAAAATGGGGACTCTGATTCTCGGATTACGCCTGCATCAAGAAGGGTTTGGAGGTGCTTTTTGACTGCTTCATAATCACGAGGGTGAATTGGACGGGGTCTCTGTTTGATGGGTGTCTCGTCTTTCAACTTGATGTGGTGTTGGATTTTCGTCGCATGACCAAAATCGAGGTCATGCTGGGCAAACACATCAGAGAAGGTGTTGAGCTTCAGAGTGACTCTTTCCTTCCACTTCTCAGGAAGAGAGGGCCCAAAGTCAAAGCTTTTTCCAGGACACGTCTCCGTTTGATGAGTGGAGCAGTCAACAACATGCTTCTGACCATCCCCATCAATTAGGTGATTCTCCACTACAGCATCTGCAACAGTCAGGTCTGCAATGACACAGTTGGTAGGTAGAATGATGTCATGTTCAGTTTCATTTCTAAGGAGAACAGGCAATTTGTTGGAGCCATGCTCTGGCAAGGAAATGAGACAACAGTCTACAAACACGCCACCTGGCAGAGTTGATCTTGATGGTTGTTCAATCAGAGCACATTTCTCTGTGTTGACTAGGTTGACACACATATAGCCTTCAAGCAGCACTCTTTGTTTTGCTGGGAGAACTGCTTGTTCCCTTCCTCTGAGCTTCACAAAGCCGAGTTCTCCGCTTGTTGCTTGTTTTCTCCTCAGTTGTAGTGTGCGAAGGACCTGTCTGTAGCCATAGGAGGATGAATTATGGGAAAGTGAAAACTCATCACAACACTGATCATAGAGGGGATCTAAAGTGTTGGTGCCGATCAACAACGGGACACCACTGTTTGACCGGAGGTCAGGAACGATTAAAGCCAAGGTTGAAATTTCAGGCTCTGACTCAAGAAGGGCTCTAGGGAACTTGAGGTCAACCTCTATATAACCCAGGTAAGGAACAGGTTGGCCGTTTGCTCCCTCTACTTCAAGGATGTTGCTGATGGGCTTGATAGGATGATCAGATAGATGGGTCTGATAAAAGGACTGGCCCACCGTGGTGACCTGTGACCCTGTGTCTAGTAAACAACTACAGTCCACCCCATCCACATTTACATTGGCTGTACACTTGCTGCCTACAAGACGTTTTGGCAATTCCCTTTGTCGTTTGACTCTGTGGCTGTGAGTCATGGGTTTTTGTTCGCCTGTAGATGGGGGATATAGTGGTTTCTTGGCTTCCATTTTCCCCTCAACAGAAGCCTGTTCTAGTTTGACTGGCGAGTGGTGAGTGAACCATTCTGAGCTTCCCATGCACGCTGCTTCTCCCGGAGCTCTGCTCTCTTGGCCTGCACAAGGTTGGGATTGGGTATGTTATCACATGTAGATGCAATGTGCCCATCTTCACCACATTTGAAGCAATACCATGGCTTCGGTTTCACTGTCACAGTCATTTGCTGGAGTTGTCCTTCCGGCTGGGTATTTTTTGTCTTCTGTTTCTGTCTTACACTTACTGTTGTTTTCTTTTTCACAGGTTTCTCTGAACTACATGCACTGAGTTTTGCCACCTGAACCTGAAGTTCAGCAATCTGTTTCTGTATGTCTTTGGTCATGTTTAAGAAGGCATCCTCTGTATTCTGTGGCATGACAATATCCTCGTCGTAGGACATGTGTGCAGCGTGCATGTTTGACATGACTTTTGGCTTTGTGAACCCAAGGTGCTGCTTCATTCTGCTGGTTTTGTTAGCCTGTTTGTCCTCCTCAGTTCGCAGTAAGAGCAGGAGCTCTGCAAAAGATGGTGGCTTACTCCTGAGCTGTTCAAGCTGAAGACTGGTGATCAGAATACTATTCCAACATCCACGACAGAATTGCTTGAGACGTTGTTTGTCAGAGTCGCCGGCAGCGATTCCTCCTTTATTTACCACATATCTCAATGCTGTATGAAGTCGCTGCAGGTAATCAGACGCTTTCTCCCCAGCATTTTGATTGATGTTCAAGAATCGTGCAAAAAGCTCATCCCCATCTTCGACAGTGGCATAAGCAGAATCAAGTAAGTTCAGGTACTCTTTTGGAGAAGCTTGAGGCCCTAATGACTTGACTATGTTTGCAGCAGGGGCCGTAAGACTTTCAACAATTTTCCTCACCATTTGGGAGTCAGGGATAGATGGGTCATGCAAACAGAACTCCACACTGTTGCGCCACGTGTCATAGTCGACTTCAAAGTTTGGCTGAGGATGTCGCCCAGAAAACTGTTTCAGTTTACAAGGAAATTGAATGTGAGATGAAACTTCACTGCTCTTGACAATGTGCTCAACCACAACACGCTGTACTTCTGGTGTGCTGAGTTGATCTGAAGGCAAGTGGAAAGTGCTGGTTCTTTCTCCTCTTGGAGAGAGAAAATCTCTGACCTCGATGCCAGTCTGGGGTTTGTAAGAGTCCTGACTCACTTCATTGGGGACACTGACAAAGCTAGGGCCTGCAGCTTGGATATCACTTTGTGTAAGGGGTGGCTCAATTTCCACAGGCTCTTCACTGACCTCAAGTGGGGTTTGAGTTCTAATGGATTTACTGATCCTAGCCAGCTCCTCACGAAGGATGTCTACAAACTCCCTGCCGCTCAACTTAGCTAAGTCTTTCAACCCAGAAAGGTAAGTATTTGTTGCACTGGTGCCTGCATCACTTGTGTAAACGCTGGCAAGACTCTGAACATGGTGGATAACTTCAGGATTGTCAGTGCATGGTCTTCGGTAAGGTAAGACGTTGGCTTCAAGGTCTTTCACAGCGGTGCCATGTTCAAACTCTGCAATTGCCTGGGTCTCAGAGTCTGCACTAGGTACTCTGATTATCCTAGCGATAGATCCATATTGCTTGAGTAAATCAAAGATTTCATTGTCAACCTCAGTGTTGGTTAACCCACTAACTAAAACAGCATTTGGGATTTTCACACTCTCTGTCAAAATAATATCCATGTTTAACCAAGGTAAAACTGAAATGTCAATAAACTTGAAAATGATATGGGTTAATACAACCAAAATACCTCAAATGTTGAATTCTCTTCCAAATACACTCGGTCACAGTCCAGTTACTCAAAAGATGTCCATTTAATTTGATTATGAATGTGAATTCATAAATTTCTCCTGGCTAGCTCGCCAAGTTTTACTGTGTAACCCACTTGACAGGTAAGTACACACTAGGTTCGCAGGGCAAAGTAATAAGAAGAGATTGGACACCGCAATGAGTAAAAGGAACACACAGGTAGATTTAAGCAAAACACTGTATTAACATATATAGAAAATAAACAGTTTACATACACTGCCGACAGTTACTTTTGTTCTTATTTGAAATGTCTTTTTTACCGGGTGCACCCTAAATAAAATAAAATGTTTTACCCAAAAGAAATAGTTCAATTCGAAAGTTCTTGGAAGTCCTTCCCCACAACCCTACCACTCTGGCAGGACAGAGAATGAAGAATGGAAAGGTTCCTCCTCAATCCAAATGCTCCTGGCTAGCTCGCCAAGTTTTACTGTGTAACCCACTTGACAGGTAAGTACACACTAGGTTCGCAGGGCAAAGTAATAAGAAGAGATTGGACACCGCAATGAGTAAAAGGAACACACAGGTAGATTTAAGCAAAACACTGTATTAACATATATAGAAAATAAACAGTTTACATACACTGCCGACAGTTGCTTTTGTTCTTATTTGAAATGTCTTTTTTACCGGGTGCACCCTAAATAAAATAAAATGTTTTACCCAAAAGAAATAGTTCAATTCGAAAGTTCTTGGAAGTCCTTCCCCACAACCCTACCACTCTGGCAGGACAGAGAATGAAGAATGGAAAGGTTCCTCCTCAATCCAAATGCTCACGCGGGTAGCTCGCCATCCCCCTCGTCAGGGAGAGAATCACTCCAAATCCACGGTCCAGGATCTCAGGGTATCCAAAAAACCCAGCCTGTATAATATAACAGACTGATATAAATCTATTCAACCTTTCTTAACTGTACAGTTTAATTTTATCAATATCAATGTATAATGCAACTTTTCACTGTTAACTTGGTAAAAGATAACTGCTGCATCGCAATATTAACACATGAAATGTCCACTTCACTGTTTTGTAGTGAGAAAACCATTAATATAAGACCACTCACAGTTTACCATTAAATGCTCAGATTACTGATACCTCGTACCTATACACACCACAGCACAGTAATATACAGAATATATAGCTTCATAACCCATAAAACTCAGCTAAATGATGTCTTACTCTGTTCATACAATGTAAATAACATGCACGCATACTCATTTTACACACATATTCCCTTTTTCCTTTACTATCATTAGAAAAATACCACAACACTGTGACTTTATGTACCCACTCGGTAGCTAACCCACCACGAGGCTAAGCTAATTCACAGAGCTATTTGCTAATACAGATAGTACTCACCGGGACAATAAAATAATAAAACAAACACAAGATGTTCCCAGGGTCGCTTCAGTGGTTCACCGGACTTTTCTCTGTTTACACAGTTCCTCCTTTTAACAATATAAAGTGTATTTTTTAAAGTTTCATCACTCCAAAACCTCTGTGTCTCAATTATCGTCCTGCTGCTCTCTGTGTATTTTTCACACACTACCGCAGCGTCTCTAACCTGAAGGAGGCGGGACATGCGTTGCCTTAACCAATAGCAACTCAGCTAAACTGAAATGAACCAATGAAATCAATTTGAAAAGTTTTTCTTCACAGGACCATCTACTGAATCAAAAAGACCTCTGAGATCAAATGAAATGATCAATGAAATGAAGAATAAAATAAAGAATGTAGTTATGAATTAAATAATAAATGTATAAATTAAATAAAAATAATTCTCAATGAAAGAACATATTTCTAACATATTTCTCATATTTGTAACACTTTCTTCCAACATATTTAGTAACAGTTGGGTTTATTTTTCCAACAGGTTACACACTCCCCCCTTAAATGTATGCACGTCCCGTTGCATGCACAAAGGGCTGCTGGGTAACTACTGATTCTGCCACTTCCAAAGGAATGTTTGTTAACCAATCTCTACTGGTATTGTTATTAAGAGAATTGGTGAAGGCGGTACTCAATCCTTGAAACAAGGAAGTAACAACAGAAACTAGGGGATTCCCCAACTCAGGGTAATGGAACCTACGTGATGGCTCACGTTGTCTGAGTGATCTTCTGACAGTAATGTCTGCTTCTGTTTGTTCCTCTGTCTCTTCTTGAGTTGGTATCTCTGCCTCTGTATGATCTTTAGCTTCCGGTTCCATAAGACTTTCTTCCACAGGTTCTGAACTAGTATCAGGTAGGTCTCCAGGTAAGTTATGAGTTTCCTTTTCAGGTACATTTTGATTTTCCATCCCAGGTAAGTTTGCTTTTTCCTTCTCAGATGGATTTTCTGTTTCCTTTTCAGGTGAGTTTTCTGTTTCCTTTTCAGACTGAAGGACAGCACTTGGCCTTACAGCTCCTGGGTCTGAATCCGCATTGACCTGATATGGGTGAGGTGTTACAGGGCTTTGACTATGATTACCCAGGGCGGGTGATGGATTGTGTCTTGGTATATCATACACTTTGACAAACCTCCTGTCTTTGACATCTGGTAAGGCAGCAGTTGCATTCCAGCTTTCAAACTTGTCATCATCGTCTGAAGCAAAGGGTTCTTCATCTTGTTGAATGGCACTTTGCTGCCTTGTTCGAGGTCTCTTTGGACTGCTTTTCCTCTTTTGTTCCTCTCTCTCAGTTTCAGGAAGAAATCCACATGGAAGTAAAAGGTCTCTGTGTAGCGTACGTAGGGGACCTTCCTCCTTTTCTGGTTTCACAGAGTAGACAGGTAAGTCTCCCATCTGCTTGGTAACCACATAGATCATTGGCTCCCAACGATCGGCCAGTTTATGTTTGTTCCGGAGGCGGAGGTTACGGACCAGGACTCTATCCCCGACAGCCAATGTAGATTCTCTGACAACTTTATCGAATCGCCTCTTGTTTTTCTCTGCAACCTTGCGAGAGTTTTCGATGGCAACCTGATAACTTTCTTCCAGGTGAGATTTCAGGTTCCTTACATACTGAGAATGTGAACTGGACTCTTTTCCCTTGACTGGCAATCCAAAGGCTAAGTCTATGGGTAACCGGGGTTGTCTCCCAAACATTAACTCATATGGGGAGAACCCGGTCACATCATTTCGGGTGCAATTGTAAGCATGAGTGAGAGGTTTGACATGGTCTCGCCACTGTATCTTCTCTTTGTCTTTCAGAGTGCCTAGCATGCTGAGGAGTGTTCGGTTATACCGTTCAACAGGGTTTCCCCTGGGATGGTAAGGGCTTGTCCTCACCTTACGAATACCTGCCAATGCACATAGCTCCTTGATGGTATGAGACTCAAAGTCCCTACCCTGGTCGCTGTGAAGGCGTTCAGGAAAACCATAATGGCCCAAGAAGTGTTCCCATAAGGTTTTAGCGACGGTACTAGCTTTCTGATCTCTGGTAGGGATGGCTACGGCATATTTAGTGAAATGATCCGTAATAACGAGGATGTCCTTAGTGTTGTGGCTGTCTGGCTCTAGTGAAAGGAAATCCATACAGACCAACTCCATTGGTCTAGTTGTTTTGATGTTCACGAGTGGGGCAGCCTTGTCCGGTTGGGTCTTCCTTCGAACACATCGCTCACATGTTTTCACTTTTCTCTCTACATCAGCAGCCATCTTTGGCCAGTAGAATCGTGATCTGGTGAGTTCAAGGGTACGTTCAATCCCTAAATGTCCCATGTCATCATGGAGATTCCTGAGTACAATAGGCCGTAGGACATCTGGGAGTACCAGCTGAAATAGGGTTTGTCCCTCACACTCCCGTGTCCTGTACAAAAGGCCTGACTTCAGTTGAAGCCGTTTCCACTCTCTCAGGATCAACCGTTCTTCAGGAGAATCTGCCGTGTGATCTGCAGGTAAGTTGTTGGATTCCACCAAACTGATAACACTGCTGATGCCAGGGTCTTCTCTTTGCAGTTTCATGAGATCAGACTCACTGTATTTAGGCACTGTTAGGATCCCATCCTGTGACTCATCCTCCTCAAGGACAGCAGGAATTGCATCTGCATGAATGGCAAGTGAGTCAACATAGCCAGGGAAAGGTGAGAGCTCTTGATCTTGCTTCACAGTATGCCTTTGACAAGTAGCTTCGACAATTTCTGGAGTCACCAGTTCAAACTTGTTTATTGATGTCAGTAGCTGAGAAGTGAACTGGTCAATCCTTTGGCTTTCCTCTTGTGATGTGGCATCATTTTCCAGCGCACCATGATGTCTCCTTGACAGACCATCAGCATCCATGTTCTGCTTGCCAGCTCGATACTTGATGTCAAAAGTGAATGTTGAGAGCGCAGCTAACCAACGGTAGCTCGCAGCATCAAGCTTGGCTGTGGTAAGTAGGTATGTCAAGGGATTGTTATCTGTGATAACAGTGAAAGAGTTTCCATACAGATAGTCATGAAACTTCTCTGTGATGGCCCATTTAAGGGCCAAGAACTCAAGCTTGTGCGCTGGATATCTTGCTTCACTGCAGGAGAGTCCTCTACTGGCATAAGCAATTACACGCAGTTTCCCGTTTTGCTCTTGATATAGAGCAGCTCCTAATCCTGTCGTGCTGGCATCAGTGTGGAGCACGTAAGGAAGTTTAGGATCTGCGTAACCAAGGACTGGAGATGATGTCAGTTTGTGTATGATCGCCTCAAAGGCTTGTTGACACTCAGTGCCCCAGCGTTCACCAAAAGGCTCTTTTGGGTTGAGGTATTTCCCATCACTGAGGCCTATCTTGACTCCTTTCCGCCGTGGTGGGTAGCCAGCAGTGAGTTTGGTCAAGGGCCTGACTATCCTTGAATAATCCTTCACAAATCTCCGGTAGTAACCGGAAAATCCGAGGAAGGATTGGAGTTCCTTTAAGTTCTGTGGTCCCGGCCAGGTTTTCAAGGCTTGAACCTTTTCAGGGTCGGTCTTCACTCCATCGCTGGACACAATATGCCCCAAATAACGCACTGAAGTCTGAAAGAACTTACATTTATCAGGTGAAAGCCTCAAGCCATATTCCCTGAGACGGTTGAGCACGTGGGTGAGCCTAGACTCATGCTCCTCCAGAGTGTCCGAAAACACTATTAGGTCATCAAGGAAGACCAGGACCTCCCTCAGATGAATGTCACTCATGCACTTTTCCATGAGCCGTTGAAATGTGCTCGGTGCATTGGTGACTCCCTGAGGCATCCGGTTGAATTCCCAGAATCCAAAGGGGCACACAAAGGCAGTTTTTGGCTTGTCACTTTCATTCATCTCAATTTGGTAGTACCCAGACTTCAAGTCCATCACTGAAAACCACTTGGATCCAGCGAGAGCAGAAAATGACTCCTCCAAGTTTGGTAAGGCATAAGAGTCTTTTATCGTTTGCAAGTTTAACTTTCTATAGTCCACACATAGGCGTACATCGCCATTCTTCTTTCTCACCACCACAATTGGCGATGAAAATGGGGACTCTGATTCTCGGATTACGCCTGCATCAAGAAGGGTTTGGAGGTGCTTTTTGACTGCTTCATAATCACGAGGGTGAATTGGACGGGGTCTCTGTTTGATGGGTGTCTCGTCTTTCAACTTGATGTGGTGTTGGATTTTCGTCGCATGACCAAAATCGAGGTCATGCTGGGCAAACACATCAGAGAAGGTGTTGAGCTTCAGAGTGACTCTTTCCTTCCACTTCTCAGGAAGAGAGGGCCCAAAGTCAAAGCTTTTTCCAGGACACGTCTCCGTTTGATGAGTGGAGCAGTCAACAACATGCTTCTGACCATCCCCATCAATTAGGTGATTCTCCACTACAGCATCTGCAACAGTCAGGTCTGCAATGACACAGTTGGTAGGTAGAATGATGTCATGTTCAGTTTCATTTCTAAGGAGAACAGGCAATTTGTTGGAGCCATGCTCTGGCAAGGAAATGAGACAACAGTCTACAAACACGCCACCTGGCAGAGTTGATCTTGATGGTTGTTCAATCAGAGCACATTTCTCTGTGTTGACTAGGTTGACACACATATAGCCTTCAAGCAGCACTCTTTGTTTTGCTGGGAGAACTGCTTGTTCCCTTCCTCTGAGCTTCACAAAGCCGAGTTCTCCGCTTGTTGCTTGTTTTCTCCTCAGTTGTAGTGTGCGAAGGACCTGTCTGTAGCCATAGGAGGATGAATTATGGGAAAGTGAAAACTCATCACAACACTGATCATAGAGGGGATCTAAAGTGTTGGTGCCGATCAACAACGGGACACCACTGTTTGACCGGAGGTCAGGAACGATTAAAGCCAAGGTTGAAATTTCAGGCTCTGACTCAAGAAGGGCTCTAGGGAACTTGAGGTCAACCTCTATATAACCCAGGTAAGGAACAGGTTGGCCGTTTGCTCCCTCTACTTCAAGGATGTTGCTGATGGGCTTGATAGGATGATCAGATAGATGGGTCTGATAAAAGGACTGGCCCACCGTGGTGACCTGTGACCCTGTGTCTAGTAAACAACTACAGTCCACCCCATCCACATTTACATTGGCTGTACACTTGCTGCCTACAAGACGTTTTGGCAATTCCCTTTGTCGTTTGACTCTGTGGCTGTGAGTCATGGGTTTTTGTTCGCCTGTAGATGGGGGATATAGTGGTTTCTTGGCTTCCATTTTCCCCTCAACAGAAGCCTGTTCTAGTTTGACTGGCGAGTGGTGAGTGAACCATTCTGAGCTTCCCATGCACGCTGCTTCTCCCGGAGCTCTGCTCTCTTGGCCTGCACAAGGTTGGGATTGGGTATGTTATCACATGTAGATGCAATGTGCCCATCTTCACCACATTTGAAGCAATACCATGGCTTCGGTTTCACTGTCACAGTCATTTGCTGGAGTTGTCCTTCCGGCTGGGTATTTTTTGTCTTCTGTTTCTGTCTTACACTTACTGTTGTTTTCTTTTTCACAGGTTTCTCTGAACTACATGCACTGAGTTTTGCCACCTGAACCTGAAGTTCAGCAATCTGTTTCTGTATGTCTTTGGTCATGTTTAAGAAGGCATCCTCTGTATTCTGTGGCATGACAATATCCTCGTCGTAGGACATGTGTGCAGCGTGCATGTTTGACATGACTTTTGGCTTTGTGAACCCAAGGTGCTGCTTCATTCTGCTGGTTTTGTTAGCCTGTTTGTCCTCCTCAGTTCGCAGTAAGAGCAGGAGCTCTGCAAAAGATGGTGGCTTACTCCTGAGCTGTTCAAGCTGAAGACTGGTGATCAGAATACTATTCCAACATCCACGACAGAATTGCTTGAGACGTTGTTTGTCAGAGTCGCCGGCAGCGATTCCTCCTTTATTTACCACATATCTCAATGCTGTATGAAGTCGCTGCAGGTAATCAGACGCTTTCTCCCCAGCATTTTGATTGATGTTCAAGAATCGTGCAAAAAGCTCATCCCCATCTTCGACAGTGGCATAAGCAGAATCAAGTAAGTTCAGGTACTCTTTTGGAGAAGCTTGAGGCCCTAATGACTTGACTATGTTTGCAGCAGGGGCCGTAAGACTTTCAACAATTTTCCTCACCATTTGGGAGTCAGGGATAGATGGGTCATGCAAACAGAACTCCACACTGTTGCGCCACGTGTCATAGTCGACTTCAAAGTTTGGCTGAGGATGTCGCCCAGAAAACTGTTTCAGTTTACAAGGAAATTGAATGTGAGATGAAACTTCACTGCTCTTGACAATGTGCTCAACCACAACACGCTGTACTTCTGGTGTGCTGAGTTGATCTGAAGGCAAGTGGAAAGTGCTGGTTCTTTCTCCTCTTGGAGAGAGAAAATCTCTGACCTCGATGCCAGTCTGGGGTTTGTAAGAGTCCTGACTCACTTCATTGGGGACACTGACAAAGCTAGGGCCTGCAGCTTGGATATCACTTTGTGTAAGGGGTGGCTCAATTTCCACAGGCTCTTCACTGACCTCAAGTGGGGTTTGAGTTCTAATGGATTTACTGATCCTAGCCAGCTCCTCACGAAGGATGTCTACAAACTCCCTGCCGCTCAACTTAGCTAAGTCTTTCAACCCAGAAAGGTAAGTATTTGTTGCACTGGTGCCTGCATCACTTGTGTAAACGCTGGCAAGACTCTGAACATGGTGGATAACTTCAGGATTGTCAGTGCATGGTCTTCGGTAAGGTAAGACGTTGGCTTCAAGGTCTTTCACAGCGGTGCCATGTTCAAACTCTGCAATTGCCTGGGTCTCAGAGTCTGCACTAGGTACTCTGATTATCCTAGCGATAGATCCATATTGCTTGAGTAAATCAAAGATTTCATTGTCAACCTCAGTGTTGGTTAACCCACTAACTAAAACAGCATTTGGGATTTTCACACTCTCTGTCAAAATAATATCCATGTTTAACCAAGGTAAAACTGAAATGTCAATAAACTTGAAAATGATATGGGTTAATACAACCAAAATACCTCAAATGTTGAATTCTCTTCCAAATACACTCGGTCACAGTCCAGTTACTCAAAAGATGTCCATTTAATTTGATTATGAATGTGAATTCATAAATTTCTCCTGGCTAGCTCGCCAAGTTTTACTGTGTAACCCACTTGACAGGTAAGTACACACTAGGTTCGCAGGGCAAAGTAATAAGAAGAGATTGGACACCGCAATGAGTAAAAGGAACACACAGGTAGATTTAAGCAAAACACTGTATTAACATATATAGAAAATAAACAGTTTACATACACTGCCGACAGTTACTTTTGTTCTTATTTGAAATGTCTTTTTTACCGGGTGCACCCTAAATAAAATAAAATGTTTTACCCAAAAGAAATAGTTCAATTCGAAAGTTCTTGGAAGTCCTTCCCCACAACCCTACCACTCTGGCAGGACAGAGAATGAAGAATGGAAAGGTTCCTCCTCAATCCAAATGCTCCTGGCTAGCTCGCCAAGTTTTACTGTGTAACCCACTTGACAGGTAAGTACACACTAGGTTCGCAGGGCAAAGTAATAAGAAGAGATTGGACACCGCAATGAGTAAAAGGAACACACAGGTAGATTTAAGCAAAACACTGTATTAACATATATAGAAAATAAACAGTTTACATACACTGCCGACAGTTGCTTTTGTTCTTATTTGAAATGTCTTTTTTACCGGGTGCACCCTAAATAAAATAAAATGTTTTACCCAAAAGAAATAGTTCAATTCGAAAGTTCTTGGAAGTCCTTCCCCACAACCCTACCACTCTGGCAGGACAGAGAATGAAGAATGGAAAGGTTCCTCCTCAATCCAAATGCTCACGCGGGTAGCTCGCCATCCCCCTCGTCAGGGAGAGAATCACTCCAAATCCACGGTCCAGGATCTCAGGGTATCCAAAAAACCCAGCCTGTATAATATAACAGACTGATATAAATCTATTCAACCTTTCTTAACTGTACAGTTTAATTTTATCAATATCAATGTATAATGCAACTTTTCACTGTTAACTTGGTAAAAGATAACTGCTGCATCGCAATATTAACACATGAAATGTCCACTTCACTGTTTTGTAGTGAGAAAACCATTAATATAAGACCACTCACAGTTTACCATTAAATGCTCAGATTACTGATACCTCGTACCTATACACACCACAGCACAGTAATATACAGAATATATAGCTTCATAACCCATAAAACTCAGCTAAATGATGTCTTACTCTGTTCATACAATGTAAATAACATGCACGCATACTCATTTTACACACATATTCCCTTTTTCCTTTACTATCATTAGAAAAATACCACAACACTGTGACTTTATGTACCCACTCGGTAGCTAACCCACCACGAGGCTAAGCTAATTCACAGAGCTATTTGCTAATACAGATAGTACTCACCGGGACAATAAAATAATAAAACAAACACAAGATGTTCCCAGGGTCGCTTCAGTGGTTCACCGGACTTTTCTCTGTTTACACAGTTCCTCCTTTTAACAATATAAAGTGTATTTTTTAAAGTTTCATCACTCCAAAACCTCTGTGTCTCAATTATCGTCCTGCTGCTCTCTGTGTATTTTTCACACACTACCGCAGCGTCTCTAACCTGAAGGAGGCGGGACATGCGTTGCCTTAACCAATAGCAACTCAGCTAAACTGAAATGAACCAATGAAATCAATTTGAAAAGTTTTTCTTCACAGGACCATCTACTGAATCAAAAAGACCTCTGAGATCAAATGAAATGATCAATGAAATGAAGAATAAAATAAAGAATGTAGTTATGAATTAAATAATAAATGTATAAATTAAATAAAAATAATTCTCAATGAAAGAACATATTTCTAACATATTTCTCATATTTGTAACACTTTCTTCCAACATATTTAGTAACAGTTGGGTTTATTTTTCCAACAGGTTACACACTCCCCCCTTAAATGTATGCACGTCCCGTTGCATGCACAAAGGGCTGCTGGGTAACTACTGATTCTGCCACTTCCAAAGGAATGTTTGTTAACCAATCTCTACTGGTATTGTTATTAAGAGAATTGGTGAAGGCGGTACTCAATCCTTGAAACAAGGAAGTAACAACAGAAACTAGGGGATTCCCCAACTCAGGGTAATGGAACCTACGTGATGGCTCACGTTGTCTGAGTGATCTTCTGACAGTAATGTCTGCTTCTGTTTGTTCCTCTGTCTCTTCTTGAGTTGGTATCTCTGCCTCTGTATGATCTTTAGCTTCCGGTTCCATAAGACTTTCTTCCACAGGTTCTGAACTAGTATCAGGTAGGTCTCCAGGTAAGTTATGAGTTTCCTTTTCAGGTACATTTTGATTTTCCATCCCAGGTAAGTTTGCTTTTTCCTTCTCAGATGGATTTTCTGTTTCCTTTTCAGGTGAGTTTTCTGTTTCCTTTTCAGACTGAAGGACAGCACTTGGCCTTACAGCTCCTGGGTCTGAATCCGCATTGACCTGATATGGGTGAGGTGTTACAGGGCTTTGACTATGATTACCCAGGGCGGGTGATGGATTGTGTCTTGGTATATCATACACTTTGACAAACCTCCTGTCTTTGACATCTGGTAAGGCAGCAGTTGCATTCCAGCTTTCAAACTTGTCATCATCGTCTGAAGCAAAGGGTTCTTCATCTTGTTGAATGGCACTTTGCTGCCTTGTTCGAGGTCTCTTTGGACTGCTTTTCCTCTTTTGTTCCTCTCTCTCAGTTTCAGGAAGAAATCCACATGGAAGTAAAAGGTCTCTGTGTAGCGTACGTAGGGGACCTTCCTCCTTTTCTGGTTTCACAGAGTAGACAGGTAAGTCTCCCATCTGCTTGGTAACCACATAGATCATTGGCTCCCAACGATCGGCCAGTTTATGTTTGTTCCGGAGGCGGAGGTTACGGACCAGGACTCTATCCCCGACAGCCAATGTAGATTCTCTGACAACTTTATCGAATCGCCTCTTGTTTTTCTCTGCAACCTTGCGAGAGTTTTCGATGGCAACCTGATAACTTTCTTCCAGGTGAGATTTCAGGTTCCTTACATACTGAGAATGTGAACTGGACTCTTTTCCCTTGACTGGCAATCCAAAGGCTAAGTCTATGGGTAACCGGGGTTGTCTCCCAAACATTAACTCATATGGGGAGAACCCGGTCACATCATTTCGGGTGCAATTGTAAGCATGAGTGAGAGGTTTGACATGGTCTCGCCACTGTATCTTCTCTTTGTCTTTCAGAGTGCCTAGCATGCTGAGGAGTGTTCGGTTATACCGTTCAACAGGGTTTCCCCTGGGATGGTAAGGGCTTGTCCTCACCTTACGAATACCTGCCAATGCACATAGCTCCTTGATGGTATGAGACTCAAAGTCCCTACCCTGGTCGCTGTGAAGGCGTTCAGGAAAACCATAATGGCCCAAGAAGTGTTCCCATAAGGTTTTAGCGACGGTACTAGCTTTCTGATCTCTGGTAGGGATGGCTACGGCATATTTAGTGAAATGATCCGTAATAACGAGGATGTCCTTAGTGTTGTGGCTGTCTGGCTCTAGTGAAAGGAAATCCATACAGACCAACTCCATTGGTCTAGTTGTTTTGATGTTCACGAGTGGGGCAGCCTTGTCCGGTTGGGTCTTCCTTCGAACACATCGCTCACATGTTTTCACTTTTCTCTCTACATCAGCAGCCATCTTTGGCCAGTAGAATCGTGATCTGGTGAGTTCAAGGGTACGTTCAATCCCTAAATGTCCCATGTCATCATGGAGATTCCTGAGTACAATAGGCCGTAGGACATCTGGGAGTACCAGCTGAAATAGGGTTTGTCCCTCACACTCCCGTGTCCTGTACAAAAGGCCTGACTTCAGTTGAAGCCGTTTCCACTCTCTCAGGATCAACCGTTCTTCAGGAGAATCTGCCGTGTGATCTGCAGGTAAGTTGTTGGATTCCACCAAACTGATAACACTGCTGATGCCAGGGTCTTCTCTTTGCAGTTTCATGAGATCAGACTCACTGTATTTAGGCACTGTTAGGATCCCATCCTGTGACTCATCCTCCTCAAGGACAGCAGGAATTGCATCTGCATGAATGGCAAGTGAGTCAACATAGCCAGGGAAAGGTGAGAGCTCTTGATCTTGCTTCACAGTATGCCTTTGACAAGTAGCTTCGACAATTTCTGGAGTCACCAGTTCAAACTTGTTTATTGATGTCAGTAGCTGAGAAGTGAACTGGTCAATCCTTTGGCTTTCCTCTTGTGATGTGGCATCATTTTCCAGCGCACCATGATGTCTCCTTGACAGACCATCAGCATCCATGTTCTGCTTGCCAGCTCGATACTTGATGTCAAAAGTGAATGTTGAGAGCGCAGCTAACCAACGGTAGCTCGCAGCATCAAGCTTGGCTGTGGTAAGTAGGTATGTCAAGGGATTGTTATCTGTGATAACAGTGAAAGAGTTTCCATACAGATAGTCATGAAACTTCTCTGTGATGGCCCATTTAAGGGCCAAGAACTCAAGCTTGTGCGCTGGATATCTTGCTTCACTGCAGGAGAGTCCTCTACTGGCATAAGCAATTACACGCAGTTTCCCGTTTTGCTCTTGATATAGAGCAGCTCCTAATCCTGTCGTGCTGGCATCAGTGTGGAGCACGTAAGGAAGTTTAGGATCTGCGTAACCAAGGACTGGAGATGATGTCAGTTTGTGTATGATCGCCTCAAAGGCTTGTTGACACTCAGTGCCCCAGCGTTCACCAAAAGGCTCTTTTGGGTTGAGGTATTTCCCATCACTGAGGCCTATCTTGACTCCTTTCCGCCGTGGTGGGTAGCCAGCAGTGAGTTTGGTCAAGGGCCTGACTATCCTTGAATAATCCTTCACAAATCTCCGGTAGTAACCGGAAAATCCGAGGAAGGATTGGAGTTCCTTTAAGTTCTGTGGTCCCGGCCAGGTTTTCAAGGCTTGAACCTTTTCAGGGTCGGTCTTCACTCCATCGCTGGACACAATATGCCCCAAATAACGCACTGAAGTCTGAAAGAACTTACATTTATCAGGTGAAAGCCTCAAGCCATATTCCCTGAGACGGTTGAGCACGTGGGTGAGCCTAGACTCATGCTCCTCCAGAGTGTCCGAAAACACTATTAGGTCATCAAGGAAGACCAGGACCTCCCTCAGATGAATGTCACTCATGCACTTTTCCATGAGCCGTTGAAATGTGCTCGGTGCATTGGTGACTCCCTGAGGCATCCGGTTGAATTCCCAGAATCCAAAGGGGCACACAAAGGCAGTTTTTGGCTTGTCACTTTCATTCATCTCAATTTGGTAGTACCCAGACTTCAAGTCCATCACTGAAAACCACTTGGATCCAGCGAGAGCAGAAAATGACTCCTCCAAGTTTGGTAAGGCATAAGAGTCTTTTATCGTTTGCAAGTTTAACTTTCTATAGTCCACACATAGGCGTACATCGCCATTCTTCTTTCTCACCACCACAATTGGCGATGAAAATGGGGACTCTGATTCTCGGATTACGCCTGCATCAAGAAGGGTTTGGAGGTGCTTTTTGACTGCTTCATAATCACGAGGGTGAATTGGACGGGGTCTCTGTTTGATGGGTGTCTCGTCTTTCAACTTGATGTGGTGTTGGATTTTCGTCGCATGACCAAAATCGAGGTCATGCTGGGCAAACACATCAGAGAAGGTGTTGAGCTTCAGAGTGACTCTTTCCTTCCACTTCTCAGGAAGAGAGGGCCCAAAGTCAAAGCTTTTTCCAGGACACGTCTCCGTTTGATGAGTGGAGCAGTCAACAACATGCTTCTGACCATCCCCATCAATTAGGTGATTCTCCACTACAGCATCTGCAACAGTCAGGTCTGCAATGACACAGTTGGTAGGTAGAATGATGTCATGTTCAGTTTCATTTCTAAGGAGAACAGGCAATTTGTTGGAGCCATGCTCTGGCAAGGAAATGAGACAACAGTCTACAAACACGCCACCTGGCAGAGTTGATCTTGATGGTTGTTCAATCAGAGCACATTTCTCTGTGTTGACTAGGTTGACACACATATAGCCTTCAAGCAGCACTCTTTGTTTTGCTGGGAGAACTGCTTGTTCCCTTCCTCTGAGCTTCACAAAGCCGAGTTCTCCGCTTGTTGCTTGTTTTCTCCTCAGTTGTAGTGTGCGAAGGACCTGTCTGTAGCCATAGCAGGATGAATTATGGGAAAGTGAAAACTCATCACAACACTGATCATAGAGGGGATCTAAAGTGTTGGTGCCGATCAACAACGGGACACCACTGTTTGACCGGAGGTCAGGAACGATTAAAGCCAAGGTTGAAATTTCAGGCTCTGACTCAAGAAGGGCTCTAGGGAACTTGAGGTCAACCTCTATATAACCCAGGTAAGGAACAGGTTGGCCGTTTGCTCCCTCTACTTCAAGGATGTTGCTGATGGGCTTGATAGGATGATCAGATAGATGGGTCTGATAAAAGGACTGGCCCACCGTGGTGACCTGTGACCCTGTGTCTAGTAAACAACTACAGTCCACCCCATCCACATTTACATTGGCTGTACACTTGCTGCCTACAAGACGTTTTGGCAATTCCCTTTGTCGTTTGACTCTGTGGCTGTGAGTCATGGGTTTTTGTTCGCCTGTAGATGGGGGATATAGTGGTTTCTTGGCTTCCATTTTCCCCTCAACAGAAGCCTGTTCTAGTTTGACTGGCGAGTGGTGAGTGAACCATTCTGAGCTTCCCATGCACGCTGCTTCTCCCGGAGCTCTGCTCTCTTGGCCTGCACAAGGTTGGGATTGGGTATGTTATCACATGTAGATGCAATGTGCCCATCTTCACCACATTTGAAGCAATACCATGGCTTCGGTTTCACTGTCACAGTCATTTGCTGGAGTTGTCCTTCCGGCTGGGTATTTTTTGTCTTCTGTTTCTGTCTTACACTTACTGTTGTTTTCTTTTTCACAGGTTTCTCTGAACTACATGCACTGAGTTTTGCCACCTGAACCTGAAGTTCAGCAATCTGTTTCTGTATGTCTTTGGTCATGTTTAAGAAGGCATCCTCTGTATTCTGTGGCATGACAATATCCTCGTCGTAGGACATGTGTGCAGCGTGCATGTTTGACATGACTTTTGGCTTTGTGAACCCAAGGTGCTGCTTCATTCTGCTGGTTTTGTTAGCCTGTTTGTCCTCCTCAGTTCGCAGTAAGAGCAGGAGCTCTGCAAAAGATGGTGGCTTACTCCTGAGCTGTTCAAGCTGAAGACTGGTGATCAGAATACTATTCCAACATCCACGACAGAATTGCTTGAGACGTTGTTTGTCAGAGTCGCCGGCAGCGATTCCTCCTTTATTTACCACATATCTCAATGCTGTATGAAGTCGCTGCAGGTAATCAGACGCTTTCTCCCCAGCATTTTGATTGATGTTCAAGAATCGTGCAAAAAGCTCATCCCCATCTTCGACAGTGGCATAAGCAGAATCAAGTAAGTTCAGGTACTCTTTTGGAGAAGCTTGAGGCCCTAATGACTTGACTATGTTTGCAGCAGGGGCCGTAAGACTTTCAACAATTTTCCTCACCATTTGGGAGTCAGGGATAGATGGGTCATGCAAACAGAACTCCACACTGTTGCGCCACGTGTCATAGTCGACTTCAAAGTTTGGCTGAGGATGTCGCCCAGAAAACTGTTTCAGTTTACAAGGAAATTGAATGTGAGATGAAACTTCACTGCTCTTGACAATGTGCTCAACCACAACACGCTGTACTTCTGGTGTGCTGAGTTGATCTGAAGGCAAGTGGAAAGTGCTGGTTCTTTCTCCTCTTGGAGAGAGAAAATCTCTGACCTCGATGCCAGTCTGGGGTTTGTAAGAGTCCTGACTCACTTCATTGGGGACACTGACAAAGCTAGGGCCTGCAGCTTGGATATCACTTTGTGTAAGGGGTGGCTCAATTTCCACAGGCTCTTCACTGACCTCAAGTGGGGTTTGAGTTCTAATGGATTTACTGATCCTAGCCAGCTCCTCACGAAGGATGTCTACAAACTCCCTGCCGCTCAACTTAGCTAAGTCTTTCAACCCAGAAAGGTAAGTATTTGTTGCACTGGTGCCTGCATCACTTGTGTAAACGCTGGCAAGACTCTGAACATGGTGGATAACTTCAGGATTGTCAGTGCATGGTCTTCGGTAAGGTAAGACGTTGGCTTCAAGGTCTTTCACAGCGGTGCCATGTTCAAACTCTGCAATTGCCTGGGTCTCAGAGTCTGCACTAGGTACTCTGATTATCCTAGCGATAGATCCATATTGCTTGAGTAAATCAAAGATTTCATTGTCAACCTCAGTGTTGGTTAACCCACTAACTAAAACAGCATTTGGGATTTTCACACTCTCTGTCAAAATAATATCCATGTTTAACCAAGGTAAAACTGAAATGTCAATAAACTTGAAAATGATATGGGTTAATACAACCAAAATACCTCAAATGTTGAATTCTCTTCCAAATACACTCGGTCACAGTCCAGTTACTCAAAAGATGTCCATTTAATTTGATTATGAATGTGAATTCATAAATTTCTCCTGGCTAGCTCGCCAAGTTTTACTGTGTAACCCACTTGACAGGTAAGTACACACTAGGTTCGCAGGGCAAAGTAATAAGAAGAGATTGGACACCGCAATGAGTAAAAGGAACACACAGGTAGATTTAAGCAAAACACTGTATTAACATATATAGAAAATAAACAGTTTACATACACTGCCGACAGTTACTTTTGTTCTTATTTGAAATGTCTTTTTTACCGGGTGCACCCTAAATAAAATAAAATGTTTTACCCAAAAGAAATAGTTCAATTCGAAAGTTCTTGGAAGTCCTTCCCCACAACCCTACCACTCTGGCAGGACAGAGAATGAAGAATGGAAAGGTTCCTCCTCAATCCAAATGCTCCTGGCTAGCTCGCCAAGTTTTACTGTGTAACCCACTTGACAGGTAAGTACACACTAGGTTCGCAGGGCAAAGTAATAAGAAGAGATTGGACACCGCAATGAGTAAAAGGAACACACAGGTAGATTTAAGCAAAACACTGTATTAACATATATAGAAAATAAACAGTTTACATACACTGCCGACAGTTGCTTTTGTTCTTATTTGAAATGTCTTTTTTACCGGGTGCACCCTAAATAAAATAAAATGTTTTACCCAAAAGAAATAGTTCAATTCGAAAGTTCTTGGAAGTCCTTCCCCACAACCCTACCACTCTGGCAGGACAGAGAATGAAGAATGGAAAGGTTCCTCCTCAATCCAAATGCTCACGCGGGTAGCTCGCCATCCCCCTCGTCAGGGAGAGAATCACTCCAAATCCACGGTCCAGGATCTCAGGGTATCCAAAAAACCCAGCCTGTATAATATAACAGACTGATATAAATCTATTCAACCTTTCTTAACTGTACAGTTTAATTTTATCAATATCAATGTATAATGCAACTTTTCACTGTTAACTTGGTAAAAGATAACTGCTGCATCGCAATATTAACACATGAAATGTCCACTTCACTGTTTTGTAGTGAGAAAACCATTAATATAAGACCACTCACAGTTTACCATTAAATGCTCAGATTACTGATACCTCGTACCTATACACACCACAGCACAGTAATATACAGAATATATAGCTTCATAACCCATAAAACTCAGCTAAATGATGTCTTACTCTGTTCATACAATGTAAATAACATGCACGCATACTCATTTTACACACATATTCCCTTTTTCCTTTACTATCATTAGAAAAATACCACAACACTGTGACTTTATGTACCCACTCGGTAGCTAACCCACCACGAGGCTAAGCTAATTCACAGAGCTATTTGCTAATACAGATAGTACTCACCGGGACAATAAAATAATAAAACAAACACAAGATGTTCCCAGGGTCGCTTCAGTGGTTCACCGGACTTTTCTCTGTTTACACAGTTCCTCCTTTTAACAATATAAAGTGTATTTTTTAAAGTTTCATCACTCCAAAACCTCTGTGTCTCAATTATCGTCCTGCTGCTCTCTGTGTATTTTTCACACACTACCGCAGCGTCTCTAACCTGAAGGAGGCGGGACATGCGTTGCCTTAACCAATAGCAACTCAGCTAAACTGAAATGAACCAATGAAATCAATTTGAAAAGTTTTTCTTCACAGGACCATCTACTGAATCAAAAAGACCTCTGAGATCAAATGAAATGATCAATGAAATGAAGAATAAAATAAAGAATGTAGTTATGAATTAAATAATAAATGTATAAATTAAATAAAAATAATTCTCAATGAAAGAACATATTTCTAACATATTTCTCATATTTGTAACACTTTCTTCCAACATATTTAGTAACAGTTGGGTTTATTTTTCCAACAGGTTACATACAGTAATGCAGAATATATATTCAGCCGAGATGCAACATCATGGGTCTCTAAAATGTGCATGGTTTCATTTTCATCTGAACAAAATTGTGAAGGAAACCTTACTTTATTTTGTGAAATATGTCCTGGAGATGTTCCACCAATAAAAATGTCTCACCATGTCTGTTGGTGATTCTCAACAGAAGTTATCGTCCGGGTGCACACACCTTGCCCTTCACCTTCCTACTAAATTGAGCATTATGTGTTGTCATTGATGCCTGCTCTGTTCTCCAGCGGGGTCTCTTAGCTGCCGCTCCCGCTGCCTGCACGTGGATCCACTCATGCTTGTGGAAGGCAGGGGGGGGTCTCAGAACAATGCTATACCACTACATATAACTATTGCAATCATTGAAACAAAATTAAGGTTGTCCTGACTAAAGTGGTTTATATAATCTGGACAAACTGTTGGCTCAGATGTTAATTGGTGTTATCCTTTAATTGAAGCAAGGTCTTATTAATGTAACGGCATAAAATAAAGGCAGGTCATCCTTTTGGCCTTGGGCTGTCACATTAGTGAGTGAATCAGTGTTGAAGGGATACTTACATGAATTAGAGCCGTGGTGTATTAGATTGATTAGGATTATTATACCCAACATCATCAGGACACAAAGTTTCATTGTCCTCTGTCTGTATATATATATATATATATAAAAAAATATATTCACAGAATGTGAGTGGGGAAAAATTATTTATAGGAATACTTTCCAAATGCTAAAAACAAGACAGAGTTATCCCTGAATATTATTAAGAATATTTACCAACCAAAATCAAATGTCCTCTGTAGCCACTATATGTGGCTAAGCTAATGATAAGACATTTTAATGGAGGATGAAGATTAGCATTCGTCTCTTCCTGACACAGTGTAATCCAGTGATAGCTGATCAGATTGAATCAAACAGGCAGAGAAATCAACTTCATATGTTCCTTATAATAATTTCAGGCAGGTAATCAGCAATTTCAAATGGATTATCTTTTGAGATTAACCTTACAAACCCTGTTAATCTATTACTGCTCACCCTAATTTAATTTCATATTAAACTGGGTGACAATTCATTAGGTTGGTGCAGCAGCACTGAAGTGCTTGACACGCTGCAATTACAGCCCATAGTTTAGAGCCCTGACCCTGTAGTGGACCCACGGTGACAATGACCAGTAACGCTAATGGAAATAGAGAAGTGAGGGGACAAGATGGCTGTCATACTCTCAGCAAAGGGCCTGACCACCCTGACAGGTGACATTGGGCTTTTTGTAATTATTTTGCGAGAACAAGTACTGGAGCATTAGGGATGACCAAAGGAAATGGGGATCAGATGGAAAGTGAAATGGAAAGAACCAGTGGAGATAAATGCTTGTTGTGAGGTGTTGTTCAGCGGGTGCATCTTATACAAGAAATCTGTTTAATGGCCTTACTGTCTTTGCTTGGGGGTACAGTATGTGAAAACAGTGATATTGAACAGGACTTTCAACGTAGAAGCTCAGGGCCTTAGATTAATGAGGCCTATAAAGGTTTTATTGCCCCATGTGATTAAGACATTAAACCACCTAGGTGTGATAATTTACTTTTAAGTATAGCAATATTCCATGGAGACAGCATGTCATGGACTTTTTTTTACGTGCACCTCAGCCTTTAATTTCAACAGCTGAACCTTTTTTTTCTTCTCTTGTGCTTTCTCAGCTGCACGATCACACAGTATTGCATTTCACTCCAGCAAATGAAGTGACATCAGTATTTGAAGGAGCTAAATCAAAGTCCTTACTGATGAATTACATACTCAGTGCTGAGTCCATGAGAACATTGGAATGTTGATTCAGAAGATTAGACATGTCTTAACATCTTACCATTACCGTCATGCAGCAGATCCTACGTCTGTGTTTTGTTTCATGATGCACACACATTTTCTTTCAGTGTATAACCTTCTGTCTGAGCTGACAGTGACGCGGACACAGTTTAAGCTACAGAGTCTGTTTGTATTCTCAATTCGTCTCTTTTGAGTGGAATGGAGATGATTTCCTTGCCATTATTCTAAAGAGATGGCGGAGTCAGACGTCAGGAAGCCCAGTGAGGTGGAAGGAAATGGGAAGGAAATGGCTCAGTGCAGGACTTCCAGGCCATTGTGCATCACACACTCTCTCTCATTTAAATGTGAACTGTGTCTATTTGTCTCCCACTGGTTGATGAGCTTGCCTCATATTTCATACAGATGAGGCAAGCTCATCTGTATGAACATAAGCCATTGTGCCATTGCTGCACAGAAAGCCTTTATAGACAACAATGAGCTGTGGTGAATATCTCAAGGTTTTTTTTTCCCCCTCTTTATTATTGGTTCCTAAAATCTGTCAGAGCGTTGAAATATATCAATTTGTCCAGGTCAACTTGTTCCAGAAAAATGAATATGGATTAATATGAAAAAATTATTTGGATGAACCCTGCCTCAGTTCATGAAATGTTGTCGCATCATAAAAAAAATGCTTCTTTAGGTTCTCAAAAAAGTTATAAAAAAAGTATAGTTTAGAGAATAATATTTTAGTCTGCAGGCCAGGTTACAGAACATAACGTCTAGTATACTCCTGAAATTAGTTGGGGGCATAGTATAGACCTGAAAGTGATGTGTGTCCACCAGGAACTGATGATCACTTTGTCATACAGCTGCTTTTATTCAGATCAGAGTTATAATTACACATAACAATATGTTTGCGATTCATGGCATAAGCAGATCTGTAATTTATGCTATTATTGGCAATATTGTTTTAGTTAATTACAATAATGTACTATAGTATTGATTTTTCTGTTTATGTGTCAGCTGTGTCGAATTTGTCTATTTTTGGAAACAAAGTAATGTTTTCATGGATATGGTCTATAACCCATTTTCTTTTATTAAATTAAGAGCCCCAACTAGATAAGTTGGGCATTGTCTTCTCTACAAGAAATGTAATACCAGAACCCTGAAATGAGTTCAGCCAAATATAATTCACTTGTTTTTAACATTAAGACTTATACCTATGCTTTTTGTGTTATGCACAATCTCTGTCTGTACAAGATAGCATGCAACAAAGGTCTCCAACATATACCTTGAACTGGTCAGTGTGGTCAGTGTCATATGCAGACGCAGCTTCTTTTACTTTTTCAAACTGTAAAACTAATAAAAATATACTTTTTTATAATAATGTAGATTCAAGTTAACTTTTTAGTGACTTAACATTTGTAAAAATTGTAGCAATAAAAATGAGTCATGTTCTATTGTTATATTTCCCTCATGGTATATTTTTCTGTTTCCTTTTTGTCTGAAATGTGCTATTGTGGCTTTGTAAGCCGCTGCTCCATAGAGCTCTGCTCCAGAGAAGCAAATTGTTTTACTTTGTGAAGAAAAGAAAGACGGAGCAAAAATAGATGAAAAAACAACCAAATAAATCATTAAAATGGAACAAAAACATGCGAAAATGCCAAGCCACAATATCAAGAGAATTGCAAGAGAACAAGAACGCTGACTTCAGTCATATCGCTGATGGCAGCAGTTACTGACACAAGTTTAGTTTCCACCAAAGTTTATTAATACTCAAGCAGGCACCCATTGGGAGAGACATGTCACACCACCTCAGGGGGTGTTGAATCTCACAGGTTAAACTTAGAGCGAGAAGCGTGGGCCACCAATCCACCTGCTATTCTCTAATACACTTAGCAGAATGTATCAGAGAGAGAGAGAGAGAGCAACGAACAGACTCAACTGACACAGACGAGCAAGTGTACAGACAGTATACACAGACATGTACATACACATATAAAGATTATCAGGGAATCAGCTGATCTGATTTGATTTCACTCCAGGATTCTAAGTGCTTACCGTCAGTGATGGAAGAAGTGGGAGGTGAACGTCTTCCCTTAAGACGCCCCACACACCTGATAGCTGTCGTGTCCCAAACATCAAGTACAAGAGCAGAAAATGAAAGAGGAGACACAAAGACATTGTGACAGACACTGACACATTAAAAGATGCAACACAGCCAAGTCTCCATCCACTGCCAAACATATGCTATGCTGTGAAAACACATCAAAGCGAAAATATTATGTCTGTCCAGAGCTCAGAAGTGCTGTGACATTGCTGTCACTATTTATATTGATCAGTTTATTACTCACATTCTGTTTATGCGTTTAAATACAAAATAAATGGCACCCAGAAAGTGTCTTATCATCTCAGAATAGGTTAGGTAGGTGAGTGGACTGATTAGTGAACTGTCTGGGGAACTCATTCGGTGTTGGAGAACAAGTATTGACATTGGACAGTCAATGTGTCTTTGTGGAGCGTAGATTGTAGTGAGTATGGCAGTATATATTTTTAACAGAATAGAATATAGGATTGAAATGAAGACTTTCACAACTCACTTTAGAATGACACCATGGCTCAATCAATGCTGAACCCTACAAAATACTTCCCTACGCATACCTGTGGTGTGAGCAATGTTTTTCCATACTTCCACCAATACATTAGAAGAAGAGACATTATTAATCCAGAAAAACTGACTAAGGACCTTGCTGTGAGGCTGTACTGAGTCACAGTAATACGTTGTACATTATGCCTATGTCTGCATGCTGACATGCTCACATTACATACTTTTTCACAGCCTGTTCAGTACGGGATTGTTGAGAATCTTTTCCACCTTGCTTTTCTTTATAATTCACAAGACTACTGAATCGGGAGGTCCATTGCTGCTCCTCCTTTATGTCAGCAGCACAGGTAGTCAGAGCCAGGTGGAAAAGGAGGAGGTGACATCACTTGGATACTCCTCTGATTCTAGAACACGGGGTATGAAGGGTCCTCACAACAGCAATATTTTGGGCAGTATATTTAAACTGCCATATTTAAACAGGAAAAGCTCCTTCTCCGTTCAGTTTGAACGTGAAGCTGACATCAATCGGGTGGCAGCCGATAACTGCAGCACGATGCATGAAATGTGATCCGGTATTTCTTTTAGAGAACACTGATGTTATTGATAAGGTAATCCATGACAGCTACAAGATGCAACCCAAAACACAAGTTGTAATCATTTATGTTTTATCAGATTAGTACAAAATGAGGGAAAATGTAAAAAGGGTAAACGCAGCAAAGAATGTCGCTACATCTGTCATTCTAACAATCATGTGAGACAGAAGGGGGATTGTGACTGAAAGTTGGACGAACCAGAGCCAATGAAACTCCTCCACCACTGATGCAGAGCCCCACTTCCTCCAGTCTAGAAGTCATGTGGAGGGCTTAAGGTTAGCTTCTGCTGCTAAGCTTCCACCACTGCTGATCTGAGAGCAACCAGACAGCCACACAAATAAATGAGCATAGAGAGACAAAGGGGGGTGTTGGTGACGGGAAGTGGGGTAGGATTAGAAGGATGGATTTGGATGCTGGTGAAGGCTATCCAAATGGTGAGAATTAAGGGAAAACAGTTGAGCAGTAAGCCTTATCATGGCAAGTGAGATTCAGCAGTCTTGTGCTGGATGGTGGGCCATAAAACATGGTCCAGCTGGGGCCCTGTGTGCCTGAGTGGTAGGTAGACCCCGATCAAACCCCCACATAACACAACATGCTTCAACATTTGCTAATATGAAGTCCTTTATCGACTGGGAGTGGAAAATAGGAGGAATTCCTTTCAGATTACCAGTGATGTTCCCTCCAGGATTCTCTTACAATCCCACCCTTGAGTACATTCAGTTCTCATTCAATTTGCTCCTAGTCAGGAGTGTCCATGGGTACAGCAAAGCAAAGAAATAATTTGCCTATGATTTAATTAATGTCTGCCCACCGAGCACCACCAGGGTTCACTTTGGGATGTGCATTTGAGAGTCTGTGTAGAGACTTCACTTTGTGCATTTAAACAAACCAGCATTGAAAACATTTTATTGAATCTGTGCTGCCATGCACATAAAGATCAAGAAGCAAAAACACCCACTGGAACCCTTTATGTATTTAGTTTCAATCTGACAGGCCTCTTGGACTTTACAAAAGATTTTCTGAATCTCCAGACTTCACTGTCAACCTCAGGGTATTAGTGTCAGGGCACCACGATGCGGAACACTGACCCTTTCTGTCCTTTGGCATAACAAAGTGGCATCTCACACATGCTGGATTTATATCATTTTAAAATTTAGCATATCCATGAAATGTGCAGAGCACAAATGTTTTCCATATGAAAGCAAATGTAGCTGAGTCATGATCCATGACCATGTTTCTTGTTTGGAAATTGCAATAATAGCATCACAGAAAGTGGATAGGTTATAGTTCAATCTCAGTTCATCCCTTTTAATAAGTAACACAATACCATGTTCGCGACTTCTCATGCAACAAGTCTTAAATGCAGGTTAGGCCTACATTTTGTTATCAACGAGTTAGATAAGAGAACATCTTAATAACAAAGCTCACAAAGAAACTTAATCTGTCAGTGACTTTACTCTTCTTCTGCCAATTATTGCCTCGCTGAAAGACCTCTGATTTTCACCTTATTTCTTTACTAAATTAAGAGTGTTAACTAATACCTAGAGGCATTCAGCAGAATAATTTACACTACTGAGATGACGAAGGTGTCAGGGAATTAATTATGACATTAAAGCTGCAGATAGCAACAGGCTCTATGCCTCTGAGAGACAAAAACAGAGACTGAGAAGAAGAAAGCGAAAAAGAGAGATTGGTGGGTGGAAAGTTATCTTCACCTTGCAGCATAAAAAGGAATGTTAAACATAGCTGAACACTAAAGGTGTGATTCAGTGCAGGGAGGGGGGCTTAGGAGAATAACCTCTGCTTTATGTCTGGTTGTGAGTACATTCTATAGATCACCTGAACTTGCCCCCCCCCCCCCCCTCTTTCTCTCACTTGTTTCCAATGGTTTCTACATATGAAGGTGCACAGGAAACCGATGCTTTTTCATCTCCAACTGATTGCTTGGATGTTCTTGCTCTGACTGAGGGTGACAGCAGCTGTCGTGCTTGTCAAACGACTCGGCCTGCAGCATATCAACCTGCAGGTTATAGTGTGACTGGTGACATGCTCAATCAGCCATTAAAGCGAAATCACTGTCAGTGGTACATGGCTTCTGACAATCAGTCATCACAGGGAGCAGGCTCATAGGTCCAATTGTGCTCAAAGTGATGGCAAAGAAAGTTTGGGGCTGGAGGTTTGACAAGTATATGAGTTTTCTGATGTGCAGTAAGCGTATTGGTTTTATATGAAATATTGGATATTAGCCAATCATATGGTTTCCTCCCATCATGATGGAGGTTCATGTATGACCTGTGACAACAATCTCGTTAATTTTAGATTATTGTGTCTGTCCGGTGTAGTCTTCTCCTTCAGTATGCGGGAGGAGTGGAGGATTGTCAGTAGAATAGGTGACACCTGATCTGTGTTCACCTCCATCTGCAGTGGGTCACAATATGCAGATGACCTCATGCTAAGTCTACATCAAATTGGTAGGCATTCATACAGTTTCTCGTAAATCTAATACAAATCACTTTTACTTTGTGTTGGGCGGTAACATTAGGCAAACTTTCTATTGAACGCTTAATTCCAAAAGAAAATGTAATGCCAATCAGTCAAAGCAACTCTTTTAATCTAACCAGGAATATTTAGACTATTCCTGACCTCCAGGCTGGGAATGACTGTAAGGGGGAAAAACCCTCATTAGTTAATCATTTTTTCTTTTAAACACTTTACTTATATGCCTGTTGGGATTCATGAAGCTGAAAAGTGTTAAGACGTCATGTTAAGTGATACCAGATGTTCTGTGTTATCATACCAAGAATGTCCCTTTCTTTTAATTTGTGCGCATGCGTTTAATGAACTATGCAAGTGCTTTAGACCTGATGTACCACACTTGAGTGTATACGCAGTTACTTTCATATAGTCTTTGCTTTGTGTAATGTTACAACTTAACACGTGTGTCAGGAAACCGGGGCCTGAGGCCCAGTTTTTCAGGTATCACAGTCCACTGCCTTCCTGTTTTACATATTGGTTTGTTTTCCTCCTGCAATCACGGCTCAACCCATTCATAGTAGCCATCTGACTATCCTTGCTAAGGGGCAGTTGAAAAGTAGATGACAGATATTGATTAAATAAAAAAAGTTCACTCTTTTACTGTTGTTGCATTTATATTTTAAGACATTCAGAACCGTGACCTCAAAATGTTCCTTTCCATAGCTGGTTCACTCTAAGCATGGAAACAATAAACAAAACAATAAAATGTTCCATAACCACTTCATAAAACTTTTTACATTAAAGCAGAAGTCAACAATTTTGGGTCACACATAAATCCCAACCAGTGCGCACAGGACTGATGTAAGAGACTGAAACAGCAGAGAAAAAATCCTGTCAAATGCCAAGAGCTGCAGTCAGAGATTGAATTCAGTCTGTCCATGGTGGAATATGGCAGTTATGCTGTAGCACTGCACAGAGGGCCATGCTCCCCATAAAACATCAATTGAAGCTTTCTGAATCACCCCACAGGTCAAGTATTAACCGGCTGAGACCGGCCTTTGAAACTGTGGGTGTGGTGTTTCAATTTAGGCCAGCTATCATTGAAACCTTTCCAACATGAAAGGGGGTTTGGTTGAAGGCAGGTGGAGTGTCATGAACCGCTGCCACTGGTCAGTAAAACAGACAGAGGACAAGAGATAATGAGGAAAACATGATACCATCCAGCCACATATGTATCGAAATATAAGGACAATTGTTAGACCCTGAGGTGTCTGTCAGTCATATTGTGAGGCTTGTAAAAGCTCATTCCAGGGGTTAACAGCTGGCTGGTGCAGGAGGTAGGCTGAGTTGAGGTGAGGATGAGGTGCAGGGGGAGCAGAGGGGAAAAGCGCCTAACCTTAATCCCCTAAACTTTTATCCTGAAGGAAGCACTTTTTTAATTCCTTACTTATCCTTCCCTGGGGAGGGACTGTTATCAGCTGATTCTTTCTTTCTCCCCCTGCCCCTGTTTTCCTTTTCCCCTCTCCCTCTCTCTGATGCATCTGCTAGGCGTGATAAGGCAAACGTTACCTTTACAGAACTAATAAAACCATTTCCCCTCACAATTTTGAAATGATTATCGCCTTAGGCTCACGGTTACAGGTTAGCCAACCTCCATCTGCACATATCTGGGTGGCTCTTTGAGGCTTAGGGCTGGCTGGGTGGTTGAAGATTATGTGCGTTGCTTAAACGACTTGAATACCAGGGGGAAACAGCAAAGGTGGAAGGGAGGAAAGAAAAAAAAAAGGGTGGAAGAAATGAAAAGAGCGTGAGACCTGACGTCCACAATGCTGTGGCGGATGATAAGGGATACGGTGACAGCTCTTCCTCCCTCCGTCTGGAGCTTCGGCTGAATTTTCGTGATACACATTGTCAGAGAAAGGGCAGTCACAGTCAGTCATCAAGGAAGGTGGGTGGTTTCTTTCCCTTTCAAGACTTAACTTTCAAGACTTTTGTCGATATGTTCTCAATATGTGTCGTAGTGGACTAATGTAAGATATCAGTCTTGATTTGAAACACCTTAAGCATTTGTTTGGTGGAAGAACAGATTTTTGTCATGTGCAATAAAAATCCAAATCTCCCAAAAACTCAATCCATCTCATTTACAAACACTTAAAAACTGCTTACAGTAGACATTTGTTAGCCACTGCGACGGCTACAGTATCTATCCCCTCAGTGTGGATGCTTCCTGCCAGCCAGCACTGTCTCCCAAATCCTCTCAAGCTTTACGTCTGCTCCATAGAGATATCACCACCAACGGCAGCTGCCGCGGGCTTCCTCCCATTACCTGCTCCTCACTTATCTGTCTCTGGCTGACTGATGGTCTGCCCATTTCCTGCTGCCCATTAGAATGTGTCACTTATTGGTAGTCCATCTGGGTCAAATCTGATCCTTTTTTCTATCATCGTATTTTTTTCAAACCGTGCAGACACCGATTTCAGATTTAAAAAGACCACTTTTCTTTTAACTGATGCAGAGCTGAAGTGTTCATTAACACTGTAAAGGTAGAAATGGCCCTCCTTTAACCACTCGGAAACGTTACTAACAGAATAATCCGACAGCTGAGGCACTTAATTGAGGTAGCAAAGAATACATATTAACATTAATTTAATTTCACTCAGAGTATTTCCTCTCTAATTGACCTTAGCGCCTTTACTGCATAATTACCAAGAACGTCCCTTTAACTCACCGCAGCCAGACACATCCTGTAAGGTCAGTGACCCTGCAATCTGCATAAAGAATTAAACAGATGATAAAGCAGGGTTTACAACAACCTAATGACAAATTATCAGCTGATAGAACCTGCAAATTAATTTTTAATGTAAACCCTGATAACAAGTCATGTGGGAACCAGTAAGTATGTGGTTAATAAGACCCACTGGGAGGCAGAAAGGTTAGTGGAATAAAAACCAGCTGTCTTTTGTCTTGGTGCATTAGTGCATGCGCAATAAGCCAAAAAGAAACTACGGCGAGCTGAAGCCAACATGACTTACAGACAAATGTTTTTATGGTCAGTGCTAAATGCCAAAATCACTTGTTACTTCGGCATTTAGGACAAGCAAAATCACTCCTTGGGGGCAGCAAGTTAACACATAAGAAGGCATTTAAGACCTCTAAATATAGGCTCATTTAATGAACAAGACTTCAGCTGTAAGAAGTATTATTTAAAAATGTGTATACTGCCACAGAGTAAAGAATTGATGGAGACAAAAAGTCCTCTCTAAGCTCTGTGAAGAGAGTGATTTGTCACTGGAGACATCCACTGCTGTTTCCCCTGACCTTGCGGCAAGCACTAACTTGTTATTCTATACAATAACATAAAGCACCTTTTGACTGGAGCAGCTCCTTTTAACCAGAGCTTCTAGCCAGTGGTTCGCTGGGGGTGACTGCAACCGCTCAGCCATGCTGTCGAGAGCCTGCTGAGAGCTTTTCACCCCAGTGTTTAATGAGCTATGTTCATGTCCACTCCACATCTATCCCGATCCATCATTGGCTCCAAAAAGCTTTCAAAATGTCGTTTGAGCGCTCAGTATACTTAACCAATAGCCTATTCATGATTGTGCCAACAGTCTTTAAAAAGGGTCATTTGAATTCAGATTCAAGAATGGAAAATAAAACGACCATCTGGACAGTTCGATTTGGTTGAAATATCTTGATTGACTAGAGGTTAACAAATTGCTGAGGTATTAAACACTAGTATGAGCTGAAAATAAACTATAAATATGCTATTGTGACTGAACCTAAATGACGAGGGCAACAGTATGACAATAAATTCAGCTCCTATCATCATAGTCAGTGGCCCGCTTGTAGGTGGGAAATGTTTTTATTGAGAGAACAAAAACAGAATCAGTAACATGCTCTCAGAATTAATTGGAGGCCATATAGGTGTTTTAAAGCATCCGTTCTCCTACGTCTCAGCCCCTGGGGTGTTGTTTTCTCTGCCGTGGTGTTATGAGGAAATTTCTGGTAATGAAAAAAAACAACACAACAGTGTGAACCTAGCCTGGAGTCCTGAGCGGGCTCCTCTGGGAGATGTGAACGTCTTATGAGAGAAGCCTTTCAATAATGGAGTTCACTATTAATCATCCCCCCTCGCATGTCCGCTTTGTGTCTTCGTTCCATTCTTAAAAACCTCAAATGAACCCTCTACTGCTACCATTCAAGTCTTTCTTTCCCTCCCTAACTCATAATGAAGGAGTGCCTTGAATACATGGGTCCATCAGCAGCTAAATCTCAACATGTTAACTGAATGGAGTGGAGTATTGGTTTCCTGAGCAGAGAAAACTGGCACTCTCTCTTTGTGGGCACTGAAACACTAAAACAGATTTTTACATCTTTCCAAAGTGCAGATTTTCAAAAACAAAAATTATCTGCATGCAGTACCTGTTCTCGTCGGTCAAAGCGACAGACATTGTTTTGACATAAACAGAGTAAGATATCAAAATCCATGGTGGTGTAGAAGGGGCCTAGATCTAACCTTTATAGCTTGCAGTCCAAATATTTATTGTCGATAAAAGGACTTTAGAAACTTAAAATCAGTTTACCTTTAAAGCAAGAACACTAAATTTGCTGAATGTTGGCAAGAAATACCTAAACCTGTCAAGCACTCAATCACTGCATCCATTACCAAGCAACGGCTTTCAACTGATCAGCCTCTATTGCTAGACTGTAGGCCTGCACCACATGTAAAACTGTTGCAGGTTGTGCGAGTGTATGCCAACAAGTTGTAGTCATCATGACTTATTTACATTGTTTACTCTGGCTGTTCCCCAAATAGGCCAAGCAGGGGCATGAGTGGAGGAGGTGGGGGTGGCTGAATGATTCACAGAGCTCAACAGGGACACTGAAACATGCCAGGGATTTTACATATTTATAGTCAGAGGTGTTGCTGGCCTGCTTGTACAGCCCCACAGGTCCTGCTACAGACAGATCATGGCATCTAGTGTCACCTCATGTAGTCTTTGTTGCCAGTGCTGAGAGTCAGACTCATGTGAGCAGCTCCTGTCTTTTGTTTCATTCTCTCCCATGTTGAACATATAAGTGTTTATATTGAAAACATCTAAGATATTTAAAGAAAACTTGTTTAAAGAGCAAATTTTCGGGGAGAGTCCAATTTCATTATTGGAAAAACAGAACCTAATAGAAGTGTATCTACATGTGCCAAAAGCATATTAGCACTGCCAAAATCTGAGTGCTGTGCTAACACATTTAAGAAGTTACCACCACAGACATAGCAGTTTCAACATATGGTCCGTATGTGTACAGTGCGTGCCAACAGTTAATCGCACTATTTCCTGTAATTCTGGTCCCATGGTGAGCAGATGACTGATACCCAAACAGCACACTTTTCAAAGAATGGAAAAAAAAAAAAAAGATAAGTGATGCACAATATCCTATTCCCATTGATGAAGAGCACATTTTCAGCAAGATTGATGCTGGGAAGACGACCCAACATCAAAAGCTTTTCTTAATATTATAGGGAGAGTAATATATTTAAGGACTTCAAAGTTCCATATGTCCTCTGAATATATTTATCTTATAACTGTCCCAACCAAATGGATTTCATCAGGGTACCGATGAGGTAGTACTGTGCAAGCTGCTTAGTTTATTTTGAGAGTTACTCTTAGGAGGTAAGTCTGAGGCAAAATTGTTTGACTTTGTAGGCTTCGAAACAAAAAGAAAATAACCCACAACTTAAGCCTCTGTTGAATTTTATTACTTCATTTGCACATTACACAACGTTGTGTTTGATGCCTACATATGAGCCCACTTTATACCAGTAAGAAAGATCGGTTTTATCAGCTGATGTCACTCCTCACTTGCATGTGTTTGTGGCAAATAATTTAGTTTTTAAAAGTGTTTTTATTGTGTTTTTACTGTGCGTGTTTGTTAATCGTAAACCTATGTCTGTAAGGCACGTTTTCTTTATGGAAAAATAAAATTTGAATTAAATAGAATTTATTCTTATCCAGAGGCCGGCCAATGTCACAGGCTAAATGTTTGTGACGTCTGTAAGGGGGCAACTTGAGCAGACCTTTCCAAGTGAAGAACTATTCAGATCTTATTTCCTAATTATCCTGACATACTCCAGACGACATGGTGCTAATCAGCACCTCAGAGTGTACATGGCTCAAAGGGGAGGGAAAAGAGCACGGTGGATAATGCTCACCTTCTTAACCAAAGGTTTATTCTCAGCCGTTGTTGCCTTGGTGAGCCAGCCCCCGCTGTGAGCAGAAACGTGCTACATTACCAGTTCACCCGGCTCGGAGAAGCTGCAGCATCACACAGAGCTCCATGGGCTCCCCTCTTAGCGTACAGATGGCTGTGGTGAGGCCCTGGTGGAAAAAACACTAAATAAAATTCTCTCTCAGGATGTGACAAAAGAAAAGCGGGAAAAACTTGCCACCTGCAAAGTCTGGCTCTTCTCTCTCCTCTTAGCCAATTAAAAGGCTGAAGAAAATAGCCAAGCCTCCAGGCTTAGTTTTGCATAATAACATTTGCATAAAATGAGACCATCTGTTTTGAAACCTTTAATTTTTTGACTGTGACTGTAATGTGTTAATGCTGTGAGCTCTGATTTGCTACGCCAGTGATTTCCTTGTGGGCAAGGCTACTGAACAAAAAAAAATGAAAGGGGTCTAGATCCCTGTTAAATACAATACAGGCAAAGTCACAGCTATGATTGCAACAGCATAACAGTTTGGCACATACTGCTGATAGGACAGTGACCTGATTACTCATATGCAAATTATAAATGTCAGTATTGGCTCACAGAAAATGACATGAAAGTCAAGATTATGTTTTATTTATTGGCTGCAGTTTTTTTAATCGACAATATGGTGAAAGATATTTTTGGTTTATTTAAACTTGACGACGATCTGACTGGTTGAAAACAAGCTAGTATTATCAGATCTAAACTGATTAGGTACAATCTAAGGTGAGTGCACAGAAAATAAGGAATAACCCTGACTGTCTACATGCACAACTGTAGCTTAAATGTGTACACAGACTTAGGCTAGTGCAAGGTTTTTATTGCTGGTGGGAATAATTGACAACATTTTGTGGATAATAAAGTTGTTGTAAATTGGAATTATGTTTAACTACACTGGCATTTCCATAGAATCACAATTAAAAGTCAAAGAAGAACCCGTTTTATTGGCCTTTTGCTGCAACAGTGAGGGTGTGTGAAACAACAGCGGTTGTGAGTTGTTGACTTCTGTTTGTGCTAGAAAAATATCCATTGCCAAAAAGATTTTGGAAAAAAAGAGATAGATTTGCAAATGTATGATGAAATAGCTTATCAATTTGATCAGTTTCCAAATAGTCACTCAGCTTTGGCACTAGTGTTTGTGTTGGGTTTTGTGCAGACTTGTTTGTTGCCATTGTCCTGGAGTGCATCCATACATCCACACTGCCTCACACAGTGTGACTCAAACTGAGTTTCTGCTCTCTTGGCACTAAAGGGCCCTGTTCATGACCAGCCAGCATGCAACTGGTGCAGAAGGGATGATGGATTCATAACAAATGAGAACTTAAGCAAACAGCAGAGCGTGAGCACTTCCAGAGGGATGTGTTGGGAACCGATGGCCACTCAGCAGAGGCCCAGTGCCATGCGTGTCTCTGGAACTGCCAGGAGCTGTCTAAATGCACCTCGTAGGGGTCCTCAGCAGATGGTGGACATGTGTGACAACTCAGTTTCAGAATCTGCCCTGGTTTTTCAATACGCGCTCACTTTATGACTAATTGCTCAGGACTTCCTTGTCACGAGTTCAGTGTTTGTTAAATGATAGAGGGCTGTAACTCTCTGCGTTATATAAGATTTATTGCATCTTACATTCATTGTTTTCCATCCATTGCTCCAGCTTCTGTTTGACATGTCTCTGCCTCTGGCGACCCAGCATGCACTTCACCTCAGGTAACCGTTACTGTACATCCCGCAGAGTTTTCTCAACTGATGAGAGAGCCTCAAATAATTAAGAAAAGGTCTGTAGAGCCTGGTTTGTATTTCTCAGATGAAGGATGATGGGGTACCGTCTTCTCCTCTGAGGAAATCAGGCTGACATTCTTCGTGCCGACTCCTGGACCACAAAGCTTGTTTTGAGATTTAACTTTTTCCTTATCACAACAAAGGCTGGAGTTAAGCTCTTTATTGAAATAGCTGGCAGTTTCAGCTCTCCCATCAGTTTGACTTTATCTACTCCACCACTATACGCCCATTATAGGATTATGGCATCCCATATTTGAATACATTATGATATAAAGTCAGAATGAGGTTTAATCTCATCTTCCTTGAAGTCCTTATGCAGGGTATGGATAGCTTTTATTTTCTCTTGGGGTTATTTATTTTACTTTTGAAAACATCTCCAAATTCACATAATACTAATTATAATTACACAAGTATAATTGCTATAATTAAGAAATCAAAATTTCGATCATAAACCCCACTGTTCTGCCTCCCCAGCTCCATTCTGGTAGTAACATCTATCACTGACACGTTCACCACCAACGTGTCTCAGCGTTTAATCCAGTGGTGTTAAAAAAGCTGCATCACATTACTCACAGTCCCCTGCAAATCAACTGTTACCATTCTAGTAATTATAATAACAACAATTAGACACAGGCTTACCGGGCAGAAAATAAGGATGCAGGCCATACGGCGGGACTTCATCACAAATTCTGAATATGAGATTGACTTATCAGTGGCCTGTTGGGTGCAATTCAATTATCTCTTTGTTTTGCTGTAGGGATTGAAGGGAGTAGATGGAAACTCAGCACACAGTGAAATAGCAGGAGACTGCTGGTACCGATATAAGTTCAATAAAGGCAACAGCGTGAAAGAGAAAAGTGATTAGCAGTAAAACTAATAGATTGTGGAATATTGTACTGAGGGAGCCATTTGAGTTGCTTTGTTTCAGTCAGAAATGGGAGTTTTTAGGGGATTTCTTTACTACTGTCTCAAGGAAGCTACCTCTATTCATTTTCTAATGGGAAACTGTGGTTTCCCTGCTGTGTTTGCTGCATTTGATGTTCCACAACACTGTGCTTTCCCCCATTCTTTTTAAAATTATTCCCTGATCCTTTTGTCTTTCGAACACTTTTGCTGAATCTGACTTATTTAGCACAACCGTTTCAATAACATCTACAAATATTGAATTTGCACTCATCTCAAATGGAGTAGGACGAGGAGTAGAAGTTGTTAGAAAACAGAAAGGGACTTCATCTAATTTTTCTTTAACACTTCCCAGAACCCAGGTCATCTTCCGTAACCCTCTGATATTATCCAAATCCACTTGCCAAATGCAGATTTCTTTCAACCTCCCTGTGTCGTCATCTTTTTGCTTATCTCCCAAAGCTTTTGTCTTAGGAAAGGCACAGGGGCTGACTCTACCCTGCTCATTGTGAAAACAGGCAATAGAAAAGAGGTGGATGAGTTTACCTCTGCTGTATTGTGCCGGTGGGATGCCAAATTGATGTCTTCTCTGAGACTGGAAACTGTGGGCATATGGGGTTGCCCTCTTCCGCAATGCAATATTCAAAAAGATTTTACATAATTCATTCATTTTCCTCTGTTTTGGGGGAGCCATCCTCAAAGTGTCACTGGCAGACCCCTTTAATTTGACAAGCCTGTGAAGCTGGAGAGCAAAATCCTGACGGCTTGGCTCCGCAACTTCTCGCGGGACGGGCTGATGTGAATGCTGATGATAATGAAGCTCTCTTTTCAAAAGAATGGATGAATAAATAACCAGTCATTGGTCTGGGAGAAATAGTTCAAAGGCTGTCATAGCTCGTATAGCTTCTCTTCCAAATGAGAGGAAGCATGATTAATTTAGGTCACGAGCAGTTTGTTAGCGAAGAAATACTGGGATTTTTTGCAGTCTTGAAACAAACAGAAAACAAAACAACCGAAGATATTCAGAAGTCAACATTCAATAGCTGTGATTCACATTTCTCAATTTGGTAAAACACATTTATGACTGGCAGGAGGAAGCTGCATGTAGGTTGATTGTTCTTGTGTACAGCAAATATAATTGAGTCTGTGCAGGCATCAAGAAGAATAGCATATACTTCCTGGAATCCCAAGATTCCTTGGGGCACTGTAAGTGTTTAAAGTAGGTTATTTTGTATATAATTCCTGCCTGGTAGTAAACGTGGCGGAGGTATTGATATATGATAAGAACACACAATAGGTTTGGAGACTTTCATGGCATGTGAAGTGATGAACAATGATATATTACTATATAATAATACAAAAGTATATTTATATTCTGTACTAGACGATGCAGTCCAGGGCCCCTACTCTAGATAGATCTATGTATATATGTTTATCAAAAAAATATGGCTGTGGTTTGGTTCAAAAGATTGTGGGTTAGACAAACAAAATATAGTTGAAGCTTCAGTAATAATTGATTTATTTTAACCACCTCTGATGAACAGGGAATTATCACTCATCTCTTCAGTTTGTACTGTTCATGTGGAGAGCTTTTATGTCTGTGAGCTTGTTTGATTTATTGGCACGCAACTTTTTGATTCAGTCTCATCTGCCTCTTTACAGCCGCTGTTTTCAGCAAAGGTGCTTTGATGAGCTGACTGTACTCTAGCTACTTCTCCCCAGCAAGTGGCAGACAGACAGCAGTTAGCGGCTAGCTAACCACTAAGTCAAGCATACCACACTAAGGTCACAGCAAGAATAGCAGGGAGAACTGCTTAAAAACACAGCAGAAAGGTGGACTAGCTCATTAAAGCGTTACAAGACTTGAAAGCAATTAACTAAGAAGGAGGTGGATGAATTAAAAGTTAACTGTGGTGATCTCTCCATTTATTGCAATTCAGATATAAATGAAATGCAGAAAACGGCTGAATCTGTTCTGGTCCCTGATGGTTAAGGCAATTCAAACGCCCATTGCAGGTGCAACAACATAGTGGTGGATGGCACTGCTGAGTCTCCAAATGTAAAGTGACTCTGCAAAGAATTCAAAACAGCTGACTCAAATTAGTTACTCAATCAAAACTAGGCACAGGTTATGACAGTTTCACCAGGCCCAAACCTACTGAGGTCCAATTTCTGTGGTCAAGGAAGTGGTGCTGGAGAGGGAAATACCTCATAGGCACAAACATTCATCTCAATAAGTACTTTTCCAGAGGCTGGGTGTCAAAAAATTCAAAAACCATTGTCAGCTGTGAGAGCTGCCAGACAAAGCCGGCGTTTGTTATTAATTAATCACACCTTCACCATCAAAGTCAGTATTGGAAGTTTCCAAATCCAAGTAAGTGAAAATTTAATGCAAGCGTCGTTTCTGGCCTGTGGGAATCTTTAAAAATTAGTTTAGATTAATAATGTTGGTTTTGCAAGAAACAACATGAAAAGACAAAAAAGGCATCTGGGTATATAAGACCATGGTTAGGATTTTTTTTGAATATGACAAAAATTCATACTCTTACTTTGCACCTCTAATCACATGGGGCAGTACTTATCACAAAACGACAGGACTGAATGTACATCTTGGGGTATGGTATTTCCACTGTGAACTTTAAATGACCATATATTTTTGCAATAGAAATAGCTCTATGCTCTGTGTCTGCCAAGCAGATTTCCTCCATATCAATTGTTCTTTTACTACATGCCAGTGAGCCACATTTCAAAGTCTGTCTAGATTCAATCCAAGCACAGTGCTGCTAGCAACGTTCGGAGATTAGTTATTTAATTTTGTTCATCTAGGGGTGATTTTGTCTCTCTAACCAGTTTGGATGGATGCTAGTCATTTTCATTCCCATTACACATCACACATCACCCCCCCCCCTCTCCTCTATGCTATAAAGCTTTAATTTCTAGGTCACATTGTGTCGAATCTCATGCAACTGGAGCAAATGTATTTTTCAACTTGCTCAACTTTTCAATCATGCATGCATCTCCTTGATAGAGCAGGCTCGGCACACTGAAAATACATTACATGTTTGTTAGCCTACACCCAGCTGGCTGCCGTTCCTCCCCAAGCGGTCCAGAATTAATTTGTTGTGGCCAAATAGTGTGCAGGGGGAAAATGTGAGCTGTTGTCTGGATGGTGCGGTCCCCTCATGAGCAACCCCTATTTGTCCCAGCAACCCCAGACAGCTGCAGCTCTTACAGCTGGGAGAAAGAGGCCATTAGCAAGCAATTTCCCCCCTCCACTCCCTCATGTCGTTTCTCCATTAGACAACTTCCTTCACGCCTTCCTGATGGTACTTTTAAACTTTTAAGACCACATTTTTGCATACCAGCACATGTAGGCTAAAGGCATGTGCATCCCTGATATCGAGAGCACTGGACTGTTAGTTTTTTCTGGCCAAGAGATCCAATCGAAAGATAAGTAGAACGTGATTAAATATGGGTGTTGAACAGGGTTTTATCTGTAATCCATCTGCCCACTTGATTACTTCAACTGTATGAAGACATGCTGTGGGGCTGTTTTTGAAGCTGAGGAGAAAATGGCATCTTGCTTATTAGACCACTTTAACAATTTACTCGCAGCCGGCAAACAATAAGCCAAAAATAAACAACCCAATAGGGAAGAGCAACAGCACTGTGCTCACTAAGCCATCATTCAATCCATCATAATTGAATATGTGCACTATCAAGCACATTCATCCCACATTCTCATTGTTGACTTATTGTTAAACTCAGTGAATGAATGGTGTTGATATTGCTGAATTTTAATTTGGAGCCATGCTCATGTGATGCTTGTGGATAAAATTAAAATGAATGTGGGTTTGTGAGATTTGGCTTTTATCTCAGTGGCAATCACTAGGCCTCTTTTGGTTAATCATTTCCTTGGATATGATGCTGGACACTTGGCCAAGTAACCAATATGAATGGCTACTGGGAAGATAAGCTGGAAATGTGGTTCCTCTGTCACTCTGTACAATAATCCTAGCACTGCATCTATGACGCCTGCTATTGAAATGAACAGATGGACTCCCACACATGCAGCACAGAGGGGATAGATAAAGCATTTTTCTACATGCTGAGACAGTTATTTATTGACTGTTGGTTAGACAGGAACTGGCCGGCGGAAAAGTCTAATAACCGTGAATATTGTCATAAAAACATTAAACATTTTCCACAATGTAATAAAAATAATCCCATTTTGTTCTGGTTATTGCATTAGGGTTTGGGGTGCCATAGTTGTGCAGCAGCCATGACATTGGTTGGAGATCGCGGTTGTTCAGAGGGACCTGTTGAATCCTATTCAGATTGCACATGTGCAACGTGATCACCAATCATAAAATACCACAATTCTACTGGGTTAAGTTAATAGGCAACATTGAGGAACAGGAGATCTTGGCCCTTTACAAAGGTCAAATGGATGGTTTATACAAATATTAATATTGCTTAAGTTGTCAAATTTTGAAATATTAGGTGCAAAAGGGAAATTCATTGAAATGGATATGCTGGTCCTCCATATGTGAGGGTACTTGATGCAGGCAGTTAACGAATTACAGTCATACCAGATACCTAAAGTAGATTTAAATTTTGGTTATTGGCTGCAACACTAAATAGATAAATCATATTTGTTAAGGTTGTGTCATGGTTTATTTATACTCAACATATTAGTGAACATTCTCTGATTCGTTCTAAGATTTCCAGAGTTTCATATTGTTTCAATACTGAATTTAAGCGTTCAGTTTCCATAATAATCTCAGTGATAGAGAGCAGGAGTTACTGGGAGCAGAGGGTTATCAGTTTCAATGTCCTTGTTACTGACATTTAGGTTTTGGGAACTTTTAACAGGGAAAATGACCAAGCTGACCAATTTTGGTACCAAAAGTTGTCCCCTGACACTCACTGCATCCTTCCACCAAGTTTTATGAAAATCTGTTTAGTAGTTTGCATCTTCCTTTCAAACAACAGACAAACAAACAAACAGACATGAAAAAAAGATACCCTTCTTGATTGATGTAATTTGATTTTTTATTGTTGAGAGAATTAAATTCAAATTTTTTGATGATCGACAAACCGTTACCTCTGGACCATTGTCCAGCCAACAGTGAAGCAATGCTGCAGCATAATAACCCTTAAATGCAAAACAATACTTTTGATATGTTCGCCAAGGAATCTCTCTCCGTTTGTATTTGGATCAGATAAAGACAGTGATCTGACAAGAGCATGTAAACTGATACAGTCCTGGTTTCATGTTTTTTACAGTAAAAACAATCTGAAGAGAGTTGCTTTGTTGTAGTGTTTCCCTACGTGTGTTTTTTTTTCACTCTTTCAAAAACAAATGCACATGATGTCTGGACTGATGCTTTTCCAACAGGTGACAGTGGAAACATTACCACTTTTCAGGCTTCTTCTATATGCTGTTTATTTGTCCTGACAAACTTCATGCTATCACATGCACCAGCTTTTATTTTTTGAAATACAGTGCGTGTAATCTTGGGATTTTGAGCTTGTGAAAGAAAGCTAAGATAGTATGCTGTTTATGGTTTATGTTAAAACAGGAGGTGGGTGCCAGAGTGGACCTCAACGACAGTTCGGTTCTTGCTCTTACCTAATCTTGAACACGAAAAAAAACCAGAAAGGTAATGTATACATGAAAAATGCCAATGAAAGTAAGATTATTACCCTTAGGCATTAGATAAGCATTCGTAATGATTTTCTTGCATGTGTAATATCTGAGATGACCTCAATAAGCAACTTTGCATATTGTTTTGTAAAAAACAATAGCTGAGGTTATTGTTCTTCAGTCATTAACACCGTAGGCCATTCTGTATGTGCATTAATGCAGAGCGCTAACATGATTTGTGTATCGTCCATAAAAATGTAAGTATTTTAAGACTGAAATTTTAGCCTTATTATAATAAGACATTTTTCTTTCCTTCCAAGCTTCGTGTTGCCCCTGTTATAATTTGTATTATGCACAGGTCCATCACTGCTCTCCTCTATCATAAGGTTATTGGGAAAGACTATGTTTCCTTGTTTATACTTTATCTTGCCTGTGTCACTCTGCTCTATGGTAATCCAACAAACTGACTCTTCAGTAAGCTGTCAACTCTGGCTGTGGAAACACACTCCGATGCTGTCATCCTCGGTCACTTAGTATTATTAGAGCTAGTGCTGCACAGTATGAGCTTCTGAGTGAGTAAACCATTTAGAAGCTCAATTCACTGAAATATTGTTCATTCTTTAGTTTGAATGAGATAAACATGGTTATGCTCATTAGAAGGTTTTATTTTGTTCTGCCTATACTAATGTTAGAAGGAACCGCTGTAATAGAACCAATGCAAGTTCAGCATCTAATTCACTTTCCACCTCACCATGAGCAGCAACAATGTTTTAAACTCTTATTTTCCTTCATATGACCTTTTATGCATGCTGCACCAGAGAATATCCTGCTGTGTTCTTTATTTGTGAAAGGCAAACTCAGAAGAATGTCCGGACCTCATTGTGCGCACATTTTCTTCAGGCTATAATTTGATTCTTGATTAGCTGTTAAGTGAAATAGAGACGGTTATTATTCAAAACTGGAACTCTGCATTCCAAACACTTGAGCTGCATTCAATTAGTAGAAGAAAACAACTTTAAAGATGAAAGTAAAAAGAAAACCCATGAAGCTTGTGGTCTCCTATTAGCTCTTAGATTATAGATAGTGGTACGGTATCAAACATTTGCCAGAGCCTATTAGTGTAATTAGCTCCTCTGCTGATCTCTCTGTAAGATAGGTCTTCAATTGAGCCATTGACCTAGATTAATGCGAATGTGCTGCAACATAATGAAGGTGAAGACAATGACAACACTATATTTGAAGTATAGTATCTGAGAGCTGCTACTTATTTTTCCCTCTGTTAAGCTCCTACAGAGAATAACATATTCCTGTTTCTTTATATTTTCCTTTGAGCTGAATTTGTGATAAAGTAAAGTGCTTGGTTATCACAGAGTGGAGGTCATCTTAATACAATTTTAAAAGAAATTTCTTTTAGCAAACAGCGGGAATTGCCCACAATCGGGGATAGCATGATGAGTAGAAGGGAATTAGTCATCACACAATGACATATTTTTCTCTTTTTGAATAACCAAGACTTGGAAGCCGACACTCCACTTAACTAGCAAAAGACTTCCCTTCCCTCTGGATGAGACACATGTCTTATAATCAGCGAGCAGCACAGAATCTGGCCATATGCTGCTTTCATTTCTCTGCTCTCGTGTCAGCGCTCATGCAAGTGGTGATTTCATTGTTGTGTTTGCCTGTTACATTTTTTTTCCTTTGCTTTTTTTCCTTTCTGTAAGAGAAAGCGGCTTAAAACATGAATAATTAGTGGCTGTGATAAATTGCAGTGAGCCTCATCCCAAGAGGCCACACTAGAAGTCTTACTCAAAGACGACAGCCTTCCATTGTATTCAAATGAGCTATTTTTACTCTACCAGTCAACAGGCAGTTGGGGGATTTCACTATGTTCTGCTTGGTCTTTGGAAAATAGTATATAATTACTTTGTGGTACATCTGTGTGCAAATTAAGATATCATGTCTAATTAAACCTCACAAAAGGCAGACATTACTGTACAAGGGTTGGTAGTATGGTGTCATTGCTGCAGAAATGTACATATTCCCCGCTCTAATATCTCAGCTGTACTTTCTCTGCACTTTTACTTATGCAACCATTGATTTGTACATATTTTAAATGAGCTGCCCTTGATTTAAAGCATATACTGTAGTTGATGCAACAGATTAACAGACAGTGAACACTCGTAAGGAGACAGATAATCACGATGCTTTGGGATGAAGAAATGTGAAGAAAAAATATGAATCGAGTATATGTTCAGTTCAAGGGTCCTTTTTGAGTAGCTGAGGTGCTACTCTGTTGTGGCCTCAGGGCACAACAAAGCCACAGTGAACACCAAACTATGTGCATATATTTTTTGCTAAAACGCACTCCAAGCTGCAAGTCATTACATTCAATCATATTAAAACCACCAACATTCCAGACTTGAATCAAGTTCATTTCAGGGTATTTACTGCCATTGGTGGATTTGCTCAGCTAAAAAAAGTATTTCGCATTGACTACCATGAGTGAATTTTAATATCAACTGCAAATTGTCTTAGTAGTGCAGGACTTTTATCACAGTGGTGAGAAACATTCACGAAGAGGAACTCAAAAAAATCTCCTTTCTTGCACAGAAAAGTAATGTACCCATGGCATTTTCTCAGGAATGCATCCGTGTCTTTAGTTTGGTCGAGTGTTAATAACATTTTTTTCTGTGAACCAAACAATGCACCAACACTGCCTGATCATGAAGTGGATCTTGGTCTGGTTCCAACTGAAATCCGGTGGAGTTGGTTTGTAGTGGGAAATCAAATACTACCCCAGCACGGACAAAGAGAGTTCAAATCAATTTGGGATGAATGTGCTGTAAACTATGCAATAATTTTAAAAGCAATTTATGTACTGTACATAGAATTGCTTTGTGCGTGTTGCTATCTTGTTATGCATGAATAAGTCTCCCTGTGTCAGTGCAGAGAATCAATCATTAAATAATAGAGTGAACAACAGACCCACTATATCTAATCTGACAATTGATCGTAAAGGTGAAGAGTAGCAGTCCCGCTCCATAGACCTTCCTATTAGCATCAATTCTGCCACAAACAATCCAAACCAAGTTTATAGAATCAGGTTTCAGCACCACTTTTTCAGCACACATTCTTTGCTGTCCTTTCTTTGCCCTGTCAAGATGCTGTACTTTGTATTCTGAAGTGTTCCTATTATTTTCCCTATGGTTTTACCCCTATATTAACACCTATAGTCCTGTTCTAAATATATGTAGCATAACGTACACTTATATTTCTAAATGCTGCTCATTCCCCAGTATATTACACCGTATGAACAAAGGAATAAGTGCATTTGTGACACGGTCCACAAAGCACCCAGCCATGATGTCAGGCTCTGTCTGTCTGTCACTGACAGGCAGAAACTCTCAAACAAAGTCCAATGACTCATTGTCTCAGTATATGTTATTCTAGCTGAGGATTAGCTCCATCTGACATATGCAGGCGGTCCCCCTCTATTGACCAGGTGATTCGGTTAATTCCTTCTTTGAAGTGCTGTAAGAGGAACTCCAGGGTTTCTCATCCCAGGGCCCCTTCATACAGCATTTTCAATCATCTCTGGATGGCTTTCTGAGTACCCCTGAATGAAAAAATGATCGATGTAGCATGTAAAAAAATCTTTTTAAAGAAGTGACCAGCACTATGAGTTCAAAGTTGACTGGTGGCTGATGTAAGGAGATGTGAGTTATTGTGGGCTAAATTGGCAGGATAGAGGCTGGATCAGATGTTTTCATAATCTCTGCTCTTGGTTTTGCAGTTTCAAGGAATTAGCGTAATTATAGGTATTTTGGGCGGATTTGGATGTGACAGATAAAAAAAGGAGAGACAGCACTTCACCTCACAGTGGTATGCTGCATGTGAGGACCTGACTTTGTAGACATAATCACTTTGGCCCCAAAACAAAAGAAACAGAGCAGTAACAAGGTTTATCTATATTCGGAGACAGAGAAATGTCAGTCTGGGCCAATGGCTCCAAGCTTTGTTTTGATTACTGCAGTTACTTTTTGCTCTTGTAGTACGCACCATGAATATATTTTACTTTTTTCTTGGCTGTCACATCACTCAATTGCAGGCCAGGATATCCTGGGTGACTCATTCATCATGTAGAGACTTAGTATTATAGTTAGTACAGTATGCCCTGCAAATGTGATACAGAACATAATTGCATGCTAACAACATATTTAATCACTGAGTGTCTGCACTTTTGCATTACCTGAGTTCATTTGGTTATCACTACAATTTACTGATAAGCAGCAACAAAAGATATAAATCAGCCCCATCTCATTCACACCTGCGAACTGCAAGAGGGAAGAATAGGAGGAGAGGAAAAAAAGCCAGGCTTGTGCCACCTGACTGATGAATACACTCATGCATGTGGACACTTTGCTGGCGCACAGAGAATAACAGGGAGGGGATCTGGCACTTCATCAAGTAGACCCACTACTGGGAAATCGCTGCGCGAGAGCGATGAGGATGATGCGTTTATCTAGCTTCCTCTGTGATGCATAACTGGTTCTGCTGGCCTTGCTCTCACAGCGCACAGTATGCCTTCAAACCAGAAGCCCGGATGCATCAAACATTAGATGCTTCTTACTCACTTGACATACTGCAGGAGTTTTGGCTCTGGTTTAAGCAAACAAAAGTGTGCTGATTGGGTGTATCCACAGTGAGGCCTTTTTTCTTTGCCAGTATGTTACAAATATTTCATAATGTTTACTTGCACCAAATAAAAGTTGTCAGCATAATCTGCCTTTGTTGAGATGTGACACACTTCGACGACTGCAATTATATCACAGAAAAACCTGTGTTTAAGAAACACTGTGGAAATCAGAAAGTGAACCACCAGAAGAGTCACGGAAATGAGGCGTGTACATTCCAATCTGTAAAGAGATTATAGCTTGGGGCACATGCAAGATCATTTGTGTGAGTGTGAGTTAATTGGCAGTCAAAGAGCCTGAGTGGGAATGTTCTGCGAGCCCAGCAAAGAGTAACTCAGACCCAGGGCAACACTAATTATTCCAGGCTGCCTGCCAAACTCACACTATTACATCTTCAGAATCCAATCTTCCTCTGTGTTGTATGGTGTGGCAGGGATTCTGATTCAGGGATTAATTGTCCAGGAGAAGGCAAATCTTCCCAGACACCAGGTGAAAAATCGAAATGTGCTGATGGACACTATGTAAGTGTAATGAGAAGTTTAAGCAGAGTTTTAGGTATGACTAAATGTTTTCAAAGATTCCCTGTAACTCTTTTGATTGACTGACAAATTGTTCTCAATCCCTCTAATTGTGCATTATTCATCTATAACAATCATTGTGGCCAAGCACCTAAAAGAGACCTAATTACTGCATCAGCATCACTGGTTGAACAGACAGTAGCGAGGGGAGAAATCATGAAAGCGGCATAAACATGGAAGGGGGGTGGGAGAAGTGGAGGGTTGGGACCGACAAAACCAACAAGGTAAATATACGATTTTCCTCTATTTCTGCTGATGGCTGTCAGAACACACGCATTTTAAGCTGCAGCTACAGTGGCAGCTTCGGGGCGTGTGTGTGCATACTTGTGTGTTTTGGTCCGTGTGTGGCAGGGGCTAATTATCATGGAGGAGGGAGTGAGGGTAGTGGTGTGTGGAGGGGTGTGGGGAGATGGGCGAGAAGAGATGTACGGGAAACAACATCCCCTTGCACACCCCCCCCCCCACCACCACCACCACCTCCTCCCAATCCCGCATACACCCCCAGCCACAGCCACCCCTACCCCAGCCCCCCACATTAGTCTGGCAAGCCTGCCTTGCTAATAGAATAGCAGTGGAGCATGCTTGAAAAGGGGGCTTGGTTAGAAAGCCTTTGATCAGCAGTCCCCTGTGACATCAATTAACCATTAATGTGCAGTCGTAGAGCAGGAAGATGGAAAGCTGTCCAGGGTCACATCCATTCTACAGCCACCCTGCTTGATAATGACGGCTATTTAACCCAACCCCTCTTAAAGCAGTCCTGTGTGTGTGTGTGTGTATGTGTGTGTGTGTGAATGAATGATGTTTTTTGCAATAAAACTCAGCATAAGAAGATTAACCGTGGAATATTGGGCCCTCGTGAGCATCATGAGGGCCCACTCTGAAAAATAAATTCTTGTAATTATTTTCAGAATCAAGTTAAGACTTAAGCCTTGGTGATGGAAAACATTAAACACACTGAGATGGTTATTTACAATATTTTGTGTGCAGGAAACAGAAAGGTATTTTAATCTGTCAGTTTCTGTCTGTCACCATCTGCAACAGACCAGACTCTTTCTCTTTAGCGCCTCTATCTAAATAGCTGTACACTGGAGCTGTGTACCCTAGCTATAGCAGGCTGACAGGGACAGGGCTCTGCATTACTGCAGACAAACTAACTATCATAGCATTTTCTGTGTCGCCGCTCACTGTCCGCTTATGCATGTTCGACTGTCGGCCTCATCATTTTGCCTTTGCATGCATGCAGGGTTTAACGATGTGGCCAAAATCATGTATGGAGAACTTTTCCTTGCAATTAATTCACATTTACGTTCCCTCCTGGCTTAATAAGCACTCCATTTTGTTCACCTCTCATTACCATCCTCCCTCCTTTCTATCATCTGTCTTACTCGTTTGGCACTGCTGTATGACATCTGGCAGTGGCCAGACATTCCCATGCCGATGACCAATGTTCTCCCATAACAAGGATATACGGCTCCATTAGCCTGCAACTGATTATTTAATCATTTCTTAGATGGCTTTAATTGAAATGGTATGATGAATGCTTCTGAGGTTCTCTCCCCACAGATAGGTCTAATTGGGCTTCTGTCCTGGGCGCCTCACCTTGGATCTGTCAGCCAAGGGCCACTTCAGTTAGAGGAGAGGGGTAGGACAGTGTGGGGAAAGGACACGAGCGGACAAAAGAGACAAAAAGACAAAGAGAAACAAACTTTTTTAGGATTGGCAGGGTCTTCTAGAGACCAACTCACCTTAGTCAGACTCTATGTAATGAGGCATGCAAGTTCTACGAAACCATTGTGCCACATAATCATCATGGCCGATGATGGACGTGCAAAGTGCATGACTTTGATACAGGGAGTTGGAGCTTGCCCCCAGAGTTCTATGTGTACTGCTCTTATGTTCATGGTTGATGGACTCAAGTAGCTGTTTATTTGCCAAGTATTTAAATATGATTGTCACCTCTAACTAATCGTAATTCATAGCATTTCCTGATTGTGTTGATGAAAAGCCACTATATTTTCTAAAATTTTTTTTGCTGTGGCAAATCAATATGTTCATAGCTTCTGTGGTACAGGTAGTTTTTTTTCACCTATTTATTTTGTTTTTCCTCTGCTCTCAGCTGTGAAAAATGTATATCCACTTCATTTGAGATATCAGATTTGAGCTGTTTGTATAAATATAGCAAAAATGTCACAAAATATGATACAGGAATGACATTTGTAACCGTTTCCGGATGGCATCATTGATATACTGTCTCACTAGTAGTGATAAAGGTCACGGCAATGAGTGCTAATGAAATCCAGGGTTATGGCATATCCCCCCCCTCCATTGGGTAATTTCAACCCAATATCCTAAGTGATGGTAGAATTGCATGTCAAGGAGGCAGTAGAGGAAGTGGTTCAACCCGAACTCAAACATTGTTCAATCCGCATTATTTGAGAATTATATTATAGATGACCAAAACACAGAAACTGGCCTCTGCTGCTTTACAGCCTTGTGTTCTGTTACAGGATCTTATATTGGCACAGTAGAGAAGCTATATATTATTCAGTTCCATAAGCACTGTACATATTTAAAAGATAAGTATTAAAATGAAGACATGCACAGAAAAGAGCAACAAGAAGTCAGTACATATGCTTTTATTCTATAAGGGTCACAGAGCATGACTAAAACACATGGAAAACAACAGACGCTATTTTCTGTGCTCACTCGTTCATGACCCATATTAGCGTGGGGAATAATTACAGTTTGAGGGCAGCGAGGAGTGATGGCATACCATGTGTTGCAGATATGACTGTCATTTTTCCTTATGAGCTCTGCTATCTAGCTCACTGAGATTAGTTAGGTCTCTAATCTATTGATCCCATGGGAACGTTTCTCCATAAGTCTCTCAATGGCTTCCTACTTAAACTCTCATCAAAGGCTGAGGCAATGCGCCCGCCGAGCTGTTTATGTCAATACATTTAATGTGATGCACTTCACGGCTCGCCTCTCAGACAGCAATGGTGGCACAAATGAATATATAAATATCCAGCTAGAGTCCCAAAAAAAATGAAATAAATAGAAAATAAATTCTTCCCTCTGAGGGTGATAACAGGGAGCGCTTGGGGACAAGATCAGGGAAATGTAAGACAAATCCCAGCGCTGAGCCTCAATTCTCATGCTGTCATTTCGTGATCCCTTCCCTTCCTTTCTTCTTCTTCTCTTCCCCTTAAACACATTACTGTCTCACCATTCAGACAGCCGCGTCTTTGTGGGCTGTTCTCTCCGTATCGTTCGTTAATGGTATGGATAACCTATCCTGGCATTGTGCCTGTGTGATCCTAAGTGACAGTAAAAAGGATAAATGCCATGAATAAGCAAGGCACAAAACATCAGCCATGACCGTTGCCACAAGATGCCTGCAGCAGCGGATGCTTGATAGACATCAGTAATTGCAAACTTTAATCAAACACACACGCCATGCTTGTTTCTGTGACAAAAGTGAATCAAACAACTGTTTGTGTGCGTCATCATCTTAGAAACAGACATTTGACAGTTGATTTATCATTGACAAATTACACTGATTTGCAGTTTTAGCTATCCAAATGATTCAACAGGTAAGGGACAAATTCAATTTTAAAATAATTATAATTATAATAATATGGCTGACTCTTAACCATGTCAATCATCATGTTAGTAAACCAGCATTCCAACTAGCTACATTATGTATGTATATATGCATACATAGTGTAATCAGTGAGAATAATGTATGGATGTACTGCATGTACGATTACCTAAAGGCGGGTGTGGTAAATTTGCATTTAGAAGGTCTTCTTGTTAGCGAAGATCAAATTTTATATGGTAAGGCTTCTACACTGGATGTGTTCCAGTCGTGTTTTTTTGTCATTTGAGTTCTGACGTCTTACCGATTAAACAGATTTCACCACTGCAGCTGTCTATAATAGTGTAATTGTGGGTCAAAGCCTTCATCTGAAGTAGTTTTCAATTTAATTTTGCCTGACACACCAATCAATCAAGCCCACATTCCCTTAGTCTTAAAGGTTTAATACTGACATGTTGATCATTGACTTTTAACCTTCGGTAATGTGAGGTGTGTTTTTTTTCTGGTTCAAACTGAATATGTGGGAGAGGTGTACCTATGACAGGAATTTGATCACATCTCTCTCTGACTGGATTACTCAGATACAGGCATGGCTGATTGAATGGAGGAATACGGAGCTGTGGAGGACCATTAGCCTCCACCCATACCTCCGTTTGATAGTTCAGAAAGGGGCAAAAATGATCAACTAAACCTTTTACTATGAGCTAACCACTTACTTACTGTTAAGTGCTGTTTTATGTGTTAGGCAGGGTTTAGTCCTGGTTCTGATGAGTCATCAAAAATATCAGGATTCTTTACAGGAATCGGAAAAGAACTGGATTTTGATCACAATGTTTTTAGTTTTTTACTTTTACGTTCACATATGAATATGTAATTGAACAAATAAATGCGCATAATTAGAACGTTATAATTTTTTTCAGAATTTCAACAGAACATTCTGGAGAGTGAAATATATTTGTCTCTGTTGCTAGTCCAGTTACATTGTAAATACAACTCTAACAAATCATTAAAAGTGCATATTCCTGAGGTAAAGGAGGATCCCAAAGTCTGCGAATCTGCATCATATTTATAATTGTAACTTTCTTTTTGAGACCACTTCAGTTTGAAGAAATAAACTAAAAACAAGGTCAGAAATAGCATGAATAGCACTTGTCAGCAATGCTGTAAATCATTGACCCAAAAAAAGCTGTTTTATATAAAGGAAATTTTAATTAAACTATGTCAGGTTCCAGATGGTGTTGACTTTGTGGATGGAGCCTCCCCTTGCGATTGGTTGAGGAAGCAAAGCCATTGCCCCAAGGTTCTTTTTTGTTTGTTTCCAACTGTGGCAGATGATTTGGCTGATTAACTGATTAATTGGTTGACCTCTACTAACTTTATACAGAGTGGTTTAAATGTTCCTCAACATCAACAAGTTTAAAAAAATTCTGTTTAGTGCTGCCAATTGAAGTGTACATGTCTATTGCTAAGCCTCCCATCCTGGCAGTGCCATATGTGATATTGTCTTTAGTCTCTGCCTGTATCTGTGAGATCAGGTCAGAGAAGGAATGAGAAAGAACCCTGTCAGGGGATTAGGCAGCAGGGATGTGGTGTTGTCATCAGCATTAACGTTCATGAATCTTTGCTAGGTACAGGAGGTCAATATGGAGGAATTAATCCCACGACAAAATGAGAGGAAGGCTACAAGCAATATAGCGAAATATGATGTAGACCCAAAATCCCTGAGCAGCGCATATGGCACCAGTCTGTGGTGATCTAAGCCTGAGTGGAAGCAGTAGCTTGTCTCGATGCCTGATGAAAAAACTACTTAAAGCCACCGAAGCATGAACCACATTGTCAGTGTGTCCCACAGGTGGGAGCAAAGACAGATATCAGAAAGTGCTATGAGTGTCGAACTGAAAAAGAAAGTGATGCCTTCTAAATGAATTCACAAAAACATATCGTTATTCTCCCAAATTTCCGTGCTCATGAAAAGGGTATACAAATGAAACCAAGATACAGGAGACAAAAAAAAGGAAATTGCACAAAAGAAAATCATGCGTCAGCAACGGTTTGTTGGTCTGTCTTGTTTACAGAGAAAAAACGTTAAAGCAGAGAGACGATGCTGAATAAATTTCCTGATAGGCCTCAATCAGTTGTGAGAGTTTTGGCAAGTTGAACATTTTGGGTTAAACAAACTCAGCAGTGATATCCTGTTGATTACGATTGTACCCCTTATCCATAACCATTGTGTTTACTCCATGTAAGCACTGCCAATGTCTCAGGTCCTAAGGCTGTATCACTTATTGCTAGTTTTGGTTTATACAAATATTAACCATTGTCTATTAATTAATATTGGGAATTCATAGTTACCAACTAGAGTTGCAGGGTTATGCTTCTTTCACAATATACCATGGTAGTTTAATTATAATACCATGTACATTTTCTTATTACTTATATCAGAGAAAAAAACGCATTTAAATGGAAAATATCAAGTACACGATGGTTGCACACATATATATGAGTAAAAGTTACAATTTAATTACACAAAAATTGTTTATTACCAAAAAGTGCTTTAAGAACTGTGATGGTTTGGTTCCTTTGGCTGGTCTGTGTAATACTGGAGTCAGTTCAGGACAATAATCCATGCTCTATAGGATCTAAATCAGCTGATCGGTCATCCTCATGGGTGAGGAAATCATCGTAGTCGCTGACCACTCGTTTCCTACTAATCCTTCTTAGTGTCACCGCAGTATTTCTGTTTACAGCAATCGGATCAATTACTTCACATGGCAGTGGGATCCTGACCTCCAGTCTGGGACATCATTTTGGAAATGAAAGTTTGAAGGTGAACACATTTATTTATTTTTGGTGTCCTGTAGGCGCTATGTGCGTGACACCACAGAAACGTTTACTGCGCTCAGATTATATGAAATTTCAGGCACACTTGGTGATAGAGTTGCAGTGTCATTTATTACTAAAAACTATAACTCACTTGGTTGTGTAACTGTCATTTTATCCTATTTGTCTTAACTTGTTTGTTTTATTTATCTATATCAATTGAAAGTTCTTATTGAAAAATTATGTCACGTGAGCACAAATTACACATTTTTATAGATTCAAACGATTGGAAGTGCGTGGAAGTGGCGTATGCACAAAATTGTACCAACGGTTATAAATGAGGCCCCAGGTACGTTGTATAACAAAGCTTATGGCAGTTGAATTGAAATTGAAATTCAGCCCAGGCCCTTTTCCTTCATGCCACTCCCTCTCACGGCCCCCTCCTCTCCTGTCTCTCTCCACTGACTGTAATGTAAGGCTAAATGCCATAAAAATTATAATAGCAATAGTAAGAAAATTATGTTTGAACCTGCATTGTACACATTATTGAACTCAGTCTGCTGCAGCAATGCTATAGTGAGAACCCATATAACACTTTCAATGTCAAGGCAAAGCTGAATAATGAGCATAATACACCATATACACTGCTCTGACCTACATTGTAAGCTCAGTGCAAACACAATAATGATTACATTGTGAAAGCATCCTTGCGGACACATTAGGCAGTGTTGTTATTTTAGCGGATTGGAGTTTATGGCCCATTTATCAGCATGTTTGGTGTCTCTAGGTTATCTCGGGCAGAGAAAATGGCTCAATGGAGCCAGAAACCCTATCATTAATTGGGTTTGTTGTTCTTGGGAGTTAGATAATCAAAAGAGTGAGGGCTCTAGTTTTGTGTGCATCGGGAGGCCTTGACATTGATTTTTTCTTTTTTCTTTTGTGTGCGTGTGTGTATCTGTTTGTGTGTGTTATATTGTGAATTTGCCTCAGGAGCAGATTTTTGTTTTCATTTCCTGGCTGCAGAAAGGTAGAAAGTTATCATGTAATTAATCTGACTAATCAATGCTTGATGCCTTGGGCACATGTAAGGAGTCAGCTGTTTGACAATCACTTGTTTACTTCTATAGATGGTCACTTTCTTTGTGTGTTAGTACATATCGACAGAGCCTGTTTCGAGCCTTTCCACTTCCTATTATGTTGTGGTGAAATCAGCTGCATCTCACCTAGAGGGCAGTCACAAGATAGTGCGCAATGAATTTGAGTGAATAGCATGAAACGGCAAAAGTTTTTAACAACTTATCTGTTTTATATCTAGAAAAGAGATAACAAATACAAATGTCCCTTTGTTTTTCATACCTTATCATGCTAGTGTTCTGCTAATAGATGCTAGTTAAGGATTTGCAACAGGACACCTTCCTCGATGACACTCAGTCTAAGGACAGAGAATGAAGTGGAATGATCATCTAAAGGAGGACCAAGAGGACCGTCATGTTTGACAAGTATCTTCTGGTGCATGATGTCACAAATTCTTATATCTCTATTCTTATGACGAATTCTTGCTTCTTCTTTTTTTACCATTTAAATGTCATTGTATGCAGTGACAGTGGAAGTTCCTCCGGTATTATCTCAAATATAGCCGAGTGTATTTTCCCCACTTTGGGAGCCTGTGTTCAGACTCGCTTTGTTGAGTTAAGAGAATAAACTAGTTTCAAATAAGTGAGACTCTTTGATATCACTTCCTGCTGAGGCTTGAACATGAAGGTATTTTTTTGTCGTCTCTGATTAAAGTTGCCATGTTTGAAAGTCGTCACTATAGCGACACTCTATTACTCTTACTTTGCATAACTGAGTCAGGATAAATTATAAGTCCAATTTGTATTGTTTGCTATGCTCAGAATAGATTACAAATGTATCAGCCAGCTGATGCTAATTTGGTTGGCAGCCTGGGTTGTTCCAATGAGAAAGGAGAAGAGTGAGGGGGTGGCACTGCTTGTATGTGCAGTGTTGTTTGTCATCATCTTTATTTAACTTGCGGCCACTCCACAGGCTGTAGGCATATGGCTTATGATAATTAGAGTCCGTGTCACGTTCTCACATCGTCTGTGATCCGGCACTCCCTATTATTCACTTCACTTTCTGCATGCACTTCCAGATCTGATAGGAGTTGGATCCTTCAAATTACCATATGGCCCAAAGGTGAAAATGCGTCTCTTTTCTTAGACTGTACTTATTTTTCTGCCAACTCCACAGAGAGGCTGCGCAGGGAGGAGGTGCTGCCGAGCTACTGTTTGTAATGTTAATTTCATATCCCAGTGGAATCTGATAAAGAAGTTTGGTTGTTTTTCCTCTCCGCATCAAGGTCTCACAGCAAGTACACTGATGTAGACAGAAGACAACATGTAATAATACAGATAAAAACATTTTTATCTTGCACCTACCCTCAGCACATCTATGGCAGAAATGTACATGTACATGTACAGAGAGGGTTGATGTTTACAGTAGTCCATTCATTCATTCTTTCACAAGGAACTTTCCAGAAACAAGGCTTTCCATCAACAGGGTATGACTAATTAGAGGTTGTAATTTATTTCTCCAAACAAAAAAAGTCTTCTGTCGGTGTCCTGCTGTTAAAACGAGCACTGGTCTTTATAAGGGGGTTGTAAAGTAGAGGAACAAATTCCCACGGCAACAAAGAGTGATATATTAACTTGTAGCCATGTGACTGTAGACCCATTGAGTCTTAGTGTAAGTTGGTCATTCAACTGTTGCCTAAAGCTAACAAAGACACTAGCTATGGGTGGGAAACTCTAGGCACACACATTGATTTCACATTCGCTCAGTTCAGACCTGTGTTCTGCATCTTCAGCCTTTACTATGTAAGGGTGGCCCCGCCTGGCCCCCATTGGCAGCATTGAGGAACATTACTCAGCTGGTCAACAAGAGATTCTGCCCCTCTGTTCTCTTTTAATCACTCACACTAAGAACTTTTTTCAAATTCCTATTTGTGTTATTTGTGTTTTAAAGTGAGGGCAGGTCAGTTGGAGTGTGGAGGGACAGTCAGACAGGAAACTCTGACACAGCAAAAAGACGACCAGACCTTTTAACCTGCATCTGACCTGCATCCTGAAGCAGCAGTGGTCATGATGATTTAGCGGTGGAACATGCTAAAACAATGCACCAATGCAGAGTCTTCTGAAACGATATGTTTTCAGGTTAGTTCATACAGATAGATTATTCCTGATGTGGAGCTTGTGTGGATGGGGATTGTTTTCATTTTAAAATGTAGTTTTGAAAGTAAAAAGTAGTAGTGTAACCAATGCCGTACATTGTCCTTTGTTTTGTTTTTTCACCTTACAACATCCACATTAATGGGCTCTGCACACACCACTAATTTAAGCCATTTCCACACACAATACTGCAAACGTTTAATTTTGTATTTTTTAACTGAATTAATTCTTCATTGATTGTTACCCTTGGTGTGTCTCCGTTTTGTTCTGGCCACTCAGGCAGGACATAACAAATGAAGGCTCTACCATTGAGGTTGCTTTGTTTCAAAGTTAGTTTGTGCCCTGGGCAGGAGCAGGCCCCTGGTGTTGATTGTGCATGCTGATTAGGTGAATTACTCAAGCTTTGTGCTGGTGTTGGCTGTGGGGTCTGTTTGCCAGGTCTGGGTTTTTTGGAGATTCAACATGTTTTGCCCTCTGGTAAAAATAGCTGGTGACCTGGCATCAGACTCTTCCCTGTTTGGCTGTAGTGATGTGTCCACTTTTTTGTGTTGTGGTGATGGAGTGTGTGTCAGTTGTTTGCGGACAACTGTCTCAGGGGCACATCCGTGTGATTTGGTGGCATCGCCTTACAAGTCAGCTGGTTTGCTGTGCATAATTACCTGCGGCAAGCGACAGACTAACCCTAACCCTAACAACCTAGGGTTGAGCTATTATTATACTGCATATGCCACTGACTTTACTTACTTGCAGACTTCAACATTTGATTCAACTTAATAAAATATCTTTCATTATTTGTTAGACTTCATTTCTCTCCCTTTTGTTGTGGCCATGTGAGCCAGGTCATAATCTCACAAACACTGTCCTGCTCTTTAAAGCACCAAATTTGCAACTAGAATAGCACTGAGATGAGCTCACACCATCGCCAAGACCCAATGGTCCCCTTAAATGTATCAAACGGCACAAAATTGTACATACTCATATAAATATATTGATTATTCCCTGGGAAATTGATGAAAACATCAAAAACACTTTCTATTATGTAAAACAAAGTGGAAAAAATGGGATGTGGATTATACTGCATCCTTCCACCAAGTTTCATGGTAATCAACTCTGTAGTTTTTGTGTAATGCTGCTAAACATCACACAAACAAAGCCAATGAAAACATAACCACCTTGGCAGAGGTAATATATAATCATCAATTTACACTTTATTTACAGATGGTTTCAGGAAGTTTGAGGGTGTGTAGAACAGGCAGATATATTGTCGTTTTTATTTTCCGTTAATTTTCATGGTTTAAAACAGCTGTCGTGCCTCTGTCAAAATGTTACAAAGGCATGTAAAGCTGACTTACCTCTGACATGTTCATCAGTGCTAATTAACATTACGGATGGGGGATGTCTGTTGAATTGCGAAATGGAATAGAAAATGCTATCGGTGGTTTGGGGGTCTGGGAGTGGGGGGTGTACAGGTTTACTGAGCTCAGATACTAATTATCCTCACTTAATATCATTAGCAGTTGTAGTACAGTGTTGATTTTAACCTGTGTTGAGCATCACTGCCGCAGGTTAAAATATCATACATGGTCTAAATTTAACCTGGGATGACGTGAGCTGTCTTTTTTGCACAACTACACTAACAGACTGCTACATGGTTCACATGCAGCCATGAGGCTGTGACAGATATCACATTTAACTAGAAGCCTGAAAGTGGATTAGCATAGTTTTCTTAATGTTACATCTTTCCTTTAAAGTCGAGATGTGTAAAGTATAGTTCGGACGTTAATTCACCTTGACGTTGGTTGTCACCCGACAATAAACCAAACTAAGAAGAAGAAAGGTCATCTAGTTTAATGTAAATACGAGAAAAGGGAAGCAATGACCTTAGCTCTGTCCAAAGAGATAACTATGTCAACATGTCTTATTAACACATTATTTCTATAGTTTAGTGGTGAAGAAACCAAAATGAAAGTCTGGACAATGTAATATTGCGGGTGTTATGTGTTTCTCAACAAAACTGTTCTTTGCACTGTGTTATATAAATGCTTGATGCCACTGAATGATGAATAAACCTCTTGTGTGCCAAGAAATTATGACTTTATTTTTCTAAAATTCCCTTCTCCTGGCTGCTTCGATCCTTCTCAGCTTCTTTATATTGTCATAATTTAGACTGTGCTGGCAAAAGGTTTCTGTACCACTGGATACTGGCATACATATTTTGTAAAGAAACATTCTCACATAATACAATTACTTGAGCAAGTGTCTGTTGTATGGTGTTAATCAAAAAAAATAAAGACAACCTTCTTATTCCCACAGCCAGCCATGAAAAATTGCCAGCACCTGTTTGGAGTTTTATTTCGTTTCTTTTTTTTTCAAAGCTGTAAACCCATTGCAGATCATAAAACATAAAAGTTGATCCCCGGAATTGCAAGGTTTCAAATCAGCACTACTGGAGAGAAAACTCTGCTGTGGCACTGTCCCGAGGCCAAAGCTCCTCCAGTGTGTCAAACAACAGGTCCTCTCACAGTGCTGGCTTCCTGGTGGGGCAGGGAAACCACAGAGAAGATGTCAGGACCTGCTACCAGAGCAGCTTGTGCCCTGTGGTCGGCTGTCTGGTCACATAAGAACATCAGGGAGGCTAAGGATGAGCCTTTGGACTGGTGCCAGACTGAAGTGGGAAGCAGCATTTTCCATTGTTTAGATTATCACCCTTCCAATGGTTTCATCCTTTTTTTCTCACTAGGTCTTTTTAGTTTTTTAGTCCGTCTGCCTGTTTTTTCTCGATTCTCTCCTTTCCCCTCTTTCTGACCCGGTTAGTCTCTAAACTGCCAGTTCCATACCGACCAATTTAACCAGGACTGACAATAACACGTTTGCTCATAGATGTCTCGAATGGTTATTTTTAGATGATGCACGGCTTGCCACATGAATTGGCAAATGAGTTTAGCCGGGATTGAATTAAGACTTGGAATTGCACGCTAATTGGAAATTACGAAACCCTGTACAAGTGCTGGCTCCAGAAGCCTGTCTGAGCATGTGTCGCTCTGCTCAAGTGGGATTTCATGAGCATCGTATCAGGGTTTTTCATTTTGGATTCTATACAAGGGGAGCAGCCAGGCACTTACTCATAAGATTGAAATCTAAAGTGAACCACATGTGAAAAGAAATTCGACGTTGCCACACATCGAGAAAATCCCACAGAATTTGCAGTTTAATGATTTTTCCAGGATAAAAGTGTTTCCTGCATTGAATGTAGTTTTTCTGTTGTTTGGCTGTGTAGATCTGCATCTCAATACGACTTCACAATCAAAACAATTATATTCAATCAGGGTAGCTGCACAAATGCCAGAATGAGCTGTGAGGATACACTTTAAACAGTTGTTAGTTTTTGAGAAAAGTTCTGCTCGGGTATAATTTCAGAAGTCTTTGTGTCCTCGCTACAATAAAATATTTAACTTCAGGTCCTGCATGTCAAATTCAGAAAAAATGCCTATTTTAAGGGAATCCCCAGTCAAGTCTTTTTCGGGATTTTATTTAATTTTTTAGTCTTGTATCAGGGAAGTGTTTGCATGTCAAATAAACTCTGCTGGATGTATTCAATCACAACCGTCACCTTGCTCCTTTAACCACGTCCCTGTTTTCCTCCTGCTAATGTCATTTTTCTGAGGAGGAAAAAAAACAAGTCCAGCTTTAATCTCTGCGCCATATGGGCGGACTGATAGATGCTGCGATGCTAAGTGGCTCACTCAAACCGTGCTGCCTGAAAATAATTATAATTTATGAGGCCAAACATTGAGATTCATCACCGACCGGGCCTTTTCAGGCAGCCATGACGTATCATTACGGGGTATCGCCTTTCTCTCCCTTCTACTCCCTAATCCAATAGAAGAGGGGTACCTCGACACATGCTATTTTCTTTGGTGATGCTGCACACTAATGGCTTTGAACTGTCGAGATGTAGACAGAGGCACTGCTAATGAAGGTTTATGTGATATGGTGAAGACGTCAGTCAGACGCCATTAGCACATCCTTATGGCTATGGCTCCATATTGCTATAACCTAGCGACTAGCAGGGGAGAACTTCCTGTGCTGTTAAGTATAAGTGAGCAGGCATCATATGAACACTGCTCTGATGAAATACTTGCTAATCCTGTCATTATGCTGCAACTTTCAAGTGAATGTTTTTGTGTCTTTTTCGCCTCAGATCCCTCTTAATACTTAGTCCTTCTCATTTTGTATGCTTTTCATTTAATATCATGATTCTCTGCAATTTTTAAGCTCAACCAGCTTCTATCTATTATTTCAAAGCAATACAATAACATGGACATTATTCCATCCCTGTGTGTCGCAAAACATTGCAAGAAGTATTTTGCCTCACAACAAGAAGGGGATTTAAACATATTTCATTTTGAGGGATTGCTTCCAATTTGTATCACTTTTCAGTAATAATAGCAGTAGGACATCAATTAAGCTAAAAAAAAACATGTTTAGCCTAGTGATGGTGACACATGCTCCTGTGTGTTGGAGGACAGAGTCAGCACTTGTTTTCAACTCTAACCAGCTTCCTCAACACAAGTAGCATCATTTAGCAAGATACTACAAAACTCCCACCCTCCTACCACAGACATTTTGAAAGCCTTCCTGGGCCCAACATCTTCAGTCAACCATTCGAATAAAGGTTGAGAAACCGAGAAGGAGGGATGGATTATATCATAGTTTTGTTTTTTGGGGTTGAATTAATATGTGACCTACTGCAGTGCCTAGATGCGACCTTGCCTTAGCGCAGTGTTTGGATTCACAAAATGAATGCACCTAAAAAAAAAAGAATACAAAGCAAAGTGTTACATTTCAGAAAGAAATGTGTTAATCTTCTCAGAAAACCCTCTGTCATGTGTATGGTGTTGGATTCACGTGAGTGACAGCAGCTAAGGAACATGCATGTGTCTGTCCCGACGCCACTGGGCTGAAACCTTATTATCCCAATTCCCAGTCATGCGTAATATATGGAAAACATGAAGCTAAACCTAATAAAATGCAGAGCTGGGACGTCACATGGAAGAAAAAACCACTCCATCTCAACCATTAGTGTGTGTCCAATGCTGGGTCCCCTCTGAGCTTCAGTAGGTGCAAATCTCAATTTCATATTGAAATCAGACTTCATTTTAAGTTTGGGGGGCGGGGACGGGGTCCTGTCACTGACTGAGTGCATTTGTTAAAAGGGCAATCGCATCAGTTTGATTGAAAAGCTGTTGAAACCAGTGAAGGTTTCTGCATTCAGCGCAAGGGCCGATTTTACGCATCAGTACTTCCTGTATTGCTTCACTCCGACGTGTCTTTAGCGCTGATTACATGTTCCCTCATAGCAACCGTCTGAGAAAGGATGCACTCAGACTCCCGCGGACGGGCCGTACTCCATTTTGGCTCGGAGTTGTTGTGAACGGGCTAATCCTCTTGAAGGACAGAGGGGTCAGTGGAGATGAACCATGAATCGCCTCCGCCCTGTCCCACAGCGCCACATGAAATAGGGCCTCTCCTTTTGGCATGGTGGTTATATTTCCATGTTAGGGAGCATCTGTCTCGTGGTGCATTTATGAGGCGCTGCACAGCTGTTTCAGAGGTTCCAGCACACACAATTTCTATATGATTCATGCCTCTCGTGTCACTTCCCCTTCTCCCTGTTAACATTGATTCCCCTTTACTTCCCATTACCGACACAGCTACCGTAGCCTTTTAAACGGAATTGAACACTTCCCAATCTTCTGTTACACCAGTAAACCCTGACATGGCCCTCTCTCTGTGCTCTCTGTCTTTATCGCTGTGCTCTCAGGTGGTTTTGTGTGACATTCTGAACCTGTAGTAACTGACTGAGCACAGTCATGTTCACATGTAGGACAAGACAGGGGTGAGAGGTGTGACTTTGTTAGTCTGACACAGGGACACGGGAATATGAGAATAATTGTCTCTGTAGGTTGGTGACATCATGATCTTTTCAACGTAAAGACTGCCGTCCTGATATCAAGGACAGTGGGAATATTAAATATTAAAAGTATTCAAGTAAAGAAAATTGTAGAGGGTTGACACCACATTTTTACTGATAAGAGGAGCACTGTGGGTAAGAAGGAAAACAAAAAACATGAGAAAATAGAAATATTCAAAAAGAAGTTGAAGAGAACACTTGCTAGAAACAAAAAAGCCTTATCCAATCTTCCGGATTCTGTTATCCAATGTGCGGTCTGTGTTTTTCATGTTTTTTTTCCAATTATCCATTTAAAGGATATTGCCCGTTTTCAACGAAAATTCATTTTTCAAACCATTTTCACTATCCTTTCTCTTGTATAGGGTGTATTGTTAATAATGAAAATACATGGTTTTCAAAAAGAACAAGAGATAGTTTGTCTTTACCTTTGCAAAATGTTTGCCTAGCTCAATGGGCTGTCCAAGCTGGGCTGTACTGTGATCAACAATGTCTTCCCTCCGCCCCTCTTTGTCACACCTCCCAGCTTGCCTGTCTTCTCTCAGCTGTTTGAAGCTAATAGAAATTAGTTACCTTTGTAATATGGAGCCCATCCTGCTTTGATACAGGCCCTGACCGAAAGGAAACTGATTGGATTTATGGAAGACCACTCTGAATCCAGAAGCAACATTGGTTATAATTTGAGAACCTTTATTTCATGTTTTTTTCCATTTTATCCTGTGGGCCTTGTTTACCTCCGTCCTTTTCCATCTACTAGTGGTTACCTTTTCAGGGTTACATTAATGGGGGTTGTGTTGTTATGGCTGTATGGTTTGCTCCATCTCATCTTGGAAAATAGGCCTCATCAGAGATTTGATGAGAACAAACTAATAGGACAGATGTTTGGAGGGAAAATCAATAGAGATAAGCTATTAGGAGGATGAGGGATAAAAGGACACTGAATGCCTGAAATAGCATACATGCATGGAACCAGGTGACTCTTGTTAATATTATGAACACCGCTCCAAAAAAACATATTTTTACCTTTAACTGCAGCAGCTAACTTCTCTTTTTTATGTGGTTTTCATTGATCTCAACATTATTTGAGTTAGATTTCAATTATTTTTTTTGTTCGTTTCTAATATAAAAATTTAAGGAAAACATTTCAGTTAAATTAAACTTTTAAAATGGGTATCTGTGTGCACTGGACCTGTTTCCAGTTGAGGCAAAACGCCAAATCAAACAGCATGTGAATCAACAGGTGCAAGACAACATAGACCAAGTGAAACACGACAGCTCAAAATGCTCTTGTTTCTGCCTTTTGGAACTAGACTTGGCCTCAAAAGTAAAAGGTTAACAAACGGAGGTGACTCTGTGGAATTGTCTGGAACTACTTTCTAATGAGCGATATTGCAATCATCTTTCTCTACCAGTATTTTCTGAAATGAAGTCAAACGACTGAATCCAGTGTAGACATGGTGCTGTGGGAGCTGTTTGAGGGAGTGAAGCGCCCAGCTGGACTGGAGGAATCAGCTTGGATCCTGAGTAATTGATCTAATTTAAACCGTGATGTTAATTTGTTACAAGTACAAAAGATACTTTAAGAATATAAAAGAGCGATAACTATAATTACAAGTCATGCAATTTTAGTTTTTCTGGAATGTTGGAAGTTGCTGTGTTTGGTTAACATTGAAAGCACAAAACAGAAAACAGAATGTAGCATAGCCATGTGTTGTTTATTTGCATCTGTCTGCCGTGGCGTCCACTTACATTTGTTCTTCTGGTTGTTGCTTTACTGATGTCTGCTCTCCACAGCAGGCCATACAGGCCAGTAGCCAGTCAGATTGACCTTTAGCCTCGGCATAACCCTCAGGTGTGGCAAGGGCCAAAACACCTGATGACGCTAAGGTATACAACTAAAGATATGTCCCTAACATCTGCTTGTGGACGCTAACCACTAATATTTACTAGTAGTTGGTAACTTGATTTGTGCCGAAGACCTTCAAACATACGAGGGATCTTCACCATCTTGACCTATGTTCTAAAAAAAATGCAGCACATATCTGATGTAACAAGTGAATGTTTCTTTACACATGACTCTAGTCTCATGAGCCGTTAAATCATCCATGTGACATAACTACAGTAGAAATACATTACGTTGACCATAACTCTGCGTACACAATAGATATCCAGCTAGCTGTGTGATCTTTTAAAGTTGGTCTCCTTACAGTGGAAACAGTAGCATAACCTGTGCCACGAGCCGGCACATGCTTGATGAAATCATTACTTGTCTGGTTGATCATCAACTGTCAAACTCACTACACCTTGACAAGACCAGTGCAAATCTACCACAATCTTTTACATCTCTTCACAGACGGCTATTTATTCAAACATTTCTCCCCTACCGAGTCCACGTCCGATTAACTCTTTCTCCTCACTCGCTCTCCAGGGAGACGCCATTTAAAAAAATGGTTTAAATTTAACAGAAATGTATGGAATATGATGTCTACTCTGTGTGCTGGTGACTGGATTTAGCTCTTTTAAGGTTACTTGTGCTGAGAGAAAAGTGTCTATGGTATGTTTACATCTACCTTTTTTGATTAGGAGCCAAAGAGCAAATGCAATTTCAGAGTCTTCACCGCAAAGTTGAAGAAAAATAAATTTTTGGGAAATTATGCTTAAAATAAATTGGGCACTCAAGTCATCTCCTCCCCGTCTTCTTTCACTGAGGTAATTTCGTGATCTGGAATTTTTTGACATTACGTTGAAGACTAAATGAAGGGTGAGGCGATGGAGGTAAATCAGCTGTTTTCATTAAACCAGGGAAAATGCTATTTAGCATTTGTTCTCACTGCCACTCAAATTTCCCTTCCCTACAAATTTCGTTATTACATTTTTGGTTTTTACCAAGGTCGTGCTTTTTCAGATACCTTCTGAAAATGTTGCAGACAAAGAACTGTAACCGTTCTATGTTTGGTCCATTTGATCAGCAACTTCATGATGAATTCCTAAAAACAAATTGATATAGTTAAATAATCTCTTGTTAGCATCACTTTCAAAGTTGAGTTAAAACTAAAATGTATAGATTTACAGCTAAGCATTAAATTCTACATGAAATAGATTAAACAAATTGATAGAAAGCCTATTAATGTTTATTGTTATGCCTGATGCAGATGTTACACTTACACACCCATGTATGCAAAAGTGATCTTCTCTCACAGTGTATTGTGTTTCCCTTTGTTCCGCTCTATCTCTCACATCCTGAGCGATCATGAACGTAGGATATCCAGTCACCTTTTAGTATCCCCCAAACCCCCCTTAACCCTTTGATAATATCAGCTAGAGCTAGTAACATCCTGATCATTAACATTTTCCATTTAGGGAGCCTGTCAGAGCCTATTAGACTTGTGTCAGAAGACCTGAGAGCATCAGGGGAAGGTACCTGGTGTCTGGTGTCAGACCCTTCAACTCAAACCAACCCCCCAGTCTGCTTTCGAACTTAATAAATGCAGACAACCTGGGCCTCAAGTACCCAAATCAATGGAGCATGGCAAGGTCAACATGCAGAGGGCTACTTTCAGTTAAAAACTGGTGGAAGTGGTTTATGAACGGCTGGATGGGGGGGGCGGCGTGCTGACAGCATCCACTTCACCTATTACCACATTGATGTACAGGGTCATAGTGCAGTCATATGATGAAGTTGGTCAAGTTGTAAATTATTCAACAGAGTCCAGTGGCTTTCGATTGACCAACTCCAACCTGGCTGCAGGCTTTGATGTGGCAATTGTTCCTTAATGTTCTTTACAGAATAAGTTTTCATTTTTTTGAATGTCAGTCAAGCGCTCGTAGGACTGATGCAGTTTTTACTGGCTGCAATAATTTATCTTGTTCATACAGGCCGTTGTCTTCCAAACTACAGGAAGAAATTGTTTGTGCTAAAATAAATGCAGAGGTTTAACTGAAGCATTTATAAGCAACAGTGTAAATCAAACAGACTCTTTACAGACTATAACAAAATCCCCTCCTCGTTTTACTATCTGCCCACTGCAACCCAGCAGAGACACAATCGAGGAGACAGAGAGAGATAATGTCACACTGAAAAAATTATAAGTTTGATAAATACTCACATACTAAAAGTAATATGGTTTGTCAAAAAAATACCAAAAACTGCAAAACTTCCTGTGCTATAGGACGGTTTGATCACATGGAGACATTGTGTTGTTTAAGAAGTTGCAAATGTAGTGTGTTACAACTATTTGTTTTCCACATAAATGTTAAATGTTGTGGTACCATATCCACCGATAGGGACAACAGCATCATTACACTTTAGGGGAAGATCATTGTCTCGTTTAATGCAGAAAAATTCAGAAAGGTCAAAGTCATGTTACACACAACATGCTTATTTATATTTAACCCTAACCTCCATGTTTTCCTAACCTCAACAAGAGTGCCGTTATTGTCTAAACTTAACTACAGACAGGAGTCTGGACGGTCTCTGGTATAAACAGTCGTGTTCTTTGTGTTCCCTCCATCCTCCCCTAACACCTCCTGGCGACTCTGCCGCCATTAATAAATGTAGCACTTCATTCATGCAGTAAAGTGGCACTAAATACAAGGCGTTAAAAACAGATTCCAAAGAAGCCCTGACCAAGCGTCCATATGTAACGACTTGGAAGTGAGAATGCGTTGATTGATCAAAGAAGCATTTAGTCTATGAAACGTTAACAACTAGTGGAAATAAATGCCTGTGGCAATTTTGCCTGGCCCACACTGATGTCCTTAAATTGCCTGTTTTTCACACCAAAAGTCAAAATCTAAATAATGAACTATCATATTGGATAGAAACATGCAGCAGATCCTCATATCTGAGGAGCTGGTACTGGCACATGTCTGTCATTTTTGCTTGAAAAATGATTTCACAGTTTGCATGTCTGCGTCTGCAGGTGCAATAAGACAATCACATCAATATGCAGGCAAATAGGTAATGGGCTTGTGTGGCAGATCTGGGACCCCATTCTCTCCTGGCTCTGTCATCTCTGGATGCATGACATTTTCCATGGGCAAGGTTTCAAATTGTCATTTACTGGGAGAGGTGGTGAAAGGCAGTCCGACACTCCTTTCTTTGGCTGTGTCCTCTTTGTGTCTCCCAGCTGAAGCTGCTGAATAGTGGGATACTGGGATATGCGCTGTGATACTGTGGAGCAGATTGCCCCAAGGCAAGTGTATTATCATTCATTCTTGCATCAACATGCATTTCCTGAATCTGTAAACAGAGGAGTTGCGGCGCCCAGAGAATGGACTATTGCAGCAACTGATCCCTTTATAGTCATTTATCAGCTACATATGGAAACTTGATGGGAAAACATACAATAGCACATTGGAACATCTCATCATTTCAGCTTTCCAGCTGCAAAAAAAACGCCACAATACAAGCAGTATTGTGAGCCGTGACAAAAGATGAAAGGCGTTTCTTTGCACTCTGAGGAGGCACACAAGTCAGTGGTATCAATAGAGTGCTATAATAGGCAGCAGCTCTGTTTAGACACCTCAAGTCACTCATGCAAATTGGCAATCGCCCGCGTTAATGCTTTCACACAGAAGGGATTGGTGCACCTATTTACTCATGTGGGTATATTTGTCAAATATGATGACACATTTTTTAAAGGGAGTCAAATGGAAGGATTTGTAAGGTGTTTGTTTGCTCGTTGATTTAAAGTGAAATGGGTTTCCTTGGTTAGCCAATGGGATTGCTTTGATGCCTGACATGTTATTGTGCTGCGTGTTATTGTGTGTAGGTTCCAAAAAGTAGTTTAGTCCTTTCCAGAGGCTCAATCCGACAAATGTGACACTATCACCCGTATGGATTCTGGGGAGGAGGTGATAGTATCGCATGCACTGACAGCTTACATGCACATCATAAGACTTGTGACAGGGATTTTACTTTTAACAGAAGAACTGAAAGTTCGCAGACAAAAAAATGTATCAGTATGAACACATGCTGCAAAACTAGGACTTTATCTCCCTTGACTGTTGCTGTCAACACAGCATTTCAATATTGATGTCATTTCATTAACTCATCTAGCATCAGTGTGAATTCAACACTTCTCTACATGTGTTTATTTGGGACTTGCAATCCGCGCAAATCAAAACGCACGGGGCTGGGGGTGTGGGGTGGAAAAAATAACAAATGACAACAAGCGAGACGGCAAGAGATTAAGACTAAGGGACAGAGAGTGATGATAAACACGCAGAGCGGTGACTGTGAGATGTCCGTGGGAATGGCAGCTGTGGCAGCAGAATAAATTTGAATTCAGTTAATAAATAACTTTGTGAACCGGAGCACCTGGCCCAGTCTCCAGTGCAATGCAGTGTCATGGGGGCCCGTGCTGATTATTCACTAACCTTCCCATCAAATGAATAGGTCTCCTGCTTGTACACGTTGCCTCTTTGCTTGTCTGCTCTGAGGGGGAACTCAACATGCTGCCGTTAGTGGTGGGAATAGATGGAAACATAAATCTTCTTGAGACAAAACACAAGAGCAGGGCATATTGAAAGATCCTATTCTAAATGAATTTACAACACATGGGATGCAGAATGATCTCATACCGAAAGCATATTTAGTAGATAATAAGCCCAGAGAATTGATTAAAAAACGTATGAAGAAGCTAAATGAGATATGTTTTAGATCAGGATTGTGAAAGCATATATTAGGGAGAAGCAGAATAGCATTGAACACACATTGTTCTACCCCTGATCGACCCCAGGTAAAATGATGACAGTCTCTTAATCACCCAGCCCGGGAATAGGATCTAAAGTCATGCTTAGAAATCTTGGTTGGGTATTAACTACGTAAATACCCCCAAGCTCACAATTAAGTATATTCATCCACTATCGTAGCTTCTATTTTTTTTACCAGATCCTACATCGACTCCACCCTCTTTCTGTTTGATTTTCTCTTTCTTCTGCATCTTGATATATTCTGTTGCTTTCCCCTTCTGCTCTTAGGGGAAAACTGTGCACTTACTGGGAGGGATGAAGGCCAGAGGCCTCCCTATCATTAAACTAATTTCATAAAACAACATGGTGCACTAATGAGAAATTTTAATTAATATTCTAATTATTTTTGTAATTGCCTGTGCCAAGTGATTATGTGCAGGCCCAGACCTTAATTCTTCCTCAGCTATAGATAGGCGATAACAGTTAAAGTTCATATTCGCGGTCTTCTCTTCAACATGTTTGACTATCCAGAGTAATTACAAAGTCGTTTGATGATAAATAATGCCCTTGCAACTCATTTAGCTTAAGTCTACATGATGTTCTACCTCATTGTGCGCATCATCATGCCTGAGGTCATGGGAAAGTAAATGCATGAGCTGTTAAGGGGATTAGTTTTGTTTTTTTAATACTCATTTAACATGTGGGATTTATCAGAAATGTTTTATTTATCTAGGTTTTGAGACATACATCTTTTGTATATGGGCAAAGTTTTCTTCCCCCACACAAATACGATTGCGGTGAACAGAATTTAACTTGTGACGCAGCTGAAGAGCTCAACAACTGTTGATCAACTATTTATCAAAAGAACAGCATTAATATTTACAGTGCACATTTTTTATATAAGTTCAATTCAAGGTGCATAGAATTTAAAATTGAGTTTAAATATTATTTTTCAGGCTGTTCTGTGGTATACTGTTGTAAGGTGTTCACATTTTTGTTTATCTGGATTATAAAAGCATTTTCATTCAGGTGCACCTGATGAAACTGATACGCTTCTTATTTTTATCAATCCAGCAGCTGAAGCAGGCTGTGTTATGGTTTTGTTTTACTTGCACTATACATTTTAAATATTACTCTTAGAGTTTCCATTCAAACGTATGACTACATTGAAGCTCTGAGCACTGTGAAGATCTCAAGTGTAGCCGCCATGGAGCATCAAAGCTGCTGGTGCTCTGCTAACAGAGCAGACGATCATCTGTTCATGCTATGCCTTTAGTAGAGACATGGTACGATGAGGGCCTCTGCATACATGGAATTTACATGTATCTGCAGGCAACCTTCCTTTCAGCCTAATGGGGCCATCAGACACAACGTGACGACACCGCCTCTGTGCTCTGAAGCCCATTATTCTCAATGGCTTTCAGCATGCCGCAATGGTTTGTAACTGTGTTGAGCAAAGTGCACGCACAGGGCACCACTCTGCAAGCTCAGCCCAGTTTGAACTTTGACCTCTATGAGCTAACACAAATGCCTGCATGGTTAAAAAAAACAAGGAACCAAGCACAAAAGGTGGTCCCTGAATTATAAGGCACTAATGTACATTTGAGTCAGCACCTCAGGAAGGAAAATCCCATCTTGGGAATTGATTTCTAAGTAGGCTGGGGTGTTTAACAGTCATGTAGCTTGTTGTATATTTTACCCTCAGATATGAATTATTACCTTAACAAACTTTCCTTTATGTAGAGAAATCTTAAATATAGGAAGATAGTTATAGATATATTAGATAGATAAAGACCATGAGAGACACGAGCAGGGCTGGGGCAGCGCAGTAGACAACATGCAAGTATGTCTCCATTATAAGCCTCCTGGAGCATCATGTAAAATGGAAGGTCAAATGGAGTTCATGGCAGCTTTATACAGGGCTTACCTCTCTTTACACAACTATGAGTTCAAGTTTTATCTTTTGAGTCGAATGGCAAATTAATCAACATCATGAAAGACTGTAATGTACATGTTTCAGAGGAAGGTGGATATATGTGAGACATGGGGAATGGAGTAAAGATAAATGGCTTTTATTATAATACATAAAAGAAAATGGTTGCATGTTGTTGCATTCCGTGTGTTCAACAACACAACATAATGGGGCAATCACTGCAACACAACCATTAGTCAGGAAATGTACATTTGGTTCAATCACATTAACTCTATCTGTTGGTTAGCCGTGTAAACATTTAACCATGTGATGATTCACTGTAAAACATGGGTGGCCTGATTGCTTTTAATGTTGTATTTGCTACAGAATGACTATGCTTATGGAAATATGAATTGCAGGTCTTAATGATCATAAATGCTTTAAGGTTGTACACAGTAGGGGGCTTACCACCTTCTACCTATGAAGATCAATGGAAACGGCTCTTTCAAGAATAAGTGGGGGGCTTATAAATGCTTTTGTTATGATTTAAAGAGGTGCCTTGGTTGGTTTGTGTTGCAGAGAAAACATGTGGGCATATTAGGCTTTGTTGATTCTGCCAGGGGACTTCACCTGCTGCAGAGTACAAGTATTAAAGCTACGGCCTCTTGGGTGAAGTCAATGGCTCCCACTCCTCAATGTTGAGATAAAGGGATGTTCTCTTTTTTTTTCATTGGAGATAAATTTGGATTGTGGTGGTTCCACTTCTTGAAGTTGCAAAAAAAAAAAGGCAACAAAGAACCTGGTTAAGGAAGCCTTATAATGAAGAATTGATATGGTTACCCTTTTCAATCAGTTCACATCCAACAACTTTGCCATGGAAAGTGGCTAATTTGTTTGGATCCTTGAAATCTTAAGCCATGTTCACAATGCAAGCCTTGGTGCTGAATCTGAATTTTCTCATTCTCCTGCACACAACTGTGAGGAATATAGAGAGTGATATATAGATTCGGGCCGTTTTACTGTGTGAACATAGTGTAAGGTCCGATTCTCCCCCAGCAGAATGTCAAACTGCTCCCTGCTGAGCCAAAACTAGACCTGGAACCAGTTGCTGTAAAAACAGAGGTCCCTTCACCAGACTGAATTCCCCAAACTGTTCTCTGGATCCAAGGGCCTCATAAACCCACAGCCTCTTCCTTGTTGGCACAAGACAGATGCATCTTTGTTTCTGGCAACAAGAGTTTCTAAATAAAATTGGACCTTCGAGTTTGGCAACAACAAAATAACCTCGTAGACATGACACAGTCCTGCCTATTCAATTAATGAATCTACAACTCCTTGAGCAGAGCCTTGAACCCAGCGGCGTCCTCAGTGCAAATCACATTGTGTCTTTAACTCAGCAGACTTGCGTCAGAGAAGCAGTCTAACGTTTTTTTAAGAAAAGATCATCACCGACAATTGGGAATACAATTTTTGTCAGAAAGTGTATGGAATAAGGATAAATAAAGAATTATACAGAATGGGCCAATGTATTATCTTTGCTTTACGTGCACAAGCCTGTTACAGTTGTATTTCCCCCAGGGATCAATAAGGTTTTTCGGATTCTGTGTATCTGTTTATGTCCATGTGTTTATTTATTTTTGTGATTGTGTGTGTTTCCATATAGAAGATGCTTGATCTGTTATCGCCATGTGTGATAGCTGATAAGCTTATGGCGCCGTTGGGGACTTATCAAACAGTGTAGGATCATAAAACCAGACTCAACTTAATGTGTTGATTAGACAAATACTACACAACCATATTATCCACATATTTAGCAATATGTTTTCCACAGTCTGGAATACTCCAGTAAAAGCTTTTTTTCTTTACTTGGATCAAATGATAATGTTCAGTTGCTGACCAAGCTGTGCGCGAATCACTGGTGGCCAAACAGCGTTGGTCCTGCTGTCTGCCCTAAAGCCATGTAGGCTTCCCACCAGGCAGCATGACCACAGCCTTCTAGGGATGTACTGGAGGAGATCAGTGGCAGATGAGGCCTTTGACCAATTCATCTGGGCATGGAGGGTGCACAGAGGAGCCAGAGACTTCTCAATGTGAAGCATGGACATGACAACAGATACAGACACAGCTCCCTCGGAGAAGATCAGATGAGATCAAAGAAATGGAGAATATTTCAGATGGGGGTATTAGATTCGAGATTTCCTTGAGGGTTTGTAGCATCACCCTCATATTGAATGCTAGATTAGTTTGTGCTCTCAACCCTGAGCTGTAAGGAATAATCAGTCTTTCTTGTTTTTGAAAGATACATTTTCAGTAATTTTTACTTACTTTCCAAATCCAGTCAATCGATGTACAATTTTGCTCTTGCTATGATGATTGTGCCCAGCCCTACTTCAGTTAGGCTAAACTTTACCCACATGCCGTGTTACTTTTTCAACTTTTTGCAATTGAAAAGCAGAGAGGTTCATAAATTATTAACCATTTAAAAATTAGCTTGTCCCATGTGAGGATTCCTACCAGGTTCAACCCCAGCTATCTGCTTTGCGTTAAGCCGCACACATTCCTCTCAGAATTTCCCCTAATAACCTTATTTTCTTACTTCTGTTTATTTGTTTTCAACCATTCCTGCATTACTCATTTATTTATTTTTTATTTATCTGGGAACCGTATGTCTTGTTGGTTGGAGACACAAACTGCTTTGCATTCACTAACATACACAGAGCATAAATATTGGATTAAGTAAACAAATTCGAGAGGCTCACCTCTGAATGATATCAGTAAGTCGGCTTTCGGAGCCAGCAGGAATGCCACGGCCGCAGTCTTTGCTTGAGACTGAACACATGAAAAGAGAGAGGGAGGCAGGGAGAGACAGAGAAAGAAGGAGAGAGAGAGAGTCAAATGGCAGTTTAATCCTCCCTGAGTGTTATCTTGCAGGTGTTTTGCAGACTGTGCTCTCTTTGGAAACTTTGAAATCGGGCCAGGCTTTCATGTGCAGGATAAGGTAGAGAGTCGGTGCCTGCCTGTTTGTGGGCAATAAACATCAACACAACAGTGCAGGACTCAAGCTCACAACTCCACTTAACATGTTATTCCCCCAAGCTCCTTGTTAGGCAGTGGGCCAAGTTGTTAACTCAAAAAAAATACAGCAGTTTTCTTTTTCTTTATTCCTGTTGTAGTAGGACTGAAAGGGAAAAAATATAAAAACGCCATCTTAATTTCCATTTTCCCTCAAACAGGTTATTACAAAGCCCATTGAGTCATACTGAAAGGTGCAAGAGTCCTCTAAAGTAATTAGAATTGATGTAATTTTATCTTAAGCAATTAGCTTACAGCAGCATCCAATAACACCCATCTGGATACAGAGTTAAATTTCTCCAGCGTATTCACACACATGTTCCTGACTTCATTAGGATTGAACCCTGAGCATAGATTTCCTCCCCAGAAATTAGCCGGACTGTAAAGGCAGGGAGGGGAATAGACCCACGGCCTCCTGCAGACATCCAATATTGGTGTCGCCGAGTTTTAATGGCCCAGTTCATCACCAGGCTTCTATGACAGCGGATGGTCGGGCAGCATTTGGTTCCCCCAAGAGAATGTGCTGTTTTATTGGCCTCCTCAGCGCTGAGTTGTCCCCTGTGCCCATGTAATACAGCAGCAAACGTTAGCGAGAGGGAAGGCCCACTCTCTGATTAATCGGCATTGTATGTTTCTCAATGCTACCGTGCGCTTGTGTTCCATTTTTTGTAATGGTTATGGGCACAGCCATTTAAAATGCTGCTGAGGGAGCCATCAGTCAGGATGCCGCATGGCTGAAGTGGGCCCAAGTATTATCGAGCGAAGTGTGTGCACATGAGAGCTTGTCTGGCAAGAAGAGCAAGAAGGATAAGGACCGAAAAACAGATGCATGCGTGTATGTATGATGGAGGTGTGCGTCCGCTTTGTTTCACTTCCAAAAATATAGTAAGCATCACATTCTGAAAGTCTTTCAACAGCACCAATTTCCCTGGGAAGCAGCTCTACAGAGCCACCCCACTCACCTTCTGTTGTGAAAAAAGCCTTAGTGACGTTTAGCACCTCTCACCAGGTAAAAGCTAAATCATACCGACAACAGCGTGGGGCACACATAAAATCCAAGGGAGGGGACTGTTCAGAGCACTTGGCTCCCTGTGGCCCAGCGTTATGGGAAACGGATGTGGGGGCCAAATGAGACAGGCAATGGTGAGAAGCAGCTTTTTTTTTTCATTAGCCTATAATTCCCACAGAGCCTGGCAACCCCAGTGTCTCAACATTACGCCCAAATGCAATGTGGCATTTCATAACTGCTCTCTCCATGGTACTGTAACTGTGCTGGTTCTGGTGAAGATAGCCACTCTCCCTGTCGAAGGGAGATTGGCATTGAAGACAACATTTCACCCCCAATGCAAATTGACATTGTGAGCAGCGACTTGTGGGAATGTCAACGTTAATGTTGCCATATTAAAATCAAAGTTGTCAAAATCTTTTGCTGAAAGACAGAAAGGCTCAGGTACATAAGTATTTAAAACGGTGACATGTTGTTGCCTTATCAATTCATTTGAGTTGATCAGCAGAGTAAAGACGGCAGCGAAGAGAATCCACGCAAATCTTTAGGATTGCGCTCACCTATTGACGGTTAATTTTGAGGCGCTTACTAACATCAAAGTGTCTTGACAGTGTTGACCTTTGAGGTAACAGAGAGCTGGAGAGATCAAAACAGACCGAGCTATCGCAGCTTATTAACTGTGTTGTCCAATCCACTTTTATTGAATGTGCTCTATTAGAGTATGAAGGGCTCCTTGAAAGAACCATGGTTCATTAAGAGTCAATGGTTCAAATAGTCAGGAATAAACTTTGTGAAGAAAATGCCCCATTAGTAGCTGAGATGGCAGTTAGCTGGCTCCGAGAATTTGAACCATCTTAATGGAAAATAGTTGATAACTTACAAATTGTCAAAGATGATATTTGCAAAAGATCAGTAGTTTTTCGAATGAACTGGAGGTAACAGTATTCACTCAGACTAATTCTGTTACCTCACTCCCTTCTGGAAAAAATTTTACCAAAGGAACTTTAATTCACATACAAGGACTATTAGGAAAACTCCAGCATGCAAAATATGATGATCCACAATAACAGGTGGGCAAAAGCATCAAACTTAATTTGACATTTAAAGTCAAGGCTAATATCAACAATGTTTAACAATTTTAAGGTAACAGGTAACCAGATCCAGAACGTCAAATAAAAAGGAGTGGAGGAAAAAGTTTCAAGAAATGAAAGTCCATCACTTGGTTGAATGTGCTTGGTTACAATCCAGGATGTGAGGTATTTCCTCATCTGTTTAATGTGCTCAGATCCAACACATTTGTAGAGTCCCAGATTTAAAAAAGCATCACAAATGAACCACAACAACCTTCAATCTCACAGTTCAGTGACACTTGCGTAGGGCGGCAAAGCAATGCTTTATTGTCCAATGTGTTTATTTATAGCAACTTGCCCACGGTTATTGTAAAAAAAAAAAAAAAAAATTGTCATTGTCTGACTCTAAATTGACAGTAAATACAGCCCGAGGTGTCACAAAACAAAGACATCCAAAACGGAGAGCACTGCTGCAGAGACTTTCAAAATGGAAAACTCAGTTGAGCATCACAGTTTCACTCACTGTGGACATTTGGTTTGTCTTAAAGATGAGGGGGTTTGCTTGGTGTCAGTGTGCTGTATATATATATATTATATCTGTTACCAATTCAAAGCCTCATGTACAGCTATAAGAGTCAGTCAGAGGCTTGAGGGCCATATTTGATGAATGCAACATTAAAGAAGATTTTGACTTGATTTTTTGTGAGCCAACATGCGGAAAGCATTCACAAAGTGCACCCCCACTGAGCAGAAAGATGTGCTTGATGAGGATCACCTTGAAGAAGCAGATATGGGGCCTGACCTAACCCTGGAAGATCAGCAAATATTACATTTAGCTATTTTTTGCAATGTTCTGCATATTCTCCAGTTGGTGTTGGGAGACAGTTTGGAAATAAAGTGACAACTCTGTCTCTTTTAAAATTATGAAAACTCAGTGCTGCACATTGGGGAATGTGAGAAAGCTCAAGATGGAACTCAAGACTGAAACAAGTGAAGACAGCTCCCTGGGATCATCGAAAGCTCCGTCATGTTCCATATAAGGCTGGAGACAAGGGTTGACGCTCCCAGCATGTGAGTGGAGCCTGTTTAGGGAGTTGGTCCCAAAGCTGTTTGACCCGTTAACAAATTTGAGAAAGGGAAATGATGGACACAATCTGTTTGGTTGTTTCCTGTGGTCCTGCCGTTGAATCAGCACCTTGAGAAGCTGAAGCTACAAGTCAGAGTGGCCTTGTCAGAAGTCCAATTGGAAATATCGAGGACAGAAGATGGCGTCACTGCTCCCTTTCATGGTGGAAAGCTCTATTTGTTTTCTTAACTGGATCTGATTGACTTCAACAATTATACATTTATAATGTATACAGACAATTCCACTGCACTGCATCACCAACAGCTATTGTAACTAGGGTTCTTCAGTTTTGCCAGTTTTGATGAGGAAGAGTGAGAGGACCATGGATTAGGGGAAGGACTGTTTGCAGCACACATATAAAGGGCGAAGGATGTTGGCACTACAGTTTTTTTCAACTACCTTGACATCTTGAAGAAAAAAGGCTCATTCTTCACTTAGTCTGGGCAGTGCCTGCCTCCAATGCTCCGGTTAAGTGAGTTTTCAGCCATTGTGACATCATATATGTTAACAGTGTGACTGACAGACATTTGGCCAATTCGGTCTTTTGCTTCAATGGAATTCAAAGAAAAAGCTTGATATATTTGCTTAGAGAAAGTATCGATATTGGTAAAGAGTGCTATATGCTATGATAGGACAATTAAAGTGGGTACATTAAAAATATTATCTCTCTGTTAAACATGCATTGTGTATGATGAAGAGGGCATCATGGCTTGTGTGTTACTGAAAAGTCTACATATAGGGTTTCACCTCTGAGTAGTCCCACTTGGTATTGCAACTTCCAAAAACGTGTTTAGCATTGTGACAAAATAATCTAAAGAACGCCTTAAGGGAATTTTATCAGGATTGAATAAGACTGTGGGAAGTAAGTGACAGTCAACTGAATGGGATGTGTAAACTACTGTATGTGAGAAAACTAATAACACTTGAACTCAGTGCAAAGGGCAGATTTGACATTTCAGTGGTGTAAGGGGCAAAGGCACAAGCATAGGTTGCACACCCTGGAGCCCAAAGCTACTTGCTTCACTAGTCTTCGCAATCTCACCTTCCATCACTGAAAGCAGATTTATACATCTCCCCACTGTCACTTTTTCATTTTTCCCCCCCTTACTCAGATCAGCAGCAGCACCAGAGTCAATAGAATTCCAAAAACATTATGTCCATCCAAGCAGAAAATGTGCTCCAAACACTGCCCTACTTCGGCCAGCAGTGATGCCGGGTCCCTGCTTTGCGATATGTTATCAGTTGGGGCAGAGATGGCCACAGCCGAGGCCTGTTGGTCATCCTGGAGAGCAGACGTGGCTGATGGATATCTTTAAATTATATCTGGTAGACAGCACGGTACGCCTCAGTGAATGTTAAAAACCCTTCTGCTGCTATGCAGTTACAAGGAGCTGTCTTTACTGCCCTCTTTTCTGCACATTTGCTTCAGGGTTTGGACTTTTTACTTGTACACCAGTGATCTAAACTAAATAATGTATAATTCAATCAAGTTAAAACTACTAAACACTTTCTAGTGATTAAATGCTGCTTGTGTCCTGTTTTTACAGTTTTAAATTAAATAACTTTGGTTTTTGTATTCTTGCAGACAAGACAAGCTCTGTGATAGAAAACTATACGTGATAATAACAAATGTGTCTATTATGGTGAATACAGTGTTTGATTTTGACTTCTGCATAGCCTCAAGAGTCTATACGTAGTCATATGGATTTCACCTACCGCTCATTTCCATGGTTGAGAGGACAGATTGGTGCATGTGTCCACTCCTGTGAATGTTGGTTAGGGGCTATATGATGGCGCTCTGTTGCAGGCCTAATGCATATTTCAAATTTAAAGTAAGATTGATTTTTGTGGTTAATAGCACAAACCAGCCCCATGGATTTTACTCCTCCGTAAGTAATATTTCAGGAAACATTACTTGGCAGGATGTGGGCTTGGTTTCCCCCCTACCCACCCTGCTATCACCCCCCACCCTGTCGCGGTGATTGCCTTGCTATCTCTGGGCAGCAGTTCTGTTTGTGCAGTGCCTCTGTATGTCAAAAAAGAGCCTGTTAATTTTATGATCTGTCACACGTCTGCCTCTCTGCGACGGGCAGTGGGCGACTAGGTCTGGACTTCCTTATCGCGCTGTTCATTTCTGCCACCCCTGCCAGACTGGAGTCACATCACATATCCGGGCAGCGGGACTGAATTGGTTTCCACATGCTATTGAGAATAGGTCGGCTCACAGTGAGGAGATTATTTCAATGCTTTGACTTTGAATGTAGTTCAAAGCAGGTTTGCAGGCACACTGCATCAGTATTGACGACTGCAGCCATCTCTGCTCACACTATTAAAACTTTAGTTATTAAATCCCTGCATAATCTAAATATGTATTTGTATGCAGATGATGTTTATCATTCAGTTAGAATAATTCCTTTTCAAAGTGGTCCAAGAAATAAAAATCAGGGACTCTAATATTGCCTTGACAGCTATGATATCCTGTTGAGTATCTTGAGTCACTCCAGTCACTTTAGTTTCTGTGCTCGGAGAAGGTGGCAGGTTCTCAGAATGAGCTTTCATCAAAAGAAGAAATGAGAAAATGATCTACGTGACACTAAGGACAGTCGCTAACCCTCCTGGGGAATGTTTCATAAAGTCAGAGTAACCGTGTATGTCTGTGTGTGTGTTTTTCACGATTGTGAGCATGGTGTTGGTGGAATAAATAAAGATCTCCCATTTGGAGCATAACACATCTTTTGGCAACTAAAGGCTTGAGAACCAAATTGTGAATTCCAAAGTACATGATTGTCTTTCTATAAGTTTTAGCATGTTTACAGGAAACATATTACAATGTTTGTCTTGTGCCTCTATGAATCATTATCCAGAGAAGTCTACTTTAGCTCGTATAGATAACTACATCTACTTACATCAGCACTGGAATAGAAATTATCTTTATCAATCCCAAAACATGAAGCACTCAAGTAACCCGAGCTTTGTAAGGATGAATTAGTAATCTTCTAATCAAATCTGCAATCTTAAACAAAGACACTATATCCATCTATGCAAACACAGAGCAGGTGGGCCACTTCCCTATGTAAATCTAAAGGCTGTCCGCCAAAATTGCTCACAGCCGCAGAAATTAGGAGGCTTTGTGTTTCAGGGAAAGAAGGAAATATTCAAATCATACAGAACAGCCACGTCAAAGTCAATTGGCACAAATAGAAAAACAAACTTCACTTAAATAACAGCGGATGAACTGGGACATGTGCATGGCAACATTTCTCGTGAATGTTAAGGATTTGGATTATTGCCAGAAAGCAGATTTTTTTCGGAGTAAATTGCGACTGTGGTGCGTTATTTTCGCGGGATGACGTGCAACAGAGAATCAGATCTGAGCCTCATGACGACCGCCTGGGGAGCCAGGGTGATGATGTATTAGGTCTGAGTTTTTCCGAGACGGCTGAGCCGCAGTCACCAAGACAACAAAAGGACCCCTGTGCCAGAAAGCATTCCTGCTTCCTCCCACTCTCATTGACTGCTAATGGGAGTGAAAAAGCAAAGGAGGCCATGGAAGAAGAGATGGGAGGAAAGATGAGAGCTCTCCCACCCATTTCAGAATAGTTCCCACATACTGGGCTGTCATCTGGAGAACGGTGCCATTAATGTAGTATTGCAAATGCTTTGTTTTGATCCATTATTGGATCTCAGTTTTCTCAAAGCTGTTTAATTGTTGAGAGCCACGAGACGTGGTTTTACAAACAGTTCAATATGCCCAAAGAACTTTTTTTTTTTTCAGTTTCATTGTGTTCCAAGAGCCATACAATGCATTTTTCTTAATGCTCTGATCCAAACTGTGGCATGTACCTGATGCCTCCAATGTTTTCTATCCTGTCCACATTCTGAAATTCATCGGATGGATCACATCAAGAAGCTTCCATTTCAAAATCCCTGGTTCGTGGAAGTCATGATAAGGGTTCTCCTACTGTTGGTGGCTTTATCCTACTGCATAAGAATGGTAGACATGAGAAAAAAACAGTGTTGATTGTGCATTCCCAACACGTCTTGAGAAGGAGGGTATGGCGTGTTTGTAACAGGGGTGGAAAGGGTTGTTTGGCTGGGCCCACTTCTTTAGACTCTGGACTGGGGGTGGCACACTTCATAGGCCAGATGGAAAAAATATACCAGGCAAATAGAGCAGAAATTCTATTGTTGTGGGTAATGACTTTCTGCAGGATTCATGCTGAGCATATGAAAGGCAATCCCCACCCCCGCCCTCCACAAGATACCCTCTCTCTTCCTCACTCTGTTGTTCTGTCTTGTCCCCTCCTCTCAACACAAATCTTACAAATTGCAGCGTACACAAACAAGTAGCCTGCCTAGTAATTCACTCGAGTATAAATAATGCAAACATCCCAAACACATATGTGGTTGAATTATATTAGTACCTATAGTGACTACATATAACTTTAAGCATAAGCAGGTGCTTTCCCTTCGGAGGTGGCATTAGAACTTGTTATTATTCCCTTACGCCCATGATGCAGTTTTCCTGGGCCGCAGCAAACAATTAGCGTCATTATGATTCTGGCTGACGATATTTCCACGCTGGCTTAATTAGGACTCCAGCCACAGAGGCTAACCATCAGTGGTTTGAGCACAGACTCCCACAACAGGTGACCATCTGCAGAGGGACACTAAATACAGGGTAGAATTAAATGGCACAGGGGGCATTCCAAGTTCATGTCACATGGCACTAAAATGTAATTTTGGTGAAATATAGTCATCAAATATGTTTGTACTGTTGAAGAATCTTTGCTTTGTTGAGGTCTATCAATAAAAGAAAGAAAATACCATAAATACGCAAGAAATACAAAATACGAATATAGTCTGGATTAAAAGACAGACAACCATGTTGGAATGAGTTGGGAAAGCTAATAATAAAACAAGAGAGCTCTTCAATGGCTGAAGTACCAACGCCACTGAGAGAAGCTCCATCATGAGCTTAAAACATCTCAGTGATGCCAATAAAAGAAAATAAATTATGGCTTCATAATCTTTTGTGGTATCTTGATTGCACAATATGGTAAGAATGGCACCATTTGAGCAGAGCACTGCCAATCAAAGCCAACTTCACCACAGATATGCACATTACCTCTACACAATACCCTTCTGTACAGCCCAACCCTTGTGACCTCCTTTCCTGTGATGAGTAAAAGAAAAGCACCAGAGGCAAGGAGGGTAGAGCTTGTCATTACATTAGGTGGGGTGTTTCTTTTGATTTGGTGGAAATAGTTTCTGCATTAATGGAGTCATTCTGTGGCTCGTCTCTTGCTTCAAAAGAGGGAAAAACAAAGGCTGCGGAATGATAGCCCTGAGCACTGTCCTCACATATAGACTAAACATTATTGTACAAAGCTGTGTACATGATAGAGAGGCATGTGTTACTATTCAAATGATATTCCTTTGCAATTCGAGCAAACTGTTTATAATGACGTCATTGATGGTAAAAAAAAACTGCATGAATATGAGTTGAATAACATGTAACAATCATATATTTACAATGTTTCAGCCTTAGATGCAACTTCACCTTGAAACATCAGAAAGCCTAGAACTGCTTTAGAGGATTGCAAATACTCATAATTACACAAAATCTTACATAATGGGAATCACATTAACAATGTTGTGTGCAAGATCACTGAGCAGTTATAGGTTGTCCAAGTTGCGTATCCCTTCAGAAGTTCTCCAGACTCACTGAACACTAAATCCATAACAAGTTGCCACAAAAAGTTCCACACTTGAATTGTCCCTTTGGTTTACTGTGTTGTTTACTTGAAGTTAACAGCACCCCAAGTCCTCTAATTGGAGGGTTTTTGAAATGCAAGGAAACAGATGAGCTCTGATGATAATCAAGCTGAAATTAGCACAGGGCTGCAGTCACAGGTGCTGAGCCCTCAGATGCACAAACGAGGGCGAGCAATGCTAACTGTATTGATTAGCCGCTAGCGCTTTGTGCCATACAATCAGCTTTCCATGCACCATTGGAATTAGCCACATCTGCACCCACTCCTCGGCTGCGCACCATGGTCAACTAATCATCATCACAAACCATTCAAACTTCTGGGAGAGGACTTTGATTACTGGGGAGAGAGGCGCCTTCGATTGCAGCAATTCTGTCAGTTTGCAGAGTTTGAAGAATGTCTTTGAGGATTAAGTTGTGAGATGTGTTTTTTCTGTTGTTTTTTTCCCATTACATAGTACACTTACATACTATCCTATAAATGTAGCATACATTTTTTTATTAAGAATTATTTGGGTCTTTATTTTGTAGTGCTACCTTTATTCCTGTCTTATTAAATCACTTCAAAATGAAAGTCTGGCAATACTTCACTTTCTCCCAGAGCCATCAATTTCTTTTTTTCATTAGCCATTTTGGTAACATCTCATAATTTAGTTTATTCTTTTCAAAACATTTCAAATATCGCTAGAACCAAGTTGCGCTAAAATTGCTACAATGCTATAGGTAACGAGTCATCTGTCACTCAATATGAGTCGCGTTCTGTGAAAAATGGAGATGGTACAGAAGGATGAAAAGAGACAAGGACCTCCTGAGAAAATGGGGGTCTGGGAAAGGACAACAGGGGTGTAATGAGTATTTTGATAGACATCAAGTTGGAGTCATGTTACATCAGTTGAGAGGCAGAGACAAAGAATGGCACATGAAACAACCAGGGGAAAGCAGATCTCACAACCCTGCTGCTCTGACTCAGATTTATTCCCTTTTCCCTCTTGTCTATAGCAGCACCTGCAAGATGCAGAGCAGTCCAAGTGCACATGCTGTTTTTAACGACTATACAAGGATGACAGCAACAGACAGTAGCGGTGGGACTAGGCGACAAGAGATGGTGAAACACGAGATCCTGCCATCTCCCCAGTGTACAAACAAGACATGGCTGCAAAGGAAGAGTGTGTACTCTACCAAAACTCTCTCCCTCTTTTTCTTGTGTTACCAAGTGTCTGGCCGATGCTTATCACCCACTGTCAAGATAGCTTTCACTATGTCGTGAGGACACAAGGACAAACACAGAGGATGGAGGGAAATCAGGAAGAAAGGTATAAATGTTCCCTTTGAAGGTCCTGAAAGACGCTCATACCACACAGACGCCCAGGGGTGTGAGATCTGCACTAAATAACAATGGGTCAATTAACTACATATTGAGAAATGGTTGCTTAAGTACTAATGAGTATAATCAAATCAGTATGCAGTACCCCCAAAGGCCTTTTTAGGGTCTTGAAGCTCATTGATTGCTGTTTCGTGTGATTCACACTTGGCAGGTTTGGAGTATTGCAGTTGGAAAAGGTATTTTTTAAGCATTACCTGGTTAATTTTCAACTAAGATACACAACTGTAAACTGTGATGGATGTTTACAGTGGACAGTGTGTGCTCTTGTCTTCTTAGTCTAAATAAGTTTAACCGGGTGTTTGTTTAAACCCGGACTGAACGGCCGATTGCTTGACTTCTTTGACTTGATTCCTTTAAGCAATGCTTCTGTGACTCGAGATCATATTGTCGTGTTCCTATCACCAACATTTTTCTATATATTTCTTTATTTTTAGAGGTCAGGCTTGTTCTCTATCTGCACTTAATAGAATAGTACCAGTACATGAACAACTCATACACTCCTTGTGTCTCTTCATAAACTCTCTGATGCTCAGGGATCTTAAAACTTTCATCTCCGTGTTTTAACAGTACTATTTTAGGTCATGTTTGTAATGATGAATATGTAAATGCTCAGTGTTTGTTCTGATAATTCTCATGTGCTTCCATAGTTGGTGGTGGGAAATCCACAGAGGACTGGGAGTAACCCCATTAGCGCACTGCTGGATAACCATGCACAGGCCCAGGGGAGGTCATTATGAAGGAGCTGTTTGCTATCTTCATATCAGTAATTAACATATTCAATGCTGACAACTTCTCTCAGCATTTAACCTAGATCTATTTCAACCACTCTTTATAACAGACACAAAACAACAAGAATCCCAGAGAAAGACAAAATAATTTATAATGGTGATGAAAACATCACCTACATTCCAAAGATGACAATTTAAGTCAACAGGTTGAAATTGAAAAAAACAAATGGGCAATACAAAACAAAGGTTTTTCTCCTTTATTTAAATAATAAAAAAAAAAGATCCAGTTCCTGTTCAGGACCTTTGTGACCATTTAGAAGGGGTGTTGGGTTAGAATTGCAGGAAAATGAGACAGGAACCAGCTGTAGAAATCAGTTTACACTTGATGGCTCCATATTTACACGTGAAGAAAGCATGAATAAAGAACAATTCACTCCCGGGGTTCTGCCTCTGCTTTCATTTCATGCACAAAGAGAATGAAAGGAAAGAGGAAAGAAAAAACCCTGTGAGAGGAATGACAACACAGCAGAGGAATGTTTGATATACACTTGGACTCTGAAGGTAGAGTGTAAAGCCAAACGTGTGTATCTGTGTTTGTGATAAAACAGGTACGAGTCTTTCATCTGAAGGAAAATAGAGAGGAAGGGCTGATCTTCCAGTGCAATCATTCTGTTTCATTCAGTTTTTTAATTCGAGAGAACCACAAACAACAATTTCTCCCAGTTCCCTTCAGCTACCCTGTTTGTCTCCATCCTTTGATAACATCATTTTGATTTGGAGACAGTCATTTTTTTTTATCTGCATTCTTTTGAAAATTGCAGGAATTCATTGGAGGGAACAGGTGGGGAACAGGTGGGAAACTGGTCGCCTCTCTTTGTGGAATTGCTGTAAGTTGATTCTCAGCCAGTGTTTAACTCAGCTACAGGGAGGCAATGGGCGAATGTTCAAACACATGCCAGCTTTGCTTCAGGGCCTTGCCTCATCCTTCGATATGTCAATCGCTTGCCAAGTGGTTCATAGACTGTGAGAACACACAAGTTTGATTTTTATGGGCTGATAGCCAGATCTCTAAATAGACAAGCAGCAGCACTTTTTGCTTCGGTGTATTCAATCATATTATTAGGTTGACAATACAGTAGCAAAGGGATATTTCTCATTAAAGTGTATATCGGGATGAGGGGACTACAGTTGGAAGCAGAGTCAAATTTCAGAGAGGCTTCTAGTTTGGTCGCCCTATTTATTCTAGTCACTGTATTGGAAGGTCTGTAGAGGTCTATTGTATCATAAAAATTGCTTAAAAAAACAATTGCAAAAAGTTAATTTAATTTAATTATTTTACATTTTTGTCAAATCAAGAATTCCTATCACACATTTACCAATTAATTCTGCTGTAATAATTAAGGACAAGGTTTCACCTAACAATAAATAGGCCTACCAGGCTTATTTTCTCAAATCAGGTGCCAAACTGCTCAAATGCTGTTGACCAGAGAGAGTTGTTACTTTAGTTTGACGTCAGTGTTCCTGTTTGTGTTTTCAGCAACAAGCTATTAATGTGCACTTATTGCTCACACAGCCATATTAAAATTGTTTTTAAGATGTGATTAGGCTTTGCTAATGCAAATGCTGCTTCTAGTTCATATCAGAAGCTTTCCACTGTCAGGAGGCTCTTATCGTGAAGCAGAAAATGCAGTGTTGCCTCTAAGTTATTGACATTTCCTCAGTGGATTAGTTAAGGGTATTGCAGAAACAGAGGAAGTGAGGTTTGTGTTACACCATGCAGTCTGTGTTGTTTGTGAGAAACACCTACAACACGTCACCAGACGTCGCCTTGCACCTTGTCATACTTTCCTGTAGAGAACCATTTGCAACACTTGAATGGACATGGTTGCTTAGCTCACCCGTGTCAAAAAATAGAATTCATGTGATTGCTGCGTGAAGCAAAGTGTAGGTCAAGAGGAGCAGGTCATAATGACCTTTAGCAATGAGGGGCTTGTCTAACATGCTGTGCACTGACTAATGTTGTCTCTCTCAGCTGGTCAGTAAGTGATGGTCTTTATAAACACTCTGGCTGGATTTAACTTTGGTGCTTGGCCTCTTTGTTCACGCACACAGCATTAAATCCTGATAAAAAATGTGCAGAATCACACCTCCTTTTGAATTCTATCTTTGTATGCATGCACTTGTTGCAATAACAAGTACGAAATATTGACAAGAAGTCCGGCACCCTATTGTTGTCTGGTAATGTAAAACAGCAACAGTTGCCAGGGCTGCCTGCCGTTCATGGTGTAATGAGCCCGGGCCCTGATAAACATAAGGTACCAGCTGGTCAGTACCCGTTTCCTCAGAGGCAATTTGCAGATGGAAAAATGCTTTCATGCTCCACACTGACATGCAAGCACACACATGCATAACAGTATGAAAGAGCCCGAGGCTGCTTCAATACATCCAGACCAGGGAGAGCACTTTTGAAGTTGTGCAGGTCTGAGATGTTAATGTTTTCCAGGTTGAGTTTGGGTGTAACTTTGCTAGCCTGAAGTACATTGCATGGTCTGGATGATTCTGTACCTGATCCAAAGGATTCTGGTGCTCATGGAGGGCCCAGGGGATGAGGGGAAGCAGACAAAGTTATGAAGGGAGGAAAGGCGAAGATGAATGAGTTCAGCTGGAGTTAGAGACATCCTAGTTTTCTAATCTTCCGGTGAAGTGTTTTTGAATTTTAAGTTTTCACATATCTTTTCTCTTTCATGATTCAAAACTAGTTTGACGGGGTGTGAACTGATAACTTCCCTGAGCTCTTGGGGATCAAAACGTAACTTTGCTCCCTGGAGTTGCTGTACAGGTGCACGGCAAAAGTTGCATATTAACAAAAGAGACAACTGCTGACTGTTTCTTGAGGGATTCAAACAGAGCTGTGGGGCATTGCAGCCTTTCATTAGAATGCTGATCCAGTCAAAATGCCAGCCTGGAAAACACAAACTTGGTGAAAGAGAAGAGGCTTGCCTTGTCAGGAATTTACGTTGATACACCAAAGAAGAGGGCAGGCTCTCCTCTGTTTGCTTTTTTCATTCTCCCGCTCTCCTTTTCTCTCTCTGTCCTCAATTGTTCTGCTCTGTGGCTTTATCAGCATTTTCCCTCCATTTAAAAGCGTGGGATTATGCAAGAGAAGCAGCATCAAATGATAGGTAACTCAACCCCCCCCACACACACACACGCACACACACACACACACACTCTCCCCCTTTGCCTGAACACCACCCCCTGTCTTTGTCTTTAAGTCTCCTGGATGCTGGGCATGTACATTTGTGAAGCCTGTAAAAACACAACTCAACAGTCAAGTCACTCACTGACAGGGAGCGCTGTCAGCACACAGACACACACACACACACACACACACACAAACAAACACATAATGTAGGGACTACTGTATATTTTCATACATTTGACCTTGACTTCAAAAACCATCATGTGTTTGTGTGTGTATATGTGGGTGAGCTGATACATAATGGAATGTCTCTAAGCCGCCACAGCGCCTTCAGGATGCAATTGTCAGTTTCGGTGTGAAGCTGCAGCGCTGGAGCTTTAGTGTGGTGAGGCTCCTGTACGTGAAAGCTGGGATGAAGTCAGCAGTTGGTCATGATGCTCTGCACTGCTTTTCTTTGAATGGCAGCTGCAATAAAACCCTATAGATATTAGTTTTTTCTTTGTTGTTGGTAAAATTGAAAGAATTCAGCATTCATGAAAGCATTTTATCAGTTGACTTTTGAAAACATTTATGCTGAGAATTTGTGTTAATGCTGCGCTCTCCCAGCTTACTGATTCTTGTATCCGATTTAAAACGTTCTAAAACAATGTACAGAGACACATTGCACACAGATACACATTTTGTGCAAGGATGGACCAAATGAACAAGATCGTGAATTGTTCTTTTCAGCTGAGACTGAAGTCTTGCAACAGAGGCACCACTTGAGCAGTCGGTAAACAACAATTCTGGAAATGATTGCCACTGCAGGATGTCCTCTCACAGGATTATCTGAAGGAGACGATCAAAAGGAAACCTTTCTAACTTCTGCGGAGACGAAACTTGTGTGGATAAGGTAAAGTTGTTTTTATTGACAGCGCGACTCTTATGTGCAGTGCCCCAGAAACTTGTCTGATGCCGTCAAGCCAAAGCACATTGATTATTGGGTGTCAGTGAGTGAACTATCTCTGAACCTTTGTGTCTCATCTGAGGCGTTGGAGTCGTCTTTGGAGTCATTGTGCTCTTTCTGTTGTCTACGGGAACTCACACTGTCCTTTTGGTTGATGAAATCTTTCGATCTGTGCCCTTTTTGAAGGATGTGGTTCAATACATTATGCTTCCAGGCTGATCCTTGGATAAAGCTGCTGGACTTTTCTGTGCCTTGTAGCTTATAGAACCAACAAAACCAGTACTTTTCATATATGTTTCATAGATGGATAAATGATTCATTTGAATAACCCTGAGTTACTTCATCATTGATCTTTTTCCTGATATGGCGATAAAAACATCCTGTGTAGAGTTCCCATTACACAATCCGTGTCTGCTCCCCCTGACAGCATTTCCTGGCATCTGTGTGTTAATCAGTGATTGCTTGAATCTATTAGTGAGCCAACGCAGGACCTTTTGCTTCATCGACAGACCTGTTGTTTAGCCCACTGGTTCGGCAATAATCCATTAAACACTTTGTTTACATTGCCTATGTAAATAACCCCCTCTTACATCATATGCGAGCAGCGATTTATTTTGCCTCATTTAATAATGCTGTTAAACTTTTACTGTGCAATGAAAAGACTGTACTCACAGCTATTAGGGGCAGTGCAGGAAACCAAGTGTGCTGTGATTTGCACCACATTATCGCCTCGGATGAATTTTACCTTTAACATAATGGCCCAAAGTGGTGGACAAATTAATACTGTGGGTTAAGATACATTTGGTGTCAATTTTCATTTACAGTTTGTATGTCCATGCGCACAATATTTGTCTTTGTGAGTGAGTTGGATTTTGAACACATAATTTTAGCTCTTTCCATTAAATATGAAAAAGTGCATCCTAGCACAACATCTATAAGAGAGATGCACGACCACGAGCGGCGCTTAATGAAATCCCTGAGTTGACTCCTGTGCAGAGCCGAGTGATAAAACATCACATCCTCTTTTCATGCGTGAGTGTCACCCCGCATTACACCTCAGTGGCTGCACAGCAAACCAAACAGGCTCGAGTAATGCTTTGCAGGCTGCCAACTAATCTGCCCAGCAACATCTTACCCAAGGCATGACAGATAAGCAGGGGAGAAGCGTTGGTGAATGGGCGAGTGGGCGTGAGGGAGATGTTCAGGGCATGGAGGATGGGGAAAGTGTATAAAGGGATGCGCAGGTCTGTGGCATGTGGCACTGATGGGAGAATAAAGGAGTCGTGTGCATCCTGGACACAGGTCTGAACTGGATCTAGGAAGCAGATGTGCATTCTTGGAGTTTCCTGGACATGCACTCTGGCTTATGCATGTCAGGGCTACATGTGGGTAAAGAAATTTGTGGAACGAATGGATAAGACAACATACAGCTTGATGGAGAAATACTCAATAATCTCCTTTTTGACAGTAATAAATTCACAAATATATCAAATCTAGCAAATGTATTTATGTGATAACTGTAGGTATCAGCAATATAAGTGCTCCATCACACCAGAGAGTGGCACAGTGAAATTTATCCTCAAGGTCTCACAAAAAGGTGCTGCTGGAAACTTGGTGAAGTGACTGTGTGTCATGTGACACAGTTTTTATCACTCTGAACTCTCCAATGCACTTTGTTGCCTTAACCCATGAAGTCCAAATGCAGCATGCATGTATCTCCCTTCAGGAGCAGGTGCATCGCCTGTGTGCTTCTGCCTTGAGAGCCAGATGGTATGTATGTACATATATTAATGATGTCATTAACAAGTCACATGATCATTGAAATATATTGTGATTTGCTCAAATGAATGCCTGGAAAGCAAATTGCAAAGTGGGTAATGTGTTTTAGTTTTAGCCCACAACAAACATTTTGGAAGTTACGGGTCTGACAAAGGCCATAGTGAAGGGAGCTATATTAAACCAAAGTAGTAGTGAGAACAATAATGCAATTAACTTCTAAGATATAGTCACAGACTTCAGAGTCTCTGATGACTTGGCTCAGGGTGAGAGACATGTTGGCGAAGGAGCAGGTACAGGTCAATTAAATATTCATATGGGCCTCGGATGAAGAAAACAAGATGAAATACTGATACCACCTGATATCATAAAACTTGCTTTTGTTTGTACATCACAGATCATCTGATTTGTTTTTAACAACTCTGAACAGAAACGAAATGCTGACAAATGTTTGTGATTGTCATGATTTAGGTCAGATTTTGAAATGCTCATGTTTCTTAATGGTCACCTACATCCTCTCAGAGCAGATCATCAAAGTTGTGACTCAACTGTCATCAAGTTACTTTGCCTCTGTATATGAATCCATTTGTCATGGTGATATTACTGATTTACATTAGGGAGATTCACAAGACAAAACATCTGATGCCTGATCATACTTCAAAACCCAATGGATTAAATCCTTCACTGAAGTAAAGATAAATTGCTTGACCTTCTCAATCTTAGGCAGAAGCGTTGAAGCACCTGGTCGAAGAAACTAAATACAGTCTTTACACTGGACTGTCAGACCCTGGACAAGAGAAGTGAGCGGATGGGGATGGCAGACAGTGGGGGTGAGAAAGGGATAGAGCATGTGGGGGCATGCAGTTGGTTCAGCCACGATAAGGGAAGCCAGTGCTGTAAGAGACAGACTATAAGAGAGATAAAGACCTATGATGACTTATTTCATAAAGGACCGACTGAGAGGAGGGAGAATCCATGAACACACACACACACATACACAGATTGATTTGGGTGAGCTGTTGAAAGAGAGCAGAGGGTGAAAGAGAGAGAAGATGAGGTGTGGGGGTGATGGACGCTCATGGTGGATGTCCACATTATTGTCCTGGCAGCGCAATCTCCTCCAATCTTGGCAGTGCGTAATGGAGGCCCGTGAGATACCAGGTGCTGTTCCATTCTCCATTTGAAAAGGCAGGACCACATGCCAGAATGAATTGGATGAACCTTTTATTGTTTGGCCTGCTCTCGGCTGGGTTACCGCTGTAGGGCCCCGCTGTTTGCAAAAAGCCTAAAGGACAAACACGAGGCAAACAGGAAACATCTCCATGTCTGTCCTGACACACAGTATATTGTTGAGAGCAAAAAAGACATTACACATTGACCGAAGTGCCTCGGCTGTCAGCTTTTTAATTTATCTGCATTCATTTGCAAAGGGCTGTTAAAAGAGATTAGCCAAAATGTCATCTGGATCAAAAACATACCAACAAAAAGTAGCTCTGTTTGTGTTTTCTGTGGAGAATTGTTGACGTGTGTGTCAAAAGGAACCAGTTGCACTGTAACAGTGCATGGCGACAGAAGTTAGAGCTGTCTGTACCGGAAGCCACAAAATATTGGCCGTTGCCCCACAGGCTTATTTGTTTTTAGATGATTGCCGATGGGCTCAGAGATTGCCTTGTGTCACACTTCGCTGTAGTGATGTTGCTGTGCTCAGAAAAGCTCCACCATTACTCTTGTGACCAAAGTAATATAGTTTGTCCAGAGTAACATTCATTCGTCAAGAACACATGTAGATGGTTCTTAATTTGGCTCTTCATTTGGCAGTGTGAATGACAGAGTGATTACCAGCTCTTCATCACTTACACTGATTGCAAGCGTGTCTGGTCTCACCCCCAACTCACACACACGCACGGACACACACACACACGCACGGACACACAACCTCACACAAATGCTCGCGACACACACACACACACAGTGAGACAAATAAAAAGGGCTGAGTGAAGCGGTTGGTAGTTGGTGGGGGGGCTGTTGTGGTACACAGGGACTGGAGATCATCAGATTAATAACCTTCTGTTTTATTAAGAAAACAGCATTATTGTATTTGATCATTTGAGCGTGACAAAACAAGCCAATACACTGACTGCCACAGAGCTGATTAGTGTCCATTATGTTTGTTTGGAGGACTTTGGTCAGGCCCAAAAGGATTAGGGCTGATTTAGGGTCTCAAAAGGGGGATTTGGGAGGAGTGTGTGTGTCTGTGTGTGTGTGTTTGTGTTTGTGTGCGTACAGAAACTGTTGCTGTGAAAGTGCGAAGCAAACACTTTGACTCTTTAGAACAAGACCCAGAACAGGGAGCGTGTTGCCTTGTTGCCTGGTGACTACGTTGCTAGCCGCATGGGCAGTACAATAGGATAATGAAATCTCTTGCTGTTCCAACTCTCCAGGCTACAGCACAAACAGAGGAGTGGAAGAAATACACTTCAGTTCATTGTAGCCGTTGGATTATGGATCACTTAATAATGCCTTTTCTTTGTGAGGGAATTGCAGCTCGGGACATTATACGTGAAGAATGAGGGAGTTGTTCCCAATGAAACCTCTTCCATTGAGATTAAAGCTGTCACTTGTTTAGCATGTTGTACATGTTATGATGTGGACGATCTTGATCAGAGCGCAAATACGTGTTGGAGGAAGAAAAGAAGCTTTATTGTCACCATAGCAGCTCTGCAGTGCCAGAGGCCATGCTGAAGAGGGTTTGCAGCATATGATCAGCATGTGAGGACGGCCTCCTCTCTGTTCTCACCTGAGGCCTATGGGAGAAGGCAGGGCACCTCAATGAAGGTGTGAGGAGAATCTATTACAGCCACTGTCATGTTCCTTCTCAGCGACAAGCATAGATTCCCTGCCCTCTGCTTCCTCCTCTTCCTCACGGGTCTTCACATATTTCCACCTATTTAATCTTACCTTTCCTCTCCTAAATCCTCTTTACTTCTGCCCACATTCTTTTTTGTTCTTTTTTCCCCCCTCCTAGCCTGTGGTGTCTTCATGTCTCATGTCACTTTTCTTTCAGCGCTCTCTGCCAGGTCTTAAGTATTGAATCATGTGTTTTAGACGTGGGATTAAAGCCTTGCAGTTCGGGCTCCGGGAAACCCAATTCAGTGCAAAAAACATGCCATCTTCACAAATACTGTGAGCAGGAACACAACAGCTACAAGAGAAAGAACATTATTACCTACGAGCAGGTCTGCAGGCTCGACAACAGAAGGGACAGCAGATAGAGGGTGAAACAAAGATGGATAGCTCGTCATGTTTGGAAGAGTTGAGGGGGAAGAGGGTGTGTGTCTTTTTAGTTGTGTGTGTGTGTGTGTGCATTTAAAAGTACACTCCCTGTGCTTCTAATTAGCTGATGTGTTCATTAGCTCTGTCAAGAGATTAGGCGTTCAGTCAATCAGGGTGACAGCCTGAAACACGGCGGTTACTGTTTCCTTCTCTTGTGATTACACTAATGTTTGACTTTTCCGACAAATGCCGGAATGTTCCTGTGATCATCTTTGCTGCTTCACTGTTTCCCACTACTCACCATTCTTTCAAAAAATAATAATGAATAAAAGGTCAGGGCTTAAAAAATCACTGTTTTCCTCTTTAACTTCTCTAATGTCACCATGTTGGCTTCTCTTTCATTTTTACAAAAGCCCACACAGCATTGTTTCCTTCCCACACATCATTCATAACCTTGAGCAAACCAGGGAGAAGTAAGAGACTCCGACCACTTAAATTCAAAAGAGGAATTTTTTCAGTAGGAAGAAAAAAAAGAGATGTGACCCTCATGTATCCATGGTTACCTTGGCTTTATTGCTGTTTGTCTTGGGCAGCAGATGCAATAAAAGAGCTGGGAGAGAAATGACCGGGCAAGTACTGTCATAGCAGAAGAGGGTACCACATGCAGGTGTTCACAGGGCATCAGGAGGTGGGAATTGACCCGAAACGTTCTCTGCTCTCCTTGATTTTCATAGCTATCCAGTTCATGTGAGTCTCATTAGCCATGATTGGACGACCCCTGGATGTGCCGGCACAGGACATCAAATTTAGGTTTTCCAATTAAGAGTGAGAACCATAGGACTTCAGGTATGCTATTTAAAAAAAAAAAAAAGGCCAAATGGAGAATTCCATGTCTCTCACAGCAGGGTTGATCAGCTTGGCTTCATAATAATGAATAATGAAACATGGATGTAGCCATTCATGCATTTACAAAACGAACAGGAGAGGGAAAAGTGAATTAAGGGAGGAGGGGGGGGGGGTATGTGTTGAGATAAAAAATACCTGCATGCAATCCATTTTCAGGAATGCTTGACACCACACATTTTATTAGCCATTTACTCTCCTGTTTGGCAGTGCACAAGGAAAATAATTATCATTCCCACCTTCGATAATATTCTTCGTCATCTCTTCTTGTAATTGTACCTCTGCTGAGGGCCTGAGTATTAAATTAAAAATAAGACAGGAATGCATTCACACTTCTGTGGTCCTGGTGGGACAGATTGGAGGAAGAAGGAGGCACATTATCTCCTGTGGTGTGACCACCTCAGGTAGATGGCCCACTGGGGCTCAGGATAGATGCTGATATTCACATACACAAGCACACACAGACACGCACACACAGACACATACACACACACACACACACACACACACACACACACACACACACACACACATACACACACACACACACACACACACACACATGGGTTTGGCCATAGAAGCACTCAGATGTTGCTTGCCACTGAAATTACACTGTTCAGAAGAGACATTTTGAGGGGAAGCTGAGAGGAAGGGTTTGCGGAGGTTGAAAGATAGATAAGAACTTTCCTTTCTGCGTGACTATAAATGATGGATAAACCACTGGACCCCCACCTAATCTCACCCTACACATACACACACAGACATGCAGACTCAAACACACAGGTTGTGTTCCACCTTGCTCAAGTTATGTGAGGTTAAATTTGTGCTAATTTTGTCCTATGATGTGTCACTTTTGAGTTGTACATTGCTGTGGTTTGTGAAGATCTCACTCCAGCTGCCGCTTGTCATTGACATTTGGGAAATTCTGAAACGATAGATGAATAGTGATAGCATAGACAACAGGGAATATGCCAAAAAAGAGGGAACAAGTAAATGTCGAGTAAAAAGTAAAAAGTCCACTCTGATGGAAAGGCAGGTTCACGCGATTGACGTAGTGACACACGAAAGCCTCTCCTGTCACAATCGTATGCGAGCTAGTTATTGTTCTGGCGCTGGCTCATCAGGGAGAGTGTTGCCTTTTGGGAAGGACACCCATGGGAGCTGCAGGAGAAAGCAGGATGATGACACACACGGTGCACATCATTCAGGCACACCCCCCTGGGGCCAATGACTTCCTGATGTCTCACCAACAACTGACAAGCCATCTAATCCACATTGTGGAAATTGCTGTCCAGTATTGACCTTTGATATTCTTTAATTAGAAGGGGTAGGATCTCAGTGTCAAAATGAAAAGCGTTCAGACCTTAAACCAATGTTGAAAAATAATTATCACACAAAGACTATTGTCATGAGTGTCATCACAGACTATCCAATAGCTTTCATATTGGATCTTTGGCAACAGATATCAACACTTCTTTGAATCCAATGTGGAAAAACACAAATAGAGAATTCATTTAGCACAATTTGTATTGGGAGTGATCGAAATGATCACATTTTTGTATCAAGAATTTATATTTTTTAAAGAAGGTATTTCACCCTCAGTTTACAATGAAATGGAAATGTAGAGAGTGCAGGACTCTACTGAGAAGAAATGTTGCACCATTTCAGAATTCATGTTATATTGACCCAGAAACCTTTAAGTGAATTTAAAAAGAAAGCTGAATCTTTCATCAGATTCCTTCAAAGTGGAGTAAGTAGACTTCAGATGACATTTGGCTTTGGTGTCCTACCTGCACATTTAAAGCTGGTTGTTGAACTCTTGATGATGCAATCCTTTGTAGTTCTGGTTAACTCTCCCTTCCTTTAACACCTCTTCAAAGAGCGAATTTTTTTAAAATGCAGTTGCTTATATTTATTGACCACTGTAGGATGTAGGAAACAAACAGGACCTAATCTTAGGAACTGTGAACTCCTGAAACTGCTCCCCTGAACCAATACCTTTAGTATCATATAAGAAAAATATCAGCCAACACCATGGCTGAGTATTTCCACCTTGGACCTGCAGTGAAACAATGACAGTCTCCAAAACCGGATGCAGGCAGCAAGGTTTTCATACATACATATACTTAAAGGGATAGCTCACCCATAAATGAAAATTCACTCATTATCTAGTCCCCACTATGCTAATGGTGGGGTAGGTGTGTTTGAGTCCACAAAACGCTTTTGGAGATTTAGGGTTAAACAGTGTAGCAGCCGAATCCAATACAGTTGAAGACATTAGTGACCCCACTTTAGACGTATTAAGAAAACTGAAAAAACACAACATACCTCTATCCTGCTTGTGTGGTGTCATCAAAGTATCCACAAGCCCGACATTCACATTCAACTAGCTTTTTGATAACCTAGGCAAGCTTAGGGCCATTGTCATCATTAGCACATTAGCGTATTGTTTCTTACATAGAGGAACCACAACAAATCGCGGGAGTTGTTTTTTTCCAGAGTTTTAAAACATGTAAACATGCCAGATACCCAAATTAACTTGTAGAAGCACGACAAAAGTGGAATTTTCATAATATGTCCCCTTTAATATCAAGGTGTAGAGGTAGGCTTTCAGGGGTTTAATCAGGATAAGGAAAGGAACTTTCACACCACTGATAACTGCAGTAGTCTGCAGCATCTATCTTGATATGTTCTTCCGCAAGTTGCTTATGACAATGCAACAATTATCAAGACTAACGTCTTGCCATTTCTCAGTCTGAAGGAGTGTTCAACAAATTGGAGTGGAAAAGTGTTAGTCCAATTATTTAGCAGAGTCTGAGCAGGTGCCATTACCAGGGACTGCATTGATCGCTTCAGTTCTCTTGCAGATATCAAATCAGACAAACACCGGTGTAGCAGGCATACAAATGAGCTAATGAAATGTGTTGGCGCATCAAAATGTTTTAGTCTGAAGAATAGCAGAAGCTACACAAAAATCCCTTGGGTCAACCCAAATAAGATTTTATTATTGATTGACCCGGAGAACAATGGGTATTTTGCATTCAAATGAAACTAAGGGGGGAGAGTGAACGATATAAGATGCTCTAAAAACCTCTCTTGATTCATTAAAAGTGTCTTCAACAAGAGAAATAGAGGCAGTATTAATGTGTGTGCGTGTATGTGTGCATGTGAGGCACAGCTGAGTGATTGTCTCCTCGTCTCTGAGGGGTAGTTAGAGCTTGGATGGCCTGTCGTTGCTCTACAGGCCTCTTCAGCCCTGGGACCTGGCTGGCTGTGTCATCAGAGTCACAGAGCTCCGTCTGTGGGGAGAAAAACATGCCGTGGACCTCTTCCTGTGGAGCCCTAAGGGGTCACTCTCAAATAATCAGCCTGTCAGACTGTGCTCTATGTTTCATTCTCCCCATTGATGTTTTCACATATCTCTCTTACACATTCCCCTTTTCATTTCCTTTCCTTTCCATTCTTTTTTGAGGTGTGAGGAGTTTTCTTTTCTTTTATCTGCTTTCCTGTCCTTTCCTCTGTTCTTCCTTCCATAACCTGTACTGTTTCTATCTGCTGCTTTCCTTCTCTCTCCATTTCCCTCCATTGCTTCCTTTCCAATCTTGACTCCTTAAATCCCTCCTTTCCCCTTTGCCTCTCTAAATTTCCCGTCTACTTTCCTGCGTTTTTGATTTGAGCCATCATCAGTAAATCACACCACATCTGCTGCTCCAGCTATTTTACCGTGAGTCGTATTATGGTCCACTGTCACACCAGTGGTTATAACAAACCTTGTCTTTCCATCCTTCGCTCCCTCGTGTTCTCTTTTTCCATCTGTCCTCATACTTGTCATTGATTTTCCACAGCTAGAAGCATGAAGCCTATCAATATTTCTTGCTGAAGAATGAAATCAATCGACAACACCCCTCCATGAGTGGTTAAAAATGTGAGTCCACTGGTCTATTATTAAAAAGCCAGTAGCGAGAATTCACCCACCCATCTCCCTGTGTTCTGCTTGAGCCTACGTTCACTAATGGCTGCCCCATAACCCACCTCGATATACTTGATCGATCCACCGCCTTACGTGCTTAAAGAGGCAATCTACTAGGGGAGGAAGTGCTGTACCCATCAATGTGTCATCGATACAAATGATATACTCTGCATAAGGTTTCAAGAAACTTCGGCATCAGTCAAGTAAGCTTAACATAAACAGATAAAATATTTGGCTGGCTATGTATTACTTCCATCCATGTTTTCAACCTGTCCGTCCCACATGCCTCCAGGTCTTTACAAAATAGTTTTTTCAGTTTTTGTTCACAGTGACTCACGGTAAAAAGTTCAGGCTGGGTTTTTTCAGTGTGGGCCGTTCGGGCTCTCTCTGTGTCTGCACGGGTTTTCTCTGTGTGGCCAGGCCAATCTCACAAAGTCCAAAGATATACAGACTGGGGTTAGATAGATAGGTTTGGCCTTGTGATGGGCTGGTGACCTGTTCTGGGTGTTTACCATGCCTCCCGCCCAATGTCTGCTTGCATTGGTTCCATCTCTCACACGACCCTGAAAGAAGAAATAGTATACCTAATAGATGGGTGGTTTGTGAGAGATTGTGGTTGTTCTTCTAGCTGCATGGTCGTAGCATTTTCTTCTTCAATTCTGTCCAACCATACAGAGAAAAGAAAGTCCTTATGCCATAAGACTGAGGACGCCTGTTGTTTAGCATCAACTTCTCAACTGTTTGTTATCATCAACCATCACTCCCTGTACTTCCATTTGCCAGCGCCATTAGTCCCTCTACTACCAACCCATGGTGTAGCTGCAGTGGAGTAGTTTCATTTAGTGTTTCCAACCTAGTAATGGCATTGTATGTGGCTCTAATGGCGATGAACACCCGGGTCGAACTCAATGGCCGGCTGTTATATTTGTTCCACACAGCTATCAGTGAACAGTGTGGCCCTCCAACCTGGATAGCAGAAGCCTGTACATTTAAGGTTACATTGTATGGTAGGTGCTGTACATGAGCAGCATGGGCCAGCATTTCCTCTCTGATCCCTGACAGTAGAGATAGTTGTGTGTTTGTGTGTGTTTGCATGTCTTGACAGGAAGACGTGGATGTGGCGTCTTCTTTATACATGTATGAATGTTATTTTCTGACCAGGAAACATTTCCTCTATGCAAGTTCTGGAAATCAACCTGACATCAGCATGAGACTCAGAAGCAGACACTTTGCAAAGCCCACCCCCCCTCACCCTCTTCCTTTATGCTCCAACCTGTCCTTCACCTACAGTATATTCTCATCATGGGCGCTGTCTCAGCTAATGCAGGAATCTGGAGCTCGCCAGCCTGTGAGTCAGCCATAGTAACGTCTTCCATCACCACCATCATCATCATTAAAGCATCAATGCACGAGGTGTTTAAACCAAATGTGAGTTCACGAATCGATTGACAACTGTGAGCTCCTATACCTGACTTTAGACTCTTATTGATTATCTGTATGAGGCTTACTCAAAACCTTGCTGCTCTCCTGCCAGGCTAGAAATATTTTCTAGTGTGTGTGTGAGTGTGTGTGTGCGTGAGTGCGTGCCGACCAAAAAACTGACTGAAAGCAATGCATCCTAAATTGCTGAAATGCAATTGTTTGAGTCACACTGTGCAATCCTGGATTTGCTTTGGGTGAATATTAAGCCTCATTAAAATGTGTCAGACGTTTTTGTGCCCCAACCCTTTGGACAGATGGCATGGTCCACCATTAGAATGTTATTAAACTAATTATCAGGGCAGCACCCACACCCCCACCTTTTAATTATTTCCCATCACACACTTTACCCTTCTCTGCGTGGGTGCCTGGAGGGGAAAAGGCCAAAGCGGCAGATTTGCCAGACAGAATCAACAGGACACCTCAGGGAGCTTCTTCCGCACTGGAGAGAGCACAGAGGGGTGGATGGGATGGATGATGAGGGGAACAGGAAGTAAGAAGGTATCGGCCATCTGGTTGACCTTCTACATACCGCTATCAATAATCAAGAAGTTCACAAATGGAACCTAGGTTCTGCTGTCCACCGGAGAACAGGGAGGTTAGTGTGATGATAACCCATGTCATTAACTCAGCTTAAATGAAATAAGCAGACATTTAGTAAAAGACAAGACCCCCCCCTCCACACACACACACACTTTGCAAAGGTTATTTGAAAATTATGAATATACTCATATGCAATCCATCACTACAATGGAAACAGGAATAATTGGGCCGAATGCTGTGCATGTCAGCAACACAGCATGAGATATGAGAATGATCTATGAGTTTTCTTAATGTTTCCTGCTGAGGAGAGCTGCCAGGCTAAGAATGCGTAAACACCTTCATATAAACAAATGGGGAGGCTGTGAAATAATAGAAGGAAAGAAGCTCCTGTCAAAATGACATGTCACACACAGACAAACTGACAGCTGACATTTCATGCCGCAGTCAACAATCAAGTCATTGTTCATTAGCTGCACAAGGCTGAGTAAAAGGAAAAAACTGTTTTCATAATGGAATTGACACCAACACACACTCATTTGTAAACCCATGCATGGGAACACAGACGTACAGAATGCTTCAACCTCTGAGGCCGACCCCAGACTGGGGATCCCCAACTCCCAGTCTCCCCATTCCCCCCAGGCCTCCAGGCGATAGCATGTGCAGTGAACTCATTCCGGAGCAAAGACAGAAGGGAGGTCTGCCACACATCCAGACGGCTCTGCATCCCTTAATGAATGTGGCATTTAGCTGTTATTTACATGGCATGCATGATCCAAAGTTAGCATGCCAAACACTAAGCTTCAGATTAAACAAAGCTTAGCAATTACACAAATCTATCATGCAAAGATTAGCTGCAGGTGACCCGTGCAGCTTAGCCAAGACATCCCCTTAGTCCTGGTTCCCACCCCCAAACTTTCATTAAAATGTTACACACACAAGTTATTTACATAGCAGTGAAGCGAAACACAGTATCTCTGCAGGGGAAACTTTCAATCCAGTCCGTCTGCTCAGAATGAAATTGCTCTGCGGACAGGAGGCAAAATATCAATCAGAAGTAATTTTTTCCTACTTCCTCGGCTGTCAGCGCCGCAGTCGAATGTTGACCTAGTGTCATAATACATTTGTTTACCATTTACATCACTCACTACACTGAGTCCAGAACACAAAAAGATGTAGCAGCAGTGGAATATAAAGCAGTAAGGATATTTGTGTGATGGATCCCTTCCCCTGTGGTACTCTCTCAAAAATGACTTCACCTCAGCTAGACCGGCCAAAATGAAAAACAAGGCTTCATACCAAAAATGTAGATCACAAATGCCAGTTGAAAGAGTGACGGACATGTGATGCAATAGGGAGTTGCCTATTTTACATTAAGCAGATGACAGTGATTGTAGGTCTATCATCAACACCCGTTAATGGAAATGGTACCTGACTGAAAAGCGACTAGCGTTGACAGAAAGGCTTATGTCAGCAGGTTAACTCCTGGGCAGCCTTGTGAGGCCCTTTGGAGCATGTGTCAAGATCTTTACTGATAGCAAATACGGGTTCAGGAGAATGGGTGCCATTTCAGTCTGTTTATGTTTGTGTCTGTATGTATCACACTGCTCTTAACTCTTAATTATCCTGCAGACCACAGCATCACAACCCCTTTGAATTCACGGCTTAACACTCCGGCAGTGAATTTGCATGGAAACTAGATAAAAATGTCAGGCCAGTAATTGCAAGTATCACAGCAATGTAGCATTTTCCGTTCATGAGGCCCGGCAAGTCACGGCTACATGAATAGATTTTTCACCAGGTCACTGAGAATGGAAAGCTTAAGGCTGCATGTGGGCCAGGGTGACGTTATTGACATTTGTAGTTAAAAGTCAAGCATTGGTGGCAGCATATTCCAGTGAGAAAGTTAATTCAGCCAGCGCAACTGTGACATTATTAGGATCATGTGTTGGGAATGAGAAACTCACTGCCAGATTGTGTTAGTGATTTCATAAACAGCGTTTTACTGGCAAAATGAGGAAACAGCTATCACTTTACCCACTTATCTACCACAGGGAACAGATTAATCAACAATTTGGAAAAGTAACATATTAGGCTACTTCCATAATTTATTTTCCTTTCCTTTTTTTCTTCCAAATGCACCTGTGTCCACTGTCACTTATTCTGCTGCTTGCACTATGACATCCCTCAGGTGTGGGCAAGGTGTCTGGGAGCTGTGGACCCATCTGTGGGCTTCCTCCTGAGCCTCTTGAGAGGGCCACAAAGGCTTCTAATTATCCCTGACCTTCTGGCTCTCCCTTTCTCTGCCTCCCACTCCGGGCCCCTGTGGCTCGCTCAGGTCTCCTCTCTCTCAACCCAGTCCTTCCTCACTCTGTTTGCCCCCTCGCACGTTCAAAATAACCCCTCGTCTTAGCTTCAGACGCTAATTGCTGCCATTTCAGAGACAAAGACAGTGTTTGGTGCAAGGCAATCCCGAAGGTCGGTCAAGGAGAGGGGCCCCAATAACACCTGCGTGTCTGTTGAGGCTGGGTGGGCGTGTGCAATCACATCATGCCTTGACAGGCACAACTCTTTGTTTCAAGGTGTTCCATTTGTGGAGACGAATGATGCTTTAAAGCCAGTCATTAACAGCTAGCAAGACAGAGGACAAACGACAGGCCTGACAGGTTTATGTTTATTGTTAAAAACTGATCATTTTCAAGCTCAATTGGCTCTGTGTTTACAGAACTTTATATTTGTTGTAGGAACATAAAGCTCGATTAAATAGAAATAAGATACGATACCACAGTGTTGATTGCTCCAGTAGTAGCAGCTCCAGTGTTCTGGCTGCAGGGAATTCATCCCATTCAGACACAGGAGCATTAGTGTGGTCAGTCACTGATGCTTGGGGATGAGGCCCAGCTCACTGTCGGTGTTCCACTTCATCCCACAGGTACAGGGCTTCGTGCAGGTCAGTCGAGTTCTGGGAAAATCATTTGCACCTGGCTTTTGGATTTCCTCTGGGGCATTGCCAGGCTGAAACAGAAATGGTCTTCCCCCAAACTTGCTGCCACTTAAGTTGGAAGCAGACTACATTGTAAATTACCTATTAATGTTAAAGCACTCCAGGGTTGTAATTTTTTGGCAGCCACTATGGCCACTGTAGCCTTTGTGGACAGATTTTCACCAACCTCGCGGAGGGGTTCACAATACTCATCTCCCTATCTCCATCCTCAGGTGACGATGAGTCAGATTTGACTCTCTCTCCCACACATACACAATCTATTTGCATTTCACCAGTGTGTTTTAACTTTTTTTTTACGTTAATACAGTTAATTGTGTGACTTGCAGGAATTTACCTTTTGAACTTAAATATTAGCATATTTATGGATTCTTAAGATTTCAATGAGGAAGGAGGGGATGTCCATTTACTTTTCTGTAGAATAAATATAAACATGAAATGAATAATATGTTTATTATTATATTCATTATAAAAAATGATTTGACTGAATGGCATTTGTGCCCTTAAAATCCTGGCAAAACAAAAGAAATTGCAGTAGAGGCAGACAAGAACTTCCCAATTTACAATTACTTCTATCCAGCACCAACAAGCTGCAAAATGCTGTCCATTCTGTATGACTGTCCAACCCGTTGTTAAGTTAAGTTAATGGAAAATGATGGAGTTCCAAGCCAGCACCCCACATATTCTGTTCTATTTAATACTAACTACTAAAACGTGTGTCTTAAAAAAGTAGAGGCTGTTAATCAGGTGTGAATACAAGGGGATTGTTCAAGCTAATCATGATGGAATAATGCAAGATTATTCCCAAAGGTTTGTCCTGTCCTTCCTATTCTGTGAATATTGCTGTGGCATAAATAACCCAAGCCTCTTACATATAATTTACTCTGTGTACAATATGGTCTTAAAGTATGTTACTCTTGACCAAACTTCATAAAGTGTTTACTGATGAAAGTGAACTAACATTGCCCTGGTCTTGACAGCTGATGATGTATGTGTTCGGGACAAGGGGAACTCCAGTTGTTGCTCATGCATGCCACAGCCACTCAGACCGCTCTTGTTCAGTTTACGGTCATGGATGAATGGAGAAAGTGAACACAGGCGGTAATTAAGACCCCGGCTTACTGAATTTCACACTTTTCAAATTTAGATTTATCACCCAGTAAAAGGTGGCCTAGCCGTCTACCTCGCCTCATTGTGAGGACGCTGAACCAACAAACACCGCTTAACACGTAAAATAGGTCTGATAATTAGCCTTGGAGCACAGATTTCTAAATAAACCTCAACAAGCTTTTGAGCTTCACAGTTTCTCAGCCCTACTTTCAGATATAACGTGCATTCTCCACCCAACAAACAATTAGGAGGATTTTTTATTTATTTTTCCTAGAAGATAATTCCTGTATTTTAAAATGTTCAGTTAGTAACCTGACCAAGGGCCCATCGCCATGGAGACTGTAATTATGTATGCCCTGATGTGAGGGGTGAAAATAGACATGGAGAGAAAGGGGGTGATACTGTAAAGGACGTCACTGAATATCAGAGCTTGAGCCCTGCAGTAAATAATGACTCCACTGCCGCACTCTGTCTCCTGCTGAAACCTTGCCGGTCTCTCAGAGAGAGTTGCCAAGGAAACAGTGAATGAAATAAATCTACAGTTTCATGTCAGAAGGTTGAAGGAGACTTGGGGGAACTAGACAGGAGACCAGGGAAGGATCGGTGTTCGGAGAAAATAATCAAATGTGTAATCATTTGTGTCATGCAAAGGTGTACAGCACGCACAGAGTAGTGATGGTAGGGATAGGGGCTGTGAGACATTCTTCATTTGGAAACATGGAAACAAAATTGTGAAACAACATTTTGGAAATCCATTGGAGATTTTTCCTTGAAGTCAACCTTGAGAGTTCTACTTCTTGCCTGAAAGCACAAGCTTACCTGGAAGAGCTGTTAGATACTTACTGTGAATCATGATGGCAAAAGCTCACTGCCAACCTGACTGGTAACCAACAGCAGCAGTAACAAAGTCAGCCTTGTTCGCATGTTGTTTCTGTTCAGTCAGGATATTTTTGTCAGTTATCTGGCTTGTTTTGGTTGACTTCTATGTATCTAAATGAGAAATTGTTGCCCCCTGTTCTTAATCCTCGCCACCAGGATTAATTAAACATCCCTCCCCTGGTCTAATTAATGGAGCATTACGAGGGCAACAAAATAAATCACCGCTCTGCATATATCTAACTGATTATGTATTCCAAAGTATACGGCAAAGGCAACACAATTCTTCCCTCCCTCCTCTCATGTAATTACACACTGATCAGAGTTTTCCCACATTGGAAATGATGCAAAAACCATCTTAATAACTAAATAAACAACAAATCTGGGTTATAGTTAGTCAATAGAGAATGTGAAAGAACTCAAAGAGTCAACATTTAGGTCATATAACACTCGGAATGTATAAACCTTCCAGGCCTCCTTTATCATGTGTTCCGTGGCTCCTCGTGCTGCGTCAAAATTTGGAAACGGTCACAAACCGTTTTCTTTTGGCCGACTTTTGGATTTGAGGTATGGTTATTTGCGGCAGGCATCTCTGCAGTGCTCAAAGGCAGAAGCGCCTTCCATCCTTCAGTGCTATGATAGTTCTGCTGGATCCCATTTGTGACATGAGCATTTGCGTAGGTGGAAAGCCCTTAAACGCACAGGCATGCAGACACACGGCTCTGCTTTAACAGCCGCAGAGTTTCTAGCTGCACAGTGACAGAGGTGTCACTTTCTCTCATCCACCCACCTCTTTGAGTCGTGGATCCTGAGCGGACAACCTGTTCTGTTGTTAAGACCTCTGTAATGATGCAATGAGTTGGAATCAGCATCTGTCTTTGTGTCTATACGTGTGTGTGTGTGTGTGTGTGTGTGTGTGTGTGTGTGTTCTTCAGTTTCTTGAAGTGTGAATGCACATGTTTGTGCACTTGGCTTCTGCTCACCATGCATACATGTTTGTTATTTGTGTACTGATGTTCACCACCTTGTTTCCTTCAATTACACACGTACAACTTGCCAGCAAACTCCCAAGTTCATGTATAATGGATCAAGGGATGTTCTCGCTACTCATACCGGATCACCTCAGCAAGCAGGCCTCAAACAGCCCGGCATGTCCTGGCAATTGTCCCAGCAAGAGGAATGGGGACCTCAATGACATGGATGGGGAGCTCAGGCAGCGCCAAGCTGCTCAAATATTGATCAGTGGAGCTGCCTTTGAGCTGGTTAGTCTCAGCCAGTCAGTCACCCGCGGGATCCTTCGGTGGGTTGAAAAGGCCACACAGCAAACAGAGAAAATATTCGCAGGCTTGTCTGATTGCATCCACATTTAACTTGGGAGATGCCGCTGCTTCTCTCACAGCCGAAGTCCTCCGAGACAGAAAGGGGGAAGCATCACCATTATATCGATGTTCTGCCCAGTTGTACTAGTTGACACGTCCCAGAGGAAGAACACAGGTTGATCATTGGAGGACAATAGTCAATACAACACCACTGAGTCTGAATTTAGCGTTTCATACAGAGTGTCGACTGATGTACTAAACTTGCTGTGGTGATCAAATGAGAAAGAAAAACATTTCAAAAAGCAAAATGAGTTGTCGTGTACATGATGTGGGGAAACCCTGAGGGATGTTACTAGGAAGCTTTCTTATTATCTGTTGAAATGTGCACTTTTACTCTAGAAAAAAAATTGATAAGTATTTGTCCTAAGATGCACATAAACATGTCATGCGTTGCCCGTTTATCCCCGTGTCTTCTCAGACATTATTTCTAAGTCACAAGCACAGTTTTCTACAAAGTCTAAACACCAGCTCATCCCTGCCCTCATGCAATAAAAACCTGACATGCTCGCCTTCAGCCAATCACTTGTAACCTGTCAAACATGTTAAGTGTTTCTCTCCCCGCTGTCATTCTGCTTTTATTTCAGTGCCATGGAGTTTTGTGACCCAAGTCTACACCTTCACTGTGGGGACTGACCTTGTAGTCTTGCTTCAAATGTTCTCATCATGAAATGGGATCGTGTCTCACGAGTGCATTCACCTCACTGTCACAAGCATAAAACATGGCAGAAGTTTAAAATGTTATAGGGATGGCATGAGGGAACACTTTATGGGATTTTTCAACTGTAGAAAAAGCATCCATTTAGTGTTGTGCAGCAGTATCTTGTGATTTTAATCATACAGAGAGCCAAATAAAGAAGCTACAGGTGTGGAAAACCATGAATACCATGCCTCTTGGAGTTTATGGGGATCTTAAGGTCAAAACACATAGCTGCCAAATGTTGAGTGTCAAAAACAGCTGCCCCTATCATCTCCAGTGTACAACCTCCCCACACCAGTGGTGGCCAGACACGTGAACACATTGACTAACAACTTGATCCCACTCTCCTATTTTTTGCCACACTGTCTCTAAAAAAAGATTTCTGTTTTCCTTGTCTCAAAATCTCTGTGCACTTGACAAGTGTCATATGACCTGATGCAGTACTGAAGTGGATTTCAGCTTCAGACCAGGAATATGAGCAATGTCTCCAGGTGCTGAATATTCAAAATAGAACCTTTTAGGCTCTGCATTTCACCTGGACTAGCCTATAATTAAAATTAACTTTTTGATGAGCTCTAACTTTTACTTCACCTAGGTTACTTGTCCAGATGCCAAACCCATCTCTCTCTGACTCTATCCGTAGTCTCAGATCCGATTTGGACGACTGCCACTGATTCCCTGCACGACAACACAGCATCAGGTGCATGGCTTTCGACTCATCCCTTGCCCAACTTGAATTTTCATCCTCGTGACCGCAGGCTGTTGAGTGGTGATGGCTGGCCGAACATCGCAGCCCTGCCAGAATCCTGACACACACTGCAGATGCACTGACTGACATAGGTCCCCTCACCCCACTGGCACAGGCCCTCGCCTTGCCATCTGGTGCTTCCAGAGCAGGTGCCAGTCACTCAGCACATCCGTCTGTCTGCCCGCCTGCCTGCAAGACATGGCCCTCTGCTGCGGCCTTCAGACCAGCTTCACAGCCACCTCCCCCTCATCCCCTCCCTTTCGCCAACGCTGAGTTATCTGTTGCCCAGGCCTGACCCCATGGGATACAGTGGTGCCAACAGGCTGTGGTTGTTCAGAATCGGTTCACATACATGTTGGGCGACTTGTCATTTGGCTTGTGAAGAACAAAGACGGAATGTACAGAATGAGTGACATGCGCTTAGACAGATTGTCACTCTGCCTGATTTCAACATGCGCAAACAGGCAACCAGTCACTTTGTCTTCCATGTTCAGAGCAACGTCTTAAAGACGAATAGATGTGTCGCCGGGGCAGACTCTCGTAGAGACTCTCATCAATCCTCCCTCTGTCAGTCAATGCTGGGCTGAAAGATATCTCCCGATCGAAGCAGCTGGGAGCAAAAGATGAAGGCGCTGATTTGACTGATGACATTTCAGTGGACATTAGCAGTTAAGCTGCCTGCTTCAAGAAAAGCCCATCAATATGATCGCCTCCTTCTTATAGACAGGCAGCATGTTGTGCTAGCCTTAATTTTGTGTTTGCTCGCTGACATTTCCTCTGATGTGGACAATGCATCAGAGCAGCCATAATCTCTGCCCATCTAAATTGCCTCTTTTTGATAGCTGCCACTGCTCAAGATTTGACACAAGTTGCTACTGAATCCATTACCCCAGCAGCGTGTCACTGAACATCAGTGACTGGAGATGAAGGAATGCATGAAACTCTTCCAAACAAGGATGGATGACATCTGAGTTGAAAGACTGAAATAATTCAGTTTGTGGTTGTTTGGATTTTAAATGAGATACTTACATTTAAATTCCCGAAGATCCCTTTGAAAGATGATCACACACTGCACCACTTCTGGTATTCATTGCCATGCTTTGGTAAAAGAAGCCTGCATTGAAATCTCCAAGCCACATAAAAACTTCTAAACATGCTAATTTGAAGCCAGATTGTAAACCCAGTCTGTTCAAGACCGTGGTGTGTCTTTAGGTCACGACGGAGAGGGGGACCTGAAGACAGATGTTGTTTGGGGCCTGTCAATGCTGAGTTGGTTTAAAAGGCTGAGCAGACAGATGAATTGATAAATGTGTGTCAATGAGACCCAGCACCCGTCACAGAGAAATGTTGCTTGTGAGCTGAAGGCTTCTCGTCTTCAAAGGGCCAAACCGTGCCATGCAGCATGTTTTGCAAAACCAATGCAGCTCTTATCTTGGGAGTCATAAGCACTTCCAGAGGTCCTATCTGGTTTGCTGCGATGGGTTTAATTATAAACTAGTGTATGTCGCTGTGGCAGCGTGTGATCTGAGCTCTAGATGAGTCACCATTCTAGCTTTTTTACTGCTCAGGAACTTTACTCTTGTGTCACTTCATTGTTACACAACACTTTCCAGGCTCAAACTGGACTCCTCACATGACCATAATATAGCCTTTGAATGGCCTGACCCTGCAAACGCACATACACACATGCACACACAAAAGCAAACGCCTCCCCCAACACACGTGGCAGGAGAGCCGGCGTGATAGCAGCATTACTATCTTCATCTTTCTGCTGCTCTAACACCCTAACCCGTTGTTCAGAGATAAAGAGAAAAGGACCATATGCACACAGACACTCGCTCACACACCAGCACGGCGATAAAAGTCACTGCACTCTGTCCTCCCCCTCTTAGATAAAGCCAAGCACAGATGAAAGCCCCTAAGAAAATATAAAGGGGAGATTCATTTGTTGTGTTTGATAGCATCGGCATAGAGAAGACAATAGAAATGCACTAGTGGGGCTCAAGAGGGGCATTCACGGCAAATGTGTTACTTCAGAAGGAGCACAAACACCCCCACATGATGCATCGCGCCAGCAGCGCCTTGCTTCCGTGCGCTCCAGTCGGAGGTAAATGTAATCTCTGTGAAGTTTGAAGGACGTTTTCACTATTGAGAAAATGCTCAACCACATGGGCAATGCAGAACAGTTAGGGAGATAACTGATTTCTCAGATCAAGGAGTCGTTCAACGTCGGATCAGGTTGAGCTGCCTGACAGGAGGGGGGTTTGAGAAGTTGATAAGAGTTTGCTATTGTACTTATTCATCTCTGGAGTACGATAAAATGGTTGTCTCACTGTCTCAGTTTGAAACAAGCAAACTGCAGACAAGGTTAAAAGTACTCCCTATCTCCTGCTCTGAACTATTACCCGTTTCCTTCATTTTGAAATGTCAGACGAGGAAAAAAAATAATTACAAAATGGAGAAACTTAAGCATCATACTTGTGCCAGTACTCCTGCAATGATGTGTTACTCCCCTTATAAAGGCCCTAACCCAAATCTCTAAAAAACAAACAGAAAGTTCAGTTTTGTGTGGTCCTAAGACTTCATGAATCATACTGACGTAAAGCCCACCCCCACCCCATGGGTAGTTTATCGAGCGCAAGGCTATTACATTGTGTACACAGTGAAGGGCAACATTTTTGCAAGTCAGCCAAGTTGTTATCTTATCAGATGTGATTTGTGTGTTTGTGTCTGGCAGAAATTATTAAACGCTGGCAAGTCTTAATTAAAAGTGTGGAGCAAAACCTGAATACAGATTGCAGGTGCTCACTGTATTAGAAGTAAATTATGCCTTTTTCTTATCCACTCATAAATCTCCCATCATTGCGAGAATTGATAATTTTTTTGGTCACACCTTTTCTGCAAGTTAATGGATAAAATATAGCCAGCAGCACTTATGTACATTACATTATCATTATCCAAAGAAAAGCAACTTACCTGTTAGTTTATTATCAGGCTTGCTTTTCATGGATGATTCACATGAATGTTGGCTGCATGTCAGTCGGTAAGCATCAATTATTTTAACTTCATAAATTTATTTATCCTGTAGATTGTAGTGGATCATTCCATTATCAGAAATGAAATCATTTTATTAGTTGTTAAGGGAATGGTTTCCATATTTTGGCAAATAACTTATTTACCTGTTTGCCACAAAAAGGATGTGGATATAACAGAAATTTCGTCAGGGAGTTAGCGTAACTGAGCATAAAGACTGGAACAGGGGAACCACTCTGTCCTGAGATAACAGCTCCTGCTATATGGGTTAAACAAGTAATTGTTAGGAGTTATGATATGGGTTAATTTGTCAAACAACAAAATAGTCAGGCACATAAACACTTACAACATTTCTTACCACCTGTTTCACACGGGCTCTTTTACGGCACATGGACAACAAAGTGTACTCTGTAGAAATGTAGAGTTACGCCCATGAAGTTAATAACATCGAACAATTATCATGTTCAGCTTCTCAAATGTGACATTTTGCTGCTTTTCTTTGTCTCAATTCATTGTAATTTGAATATTTTGGTCATTTAGTCATCATACAAGCAATTTGAAAACAATACCTTTTCATCTTAAAAGAATTGTAATGAGCATTCTATAGTTTCTTCTGACATACAGAAATAAAACCGTTGTCCAAAGGATAATCTCTTTATGAGATATTTTAATGTTAGTAGAAATATTTGTACAGCTGTCCATGATATTGAAAATTATAATTCTATAAAGACAATACTCACATCAATAATTTATAACCTCCACAACATTTATAAATATAACCACATACTTACATAATAACTATCCATGTTTAGTTATATTAGTCAAACAATTATATAATAGTTATTTTCTAAAGACTGACTGTAAAGTTCTTGCTGCTCTGTACAAGTCTGTATTATCTGCTCCTCTCTATGGGAGCAAGTCATTGACTGGATGTGTCATCTCTTTTACCAGCTGCATGGTTGCCTGTTCCCTCCTCTGGAGGCCTGGGAGTTCTGGTGCTGATCCTAAGGGCCCATAGTTTTGCAGAGTCACGAGCAATTCAGCCTGTTTTTTACTGCACCCCACTGAAAGGAGACAAGCCCCCTCTTAACATGGACGTACCAGTAGAGTCGATATGTTGTGGCTCATCAGTTAAACCTCTTCCTTTTGTGTTTTCTGGCTTCATACTGTCTCCGCAAATGTCTTTAAATACTGAGGCACTGACCACTAACAAAATAACCAAATTCACACACTCATTCGTGTTCTTATACTCCCTGCATAGTCAGACATTTCTTACATTTTTCAGAGGTCAGCATTATTTAACTGTGCAACTGGAAATTCCACAGACAGGCTACATTTATACTGCAAGAGTGAAAAACAAAGGTGGGTGAAGTAGAACAGCCGATTCTGTGACCCCTCGCAGCACGTCTGCATTGACACTCGCTTTGGCCTTTCTCCCCCCCTCACCTATGCTGGCTGAAAGCGCCTCGTATTTTCACCATACATCGCCGTTGCGAAGACAGACTCTCAGGTGATTTAAGATTAAGATTAAGATGCATTTATTAGTCCCAAACACATGCACAGACATGCAAAGGCACACTCATGCAGGTAGGGAAATTTAATCTCTGCTTTTGACCCATCTGGTGCCGGACACACAGAGCAGTGAGCGACCATGTACGGCGCTTGGGGAGCAGATGTTGGGGGAGTAAGGTGCCTTGCTCAGGGGCACTAGACAGGGTAGGGAGACTCTCGGATTTTTGGACAGATCAATCCAGGTTCGTCTTTTGTTGTCTCTCCGTGGAGTCGAACCAGAGACGAACCAGAGACCTTCTCTGCCCATAGTCCAAGTTTCTGCCACTAGACCAAAGAGATTGGTAGTGTGAAAAATGTCCCCTCTCTCTGAACCTTTTGAACATTTGTTGCAAAGTGTAATCCTACAGTCGCCCTCAGAAAGTGTTAAAATTCCACACTGATGACGCAGTTTTTTTTAGATGGTACAGATGTTTACGTCTTGAGCGCGGCCAGGTTCGTTGTGTTTATCAGACGTTTCATCGGTAATAATTTTCAGATTCCGAATAATAAATAAATATATATAATTCCCATTATCGAGCCGATAATATATCGGACAGATATATATCGTGCATGCCTATTATTTCTGTTTTGAGACAACAGATGGCTGAGGAGATGCAACTGCACCACACAGTGCACACTGCACCCAGTCTGTGCACTGTGTGTGCACCGAAAGGGACCTGAACCTGAATATTATTCAAAACATTTTTTTCGAACCTGAACCTGAGCATGTCTGGTCCCGATGGTCCTGTCAGGCTTGGGTCAAGTACCACAGATGCTCAGCTGAGGGTTCACCTGCAGGGCTGTGTTTCCTATGATGTGCAGCTCAGAAGACTCTCTGAATGAGGCCCATTTACTGGGTCTTTCTAGAACTTTTAGAAAGACACACTGGCAGAAGTCTGTAAACACAAGACGCAAAACACAGAATTGACTTGGAAGGGACTAGTGTCATTGAAGAGTTGTCCGAGAATGTAGAAAGATCAAGGGGGCCCTGCACATCTGATGCTAGGCACCATCTTTGAATAAGGGTTACAATTGCTCCCAATATGTGACCATGTGTGATCGATAGTTCACATGATAATAACTGTGTTATCTTCATGACAACTAAGAAAACTAATGAAGAATATTTGTGTTTAAAGCTCCCACAGCTTGTAAAAACTGAAATGTGCAGACCTGTCCCTCCATTTTCTCACTGTGTCTGAACCATACAAGTCCTTGTCCCAAAGAGTAGACTGTACTCAGCTTTTAGATGATGAAGACGTATTCTGGAGGGGACTGTATCATCTCGTTATAATCACATTTTGAAAGAAAATCTGTGAAAAAGTTATCATAAATGAAATTATGTTTGTGTGTAGGCCCCTGCCACTGGGTGATTGTGGGTGTAACAGCAATCAGCCAAGAGTCTTTGGAGTGTTGTGTTCTCCAAAAATCAGCTCGTCTATCACTTAGATTCCCTTTCATCCCTTTGTATGACAAACAACATCTGCAGAGAACACACTCGGCAATCAGCCTTTCATGGCTTGATCTCTTAAATAGGCAATTTCATCTTTATTTTGCCGCCGCTGTGTATCAACTGAGACAGCAGTCAGTTTGGTTTTCCATCTCCATCGTCAGCTCCAGTCAAGAACACTTGAATGAGTCCCTTTGAATCATGAGATTAAGCTTGTATATTATATGAATCAACATCGGTGGTAAACACAAAGAGTGTGGTCTCTCCCCTTGCTGGGGTTTACTTCATATTATTTTAATTCTCACCTATTAAAATGCGTATTCTCCTTTACTCCTCACAATTGCAGAGAACAATTGCAGCCTGAGAGCCGTCTATTGTATCAACAGTATGATAGCGAGCAACAAAGGCCTAATTACTACCTGCTGGATATGATGAGGAATAATTAGCTTGATTGTGGGGAGCCACTGACGATGAGCTTACAAGGAGCTCACTGGTGCCCATTAACGCAGGGGAAATAAATATATTATCTCGGATGGGTTCACACGCGTAGTCGGTTGGATGTTATAAGAGCAAATCAGTTTAGTTTGTTTATTTCTCAGGTGTTGCACTGTTCTCGGGAACTTTTTTACAGACAGGGATTTTATGGTGAAGCAGAAGAACTAACTTAATGAACACCTCAGATAACTGCCTTTCCCACTTAGACTCGTGTTTAACAGCGTGCAACCTTTAATGCATCGCGGTGATCTGAAGAGTCCAGCTGAGAGTTGACACTTGCCCAATCCCCACCCCCCACCTCCACACCACAGCCTTTCTATGGAGTAATTTGCACACCTCGTCATTCTGAAACTGAGAGTTTTAGAGCCGAGTCAAAGTTTAATCCAGTGTGAGGTCGTGTAAAAAGCTCTGGTTCCTCAGCACCGCCCTCCACATGCGGCCCCTCCAGGCCTTTACCCTCTGCTGGGGTTAACGCCCCATGCACCCTGTTGGTCTGTGCAACATTCCTGCTCCTCAGGATGACCGTAGACTGCTGCGGACCATTAGCACCGAACAAAAGGAGTGGATGAAAGAGGGCGACGGCGAGAGAGGGCAGAGTGGAGGCAGGTGCATTTTAATGACTATGTTTCTGTGTACCCATGCATGTACAGTCCCTGAAATACCCTGCTAACAAGTCTGACGCGCTGGGGAAGATGTGCTGCCACTTAGGAAAAGCCTCTCCACACTCTCCTTTCACAGATTCTCTCCCCAGATCCGATCACATTTTCACAGGCGCGTCTGACAAATGCTTTGCGGTTAGATGTCAGTGTGTGGCCAACCATTTGTTTTCCCTCTTTGCATGTGTGTGGCCACCTCTGTCTCATTTTTCCTAACCCAAACATTACAGATAGCTCCATAATTCAGAGGCAGCTTTTTTGTGTCTTTTTCTTTTCCCCCCACAGTGTTATTACATAAAAAAGCTTGTCTCGGTTCCTAATGGGAAACTGTGATTATTTCGCTCAAATTACCAAAATAAGTTATTGTAACTTATAGCTGGCAGATCACGGCAGGAAAAATAAGAAGCACAATTTAATTGTGAAGGCAGAATAGTGCATGCGGATGAAATATGTTAATACGCTTCCGCGGCATGAGCGCAACTTCTGGTTAATGGCACAACACTGCAATCTGGCCCTCCAGGGGAGAGAGAAATGAGCATCTTCATCACCACAAGTCCCCCGTCTGAGAAAGAGAGAGGAAAGAGTCAAGCAGATAAACGGCATTAAAAACCCAACAAGAAAGACAGAGAGAGGCGGCTTCCCGTCCACTTTATCACTTCAACCAGAGAGGGAATCAGCAAAGAGAAGCTAATTTCCTTGAAATATCAAGAACAAAGAGAGAACATAAAAGAAACAGAAAGGATTAAACAAAAGGGGGAATTGTGGGGAACGTGAACCAGACATGAAGGAGAGAGGATGTGAGGCATGAAGCAGTGCAGGGAAAGATGCATGCAGTGAGCTGTGGGGAGCAGCAGGGGGTCGGTCTGTAAGTGGCATCAGCACATCTCGGGGAACCAGCCCATCAGATCCCATCCCTCCCAGCGGTGCGTGTTGCCGTACACACATAAATGTTATGCAGTTTGAAAGCCATTACCGAGCACCTCAAAGATTCATGGTCGCCTCACTTCCCCTTGTGCTTCTGCAGGGGTCCAAACCAAGAAGATATTTGTGCTTGTTCTCCTCTTCCTATCAAAAGCATTACTGATACTGGGGCTGTGGGCCTGAGCGTGACAGGCGCATGACATCAACATCCCAACACTCTCCTGGAATGATCTCACACAAGTGGGTGGGCTGACTGAGCCGCTGAGGGGTGACTCCTGGAGACGGGGCACAGCCAGGTCACGGTGACAGCCCTGAGCATGACGCTAATAGAGGAGGCGACATTACAGGTTGAAATTGAAATCAAGCAGCCAGTGTTGATTAAAGCGATACGTTTGTTTTCGCACAGGGGCTCGGGAAAACGGAATGGCCTTATTAAACTGTGGTCTGTGTCACGCTGTCAGGGAAGAGGGAGTGATCGGAGAAAATATAGAGGGAGACAATTTGACATCCATGTTCATTAATGAAACATTGCACAGAAGAGCATTGAGTGGCAGGCTGTGAGTCAATTCAAATATTCATACAATCCCAGCCAGCAAAATAAATGAGCTACAAAAGCAAAACATGATGTATAATATTATTTTATATATTTATTTATTTTTCTATAAACTCAAATAATAATGAATTGTTACTTTCATATTGTGTGAGGGGCTGAAGCCTGACACACAGTATCTTATTCCTCTGTACCATAGAGCTTAAATGGTGTACACAATCTTCTAGTGAGTCTCACTGTGTTTCTTATTTATCATGAACACACACACTCTATTTATTTTTGACTCAATCCCATATAAACTAATGCAGATGATGGGAGTTAATAATCCAATGTAATCACTTATTACAGCACCAAAGTTTGCTGTTTGCTATTATTTTCAAATCGCCCTGGGACCGACCAATGACTAGAATCAACACCTCAGGACTTCTTTCAGGCTACTGTGTCATGTGTTTCCTCTGCATGACCTAGTAACTACCAACTGGTGATATCAGGGAGTCGTAAAACAGCAAGCTACAATTAGTCCAACATGTCTGTTGAGTCCATCGGCCAAGTCACAGCAAGACAATCTCCTAGACCAAAACTAATCAGTTGGTTATTGGCCCTGAGGACAAAATGCTTAGAAGAGTGCAGGCACGAACATTCAAGTCTGTGTAAAGCATGTAAGTAAGTCATTACTGAAACACGTGAATAGAATGGGAACTGTGTATAACTGAATTGTGAAGTTTGACAGTTTGACAGCATTCCTTTGCTCCTGAGTTTTGGTAGAGTCTGAGAAGGGCAACATCATGATATATTTTATTGGTCGACATGCATGACGAAGTGTGGCCCTCTTCAGCAAAGCCCGGCCCCAAACTATATAAGATCTAGGGCACCCTGGCATCAATGGTTCTCTCTCTTAATCTGGGTTTTATTCTGTGTAATGTTTAGTTTTTTTCACAGCACCTGAATGCAGCACCTCTAATGTTAATATTGCCACTGCCTCTGTGGGGTTTTATTTACATTGATAAGTGTATTAATATGAACTCAGCCTTACCTTCAGACAAATTGGCAGAATCAAATAATTTATTGCAGCTCTGAGGGTAAATTCTCTCAAATCTTCTGAGAGGAATTACAACATATTTCTAAACACCAGGGACAACATAGCCAGGGGGGAGCTGGCCAGAGTGGCTGTCGAGATAAGACTTATCCCCAGGACACCAGCGCACATTCTCCTGCTGCCTGGTCTCAGCCCTTAATGTTTGTGCATTATCTTATGTGTTTACTTTGTCCTCAGGGACCACTATAGTATTTTGAACCTGGCAGACAATTTTGTTAGTTTGAGCCCTTTTACGGGATTTGTTGACTGTTACCAATATATAAAATAACACCCTCCTTATTCTTGAAGGTCTCCCATGCCAGACATTCCTCAACTTTCTGCTCTTAGTTCCCAGAAGTCTTGTTGCTTTTTTTCTAAAGAGTAAGGGCTCTGTTTTTCCATCTAAAATAAAGGTTAAACAAAAAAAGGAGCACCAGTATCAATTTAAAACTCACCAATTGCCACACAAATTAAAAACAACACTGAGACATGTTTACACGACCTGACCCTTTCATTTTCTCCTTCCTCCTCCTGTTTACAACCAGTTTACACGCTTTCTCATTTGTGCGCTTTGTTTACTTCACCCTACAGCAGCCCTTAGGTTGGATGATACGTGCCTACTTTGCCTATGTGCATATGGGATTGGATGTGTGACGGGACAAAATGGGTTACCGTCTGTTTTTACTATTTGAGGCCAGTGATCATTGTGTCTTCCCCATCCGCAAGATAGAGGAGGCGCACAGTGATGATGATACACATCGAAGATTACCATCGCCCCTTGGAAGCCTCATTGTGCCTCCATGCTTGATTTATAAAGGTTGTCACCTGTTTGTGTTTGAGGGACTGAGGAAGGGAGAAAGAGCAGAGACAACGCAATTCTAGGGCAGAAATGACATGGCTATTTAACAGCTAGTTGTGTATAATTATGCTGCAAATGAGTTTTGCATACTTAAGAGCTGACATCATAGAAAATCACTTACCCCTTGAATGCACACAGAGGACAACACACACACACACACACATGCACAAAGCTTAATCACGATAATAGCATTTGCTAGCAGGCGGGGTTGAGAAATCCAGTGTGGACAAGAAACTGTTTGCGCGAGGTTTTAGTGACCGGCCTGTATTCACTTAGGGTTATGAGAACTTTACAAGGAAATATTAAATCTGTGCACTGCCTATGTCTTTCCCCTGATCACATTTCATGTACATGTTCTACTACAAGGCACATGGTTTGGTAGACAGATGAGGTGCATGCTCCAGCAGAAGCCCTGGCTGGCTAATGAGAAAATTTAGCAGAGCCCTGGAGTTGGAGACTAACCATCAAGTTGCGCTAGTTGGAATAAGGAAGTATAATTACGTCCTGAGGGTTGAGATGGGCTTTCCCCTCTCTACCTATCTCCCACTCTCACATACATTTCTCTTCTGTGCTCACAGACACACATAAACACTCAAGGCTCTATTTTAATGATCTAAGCACATGGTCTAAAGTGCATGGCACAAGCGCAATTAGGGCGTGTCCAAATCCACTTTTGCGAGTTCAACAGCAGGAAAATAAGGGGTTGCTGCAGCAGGCTCACGGTTTAAAATGGTTGTACTAAGTCTTCTAATTTATAAGGGGCATGTTTTGGACACAGCATGCAATATACCAATCAGTGTATCATCTCCCATTCCCTTTGAAAGCAAGAAGCCTGCCCCATGGTCGATTATTATTATGATGTTTTTTTCACCAGCTTTGCGTTGTGCACCAGGAGTGGCAAGCGAAAAACTATATTAATATAACTTCATAGGTACAGGAAAACGTAAAGATTAAATGAACAGCGATGGTTAGAATCAAGGAAATATATTTGTATTGCACTTGGTGCCGCTATGCTCTGGCTGAAGAATTGGGCCCTTTCTGTTAAATACCACACTCACAGGGGATTGTTCCAGCTACAGCCCCAGCTTGTTTACCATCTCATGATCCTCTGACAGCTCCACTCTTTCCTCTTAACATAGGGGGCTGTTCGGCCATCAAGGCCAGGTGACAGATAAGCTTGTGGACACTCCACGTCCAGGGCTGTAACGACGCTGACCTTTGTAAACACTGATAATCAGTGACTCATTCGGGTCGGAGTCCCAGGCCCTCTGTTGTTTAGGAAGGTTATCTCTCCAGCTAAAAGTGGAGTCTGCACCCCGCAGGCATGTGAACAGGATGGCAAGCTTGTGTGACCTTGTTAGCCTTTGTGTATGCAGAAACCTCAAAGCTGGCCCTGGTTAAAGGTTAACACTCAACATAATAAAAGTCTTTCTTGTGTCTGGGGATGTCTGCGAGCATGGATCTCATCAACCGTGTAAGTGTGCAAGTATGTTAATCATTCTACGTACGAGTAACACACAAGCGGAAAATAAGATGTTTTTTCCGTGTAGTAAATTACAAAGTGTGTCTGCTTTCACCAAAGGTCCACTCATCAAATCCCCCCCTAACCCTGACCTAATGTTAGGGCAATGGATTATTTATTTCAAAAGACGCTGCAGGTTCTTAAAATACATGACTCAAATACAATCATATGATTGTAAATGGTCAAAATAATTTAGTTATTGACCTTATTCTGAAAAAGACAATACTTCCACTAACCTCTTCGTGTGCGGAATGAAGGTATATATGTTTACATGTAGCTGTGAATAGATACATAGATAGTACATAGCATACATCCTACTGCTTTGCCCTGTCTTACTTGCATCACCTATATCATATCAGAAAGTTGTCTGATTCATAATAATAGTGTTATATAAGTTATACTCCATGAAAAAAAAAAAAAGAATGACCACGCCGATACACTGTAAAATCTTGCAGATAATAGAGTGAAGAATTGGGGCTTTCATTCCGGAACCTGTGAGTCTCAAAAGGATCACCACAGTCAATACACACACACGCACACACACACGCACACACACGCACACACAAAGACAATGGCAGACAGGGAAACACAATGGAGGGGTACACACTGTTAAATGAGAGAAAGAGTAATGAAAACCTGATTCTAATGATGCTCGATGATTAAGGTGACAGTGTAACCTGGTTATTTGAGTGCATGTACATACTTAGAATGGACCAAACTCAGTCATGGGGTCAAATATGTTGCCTTTAACATGGAGTAGGCAGATTTTGCATGCGTGTCTCTGACCTGCTGACATGTCAACATGTTGCTCAACTCCCCTGACACTGAGTGCAACGCTTCAATATTTGCCAGTCCCACAAAGCAGCCAGCCTCTCTGAGTGAAACCGAGCAATCCAGATTCTATCTATTTGATTTCTCACACTCCTGATATAACCACTTCCATATGAGGCTTTTTATTACCGCTCAGGGAGACAAGCTTTATTTGCAAGCTCTTTGCTGTGGCAAATAGTTATTGCTCCATGGCATTTCAATTGAATAAGATATCAAGTTATTGTGTCATTCACTGGGCCCCATACGTGACTCCAATAGGAAAATAAGATATTTGAATAAGGGTTTTAATAAAGGGAGCTGGAGATTTGATTCTACCGGAAAAGCGTAGGCCATATCCAACTAAAGTCTGAAAAGAATATTATTTCCAAAACTCATAGCTGTTTATCTTTAGCACTCAAACCGTCCATATACAGTTTTGTTTTAAGCACTTTCACTACATCATGTTTGAGAATGTTGCTGGATCTTTCTATCACGCTGTGCTGTTTTAATATTGGCAGTATTTCCATGCTCTGCCGTAAAACTTTAGGTTATATATGTATTATTTCAAAGTTCAGTTCACACAATTCATCAGGACACAAAACTGATTTTCTATGAAACCTGTCATGCTACAGTAGAATCAGCATGTATGAATCAAGATGTCTGTTAAAGGCTCTAACTTACTTATACCAGGTTTTTGGACACGGATCGAACACGCATCTACTCACTAACAGACTGAAATACTCCTTCATTTTTTGAAGTTAAAACATTTTTTAAATCCATCTTGCAACTTCGAACACCTCATTGACAACAGTAAATTGAGTTAAGTTAAGAATAAAACATTTTCTTGCATGAGGCCTATTCTTAGTATCTCATTTACACTTTGTGATCCACAGACCACACATTGAAACCCACTACCTGCCAACAGTTCTCATGGTGACTTTCTTCAGTATAAAAGTAGTTTCAGGGAGAACTAAGGACAGAAAGGTCTATATTTCCTGTACCATTTCACTGTGCTTCTGTTAGTGATGCAGGTGATAGAATGTTATTTGTGAACTGTTGACATGATTTGGAAAATAGGTTGTCACTGAATCTTCAGCACAATGGACTCACAGTGTGACTTTGCTTTCGCTGACCTCTGAAGGTGCTGCAGCTTATCTTTGTAAACCCTCCTCTTCTGCCGCCATAGAAATACATGTTTCACCTGAAATTACACAAATGTGTCCACACTGGTCTGTGTGCAGCTGAAATGTTTGGCAACACACATACACTGTTCTTTATCTGCTCGCTGACAAAATTTACTATGGGACACTCAGGATGACAACACATACAAGCTCACATCAGGCAGACGCAGACGGGGAGATTCCTCTGCTATCCTGCTGACGAACATGTGGGCAAACACACAAACACACACACACACACACACACACACAAACAAACACACCTTATCACAGCAGTAGAAGGTGGTTTTGAAGCTGTGACAAACGGTCCAGCTAACTGAGGCTATCCATGGAGAGCTTTTCTGTTCGCTTGTTTGATGCTGTTTTAGTCATTAACACAGACAAATGCTCCAGCAGCTCCCTTCTGGTGTGAACTCCACACACACACACTGCGCATCTGTCCTCCCTGATAAACAGGAGAGTCTTGGGATGGGCAGAATGTGTCAACAGCGTGAGTAGTGTCATTCAGAAATTGTTTCTAAACGTGCATATGGGAATATGTGAGAATCTGTCAATGTGTTCAACTACACGTGAGGTTTCAATCGTACTTATGTTAACAAATACTAAACATTTGCTTTATATCCTTCCAAGTATCCTGACACATTAGACTCACACAGTCATAGGGGGATTTTAATGCGATATCAATATGTCAACACAAAATTATTATAGTATAAACTGTTAAAAGCCAAACCGGTTAAGTGAGAAACTATAAAGAAGGAAGAGATGCTATTTGGAAGAAAATCTAAACTCTGTTCATTTGGGTGATTTTCTCTGTTGACATGAGTCTCCCAGTATTTCTGCATACAGTAAAGGACTGGGGAATAATTGATTCAACTCTCTATATTTGTTTTAAAGGCGAAAGCATGTCAAGCAGATTAGAATTGCACTTGTCTGAATTTGGGGGACTCACAAGACACTATATGCAGTGGCCAAGATGTCCTGACTTTTAGCCTTTCACAACAGCATATTTTGCTCAGGTCATTGCTATACATGTGGACTTTCATTTTTTTTTTAAATATCTAATATTTAAATGAGTTCTTTATTTATATTCTATAGCAGCCTTAAAGGAATTTCCCATCATCAGGCCTTGACCTTAATGTGCTAAATATCATGGCTCAACAAGAGAGTTTCCCTTGAGAGGTCACAGTAAGTTCAGAGGACTCAGCAAGATAGATTTCTTTTCCTGTGCTCACAAAGTAGTTATTGTTAAACTTCACAAATCACAGAAGTTTTATACTCAAGAAGAGCTATAGGCTAGTGGACACAAACTGGTTTAATGTGGGAAATATACCACAGAAATGTAGATAATAACATTATCATTCAACTAGGACAAGAAGCTGTTTGTCTGGGGCTTTTGATCTTATCACATGATGTTCCCTCGGCAGATATTTTATAGAATTATTGATGTTCCAATTTCCAACTTTTGGCATATTTTGTTCAAGACTTTGAACTTTAAACCTCATCCTCTAACATTTATGGTAAAGAGCGACAGAACAGCCACTAGACTGTTATGTTAACTCAATGTCCGTCTTTGAAACCATGAGCTTCTGCATTCCTGCTAATTTATAGACAAGAATACACACACACTAACATAAGGCTAGCTACTTGTCTCTTCTTTGTGAAAACAAACGGCACCAATGACAGACTTTTTTTGATCTTATAATGGCCCGTAACATTATTTACAGTTGCCGCCATGTAGTTTAGCAGCGCAGAGTTGTACTTTCCAGACTTCAAACCAGAACATTGCGATGTATTTATTTAAGCCTTCTTCTCCCCTCTTGTCTCGAGTGTTTGGTGAAAGAGGAGAGCTCTGTTTTCATATTTGGAAAGAGGGTTTCCTTGGCAAATAAATAAATGTCCCTCATCTGTAAATATTCTTTTTAGGAAGGTTAACCCATGCCAAGCTGTTTAGTGTATCTTTTGGAACATATTAGACTTCTTACCCGCCACATTTATAGGATTAAAATGTTTATATTCAAAGCTTTTGTAAAAGTAACATTTTCTTGTTCACAATAAATATTACTTTGTCTTGGTATCTCAACCATGAACTGCTGTCGCTTGTCGGAATGTGGGCAGCAGGAATGAAAGCTTTGGGATCCTGGATTAAACAAGCCATAAAAGATCCAAGTGTGCAAGTTTCCACAAACGTTTTATTGAATCATCCAGTTTCCGAGCTTAGACCTCAAAACCCACCTGGTGCTTTCAGCTGAGCTTCGAACTGCCCTCTCCAAAGAAAAAACCTCACCCACACTGAAAAACCCAAATAAATTCCAAGCATTGCATTGTGTAGCTGAGCCAAGTTAAACATTCCCCATGTTTTGGTATAGTTGGAGTTCAGTGTTCCGTGTACAGTAAAAGCCACTTCAAAATCAGCCTCTTGTCTGAGTTAGGTAATTTGTATTAATCACCCCCCCAAAGCAAATTGCTGATGAGGCCCCTGATAACTATATTTCCACATATATCCAGACCAAGCACTTGTATGTCTGGGGTATTTGGAAGCCAAGCCACCACTGAGCTGCCCTGCTGTTCTTCCACTCTCTCCCCATTCATTTGACCTACAGCCTTCACCAGCTCCTGTTTCCTGTTTTTCTCCCGTCTTTGTTTTCCCTGCCTGTCTTCATTAAACTTGTCAAGCTCCTGCTGCAGCTATGCCAGCCCTGTATTATGCACCGCTGTTCTCATCATTGTGCCCTTCAGCTGCTTGGAAACAGAGTATGACAAAGACACGTGAAGAGGCAGCGCACACCTAAAACTAAGTAAACATCAAAGCTTGTTAATTAGAGTAAATGCAAGATTTTACATGAAAGTGAGGAGCAATTATAATATAATTTTGGATTAATCAACATTTATCTGTCATTGGTGTGTATGTGTTCTCTGTTTAGTCCATAACCCGAATTACTTTGTGATAGGAAGTCGAAACCAACACATTCTCCATCTCAATTTGTGACATACAGACCATGTGACTTAACACATTGAGTTCACTTTTAAGCCTGGAATTCCCCAGAAGGTGAATCAGATGTAGGGTGGACGTACAAAGTGCATGTCACGTCTTGTCATTTAGTTAACAAAAGCACTTTGGTAAGGTTCATAAGAAATGTGGTTTTGATTATGGTTCATTGTGGCTTAACAAACATAATGTGACTATGTCTGCAAATCAGCGGACAATGGGCTGTGGTCGGCTTGACTCGTGTGTCAACTTTGAGCACAGCAGAAAACATTGGCATTCTATCAGACCACCCTGCACAATCAAATATGAAGAAAGGTCCTGACCTAACCAGTATGTGACGTCTTGGCAGTCAAGACTCAAACACACATCACATCTCATTACTGCTTTGGATTATAATCTACACTACATGAGAAAAAAGTAATTTAACAACAAAATACATTACCAGATCATATCAGGCAATCTTCCAATGATGCCCCAATCGGTAAGATTACAACAAGATGGGATCTCTTGTCTCTAAAATATGTAAAAATATATAGTTTTTGTAATAAACAAACTTTGGTAGGTTTAGAGACAGATCATTTTTTGGGGTTGAAGGGTAAGGGTTTAGTGAACAATCTCAGCCAAAGGAGATCTTAACCCTAATGAGATTTGTTTCTATCATTGATATGATGACACAGAGGTAAATATAATTCTTGTGGTGCGTTGTGGTTGTGGTTGAAACATGAAAAGGCCCAAGAATAACGTTGGAGGCTGTAGCTTTAAGATTACTATTGACTTGGACTAAAGGGCTTAGACTAAACCATGAAAAATTACCCAGACTAAAAATATGTATGTGTGTAGATCTACTTTTGGCTGTGAGTGTATATCCTCATTGACAGCATGACACTAAGCCCATCTCATGCCTATTCAAGCCTTACATTCTTGACGAGATTTCTCCATGCGACCACCAGATGAGGTGTAGTCAGACCTGAGCTTTCAGATTAAGTTTTTTCTTGTATTTAAGTTATTTCATGAGCTTGACATGTGCAAGTTAGAGTCTCCCAATATGTTATTATAGGAAAAATAATTGTTTCTCTTGCAGCGAAGAAGGAGCACAAGAATAGTGACAAATAGATAAGTAAACATAGAAACAACATAATAATTATGCAAAATGTGCAATGTGGTATGATTTGTATTATTCCTTTATGAGGCAAGGTTATGGTGATCTTTATGGTAAGTGAACAAATCTTGAATCCAACAATCCAAAACTGACTCCACACATGTTCGTGCTTCAGTGGACTGAGAAAGGGATATGTGTATTTATTCCTCATATTCAGACTGTATAATGAGACATTCATCAGTATACACAGATAAACACAACAATCTGCAGCAATGCGCACAGTCATGATCAGCAAATAATAATACTTTTACAAATATGCAGTCAAAAGCAAGCATTGCACTCGCAACATTAACACAATTTGTCTTTCAGAAAAATGGCCCAACATTAATAAGCGTATTCATCCATCCTGTCTTCTGTTAAATATTTGCTCTAATGCTGACAGAACTAAACAGTGGACTGCTGAAGTAGCTGAAATGGCACAAACGGCACTGACTAACTGCCTAATTGGCTTTTTATTCGCAAGTAGTTTGGGAAACAGTGTGATAAATGGGAATATGATTAATTCATCCATCCATCCCCTTTTCTAGCACTTATCCAGATTCATGTTGTGGTGGCAGAAGCTTAAGCAAAGTACTTCAAATGTCCCCATCTCCACCAATGCTTTCAAGTTCCTCCAGAAGGACCCTGAAGCCTTCCCAGGCCAGATAAGATAACTAATCTCTTCAGCATGTTCATCTCCAATGGAATGTACTCAGGAGGCCATCGGCTGATTGAACCACCTCAACTGGTTGTTTTCCATGCAGAGGAGCAACTTGTCTCCTCCCAGCATCCTCTGGAGGTCTGACTTCCCACCCATCTATCTGGGTGAGCCAAGCCCCCTTCCTGCCACTTGTATCAGCTTTCTCATTCTTTCAGTCACTACCCAGAGCTCATGACCGTAGGTGAGGGTTGTAATGTAGATGGTAAATCCAAAGCATTGCTTCCGGCTCAGCACCCTTTTCACCACAACGATCTGGTATAACGCCCACCATACTGCTGATGTGGCTCCAATCCATCCATCAATCCCACACTCCACTTAACCTTGAATCCTGAACAAGACACCAAGTTACTGTTACCCCCCCGCTCGAGGCAACAGCTCCCTCTAAACCCTCTTCCGGCAGAAAACCAGACCATGGCCTTGAGGTCATCATCTGATTAAGACAACAGAGTCACATCCTGTGCAATAAACAGTGAGGCGATTCCAAGGTTGATAAACATGACACATTCCTCCAACTAGCTGCACCTTGAGATCGTGTGAATGAAAATCCCACACAAACAGGATCTGTGACAAGGACCGTCCCTGGTGGAGGGCAACACCAACTGAAACATGTTTGACTTTCTGAATAGAATACAAACACAACTCTGGTTATATAAAGACTGGATGGCTTGTTGTTACCTCATACTCCACAGTTTACCACCACAAGATTTCCATAGGGACACTGTCATAAGCCTTCTCCACCTTCACAAAGCCCTAAAGACCTGGATGAGCGAATTCTCACAACCCCTCTAGTCCCCATGCTTTGAATAATAAAGTACTGACCAAAAATACTCGAAAATTAATCAAAAAGATAATATTTTGGAGGGCTCTTTACATTCAACAATAGATTAATATGGTTATTCTACAAATTAAAAATGCTATACTACTTTTCATTCACTAAAGTTATTTCTCTTTGAAATCACTTTTCTCAAACTCAAATTCCCAGTGCCCTCTTCCCAATGTGCTTTTCACAAAGTAATTATTTCAGGACTACAAATGTATTTTTCTAGTATGTCCTCACTCTACAATGTGTCAGATGAGAAGCAGCAGACAGAGGGGATTTCCCTCCCTATGAGTATTCAGACAGCCATCAGTTCATTGTCAGCGACTGCCAGTCTGCTATATGTGTTGACTTTTCCAAGCAGTGAAGAAGCACCATATCAAATGCCATCAGTCCTACTTGTCACTTTGCTGCCCATTGTATCTCATCAATGAGTGACACGCATTACTATGTGATCCCCTGTCGCTTTTTTCTGAAACCAAAACAAATGTGGCCAATACTTGCATTAAAGCCAGGCAGCAGCTGACATTAAATCGATATGGAGGCATGTGTTTGTGGGCTGCTCCGTGGCAGCAGAGCTAATGACAAAGCAAGAAAAATTAAGTGTCTGTTTAGGTTTACTCCCTTGGCTTGACAGAATGATGGGGGCAGCGTAATGAGGACCGTAAAGGAAGAGTGGAGAAGAGACCAGTGCAGCTGCAAAGATCACTTCATTTTTAAAGCCTCGTTTGGAGAGTTGTTGGATACGCTGTGCACAATGCAATGTGACACTGATTACCACCGGCATGTCAAGGAAAGATAACCTCAGCAGGTATGTGTCATGCTGGGTGTATATATGTGTTTGCGTGTGTGGTTTGCCTCAAGGGCCCATTGTGAGGCTGGGAGGGTGGCAGAGTTGGAGAGGCACAGACCAGGACTGATAAAACAGACAGAGGCATATCGCTACATCAGACGCTGGCAGTGAAACAAATGGGGTCGGAGAAGGTCAACAACATCACAATGTCAGTCTCAGCCTGCTGCTGGTATGACTGTTGGACTAGCAGAAACAGGGTAGCTGATAAACCAACATCTGAGCAGACGTATACTTTTGCAAAACAGCCACAGAATAATAGCTGGTAGTCTGGCATCTGATTCATATCAGTGAAGCAGAAAGGGAGGCAGGAGGGAGAGGGATTTGAGAAATCAACAGAGCCTGTAATGGTTGTGTCCAATTGCAAATTAAAGTAACAGTTAACAAGGGTGCAATGTGTTGGGAACAAGTGTGTGGTGTTGTTTGTGTCGTTGTGCTCTCATGCCAGGCCCATTGTATCTAAAGCACTCGCTGAAACCTTGTGGTGATTACACCCAGCCATATGTCAAGTCTGTGAACACTGAAGCTTGGCTGCCACTCAATCTATCGGCCTTTTAAATACAGCCACTCTCATCAAACACTTAATAATTAACTGTAAAATATGCTGTGGTGAGTCGTTGCTTTTTTTCCACTATCCAGTTCATCGGTCTTTATCGCAAATTAAGGCAGCAAAGTGTGGCTATGTGCAGCATGTTATTTTGTCTTTATTACTCAGTGTGGACCTGGCGTTGGAATGGGTGAATGGAATTGCAATCGAATACTGCTAGTGTGAATGTACCCGAGGCACATCCAGGACAATTGTGATCCAATTGACCAAACCACCTCCTTGGGTGGTCAGGGACGGACTGTGACCACATTGTATATAGTTATAAATGTATGTGTTGTTACTGCAATTACTAATAAAACTCAATGGTTCCAAACTAGCCAGGTAGCAGCAGATAGTCAGTTAGCAGCCATTAGCTAGGCAACACCTCTGGATGGAGAGAGGATCTGAAAGAAGCAATACACTAACACAGCTTTGTGATTGGCTACCAACTTCTATTCTTCTTCTTCTTCTGTAATTTTTGTTGTTGTTTGTCTTCTTTTTGACCTGTGCAAACAAGAGGAGGATGTGACGTGAGCCGCTCAGAGCGACTGTATCCCAATTCCAAGAGTAAATTATGTTACTCTAAGATGAATTTTAATTACAGTTGTAAATAGTTCTAAATTTCGGTATTGATATGTCTATCTAAAAAAGATGTTGTAGACTACAAATTGTACACTCTGGCCTAGTACACATGGTTGTATAGTGGTGGATCCGATACTAGACAGCCATCTTACTATCTTGAAAATTTTTCAGAAGAAGTGAAAAGACTGGGGAGCATGTTGGTTTTCTTTTTGATAACACTTTTCTATTTTTAAAACGCCACCATATCTCTGAAAGCAGTGGAAGTGGAAGTTTGTGTATTCCCAAGTTTCTCACAGTCTGACTGTCTACCACTCTTTCTATTATCTCCGTCTCCATTTCTCTCGCCCTCTTTGTCTCTGTAGTTTATGTTTATAAGTCTATATTTATATTCTCTGTTTCTCCGTCAACATCAAATTCAATGTCTGTTTTCCCTGTCAACCTGCAATTCTTGCTCCCTTTTTTTCTTTTTGCATTCAATCCATCTCTCTCTCTCTTTCCCCTCTCCTGATTTTGTATTGCTTTATCTTGATTGTATTTTCTCTCTATATCCAATTCCATTTCTCACTTTACATTTCTCACTGTCACTGAATCCAAATGCTGCTGTGCCTTTCTCGCTCTCATCCAGCCTCTGTGTATCTCTGACTGTCTCTTCTTCCTCTCAGTCTTTGTCCCGCTACATCTCTCTTTTTTTTACTCGCTGTCTCTCTCCATTTGTCTCAGAGGACAGGTCGGTTTCTCTGAGGGCTGCACTCTGACATGGTGAAATGGAGTTAGTTTGCTCCGGCAGTGACGGCAGCACTTGGCAGTCAGGATAACAACTCCAGATATTGACGGAGAGGACTTCAGGGTTCACCGTGAGCTGGCGGAAAAAGGAGAGGTGATACTTGAAAGCACTGCAGACATTAGGTGTCGGTGGAGTTACAGGATATCACAGAGCTCTATCACAACTATCTGAGGCTCCTTTAAATAGGTGGTTTCCTTTGAGGACGATCTTGTGTTATTTATATAGCGTTGGTCATCTTTTATATTTGTGAAGATATGATTGTTCGCATCAAGTTCAGTGCTGAGATATCGGAACATGTTCAAAAGAGGTAGATTGAAAAATACCAGTTTAGCCAGAGTATCAAAATCACTTTATTTTGAAAGTCAAAGAAAATGTGTGTGTAGAGAGCTACAAATCAGTGTGTCAGTCTGTTCTACAAATTATGTGTTTATTTTCCCATCAGAATAGGTTTGTGCCTGACTGATTGCTTCCTTATACCAGTTTGGCTTTGTTTTCAAATGTCCACATGACACATCTATTACATAACATGGTGAGGTGTTAACCCTGCACAGCTCAGGCAGCTGCTTCTGTTTTCTCCTTTATGATACCAGATGATTGAGGTTGAGTTATTTTATCTTTGCTCAGACGTGAACTCCAGACAATGTTTGCACAATTGTGTCCTGACTTTCTAGAATGCAGCCGGAGATTCAGGCGAGGCTGCGGTTATCAAGTGTTTCTGTTTGCAGCACATCAACACCAAGGTTTGCCTTCATCACCAAAATCTCTTGAATCCTGTCTTTCCAAGTTGACGTCTTTGTTTATGTCTTCTAAATGTTCGGTATATTTGTTTTCTTTTTGTTTTTTGTTTTTCAGTTCACCTGTCGCGTGTTAGAAAAGGTCATAGAGGGGTGAGTCCTCTGGATAATCTCCTATACTGTATTCTCACATTGGCTCATTCAGACTGCAGAGAAATCATTTGCATTCTCACATACAGCTCCTCCGAATAATTTTAAGAGATTAACTGGAGTTGAGTGCATGTCTGAAATCAGTATTTATCTACGTGGGGGACAACTTGGTGAAACAACTTGGTGAAATTTTACTCTCACTCTATAAAGAGGAGAGAATACTCAACATACCATGATATATTCCTCACTGTTGCTACACCTTCAAATCCAGTTAAGCCCTGTAGAGGACTCCGAGGAGTCTATTACCTTTTTCGGGGGAAGCCAGATTCGTTCTGCCCATGAACAGCCTGAGGATGATGATACATCCATGTGATGTGAAGGGTTCATGAGTTTGATGTCGAATACATTTCAGACTCATTGACAAGTAAATCCTTTACTAACTTTTTTTTTAATCGCAGCATTTGAATTGTGTCACAGGGTACGTTCAAAAACTTGTAAGACTTTGATATGACATTTATGTAGCTTTTCATGTGAACTGACCTGGCCTCGCGCTCTGGTGTGAGAAGGCCCCTCATTTGTTCAGTTCTCGACGGTAAAAGGCTTGATGATTCAGAAGAAGTAGGGTGATTCTACGCATTTATCAAAAAGTTTTCATTGCTCGTGACCACCTTTGGACTTCTTAGTAGAACGCAGTCTTGTGATGTGTGTGACTGTGCTATCATGGTGAAACTGCTACTTCCTGGTGAAGTTAGATCAGAATCAAACATCAGTCTTGTTTTTCTCTGTTCTCTGAACCTTTAGTCACATCCTGTCACTCTGTGGTAAATAACCCAAGACTAAATCAGGCACTTCACATGATACACTTTTTCTTCTTTTTTTGTTGCTGCTGCAGCTGCTGCATGACAACAGTCAGATCTTGTGACAAAGACAGAAAACCAACCGGCGTTTAACACAAATATGTAAAAATAGCAACATGAAAAATAGAAAATATCAGCATGACAACACACACACAAACACACACACACACACACACTGAATGAGTGCTCCATCTTCACTCACACAAACTCACACAGTGGGACCAATGAGGCACCTCCCACCCCTTCAGGAACACACACACACACACACACACACACTCATTTACAAAGGCCAGCGTTTCATCCTCCTCAGTTACCCGTCTCACTATTTCAGCTAATCTTTACCATCAGAGGCTGGGCTGCCATTGTTGGGATTTCCTCTTCTTAATTACTAGGACACTGGGCTTTGTGCTGACCGTGCTTCTGTTTCAGGCTCCATTTCTAACCCTGTTTTGTGCGTCCTTAGCCCCCTTGTAAGGATGAAGGGCCAGAGGGGCAGCTAGGTTTACCACCTGTTGTGGCAATTACTAACAAACTAACAAAGCATGGAGGGCAGGGAGGGGCTTCCTTTCGTTTTTCATTTTATCAAGGAAAAAGTCTCATGCCACCTCTACAATATTATCAATTCTCACTGAGGCATAAAAGCTGCATTAAATGTCCATATAAAAACTCACTAGGGAAGCACAGTAAAGATCTGATATTGCTAGATGAGAAAACTTATTTATCCTCAGACGGATCAACACTTTAGAAGAGAAATATTAAATACGTAAACAACACAGAGCAAGTGCTTTGAAAAGGGGGATTAAATCAATCTGACAGGTTTGAGATTACGAATGTGCAGTGAATGTTTTTTGATTTATAATCAGGACCCATCTGAAAGTTACTTATGGTAGGACATCAATGCAGTAGGAAATATAAAAAATGATGATTGATCATTCAATAATGTATTTCCTATAGTTCTTGGGGAAGTTGGCAGCGAACTTTTTGAATGACAACCTTTTTTTTTTCAAGCATGTATTGCTTCTCTTTTCTTCACGTCTTGCTGAATATCACAGATTAAGAAATTGCTATGTAACGATTTTAAAATCGGTATGTCTTCATTTTGTCCTGTAAACATACTATGCAACTAGTCAAGAACCATTATTGCAACAATTGTTCAATTATGTGCAAGCACTTTAAATGTGTTTGTTTTTTTCTTTTCAATCATTTAAAAAGATGAAAATCCCTCTTCAAGAGCACCCTAGTTTGTTCCTTAAGTGCATCCCAAAGGTTTTTGACATCTGTCCCACTGTTTGACTGTGTGTGACACTATGCATAACATGGTTTTCTCCAGGCACACTAAGTGAAGCCTAATCTCAGACAGCAGTTTAAATCATACAGATGTCACTTCGTGAATATTTGGAGAATCGTTATTTCCCTGCTCAGATTGGAGAAGGAATAATTTTAAAAATCTGGCAGTGAAAGTTAAAAACGTGTCATTGAACTTTCTCTCAGGATTTTGAGAGTCATCCAATGTTCCTGTGTCCTAATAGGTTTGCTCTTATTATTAATTGCTATTAAATAAACACAAAGAAGGAACCTATGACATGTGAAACCAAACCAAACCAACCATGTGAGCCCTAAATTTCAGGACAAATGGAGAGAATGTTCTACCCATTACACGTCATCTTGTATAGGCTGCACCTGCACAATATAGACACTGTGTGATGAAGGTTTCTTTCAAAACTTTAAATATATAAATATTAGCCAACATTCTGTATAGATCTCTATTCGTAGATTCCCCTGAGAATAGAGGGTTTCCACAGCAGTCACCAAGGTGATTTCCGGGAGGGTAATCTCTCATAATTCAAGCCGGATGGATTCACCCGAAATCAAATCAGCTTCCCAGACTGTGAGCTGAGGAGGCAATATCCCAGCGCAATTCTTCATTGACCTACATAGCATTTCTCCCTGACAGTTCCTTCCCCCTCCACACTTCCCTCCCTCCCTCCACTGCTTTGCCCTGATCTCGGGGGCTTCTCCTTGTGCATTTGATGATGAGCAGCACAGGACTCATCATCTCAACCTCCAAAGTGGCGTAAAAAAAAGGACCAAGTGGAGAATTTCCATAACCTACCTGCAAAAAATATATATATTTAACATATCTGCACCCAAATTGGAATTTGCGAGGCAGTTTGGGCGGTGGCTTTCCAGAAATGTAATTAAGCATCAAAGACAATCGCAAATCTGTCAGTCTCCAAAAAATGATCGCTTGATTAGGTATCGAAGATTGGGTAATTTACATCCGTGATGATGTGAAATTGGGGTGCTGCAAGAGGTGTGTGAGCAACGCACACACACATACACACACACACACTCACACACACTCACACACACAGACACACACTCTCACAAACACGCGCCCATCCATTTGCAGCTAAACCCTGTCACATGTGCAGACGCTCGTACCGACCCACATGCACACCCAGAGACAGACAGTAGGCTCCCTCATCATTAATTCAGGAGCCATCACTCTCACCCTCCTTCTGCCCCTGAGAAACTCTCGATGCTTCCCAGCAACATTATGCATATTTATTCATACAGCTTCCCCGCTTCACTAAATGTCACTGTAAATGTTTCTACGTCTAATGACGCCATTTCTTTATGTTTTTGTTCTTTCCCTTTTCCCCCGCCTTCCTCCTCCTCTTCCTCTGTGTTTCCCCCTGCCTCCGTCTGAATTGAGGAATATCCCTGAAAACGTTTCAGGTCGGTTGTTCTTTCTTTATTACCATAATGTCTCCAAACTTCAGGAGCTCTTTATTCAGCCCTCCGCTAATTCCATTCACACTTAGTTTCACCTCGCCCAAACGCCTCAGAGGAGAAACACTGCCTTTGTAGCAATTACTCCAGACCTTGATCTGACTGAGCCTCCCCTCCTACCACCTCTGCCACCACCCCGCCTTTCAAGAGTCAGCGTTGCGGGGATTGCAGTCTCCTCTGTTTCCCATGTCTTCACCCAGAGCCTCAGAAAGGGACTGTAAGGGAGCCAGCTCACTTCATCCCCTGTTTATCTTTACCCCCTTTGTTTTCTGATCCATTCACCTCTCTCTCTCTCTCTCTCTCTCTCTCTCTCTCTCTCTCTCTCTCTCTCTCTCTCTCTCTCTCTCTCTTTCCCTTTCCCTGCTCTCCACCTCCTGTCTCACACAAACACTCACATGTGCATTCCACATTCCTCCGAAACAAAAAAGGATTACAACACAACGACAGAGGTTGGAGGAGTGTCTTTTGTGCCAGCAAGCCTGCTCAAGAGTGAGTGAAATTTTCTGGAGCTAGTAATTATACACAGCCGCCGAAAATTGTCAAAGAGGTACAGTACGGCAGCTTCTATAGACTGAGAGCTCTATCGCCTGATTCACGTGCAGAATAACCTCTTTTTTGGTTGTCATGGAGTAGACAGTGGAATATAGCATGCCAAAAGGGGACACAGTCTTTTAAAATGTTCATGGTCTGCACCTGTAATCCACTTTGTAATGCAGTGGAATGGGATGGCAAGGGTTAAGGTTATTTAAATATCTCCGGTGACGTCCCTGATGCACTCTCTTACAGTCAGAAACTTGCTGTTTTTACAGAAGAATCACTGCCAAGATGGATTTGGATAGTGCATATCAAAGGTTAGGGTTTTGTAGCGCATAAACCCAAAAGCTGAAATGGTCTATATGACAGCAGCAGGCAAAAACCCAGAGTCTGACCAAAATCAGACATATGTTGGTTGATTTGACATCAGGACTGGCATCCTGCACCCCGTCATTTGAGGCAGCGGGCCCGAAAATATCAGGCCTTTGCTGTGCAGCTGCAAACGGAAAATGGACCAAATCTCTGAATGGGTGGCCCGGTTATTCCTCAGAAGTTGCTAGTCGGTTTGATTCTCCCAAGTGGTGAACTGTTTGGGGTAATGTATGATCTGAATAGTTTTTGTGGAACGTAATATATATTTGAGGCATTTTGTTAGCTCAATGGAGGGGTTTAGAATCTTGTGTTTTCCCGTCTTATTCAGGGCTGAAGTGAGAAAGTTTACACAGGAAGAAGAGGAGGTCCTGAAGAAGATATCTGCCCGAATACAAAGACCATGCTGTATTTCATTGTGGTCCAGATTTGATCTTATTCTTCTGTTACCTGTTAAAAGCTGTTCTGCTGATTTGTTTTGCATCAGAATTATGTTGTGTACGACCATCAAAGCAAAGGTTGTCTCTGAACTTGTTTTAGTTCACACCAGAGTATGACGTGCTCACATCCACCCAAACCAATTTCAACTGAGCTAAACAAGGGATTTTTCAGAAACTTGTCACATTAAATCTTACTGATAGACCAAAGGGAGTTTTAAGGGCAGGCCAGAGACCAGAGCTTGCCTCCTGTTATAAACCCGCAATTAACATTTACATAACCATCAACCATATCATTGACACCTTTCCGCCTTAGCTAAGAATATTTAGAAACTTGTTTGTTTTTAAGATATTGACACTGGATGAGAGAAATATTGGTGTAATCAGGGGTCGTTGAGAATTGCCCACTTTTCTGCTAGAGTTGCTTTTGCCCTGTGTTTGGCTATTAAGAGCATCCAAAATGTTTTCTGTGCTCTTTGGCATCTAGATTCGACAATTTCTTGAATTGCACTGGAGAGATGGACACCACTTTTCGAAATATATTCCCCGTGCTTTATCGTCGGTGGTGGAGATTTTCTTTCTCTCGTGGACATTCTTCGGATTCTGCAGGCCATAATGTACAATTCTCTCATGAACTGTTCATGAAGGACTTAATGCTCTGAATGGAAACATCATTTATCCTGTGTCTTTATTCAGTTTGTCACCTGTCAGTAACGTCCAATCGAAAATAGCACAAACAAGTGTTAAATCATGTCTGAATTCTCGACTACTAACTCCAGAAACTGACCTTCGAGCAGAGCTGCAGGTACAATGCTCATTCTGACTTTCTGCCAAACGGTTTGAACCTGAACATTTCACTCTGACTCACTCACTTTGGTGAATAAAGGGCAGGCTAATGAAATCAAGTCCGCTGCTCACAGGAGCCATAAAATGTCTGCTTTTGTACCAGAGCTAATTATTCATCGGGGCTTTACTAAAGATTAGTGCGGATAAATATGAAGAAGCAAATCCTTTAAATGGCTCTTTTATTGTTCCCCTACAATCCCCCCCTCAGTTTAGATATGGCACAGGCAGGCACCCTTGTGAAATGACTCTAAGCCATTGTTCCCGTGTTATCCTGAAGACACGAAAGGCTAGTTAGTGCTGCCTTTGATAGAGATGCCCGCCACCATTTTAACATTTGTGTTATCAGCGAGGCAGAGAATTGTCAGGGCTGGGATGGGAATAAAGCCACTCGATCCTCGGCCTCCCACTCTCTAGGAATGAAAAATAATAATGTGCCGGGATTGTAGCCTTATCTTGCTCTATTGTACCACAAAAACTTTTCAAAGAGACATCTCAATACATGATGTGCATAAAACATGTCATACCCCTGAATTGAAGAGCTGCTTGCACGAGGGCAACTCAGTGATTTGCTACATTTTAGAACAGGGAGATGATAACATGTAGCACACAGTTCGAATTACTGTTACATCAAAAAGCAGACGAGAAGTGTTAAGGCTGATGCATGGGAAGACTGGCTGAAAAAATGATTTATATTAATGATTATTTCCACAGAAACCTGTCATCGGTGCACTTGTTTGTAAACCCAGCTGTGGACTCTCAAAGGCAAAGAGTGAGGTGAGCCTGTGGAGAAACGGGTGGTTCAGTGTTGGGAGAAGTTTGGCTTCAGGGCTTTCTGCAAAAAAAAAGTTGAAGAAGCAACAGCTTTCAACAGTTTGGTTTAGTTCAAGCAACAGAAATACCATGTTATGTTTGAGAAAAGTGTATGGTTTGGGGGGGTTAGACAGACCTTTTCAAAACTTTACCCACATGCAAAGTATTTTTCTTGAATTCTTGAAGGGAACCTTCTCCTATGTGCTGCTCACCAGCTCTGATGCCCCCTACAGGGCAGAAGGCTCCTAACCACAGAGACCTGCAGCTGGAAACCTCCAGTGATTGCAGTCGATTGTGCTCCAGCAGCAGATAAGTCACCCAGCCCGTGTGCTATAGGCTGAATCCTCAAGGCCTAGTGACAGAGGTTAGAGAAACAGGATTGGGGAAGTTTCAGCTAAATGAAGCCGAATCCTGTTTCAGTTCCTCTCACAGGAGAGTTGCACAATGGGGAAAAAAATATGAATGGGTGTTTTCACTGGAAGTTTCGCTGTCTCTAATGTGAACTCGGAAAACATCCACTTTCATAATGACTTCTATCAGAGATCTCTCTGGGCCTTCTCTGAAATAAGGGGTTTCAAATGAATGCACTATTTGAGGGGGTCATTCATCTTTGAAACTTTGGAGACTCCTGACATAGTTCCTCCTCTTTTTTAGACCTCTGGAATCCTTCTGTGTCCCCCTTTTATATCCATATTGTCCATGGTGTCACCCCAAGAGTCAATTTGTCCTCCAAAGGTTGTTTTTTATTCTTATCTGTGCTTTTCACAAATAATACGCTTGAAACAGGGAATTTATTTGAATAATTGTTTCCATAGTTTACTTACTTGTGTGGATCCACTCACTGACATCTATAACGTCAATGAATCCCAGATCGTGTACAGAAAGACATGCTCTCATTCATGCGTCTGTGTGTATTTTTAGTGCAGGCTGAGATGGGTGACACACACACAGAGAGAGAGTGGGAGAGAGAGAGAGAGAGAGAGAGAGAGAGAGAGAGAGAGAGAGAGAGAGAGAGAGAGAGAGAGAGAGCAGCTTCTTTGTTCATGGAAACAGCCCTGTGCACTCAGTGAGTCCTGTGGGCCCTTAAAGGCTCCCAGAAACCAGTGCATCAGCCCATATAGGCCCTCTACAGTATCCTTATGATATTGCTGTGACTTGAAGTGATGCTCAGCAGAACTTCAAGCACTTATTGTGTTTTATCGCGATCACTTTAATCATCCTATCTTATAGTGTATGTGGTTACAGGTCTGCTGGATGTCTGTGTCCCATTGGATGTCTACACTTCCACATAAGGGCAGATAAGAAAGAGTGAGCGAGTGACTCAGGGCAAAAAGACGGATTCACTCACAGGGCAGATGCAGACACGTCATCGGCTTATAGCGCATTTTTATGTCTGTGTGACTTTCTGACTCGTCCAGCAGACAGACCGGTGGGGGCAGCTGGGGGGGGGGGGGGGTCTGCATCTTGACTGCGGAGACACCCCCTACCAGCACACACACACACACACACACGCACGCACACAACCACGCGCGCCCTCGTACTCATCCCTCGTAAAGGGGCGTGTGGTGCTGGCGGGGACTCAACCCCTCTTCTCGTGCATCAGCGGAGGAGCCGAGAGCCGTGGCGCGCGGAGACACGGACTCGGGGGGGAAACTTACTACAGATCTGAGACGACTTTTCCCTTTTTTTAATCTGTTCTTATTTGCTTCCCCTTGGCATTTTGTTTGGGACCGTCTACTTGGTCAACACTGACCGGGGTGTCACTTATTGTGGCTGCGCTGAATAGGAACCAGCGAAACAAGGAGAGCCCGAGAGATCGGCGGGGAGGAGAGTGGTCTGCACGCCGAGAGGAGAGCGCGAGTCTCCGGGCTGCGGCTGTGCGTCTTTGCGCTGTAGGGAGCCGCAGGACCGGGTTGGAACCGGGCGCCGTGGTGGTTCCACGGCTTTTTTTTAAGGGGGTGTTTGAGGAATAACTTGGACTTGGTTTTGAAGGGACGATTGTGGTGACATTTGTCCAGCAGAATCGGAGGAAGCCTGTCAGATTGTACATTCTGCTCCACGCATGTTGGAAGTGGAGAGAGGAGGGCTGGATGCCTGCGGGTTTGCGAGTCCTCAAGGCGCAGGTGAATGCAGCTCTTTTTTTTTTTTTTTTTACTTATGCGTAAAATGGAAAATAAGTCTATCTTAGAATACATTTATTTTCATCATTTTATCATGTAGCATACAGTTTTACACATCTACCTGATATGATCCTACTATTGTTTCCAGCTTCCTTATATTTTATTTCTAAAATGTGAAAAATACAGCGTATATATGCTATTAAAAGTAAGTTTCTTCAGAACATATCACCGTTGTACACTGTTTGTGCAGCAGTGTTGCTGTACAGGGCTGCGTGTGCTGATGGAGGTTTCTGAACACAAGCCGGCTCCTCTCGGGGTTATGTTTCTTTTTGTGCATCCATGACCTTAAGGGCAGCCTGAAGTCAAAGACCCCCACGCTCCTTTAATTTACGCTTTAATTGATTTTCCCTAAATTACAAAGTGCCACTTTTAATGTTGTCACTGCTGTGGAGCGGGGGTTTAACCGTCGGCGCATCTGGGGAAGCTACTGGCGCATACATTGAAACGACCCGGAGCAATAAAGAACTGTTTAAATTATTGTTCTTTTTCTATTGTTTAGATCCTGAGAAAACCAATTGTGCTAAAAATACACAGCCTATGGATATGTTTCTATCTAAGCTGGGGAATCATTCGTGTGGGGAACCGATGGATTAGGAGGCGCAGGAACTTATTTTTATAGGCACTACCTCAGTTTTTCACATATAAAGATGAGTCCCAGATAGAAGCGGAGGAGGGCATCTAGAGGAAATACCCCTACAGTATTAGTCATAATCCACCCTTGCAATTCCTAAAACTAGATATGCTTTATCGCTTCGCATTTTCTCCAAACATCCCAAAAATCCTCAGTATTTGGGGAGAAATGTTCCTAGAGGGAGTCATGTTGTGTTACTACATCTGCCATTTATGTGCAGCTCCTTTTTGTAAGGGAAGATAGAGGGAGGAGGGAGGGAGGGAGGGAGGGAGGGAGGGGAAGAGAGAGTGAGTGAGTAAAAGAGAGAGAGAGAGAGAGAGTCATGTCACTTAACGGACTGCTGGCGCTCTGTGACTCAGTGTGCAGCTCCGCGTTCATATAAAGACGCGCGGCTTCTACCCACTATAGGTTATAGCTGTTTGTTATCAAGTCATATACACACCTCCTCCAGCCCCACCACTCTGATTCTACAGAGGTGGAGTGGTCTCAGTGTTGGGGAAGCGGTGTCTCCGCGCCTTTACACTCGTGTTTATATCGGTTAAAACCAGATTCGGGGAATGTCCGTTACGCACGGCAGCGGCAAGCAATCCTAACCTGCTCTGCATCTGTTTCCTCCAACTCCGCAGCCAAGGATTACCCCCAGCCCGGCCATCGTTTGACGGACTAAGGACACAAATCAGGAGCGGTGTCATTTCTCTATCGTTTCTTCGTGCGCTTTGGCTTCTTTGGAGAGGATATGGCACGGCCGGCACTGGAAAGGGGAGCGCAGCCGGCACAGGCGAGAGGAAACCGGAGCTGAATGACAGGATGCCAGCGACCTGAGCCCGCACTCAGATCACTCCCGTCTGCGCTAAAAAGACACACTTTCTGCTTTTCTCTGAAGAGTTAAGAGGAGAACAAGAAGAAGAATACTTACCAACAAAAAAAAAAAGAGAGACGCTTTTGGAGGAGTTTAATTTTAAAAGTTTTTTTGCATGCGTAATTTTATTTTTGGGGTGATTAAAAACAAGGATGCATTGTGGATTAGTCTTGATCCTGTTCACGGGAATCCTCTTGGTGGTCAAGGCTTTCAAAAACGGTAAGTGTGACATCTGATATGTATTTAAGTAAATCTTTTATGTACACTGCAAGGCTACTAATCCCAATATTTTTTTAAAAGATAAGCTCGGCCTGATCCCCACTGATCTCCTGGCAAACCCGCAAGTCGCTCACCTGCCCAGTCTGCCAACACGGGGAAACAAATCTTAGTCTCTGTTAGTTCTGTAGACGTCTTGCTTAACGCGTTTTTAGAGATTGCTATGTCTCTCTCTTTTAACAGGGTTTTTTATATTTGTCATTGTTTGACTCTTTATTGAATATTTAAAATATTCCATTTTATTTTCTTGGAATAGGCTGGGGTGGAGTTTATAGAAAAGGCTTTGATAATCTCCTATTATGTCGCATAAACCTTGAATGAGTTTACTTTTATTTACTCAATATTCATTTCTGATAATTTGTGAGACCTTTTAGAAAGTTTTCTTTAGAATTAAGAATCGGTTTTCGTTCAGCAGTAGTGACAAGCGGTAGTTTCCAAACTCAGTGTTCAGAGAGTCAGGCCAATTTCTGAACTTCCCCAAGTTCTGCAATCTCGCAGCATCAATTTGGTTTCAACCTCGCGCTGTCCCTCCTTGTCAGTCGGTTAATTCCGTCAGAGCAGGTCAGGCTGGAGCAGCAGATGCTGGAGACTTTTATAATGAAATGATGAATAGAGGCGCAAATGAAGATGTATGCGAGCAGCGGCAGCAGCGGGCCTCTGGAAAACAAAGGATTATCCCGTTTGATGATGACATGCGCTGTTTAAAGAGATTTAAAGCAATAGCCCCTAGGACTTGGTGACTGTTGGCTTCAGCAGAACTAAAGTTCCCTTGAAGTTTTTTAATTTACAGCGATTTCTAAACAATAATAAAAGCTTCCCGTTGTATTACTGTGTGTAAGTCCCTCAATAAAACCGGTGTCTACTTCATGGGCTCAGTCTTATATTCTGTTTCTATTAAAATTATTGTTAGTGAATTGTAACATTTATATTTTAAATATTATAATGACAATAGAGAATAACAAAGTGAATCGACACTGGGATATTTTTTGAGACATTCTTAGATAGTTGGATATGGGTGTTTGTGTGTTTGCGTTTGGCACTAAGCTGAACAAGTTTTCCGTTTGTATTGTTGTGGTGAAAGTCTTGTTTTCTACTCCTTCTGTTTTTAAAAAGTTTATTTTTATTCCCCCCCACTCCACTCTGCAGATAAATGTGGCGGCAACATCCGAATCTCAAACGCCAACTACCTCACGTCGCCCGGATACCCCATGTCTTATCCCCCCTCTCAGAGGTGCGTGTGGGTGATATCAGCGCCTGGCCCTCACCAGCGGATCCTCATCAACTTCAATCCGCATTTCGATCTGGAGGACCGGGAGTGCAAGTAAGAGCAGCACCACTTCTTGAATATGCAAAGCAGATGTGGTTTTTGGACCCAAAAACTAATTCATTCATTCAATCCCTGGGTCCTCAGTCTCATTTTGAAGTTGGTTTAATGAGGGATAGAGTGAAGCCTCTTATAAACATAGTTAATCTTACTTTATTTTATTTCTCAACAATTGGATAAACAATCGACCAGTATTAGCAGTTGAACAACCATCTAAAATCCATTGTTTAAAAGTACACATCATTAAACTCTTACTTTATTTTGGGAACCACAACACGAGAATAATCCAAAACACGCAATAACATAAGATTTCTTTCCGTGTGCTGGGTTGTTTACATGTGAGTTTGTCTCATGTACATGTGAGGTTTATTGCATTTACGCGCGTGTGTGACTCTCGTGCCTCCCTTTCCCACATGCCTATTGCACATGAAACTGCGCCATCTAGTGTTCACAGCCTCTTCGAAAGTGTGTTAATGTGATCCGGCTCTGGCACCACTTAGGGCGCCAGGAATGTCTCACCCCTACCATTTGGTTTTGGAATGTCCTCGCTTTTCCTCCTGGTAGAGTGAAGTCATTGGGGCATAATATTGATTTGAAGTGCAGTGCTTATGCAGAAGGCATCGGGGAGAGAGAGCGTGTGGCTAAGAAAACCACCAGAGGCCATTAACTGTCGCTATTCTTTATGCTGCACAGAAAAAAGAATGGCCATCTTAATAAAGCATTCACTCTCATTTTCCCTCTTAAAATCCCATTATTCTCCAAACAAGTGAGACATTCCAAGAATTGGAGACATTAAAGAACAAATCTCTTTTTAAATCAGCACTCATTCTGTTAATGTCAGAGTTGGAAAGAAGGACAATTATCTGCCCTCTCTTGGATTTGCTTTTACTTCGATATTAACTCAAATGGAGGACAAATTAGCCCCTATAAGTTAGATGTATTAGTTACTACCGATCCGTATTTGACTTGTAGCCACAAACTGTCACCTAGCGAAAGGCTAAGCAGCTATCCTGCTGTCAGATAGATGGTTTAAGCAGATGAAACCGGAGACAGACAGTAATGTGATGAGCCTGTGTCAGTGTGGGTGCCCCGAGGTGAGCCTTGCCTGGGCAGACCGCCTCCCTCTGATTGCCTGTCTGTGTGTCTGTGATTGTGTGTGGTTTTTTGGTGCGTGTGTCGGTGCCTCTGCCCCGCTCTGTCTCAGCTGTTTGTTTACGCTGCAGGGCTCGGGAGAGTACAGGGCTTAGCTGGATCTTGTTACTGAATCCCCGTTCCACCCAAAACCTGGACCTTGCGCTTCTTTTGTGCTCCTTGAATGGTTCCTGGATTGGTTTGCAGGGTTTGGTTATTTTCCCTTTTTAAATCCCAGATTTCATTCCCACTTTAACCTTCCCTCACTGCTGTCAGAGATTTATGGCAGATTGAATGCCGCTGTCTTTTCGAGGAAGGCTGCGCCTTCATGCTTCTTTTGGGTCCGATTTCAGCACCAGAGGGACCCTTAAACTGTCCGAGATACTGATTCAGAAATGGAGAGCGAGGAAGGGACAGGAGGAAGGGGGGGTTGCAGTAACAATGCTTGAGCTAATCAAATTAGTCGGGAATGAATTTCCTGTGTCTAAACACACACAGTAAAAAGAATTTAGCCCCGCAGGCTGTAGGAAGGCAGCTTTTTTCCAGGCTGAAAGGAGGGCGGGCTTTGAGTTTTTGCGATCCAATCATGTATCTTTTACAATTAGCTCTGCTCTTTCATTTAGCAGCCGTGTTGTGTATTGCCAGTTCATACATTTGTTAGCAGATGAAGTTTGTGTAGTCCATGTGTTTGCATATGTGTTTGTATCACTCCTTCTCACTCATTGTTTTTTTCTTCTTCTATTTGCATATTTCCTATTTGCATATTAATTACATTGGGAGCAGCCTCTGTAATAACAATAGTACGTCCAAAAGGACCTTGCTGCCTCGAGGAGCCAACAAACGGCCCGGGCTGTGAAACTTAAGTAAGGTTCTGATTCATGCGGGCCACTCAAGAGATTGCACCGGAAAACGGGGTCATCCTGACCTACAGCTTTTTCCTATTTTTAACACGGGCGAGCCTTTTCATTTTTAATGTTTTAATAGAGTGTTTTTTATGGAACTTCAGTCTCACGTCACAATACATTCCACCTTGTACGCCTTCTCTATTTGACTTTGTTTTCTTCCCTAATTTCAAATTATGGGACGTGTAACATGAGGGGATAGGTTATTGTGATAACCGCTGACAAGGCATGTCCCTGGTAACTCGATTATAAGCAAGAGAATAGTCACTTATACATCTGCAGACAGTAGGGTATGATTTGTTTTGCAGCCATCAGACTCCCTGTCGCAGCTCCACTCACCAAATCTTCCCTTACATAATGGAAATTGATGAGATCCAGAATGGCTTCCTTATCTGATGGACTGGCAGAGTGGGTGGAGGCGCAGGAGGGGTGGGGGTGCGACAATGCATGCTTCAGTGCACTGCCTTGCAATCTAATTAGTGGGCAAATGGAACACACATGTCCCACATGTCCCCCAACATGGCTGTTATCAGCAAACCAAACAAGAAGCACTCAAAGTGGTGCTCCTAGAAGAAAAACAACCTTTTCTGAGTGGAGTCTGGCCGCGGCCGTGTTGTTGCACGTGTGCACGGCCCTGGACAGGTTTGTTTGGGGGAGTGCAGAGGCCTGTATCCTGAGAGCTGGAGGAGGAAAACACTTCATCACAGAGATAAGGACACTAAGTGAGCCCTGTGATTCTGAATGCAGAACGTGTTTACCTTTCACGCGCCGCTGTAGACTTTCACAGAGCAGAGTTTCAGGGGCCACCCTCTCCACTTTCTCATAGCCAATGAGACAAAAGCGTAGCCGGCATCAAAGCAAATATTTGGAGTCAATTAGCTCTGAAAATCCGTGGGATGAGCATCTGAGCTGAGGTGAAAAACTCAGGTAAATAGATCTGCTTTCGCTCCGCTCACACCCCATGAACTCATTCTCTTCCTCTCCACCATCTGATCCGGTCGGTCAGGCTCATCTGGCTGTGGCTGCTCTTGTCAACTGAAGGAAAAATTGGGGTTTCAGTGGATTTGAGTGTGAACAAGTGACAGACAGATTTCACATGGGGCAGACTGAAGGGCAATATATCACACACATATTTTCTTATAGTCTGATAAACTTAGAGCTTCTAGACTTTTGAGCTCACTTAAACCTAGAGAAAGACCTTGAGAGTGTTTCATCCTGAGCTGCAGGCTGTTTTCCCCACCCTCCTTCACTCCTGCTGACATGAAGAGGTGAACCGGCTTTCCATATGATGTACTCCTGACAACATCATGAATCATAGATGGCATCGGATATGCTGACCAGACCAAAAACCAGTTCCCGCACTTCTCTGGCAAAGCCTCTGGAAGCCAGCGAGTCAGTCAAGGCGGCATTGTGTTGTTTCGGAGGAGCAGACGCGAGGGGTTAAAAACACAGTGAGATAGTGTGTCCTTCTTTTCTGTCTGGATGGTATTTTTTGGACCTCGCAGAAATTCCACTGTGATAGTCCGTGCAGTGGGCGGTGGGGGGGTTTCAGAGATGTATGGCAGAGTGGTACTAAGCAGTGGAGATATTTGAGGAATGTCTTCTCAAACACCCTTTTGTGGGGGAGATTGTGTAGAAAGTCAGCAAGAGTCTCCTGCCTGGTCATGCATCAAAAGTCTGCTCGAAAAGCACATTTCTCTTCTTTTTTTTATTGTCTCCTTTCTCTGTCCCTTCCACCCCGCTCTCCTGCTGAGCAGCCCCTGTGGAAGGCAAACATTCTCTGCTGTGCACCCTCTACAATAGACATCCTGCCTGCCCTGGCATTCCTGACCAGGCCCGGACTCCAGAGATGACTAACAGGAGCTTGGGAAGGGAGGGGGTGCAGAGTATTAACCCTGCTCTAGATCTATAGTTGGCTCTTTCTTTCTCATGTGGCATCCCACCAGCTCCTCTCATATGTTCATAGTGCAGAACAAAGAGGGCCACCTGTTCCCTAAGTGAGAGTAGACAGAGGAGGCTTTAGGGAAAGGATCCTCTTGGTCACTTTCCTTAATTCCTCAGTTCCCCCTTCCACCTGAATAGCAGCAGTGCCCAGATAAAGCGCAGTGGAGCTTCACAGCTGGAGGGGTAAGGAGCTGTGACTCCTCCCTGCATCTGAAAACAGCGGTTTCTCCCCACTCACTGCTCTCTCACGCTCCTCTGCAAGGCAACCATGGGCAAATAAGGAGAAGTGGGCCGTGTGACCATTTATCAGCCGTTGTCATGGAGGAAAATAAATACGGCAGGAACGCAAAGAGAACCTTTTTTTTGTAACAAGGCTGGAGGCTTTTAAAGAGGGGAAGTGCTGTGACCTGCAGGGGCCGAGGGGACGAGGCCTCAGAGTGACACGGATTGTTGGAGATACTCATGGCCTGTTAGCAGACATTTATTTCTGTTGTTGATGTGTGCCTCTCTTCAAAGTGTGTGTCAGAGCACATACACGCAGGGGGAGTTGAAAGCCTCGCCGCGGAATAGGCACAGCAAAACAAAGAGAGCCTACGGCGACACCACTTCTTTTAACGACCAGCTTTGACAAAAGCGGCTGAAATTATGCACCTTGCATTTCCCACAGCTATAGACTCCCACAGCTCACAACAATGGAAATCAAATTACACCTGAAATTACATTGCGCTTGAAAAAGAAATTGCTCGTCAAAAGCGTCTCAAAGAGCAACCCACTTTGAATTTATCTTGTTTGAACTCCACAGCAATTACTCCAAACCCTTGTTTTGTCAGCACGGTAAAACTTACAAAATTACTTCTCCGCTTAAATTTCTGTATGCAATATTTCTATTCTATTTCCTATCTGCAAACATGACCGTTTATGATGCAGGCGAGCCATTCAAAGCGTATGAGAGCTGCAGAGCTGATAAATGTAACGCTTTGACCTTGTTAATTAACCAGAGGGCAGAAAAGACAGGACAGCAGACAGAGATGTTGCATCAGAAAGCCGTTGACCTTCACTGTCATTACTCTCTCTCTCTTCTCCTTTGTCTCTTTGAAACATAAAGGGTTACTCCCTGGCTAATGAGCAGGATTAAAGTAGGTCTGTGCACATGTGTGCTTGCATGCATGCAGTACGTGTGTGTGTGTGTGTGTGTGTGCAAGTGACCGTTGGTTGAGGGTCTTTTTTTTCTCCTTCTTCATCTGCCAGTGAAGTGTTTCACCTTGGCTGTGGCTTGGAAGGGCAGCCTGATTGAAAAGCTTTCTGGCTGTGGCATCTGCCATCCTCCCCACTGCTCTGTCACCACTTTGATTCATGCACAACCTGACCACAACCGGGAGGCGAGCCACTCTACCTCACAGCGGGAGGGAGGTCCACTTCACAGTGGAGGAGAAGGAAAAAAAGGAGCGAGTGAGGAAGGGAGGGAGAGGAAGAGAGACGGAGACAAGACCAGGCCCGTGCTCATAAATAACCTGCTGGATACTCAGTCACATATCTGAAGCAGCACAAAAGCATCATACAGTCTCATGTGTCTGTCTGTTTTGTCTTTCATCTCGATGGAGGAGAGTGAACAGCTTGTGTTTGCCAGGGATTGAGTGTCACTAAGCTGTTTCTGGCAAACGGCTGGTGATTTTTCTTTTTCTACGACGACTTCTTTTTCTTTCCAAGCCCAAACCGACACAAGTCTCCCTATATGGAAGTTTCTTGTGGAATGGAGTCGCGGCCCACACATCTAAGAGATGTCAGGCGTATGCTCTTTTACTTTTTTATCCAAAACAGATTGCTAGAAAAGAAGCCGTATGGAGAGGCTGGTGATTAGAGGACAACATTGGGTAATCTCAGCTCTCTATCTGGACACGCATTTATTGACTGCGAGAAAATTCATACTCGTTTCCCTTCCTGCGCCGATGAAAAAGCATTAAACACTGGGGCTGCAATTCAATTACGTGTTTCTGTTTCCAAAGGACAGTTGGCAATAAGCACCATCTCCCCCCCTCTCTCTGCCTCATATAATATAATTAGCAACAGGTTTTCCTCTCTCGCCTTGTTTTTTCCTCTCCATCAATTGCTGATTTCTCAGTTTATGAGTCTGCATGGGTAAACACAAGAAGTGATAGAGAGGGTGAGTGGATTAAGAATAATTAGAATTCATGATATGTAGGTTACAGAGAAGTTGCAGGTCGTGGATTACTTTCAAACACTATCTCCTATATCTCCTATGTCTCACTCGTCCACAGGAGAAATGAGAGTTCTTCTTGGTTGAATTGATGAAGGAGTTCTGGATGCTTTTATACATTGTGTCCAGGCTTGTCAGACATGTTTCCTTCAGTGGTCTAACCTTGAATGGGGCTCATGATTTTGATTGATGGGGCTGTGCTCCTACGCAGCCTGTTTTTTCCCCCCCAACACCCCGGTGCTCACAGATTCACGAGGGGTGACCGGCAGGAGGGGGCCACAACAGCCACAGCGTTCCTTACTCAAACAATCAAGCCAGTCCCTGAAGGGCCTCAGGGTGAAGTAAAGTTTGTTTGCAATGGGTAAGAGGGTAGGTAGGTAGGAAGTAAAGCCATGGACTCTCCTGTCTCTGCGCCAGATCCCTGGGGTCATTTTCGGTTACTGTGTTTGCGCTCAGCAGGCTTTCGTGGCCTGCTGGTGTTTCGCCACCACTCAATTCGGCCTGATTCGGTCGGGGTGGCAAGCAGACAGTGATTGATGGGGCGGTACCCCACCGCTCTCTGATTGAGTCAGAGCACTCACAATCCCTCGCTTTGTTTGTCTTTCGCTTGATCTCTCCTCACTAGATTGGCTACACTAGTTTTTTGTCTTTCTTTTACACCACAGCCACCACTCCTTTTTTTTTTTCTCACGGCTCTAATTCTTTTGTTCGATGACAGTAATTGTAAAAAAGGAGTGTAAATTTAGCCCCAAGGCAACCATTTGTGGCATTATCACAGCAGGGTAATCCTGAAATAGTTATTAGAAGCCTTCATGTCTGGCTCTGTGCCCGACCGGCCTCTTCAAGAATGACCCCTGCTTGGAACAAGTGACAAGAAGGCTCCGCATACTTACTTACACAATCTCACCAGGAAGCAGAAGGCAATGATACTACTAAGACTGACTTCCTCCCAAGTTGACAGGAAACTTTGATCGCGGGGCCTGAAGTTGGGAGAGTCACCTTGCTCTCCATATGCTGGCCAGGGCTGGCTGGCCATCAGCACTTAGATCAGCCCAGTAATGCCAAGCATTCCGTCCCTCTGCCCGACACCACAGAGGAGATGCACTGCTTGGCATGTGGCCCTCACAGCGCGGAATGTTTGGCTTTCAAAGTGCTGCATCATTGGAAAATCTGAGTTCTTTGTTCGAAATGGGAACAATGCAGCCATCAGAGTCAAATGTAGGATGTGGTTTTAAACGGTAGATATTGCAACCAACGGCTGATCCGCATTGGAAGAAAATCTGGCAACAACATGAAAATATGTGTCCATTGTAAAAAACTGTATTTTTAACACCATCCCCTTTCCTCTTCCTGTTAAGAACCAGGAAAAGCTTGTCTTGTCTCGAAGTTATTGTGTGGTTTAAGGTCACATGTGTTTGCTGCTGGATGTTTGTGCATGTTGTACACACCGAGGGGGACAATCCCAGTCCTCGATAAGGGTTTTCTCAGGGCCCATTCCCTCTCCCCTGCTCCCAGCCAAGTGGCTGCATGTCCAGCCAGATGACCGGGTCATCGAGCACTCAGCCCAGACTGCTCTCTCACCCCTCAACCCCAGCCTCCTCCACAGGCTGCAGGGATGACAAAGAGAAGAAAGAGGAGGGGGCGCATGGTGGGGCCAGATGGGTTGTTTAATTGAATAATTCCCAGTGCAGTTATTACCACTATCGCCCTCGAGCCTTCTTTCCTTTGCGGAGCCATGTCAAAGAATCTTACGGGGAGCATATGCATCACACCACTGGACCTTGCAGTGTTGACAAATGTTTGCCAACCACCTCTATCAGCTATTTGCACCATTTATGTATTTAGTTTTTATTCCTTCACCGCTTCCATCAACTCGCATGCCTTCACACTCTTTCTTATTTTGTCTATCTCCCTCAGCAGTCAGTCTTACTTACTTCCTGCCCATTGTGGAGAGGAAAGAGTGTTTTGAATGGCACCCAAAGCTTTACCTCCAACTGACCCCTGGCTCAACTCTGCTTCTCCCTTCCCTTCCTCCTCTCCTCTCCTCTCCTCCTCTGCTCCTGCTTTCTTTGAACGTGCCCTGCTCCTCCCGCACACGCACACACATATGGGCTGTGTGTATGTGCCGGGTTGTGCACTTTGTCGTTGTTGTTTTTTTCTCGTCAGCCCACATAATGTGAAGTCACGTAGCATTCACTCGGCTAATCTAAGTCCCATGCCAGGCTCATTGGGTCACTGGCTCAAGGTTGTTTATGGTCATGCACATGTTTCCTCATGTTCCCTCTTGTCACATGGTTCCAGCGCGCTGAATCATAATCATGTGCATCCTACACATGCAGTCATGAACAGGATATCCTGTGCTCACCTGAAATAACCTTCATTTTTATGCTTCTCTCAAAATAAAATGTGATATGGTTCTTGGACGATCAGCGTCATGACTAAGTTCTTTTCTGAAAGGTAACTCCAGATAATTTCAAGATTCCCTGCGCAGTCAGTGGGTGCATTGACTGACCAGAGAATCTCCTGCTGTGTTGCTCATATTCGAAAGGCAAACTCAGGAGAATTTAAGGACCCCATTGTGCAGACATTAAGGAAACAGCTCATGTGATGATTAACTGAGCTTCAAACAGGGTCTTATTTGTTTCACCGACTTTCATTTAGTTTGTAATGAGAATGAATGAATGTACCTGTGTTTGATTTGCTACAGGCAGAATGGATTTATATTCTCAAGGCAACTAATTTGGTCCCAACTGTGTTGATAATAGCACTTAAATAAAAATGTCTTGCATTGCTTTCTCCAGGTAGTGCTCGCTGGTTCACACTGGTTCCCTCATGACGATTTGTGCCCTCAGAATATGCATATGGTTTGTTTCTCAGAGGTGATTCACATGGGGGCTGTGCCAAATAATATCACGACGGCCTCTCCTGGGCGAGGGTGTAATATTATGAGAAGTTCTCAAACGTACAGTATATATTGTGAACTGCGATGTAGGCTGTGGGTGCTTTGAGTCTTCATTATACAGTCAGGCTGGTAGAGGCTGCCTTGTGCACCCTCTGTGCAGGCCGTGCATGTATTCCTGCAACTGAGTCTCACAGGAGCCTCTGAGAGGGAGTAGGTGACGAGAGCGGGGAGGGGACAGTTTGTTTAAAAGACAGTATCAGGCCCGATATACCGCATTGTCCCCTTTCTCCCAGTGCCCTGATATTTTTACCCTTGACCCCTGATTGTTGTGACGACGAAGCATCATTTGAGCCGTGCCGCGGACCCCTGCGGAGGAGTCTCTCTTCTCTCACCTCTGCCTGCCCTCCTCTCCTGTGTAATCTAAGATCCTCTCAAATGTCAAGGTGGGACAAATGGGAGCCATTCCCTCCTGTAATGGCCCCAGAAATGGGCTGGAGTGTTTCTCTTTCCCTCCCTCTCTTTGTCTCTTTCCTCTTTCAGAAAACACGCCTTTTCATCCCTTTCTATCTTACTGCGTGGCTTTCTTTCTTTGTATTTTTCAGACTCCCATAGCAATTTCCTGCTTTTCTTTTTTGGCCTTTTGTAAATTGAATCACAGAGTTTCTGGCTCTGGTGTTTTAATATGTTAAAGCTTTTTAGGACTGGGTGTAGCACTGACATATTGCATAACGGCTTTCACTAAAAATTACATATAATAAGGCCGTTTCGTCACTGTGGCTTAACTTCTAAGAAGTATTTCTAGAAATTTAGCCCAAGGATTTGTGGTTTAATTTGAAAAATCCTACATTCGGAGCCTGAATATTCATATCTGCACACTAAATTAGATACATATGGAGCGCTGCTGTATGCTACGCAATTTCATTTCTGAAGCTCACTGAGCAGAGAAAAAAAAATAAATGTGTATTTCTGTTTTGCCAAGGGCAGTTTTCAAACTTATTGTACTTATTCTCGCTGTATTCATGATAAGAAGATGTGTGATAGGAGAGAAATGTGTGGCTACGTGGGATATCCCAACCCTGCTTACCATTGTAGCTATTATAAACAGCTTTCATACAGTCTGTTGAACTGTTCACATCAGCAGTGAAGTATTTTTTTATCTATTAAAAAAATCCAAAAGAAAATATAGCAATAATAATAGAATCAAAATGGCAGCTTCCAACTTTCTACTGCATTCATAGATGGGATATTAACACATAAATACATGCTGAGGTCTTATAATATTATATTTAGAGGTATTTTATAAAGAAACTAACATTCTGTGTTTTGAACATTTCTTAAAAACAATCTAATTTAGAAATACCCTGTGCAGCTTGATAACCATTTATTGTTCTTGTCTTCTGGGGGTTAATAGGATTTATCCCACTCCAGCAATAATACCTTTGTGAAAAATGCAGTCAAGGTAGTTCTCTGGGAGCAGGAATCACACATTTTGGAAGCATCACAACAAACAGTCTAGTTTCAACCCAGTCAACCACTTAAAATAAATAATGAGACCTTTGAATATCTTCAAGTCAGCTGTGTTAGGCCAAATAAGACACATGAGCTTTTTTTATCCCTACTTTTATCTTTTACTCTCACTTCTATAATCCCATTATAGTGACCTATTTGTCACGACTTGCAGAAAATCCCCCCGTAGGGTAGAAGCCTCCCTCTGTCTATCTGTCCTTATATTTCTGAATAAATGAGTATGGTGCATGTTGCAGAGGGAGAGGGATGCAATAATTGAGCCTAAATAGCCAAATTCATTAATTTGATTGTTGGCGACAGCAGACCTCTCGACAGTGTAATTAGGAAAGCTAATGGATAGAGGCATGTTAAATCCATCAATGCTAATGATAATTGCTGTTTGGGAAAGCGACACTGCTCCACAAACGTGTGGCCAAGGCCGCCACAAAATCAGAACCAGCCGCGATATCTAAAAATATGACAGATCTGACTCTCGCCGTGTGGGGGTGACACCCAAAGAGGCACGTTGGCCGGGTGCAGCTGGGCCGTCTGGGCGGGTAATCTACATCTTTTCATCCATCTTTTTTAACTTCAATCCATCCATGTGGCAGGGAGGCGGTGAGCAAAGCAATCATGAACCTCTCCCCTCACAGACAAGGAACCACTTCTGAACCCATCAGCTCTGATTGGTCGGTGGTTTATCCTGCTCGGTGGGTTGGCACGTTCTGCGGCCTTCTTTTTTGCGGATTCAGAAGTAGAGATCAGTGCAGAGACTGATAGCTTAAAAAAGCTCCCAAATTTGTAATGCCTTATGGTCAAGCTGGTTTAATGATGAGGTCTCTCCCTTCAATAAAAAAACTTAACAAGGGTTACCACTGGGGCTAATGTTTTTAGCGTGGACCTGGTTTTACTACCCCGTTTATTTAGCTCTTCCTCGTCTGTCCAGGCAAGCTGACGTTTGGGTCATTACAACTGGCCTGGCTCTGGGGAGGAAGAGGGAACTTGTTATTCTAGTCCGGGTTAATGAATGTCACATGCAAGAAGGGGAGGGGCCAGTATGGGAGAGAAAGCGGAGAAAGAGAGACCATTTTATTCCAGTGATATGTCCCCTCCAGGCTTGGAAAAAGTAAGTCGCAGATCAGCTTGTCTCGGGCCCCATTGTACAAGCATTAATGATATTTTCCTGGAGCCCCAATGACAGTTTGTTAGCGGGAACTCATTAGCACCTGAAGTCTCCGGCTGGAGTTTTCTGACAGCTGACAACAAGGTCCTTTTATCCTGCTAAGCCTCCATGGGCCTCCCAGAGCCGTCCCAAGCATGTTGTTCAGGCCTTTCCACCTGTGTTACTTAGAGATGTTTTGACATGTTGCAGGTGACATGTTTTCATGCAACAGCAATATTATACCGTGGCAGCCACATGAAAAACAGAATGCCAGCAAAATGCGTGAGGCATTTGTTCTACACGCAGCTCAGAGCTGCAAGAGAGTTATGACACAAAAAGAGCTCTGGTTCTGGGGCTTTCCACAGAATGCTTGAGCTTATAAATGGTCTGATTAAGAAATCTAACCAACTGTTTGAGGCTTATACAGTCTGTCTTAGCGTTATTCCATTGCCTCAGATTGTATTTCTCTTTGTAGAACCATATCAAGCGGACATTTATAGAGGGAGGAAAGATTATTTCCATGGGAAAGCTTCAGGCAATATAATTGTTATATTGTTAGGCCAGTGGTTTGTCGCCTTCTCTTTGGCTTCGCAATGAGGGCTAATGTTCTCGTTTGACACTGGCGGATTGCTTTCTCTCTGTGCCTGAAGAAAGACGGCAAGCTAATACATTTGAATCGGTGAAGCGAAGGTCGTAGAGAATTACATTCGCCGCCGCCCCCCCCCGCCCTGCATCACCCCCAACCCCTCTCTCTTTTTTTTCCCTCTTAATTTCCCCACTGGATTGGCAAACCGTTTTGACTATTAGCACTGTGTTAGGTGGCTCACTGTATGTGTGTAATCATCTGTGCGTGTGGGTTGTGGTGTGCTGACAGGCCCACCCACACCCAAAGCAGACTAGACAGATAAATAGGTGCCTGGCTTAACTGGATTCTATTGTCATGAGGAATAAGAACAACAACGGCAGCATAAAAAAAAAAAAAATCACCACACATGCCCCTGAGAATCTAAGTTTAACTTGACAGGACAGGAGGACATAGATAAGAGGCAAAAACCCGAAGGCTTACAAATAGGCCGTGTTCTTGTTCTTCTTTTGGAGATTGTTAACTGTCCTCCATTTTTCCCCAAAGACTCCCAACCCTAGATGCAAGTCCCCACAGGTGTTTAGAGAAAAGGATTAGAGCTGCATTTAACACAACTGGCAACAGGAGAGCCTTTCATAGGCGTCACACTGCCCCGCCAAGTGTTTCCCATAATGTCTTCCAGATGATAAGGGCCTGGATAAAGTGTTTGGACCTACTGGTGCAGAACCACTGGAGTTCTGGCCAACACACCAGTCATTTAGTCACAAATAGAGATGTTTTAGACGTGTCGTCTGTCTTAGAGCGCGGCGAGGACCCCCCCCCCTCCAGGGCAAATTCTCTCTTCCATCTGCATCCTGTCTCCCAAGGCGCCGCCTTTACGAGGACCGTGCGTGCTGATAACGCACCAGGGTGAAAATGCAATGAACAGATTTTCTGGAGGTGCGACGAGTTGACAGAGGCAACAATGGGATTATTTCTCTCGTTTGGATGGTGAACAGAGACTCTGTGAGGACAGGCTAAATGAAAGCATGAGCTGATTGGCTTCTGTCCACATGCACACATATGTTTATGAGCTGTTCGAACACTCGTTTGCACATATATCATGCATATGTGCAGAGAGACAACATAATTACACACACACAAACACTTGCTCAGCTCCTTCAGCTGTACTGCAGCTTGCTCTTCTCTCCTCTTCATCTTAGCGATGCATCTAGGCATCAATTTTTTAAGGCGTCTGGCAATGCTCAGCTTTTGGCAGTTGCAGGGGAGGAGTCAGATAGCTGCAGAGACCGAGGCTCTGAGGTGAATTATAAGTCTGCTGATAGAGCAGAGCAGACCCACAGAAAGATTGATGCTCTCTGTTGTGAGCTGTGAACCGAGAGAAGGAGAGGAGAGGCGGAGGAGAGGAAGAGTAGGAGAGGGAGAGGAGAAGCAGAGTAGTAGAGGGAAAGGAGGAGAGGGGAGGAAGAGTAGACGAGGGAGAGGAAGAGTAGAGGGAATTTATTTCAGCAAAAGAAACAATTTGGGGAAGAAAACTTACTGCTACATCTTTTTAGAATCTGTTTAGATAAATACTGGCCCATTTATTGCAGACTGTGACATAAGACATGTAAAAATACCTTTAATTCAATTTTGACTGTAAAAGACTTAACTGGTGACTTAACTCGACAATGACAACATTAGAGCAGAAACAGGATCCCTGCTTCAGGGGAGGCCGTTAAACTAAATAATGAGAAACTCCCTGGCCGTTAAGCCCTGAAGCCGTGGAGGAGGATAACATTGTAAACACCATGTGAAACTAGTACATTTTTTACAGAGCTGCAGCTGATAAAGTAGCTGAAACAAAGTGGTACTTGTGAAGGCTCTGCTTCTGAAATCCAAGCAAAGAGCAACAAGGAAAAAGCCAAATAACTCAAGCAGGGGATTTCACAGAGCAAGCAACATAAATGAAAGGACTGGGCTCCTAAAGGATTTTAAGCAGTTTGATCTGAAGTGGTGGGAGCTATATTTTGCCAGTTTTTGATGAAAGTTGTAATGCAGCTTGAATGGCTGTATGAGCGGACTGGAGCTGAATATATCAGGGCACACAGGCAGTTGTTGGATTGGATTTACAGACTGCAGTTCTCCTGCCACATACAGAACCAATCCTTCAACCTGAGGCGCTGGAATTTAAAGAGACAACGAATAAGAGGAGACTCATGTTGCATGTTGACAGCTTCATATCACCTCAGATCACTGTTCAGAAAGACGAGGGAAGTCATCCATCCACCCGCTCTTCTTTGCAACATTTGTCTCTTATGTCCAACTCCACATTTAGTTACACTCGGTCTTTCCCCCGGTTTTGCTGACTCCCACCAAAGGCCAAAATAATTCCCCACCTCCCCTAATCCCCTCTGGCAATTTAGTTTCTGTTCAGTGAATTTGAAGCAGGTGAAGGAAACCATTTTCATACGAAAAAAGTCAAAATTGGTGCATGCGGAGACATGTCGAGGCCCACCTCAGGGACCTCACCCACCCTGAGCCATCATTCAAAGTGTAAATCGCCTTTTTTGTGCAAAATCCTGTGAAATAAGTGAGTTCAGAATCGTTAAGGAGGCGCAATGTTTTGACAGTAATTTAGGAATTAAGTAAAACTGTGAAAATAGGCCCCTTTGCCCATAGGGCACATATTTTCTGAGAAAACAGAAGGCGCATTTGTACGACTAAATGTGCCTGCTCACCTGTTGCACATTATACCTAACATAAATTCAAATGTATTAATGTAGTACTATGTGTGGATTGCATATTATTTTTTTCTTCAACTGGTTTCTGGTGAAGATGGAGTGCGCGGCAGCAGGTCATCGGGGTTTGGGCAGGAAAATGTTGGATAGGTGGCGTGCATAGCTGAAAACTTGGCGTGAACAGACGCTATGAGCAATTAGGATCCATGGAAACCTGAACCAGAATCTGCTATGAGAGGGGCGCTCGCCTCGTCACTCCCAGACAAAACACAGCACGGAAAAGTCATCTAAATCATCGTGCAAACACACACACACACGTGCAGGCGCTGGAGTACAACCAAGTCCTGCACTTTATGTTCCCTCTTAATAACCGCCTGAAAACATAAACAGAGATAACTCGAGGCTGTTTGGACCACCCTCGCTGATAGTCACTCTCATTTCTCCTCTGCCATCCTGGTTGGCACTCTACATTCTGTGTGCGTGTGCTTGAGTGTGTGCGTCAGTTCCCGTTCCCACTCTCTTTTCAGAGCTGTTTTCCTCCTCTGCTCCCAAACTCTGCGACAAGTCAATTAGGCGGCTGCTCCCTTCAATAGCCGTAGGTCTGACATTCCATTTGAATGTGATGTTTCTGTGTGGGTGTGTGTTTAAATAGCTTTACCACCTGCTCTGTCTATACCCCACCATCCTAAGCCAAAGGCCAAAATATAATCACTCTCGATTCTCTCATAGTCTCTTCAAGAAAGTCACAGACACACTGTCAGAGTTGTCCTGAGGTTAAGTAACACATAGACAACTGTTCAGCTGAAGTTCAGTAGTTAAAGCTGTTACATAAACCTGACCTGAGCACTGTCGGGAGTACACAACCTGTGTGTGTGTGTGTATGTGTGTGTCAAGTCGATGAAATCAAAGCCGCCCACCTGTTCTCCCAGTTTTAACCTGAGACCTCATTAGTACACAGTGTTTTATTTCCACTACATTACCTGTACAATTTGTTGTGTTGCTGTGTCTGTGTGTGTGTGTGAGTGCTCCTGCAAATATGAATGCATGTGTGTGTGTGTGAGTGACATACCTGCACAATATACACAACATACGAGTCATGTTCTCATTCCCAACTAATGTAACTTTTCTAGAGGACATGAAAACAAAGAGAACATGCTGTGGAGAGCACACTGGGACTGACGTTGCCTCTCTTCCTCTTGTTCAGATATGATTACATCGAGGTGCGGGATGGCGTGGACGAGAGCGGTCAGCTGGTGGGAAAGTACTGCGGGAAGATTGCCCCATCTCCGGTCGTCTCCTCTGGAAACCAGCTCTTCATCAAGTTTGTGTCGGACTACGAGACCCATGGAGCAGGTTTCTCCATCCGATATGAGATCTTCAAGACAGGTGGGTGGATTGATAAAAATGAAGTTTCACTTAATCCCAGCTATCTGATACATATACAGTGCACTACATACAGCATCATAACATCATGGGACAGAAAGTAGCTTTCATTATTTATACTTGAAGAATCCTATGTTACACAGTACAGAGCCCGAAAGAGACCTGTGTTGGTCAAAATATTACATTCTCTTGAATATAAGTATGATTTGACTTTAGGTGAATGCATCATACCAACAGAGCAGGATACAATATGAAGTTCTGATAATGGGTTTTTATGGTTTGTTTGTGATTTAGTCAAGGCACCAGAGCATCAAATGATGCGCTCGCAATATGGCACACAATATGTTCTATTCCGAAACCAATGAATCATAGTCACATATGTTCCATAATTGCGGCAGTTTGTATTTTGTGTGAATTATTGCACAATAAGCAAGGACATAATTCACTAAGCTGTGATCCAACTAATGTTGTGTGGAGTGTTGGTTTATCGTCAGATAGCAGGTTATGACTAACGCTGCAAGGAAATGAACCTGTCACCATAACTAATGACCAGCTGGTTCTGGAGAAAGTGAGATCAGTGGACTCACCAATACACTTGTTTCTGAGTGCTGCTATGGAATTCAGTCACGTTGAGAAAACATATCAAAATGTATAGCCGCCAAAATGGAGAAGAATGTATGTATGTAGCCTGAGGTTCCTTCCTTCATGTTAATCCTAAAAGTAAGATCTCTGGGTTCTTCTAGTCGGGAATCGTGTATAATTAAGTACACATTTCCTCAGGGGAAGTCTATCTTATCAGAACACAGCATAACACGCGGGAGTACCCTGTTGGTTGGCTGCCTGCTTTGTTTGGACTAAACGAAGCGGGAGGAGGACAACACATATCTGGAGAGTGACTAGCAGGCAGACAGGTGCCACAGACTCCACTTTCATTAATTAACCTCGGCAGCGCTCCGTAAGACGGCCCCCGTGACCTCGGAGACAAGATGAATGACTCTGCAAGGTCCCCCCTTCCTTTTAATCTCGGCTTGCATGCGTCTGCCTTGCCGTGTGTATGTGTTTCTGGGCTAGTGTGTGTCTCCACCGCGGCAGGGCAGCTGGTGGAGTGTGGGTCCATTTACGAGATCAAAGCGACACTCCACCCCTGACGTACACAAACTCATCAACGCTTCTTCGTTCCCCTTGATAGTCCGGTTTAATCTACCACATTCTTCCCTAATTTTTAGCTTGGTATTTCCCTTTCTCATCCATTAGTCAAAGCTGTTTATAAATGAGGCATGCAAGGGCCCAGTAGCAATAAAAAAAAAAACACAGTTGTCGGATGTGTAGATATGAGGAAATACACATCAGGACCATATGACCGTAAGTGTGGATAGAAGATAGAAAGTCAGGACGAGAGATTTAAACCTATAAAAAACTTTTTTTTGCTGATTGAATCAAATGGGAATTTGGGGCTGAAGGAGATTGAACCCCGGAACAAAGTTTTCTTCCCACTTTTGCTTCCTTAGTTGATCCAGACATTCATTATGATTTAAATTCACTCTGTTCTAACTGCTGCGATGAAAAGAGCTGGTCTTAGTGATCAACTAGCAGCTCTGTTTGAATAAGGCATAGAGAGCGAGTACCAGGCAAAAAGAGAGATACAAAACTAGTTTATTAGCACAGCTTATCAACAAGCAGTGTATTAGTCGGGGAAAACACTGTGTTGGCTAACACATGTTTCGTTAATGATGGCACACAGATGGCCTGATAACGGATGGAGGAACGGGAGGCGTGAGCTCATGCATTCAAATGAAAGGCAAAGCAACAAAAAAACAAGAAAAGATGCAGTATGGGTTAGCACTGTGATAATAGGCCTGGAGATCAACCTCAGGCACTGCTAGTACCCATACATCCTGGGTTTGAGACAAGCAAAGTTCATGTGGAAGATGGATATATGCACAAAGCAAACATATGTAAGGACTCAAATCGGGGATCACACGCCAATGTTTGCAAGCTGTAAAGCTGTAAACTATGTAAACACACTTTAAAACACACATACACTTCAACATGTTGGCCTCCGTAGCCCTGGCTTTCATCAGCGGTGGCCTGCAAAGTGTCTAATTGGGAGAGAACAGGTTGTTTTGCGGCTCTCTATGGCCACTTCCACATCAGTCTCTACCCCACTCCACTCCTCAATCCCATCCAACCATCTTAATTAGCATGGGCTATTTATTTTATAGCCTGCAAATTGGCAGCCTCGCTCCATTGGCTGAAGTCTGGCAAGAGATGGGAAGGAGGGAGATGATGGGAGAGGTGGAAGAGATGGGGAAAAGGGATGTGTCGGAGAGCGAGGGATATTTTAAGCCATGTTTCTGTTTCTTTTTGGCATACCACCTACAATTAATACAAAAATGTTCAATTAAAAACTCTAAACAAAACTAGAATGGCACTCTCCATCAAGGGCCGACAGTCCCCATATGAAGCCACAACAAACCAACCAATGAACAAATGGACATGGGTTGAAAACACTACCGTCTTTGTAGAAATAACGACAACCAGCATTATGGCTGCGTCAAATTAAATTCATGGTAATTCTATTTGTCTTATCATCTGACAGGATTTCACTTGAAATGTTTCTGGACACCGCCATCCTCTCCAGTATACTCATGCATACACAGCACATGTTTTCTTTTACAGCCCTGCAGTGAGCTCAGAGCCACATCAAGGCTGGCTGAGGGCCCATTGAAGTGGGCGACGAGGCAGAGATAGTGCCACTGGGAGATCCCCTTCCTCCCACTTCCACACTATGAGGCTCATCTTCGTCTCCTCACTACTACTCAGCACAATGACTGTTGGGGACAGAGCTATCATGTGTCTCCTTGCACTAAAAAACAAAGCTCTCATACAGGAGCGCTGTTTATTATGTCATCGTGATGCGGGCACATTTACTGTGAGCACACACCTGTGAAAACACTGTCAAGGTGCGTGTGTGTGTATATTTATGCGTGTGTGTTTGGTGGGGCCTAATAGAGGGTACATTCTGCTTTCATGGACGGCACGCCCTGATGGCATAGGTCACATCTGGCATGGAGAAGTACTGTCATCACACACGCAGCCCTCATGGAAACCCAAGACAACAAATATCTTTAAGGGGAGCCGGAGGGAGACTGCAGCCCCCTCCTCTACCCCTTCCCCTGCCACAGAATCCCAACAGCACAGTGTCATCCCTCATTTGATTGGGTGGGGGGGCTGGGTGACGTTCCCGGCGCAGTCAATGCCCTAAATACCATGTCAGAAGCCTCAGGGTGTGTGAGGGGATAAACGTCAACCGACCTTCCCATCTGTTTGAATGGCCGACACCCCACAGGCTTCAGGTTAATGTTTGATTTAGTGTTGAAAGAGTTAATTCTCCACCGGCGATTAATCACCCCCGTTAGCGTGGCATGAGTACAGGGCGGAGGAGAGGGGGTGTGGTAACAGGGGGTGAATGCCAGGGGGCAGAGGGGGGTGAAATGGGCTAATGATCAGCCAGAGAGCAACATGGAATATAAACAGTAGTGATTTACTTAGGAGTCCAATAACAACACCTTCAGTCCCTATGGCTCCGGCCCCTAATAACCCCCGACTGTGGAGAGAGGGAGGGATGAATAGATGAAAAAATAGAGAGAATATGTGGAAAAGCAGTGCAAGAGGGAACGTTTTAAAAATGAAAATAGCGAGAGGCCGTCACATTCAACGCCTGTTCCGTGGCGCTGTGTTATTCTAATGATGAACGTTCGGCCTCTGCTCTCAGCACTTACAGCAACAGCTTAATAGAGACATAGAGGACAAGTCATCTAGAAGACAAACAGTTGAAAGGCGCCGTTTCCCCTCAACGCCAAAACCATATTTATTTAAAATGCATAATAAATCTCGAACACTTGGAAAGACTGAAATCAGATCTCCATTAAATACCATTTTACCGGCTACAACTTGTCCTGTTAAACAAACTCCAATCAGTCAGAGAGCGGGAGGGACTGACATTTGTTTATTCCCCCCCCCCCCCTTCCTGAGCAGAAGGGCTCGACATAAATGCAAGTTAAAAGAATCCATTACGGCCGGCAGTAAACGTTAGAGCGCCTGCTTGGAGGTTGACGGTAAATGCTGTGCATTCAAGGTTACTTCTTTTTCTCTCCCGTCGTAAATTCTTCTGTTTGTTTAAAGGCAGTGCATGGACCAGTGGGCACATGCTGGTATTCGTGTGTGTGAAGTCAAACCTGTCATCGTAACAGAACCCTTTTCCATTTGAAACCCTGTCTCGCTGTCGAGGTGATGAATCCGCCAGAACAGCGACAGAGAGTGAGTGAGGGGCGAGGAGTAGGTATTTGGCTGACAACCGGGATATATTTGTCCCAACAAAGATGCAAGCACACAAGACGCCACCACTGAAAAGCGTGACCGCTATCACTGAATGCCTCTCACACTGACATCAGCACAAAGCATCCGGGTTGTAGCGAGGGGAGCCGGGGACGAAAGCCCTCCCGTGTTGAGACGCCAGATAAAAGAGATCTGTCGGATGATTATCTTGCCGGTGGGAATGACCAGAGCGCTCTGTCTTCTCTTGCCACTCTATTTTATACTGATGTCTTCGCTCTTTCGTTTTTCTCGGGGTGGTGGTGTATTAATAGAGACACACGAAATTTGACAATGGTGAGAGTGTCCTTGGCTCGGCCCCTGTCGTAAGCATTCAGAGGCGTACCAGTAATGGTTGGATATGTAAAGTTAACTTTGAATTAAGTTGTGCATACTTTAAGCACTATCCTATACTTGCCAACTACAAAATATTAGTATACGGGCCAGTCTTGTGCTTGAATTTTCATAGGTTTTCACAGTGGAACGGTTTCTCAAGACCAAATCTGTTCTGGTCAGCTGCTGCGCTGAGATAAGGGTCAAGGTGGGGGCTGATGAAATGGACGGGAGCGGAGTTGGTAGCCCAAAGCCACAGGAAATTCAACACTCTGAACTAAATTGCATTTTGGATACCGTGGCTGTCTCGAGCACTTAGGAACCATGGGCGCCTTTTTCAAAGAAGCTTCTTGCATCTGTAGTTGTTTTCCCCCCTAAAGCTGGCTGACATTTCTCCCAAAAATGGCGAGGATGAAGTGCAGAACGGCAGCGTCCGTCCACCCGCTAATCCCAGGGAACGCTCTCTCTCACGCTTTCTCCCTCTGAGCAGAGCCTCTTTATTTTCCAGGGATAAATACGTGGGGAATCTGTGAAATTAATGGTGCCCACTGTTCTAAAAAGCCACCACTTTAGCCACTGCACTAAATGTCAACTCTCTTTAGAGTCAAAAATGCCGCTTGCTGTGGCTTTCAACTTGGGAAGAAAGAAAATCAAATGGCTTTCGCTCCTTTCACTCACTCCACTGGTGGACAGGCTGAAGTGGGCCTGATGGTCTTGAATTAGGGGCCCAGCGAGATATTTGACAGTGGAAAAAAGCAGTTTGCCACATTCATTTATGCAGCAATGACTGTAGTGTAGCAGCTCTATCTAGCGATAACTCCCTGCAATTTTAGTCTTGATCGGCACCATCTGCACCCATAATGCCGGCTGTCAGAGTAGCATAAAAATGACATTATGACATTATGCTGGGCACATTTCTGCCACTAATGGCTCCAAATAATTGCCTTCCTGTTTTGTTTTTTCCCCCTTCCTGTCATTGTATGTATGTGTGTTTGTGTAGAGCCTGGCTTGCTACCACTCTGGACCAGTGTTTGAGTCTGCATAGTGAACACGTCCTATGTGTCATTCCCTGCAGCTGCTAGCATCAGTTTTTTTCCCCCCTCATGTGTCACTCATTCTCAAATCATAATCTTGCGCTCATGATGCTCTGACAAGTGGCTAACGGTGGAAATGTGTTAATGCTCCTCATCAGCTAAAAGGCAGCTCCCTGGGGAGCTGTGAATAAATATTTTGACTTTCCCTTGTGTGAAATTGTGTGTTTAAGTGTGCGTGTGTGTGTGTTGATGTATGCAAAGTCATTGCCCTTGCCTTCCATCACTGACACTGTAATTTCGCCTGAGCACCACGCATATGTTTCACAGACTGGTCCTGATGAATGTGTGTGTGTGTGTGTGTGTGTGAGAGAGAGAGAGAGAGAGAGAGAGAGAGAGAGAGAGAGAGAGAGAGAGGGAGAGGGAGAGAGAGGGAGAGAGAGAAAAGTTTTTCCACCGTAAATCAAACTGTTTACTTATTGTTCCCTGCTCCTGGTGATTGAGGCCTTTCACTAATGTTTACACTCATGTTCCAGATGTTCCAGGAGTAGCAGATTTGACACACACATACACACACACATACAGAAACAGTGAGGAAACAGTCTAATGTTTGTGAAAAGGGAGGGGGAAAATGCTCAAAACCACAGTGAGAGGAGTTGAGACACAGATGTTGACTCTTGTTAAAAGATGAAGCCATCAAGGTGGTCCTTCTGTGGACCGTAAACTGTCCTCCACTCAAAAGACCAGATGGGAGGCAGCGCTCCTTAGTAACCACCACACAAAGTCACCCAAAGCAGATCCCTTAACCAACAGTTGTACAACAGAATCATCTCCACCGCTCTCTCATCTCTTCCCTTCATCCTTCCTGCAGGTCCCGAATGCTCCAGGAACTACACCTCCAACAGCGGCGTCATAAAATCCCCCGGTTTCCCGGAGAAGTACCCCAACAACCTGGACTGCACTTTCATGATCTTCGCCCCAAAGATGTCCGAGATCATCTTGGAGTTCGAGAGCTTTGAGCTGGAGCCGGACCCGACGCCCCCTACTGGTGTGTTCTGCCGCTATGACAGACTGGAGATTTGGGACGGCTTCCCCGGAGGTGAGTGAACAGTGCCAGTAAATAGTTTTACTTGTAATTTAAACCATGAATGTGTATTTATCTTCTATCTACCATCTCAGTCTGTCTGTATGTGGCTTGCATATCTCAAGAACCATTCGTATCATCTGCTTCACTCTGCCCAGGGAAGTGCAGAGTGTAATTTGGTGCGATGTGGACATGCAATATGTTGAATATTAATGACATTTTAATAAAGAGGTGATTAGCGCTCTGAAGATTATAACAGCACTTCCCACCAATGGCAAGAACACCTGATTCTCCTGTTCCCGGTTCTCCGTACTGAGTTGAGCTTTACTGAGCTTTAATTAAACACATGAACAGCTCTTTGTGCGGCAGCATCTTCCACTAGACAGTCTTTACTTGCCGCGGCTAAATTACGGCAGATCACTGTTATAGTTTCAGAAAGAAAGCTGCAACCAGCATTACCACAGACCAAGTAAACAATCCTTTCCATACAGACATGTTTAGAACAGGCACTGCACTAATCTTACTGAAAGAGGAAATTAGATGATTTTCCTAATAAAAACATTTTTTAAATCAGCAGAACCTATCCCTTGTTGACTTGATACACTTGGGGCATTTGCTGCCACACAGCCTCACTTGGTCTGGTATGACTTATTAACAAACTTCACTTCACCAATTTAGACACAGAAGAGTGATTGTTTCAATAGTGGAACAGGAAAGATGTAAAAAGCTGCATAGTCCTGCTGCTTCGAAATCGTGTGTCCTGCACTGTGGAGCAGTTCATCTCTCCAGAAGGAATGAACAGCTTTACACTATATGATGGCATTACCCGGGCCAGTGGGCTCACTGCCTATGCCAGGCTCGGCAGAGCTCCAAGAGTCTGTCGTCATGAGCGTAATGCTTCGTCATTGCTCGGTGCCAGACACTTCCTGATTACAAGGGCCTCCCGCCCTTCCTTTTCTCTTTCAAAGGCTGCATTGTGTCGGAGGATTTGTTCGTGTCAGTACGTTTGGGAATTCGGGGTCTAATGTAAGCTGTGATATTTAAGTTGTTGCCACTCCGCGTCCTGATTCACAGGCCGATCTTGCAGGAAATTACTCTAAAAGGAATTTCCTCTGGAAATGTCCTTGTGTTTCCCACTACGGAGAGGAGAAAAAAAAGTCTTATCGAATTTGAACTGAGCCAGTTTGGCCCTGATAAGAACCAGCATCTCCCGGTCACAGGGCAAAGCAACAAAAAATTCTGACGCACAATAAAATGTAGTATTTCTCAAATCCATCTAAAGATCAGCAGGTGAGAGAGAGAGGAGCGGGGGAGCAATGTTCAAAGAAATGCTCCGATAGCCCAGGATGAGGCTTTGAACTCAGCGAGAAAAATCACCTCTTGAAGTTTTCGGCTTTTCTTCTGGCTATTCCAACGCTGGGTGCAGACGAGATGAAAGCTTCTCTCATCCGTCGCTGGCTGAAAATTGAAAGGATTTTATCGAGTGGCGTTCAACCTGGTGCGTATCAATGCTCCGAGTGATGGGTTGAAGTGTAAATCTAGTCGCCTTTTCAAGCGAGTTTCCTCAAAGTTCTGTCTTCTCTGTAGGTGTGCAGCAGATGAACCTTTGCTCCATGACTCATTTGTATGATCTTCCCAGGAGGTGGGACATGTTGAATTTTCAAGATTAGTGTTGATTAATGCTTGTAGAGCAGAGAATATCTCACATTATTATCACCTTTAAATACATATTTTTACAAAAAAAGCACCTTTGGGGATGGGGAGAGAAACATTTCCTGTGCTACTTCACCGGAATCTACGATTTCTCAGTTGATTCCGGTGAAACTGCGACACGAAAGTACCAGAATCAGTCGACCAGAATCTCTTTTTGCCCCACACTGAGTCTGTGCAGGGCAGAAACGGGACACCAACGCTTTGGACTGAAGTGGCATCGCACCCTTCATGTGTTGTGACAGTCAGCCTTGTGTCAAAATAAGCCACGGGTGGAAAATAAGTGTGTTGGCTTTTGCCAGGCGGTTCCTGTGGTGCCTGCTGGATCGATAGTACATTATCACTGAAGGCTGGAGCCATGTTATTTGTCAGGGTGTGCGGAGCCAGGAGATGTCCGGGCAAAGGCAGACCTCCGCAAAGCACCAGGGGGGAATCACACCTCCCTGTACCACTACCACTCAAAACACACCCTGCTGGTCAGGCTGTGTGGATGAAGAACCTACACACCCTCATCCCTCTTCCCCGAGGACCAGAAAGACAAACAGGAGTTCATAGCAAGGGTCTTAAACATTTCATACTTCTGGGGAGTCATGCAGTTAATCCAAGAGATAGTGTTTTTTCTTGTTCCCCCCAGTTCTTGGCAGGCTTAAAGGCACACATGGATTCTCACAAACACCTGGGTTATTAAGATTAATCTGAGCCATCGAGTCTCTACCCTGTACCTCTCCGAGGCCGTTCCCGGAGGAGCTGGGCTGGAAGAAGCATGTTTTGGATGACATGAGGCCGCAGGGAGGCAGGACTGTCACTGGCCGCTGATCACAGCATTACTAATCACAGATAAGCCGCAGCTCCCTGCACACCAACAAGGAGCACACGCTAAGAAATGTGCACGGATCGCAGCGCACATCAGAGGCATAGCGCAAGGTCATTGTGCTCTCTTGCTCTCCCTTGTTACCACATCGCTCTTTCCCGATGCTTCCCCACCCCTCTGCCTCCCCTGTCTCTCACCTTCAACCCCTTTTTTTCCCCATTCCTCCTGTTTTTCCATCCTTCTCAGTCTGCTCAGTGGAACATGTCCCTCTCGTGCTTTTTATTGCTCTTCAAATGGCCCTGTAGTCTAACTGTCCAGCCTTTACGTGTTTTGTCTCTTTCACAAAACTCACTCAGCCATGGCTGTGTCTGGCTAAAGTCTGTACGGAAATGAAAAAAAAAAAAAGAGTTTGGATAGAGGAAGGACGGGATGTCTGAAGTATTTACAGCCACCAAATAGACAGAGACCGTGACCTGTCCACACACCAGGTCCCTCTTCCGCTTTCCTCTTTTTGTGTTTGACCAGCAAGCATCCATGGAATGTTGGGAGTCTCTTCTCACGCATCGTTACGGGGTCAAGTAAAAAAAATGCAGCCGGTGCCATGCCTCATTGAGACACTAGTTTTCGCACCTCTACAGGGGGGAGCTGCTAGTAAAAACCCATGTGTGACAAGGCCGTGGCAAGCAAACAAATATTAACCTAAGTCGAGTCTAACAGAGTAACGACATTTGTGCTTTTCTCTCTTCTCTCCCCCCAGTCGGCCCATACGTCGGGAGGTACTGTGGGCAGAACACTCCTGGCAGGATCATCTCCTACACAGGCATCCTGGCGCTAACAATCAACACTGACAGTGCCATCGCTAAGGAGGGCTTCTCTGCCAACTTCACCGTCATTGAAAGGACCGTTCCAGAGGGTGAGCCGGCATAAAAACCACCGCAAATCAGACTGATGGGATTGTCAGAGAGGGAGAGCGAGCCAAGGAATGCAGTCAGAAAAAAAATCTATATAATTGAGGTAGAAATCCAAATTAAATCAGAATCCAGGGAGATCTGTTCAATGGAAGACGATTTGGGTTGTGAGGATAGTGAATTAAAGCTGTGTAGTTGAATAACAATTAGGGGGCAATAAAGTAACCACCAGAGGAATATTACTAAAAGTAAGAAACAGATGTTGACTGCTACCGAAGCTACTCAAGGTCCTATTGTGACAAATTTCCACCGAGTTGTTTTAGACAAGGCTTAGGAGTTATTAAATGAACACCTCTTCCTGCTTCATTTGAGAAATGTGTTACATTTGAGAAGACTTGTAAACTGCCTCCCGGGGTTTACAAGAAGCTACGTGTACACACTGTGGTTCCAGACAGGCTTCAAAAGGCAGCCTCCCCACCAGTAACCGCTCTGGACACACACCGACACACAACCCCAGGGTTTCTTTTTACATGCTACGCCGTCGTCACAGAGTTTGACCTCCAACCCCATTTTGCAAAACGCTCCGACTAAACATTTCATTAAGGAAGACGAGGACTGGAAGGAGTCATAAATCTGTCTATAGGACAGACCGTCCCGGGCACACACACACACACACACACACACACACACACACACACACACACAATGTCAGTCTTTGAATAGCAATAGAGATGGATGACATTCAGCAAATCTACTAATCATCATCAAGAGGATTTTGTTTTGCCCAAAGGGAAGATGGGCGCAGAGTACACACACACACACACACACACAACCCTGTCTCACACTAATGAGAGCGGCGATGAGTGCTGATGTCATTTTCTCCTTAGTTTCCCCTGAGCTGAGTTGCGTTAATCACACATCATAAAATCAGATTACGCAAATCAAGTTTTCACATTCAGCATTAAGTGGCATGGTGAAATATCTGACCCATGATCAGTAAATACCTTAATTAACTAGAATTGCTTGCTCTTACATCACCAGCTGAGAGGTATCCAAGATGAGATTAAAAAAAACTCCAAACTTTCGTTTCCCAGACTTGCACCACTTAAATCATTCATAATCCCCTTATGCATAATACACGCCTCTGCGTGGCAAGTGGAAGGGTGTACTCTGGTTGAAAGCTAGTGTTGAGAGATGATAAGGTGATGAAAGGAAGCCTGGTCTTTTGCCCTTATCCTGCTCCTCTTGCTGTCATTCCCTTCATGCACCCTCCTCACCCTCACTTTCACCTCATATTCTCCCCTAACAATCCCCCTTTGGCCAGTAATCCACATGATCAGATATCGTCCTTTGCCGTAAACAAATGCCTGATTTTATTTTTGTTGATCGTGACCCAGTGATCTAGAGAATGTGGGTTTTTGCATACAAACGTTAAGATGAGAGCGAGCAGTCTCCTGAAAGAAGGAGCCAGCGAAGCGGGTGGAGAGGTGTGAGACAATTTTCTAAAGCCTCACACAAAGACTTGTGCATGAGCACATACATATGCAACCGCACACTGACACTGTCTAGCACAGACACACACACTGACCCAGTGACTGAGGTGTGTTTGCAGTGTGGCAGATGGGGAGACCATCTGTGTTCGCTCATAGGCAACAGCCACATAGCAGTTCCTCACTGCTCCTCATACTGTGTGTGTGTGTGTGTGTGTGTGTGTGATCAGATTACTTGCCCAAATAATTCCAGATTACTTCAAATTGCCATATTTTAAACAGTCGAAATTAATTCATTAAAATATAATCTGAGTTGATTATAGTTTCTTATGTTTACAATCTGATTACGTAATCCCTGTTATGTTTTATTGCATTTTTTTTAAACACTGTTAATGTGCTTTATATCCAGCTTCATCACCAGGTGAAAAATAAGTAAATAAACAATAGGAAGAAGAATTGTCCACGTCAATGCCTAAATGTGCTGTCACATACCACTGTGTTGTTTAGGTGACATTATACAAATCCTTCCCAGATCAAAAGGTCATGTCGTTCGTTCAGTCCGTTGCTGCCGCTCCGTCCGTGTTGGTGTCAGCATGTCTGACCTGCAGGGGAGAGGCTGACCCCAACCTGACCCAGCTCTCACTTTAGCCACGGAGCCCGGGATGCCTCAACATGGCTTACCCATGTCAACACAAACAAGGGGATCCACTGCCTATGCTGGTTGGACCATTGGGTGTAAAATATGGCCCCAAAATACAGATACACAGCTCACTTAAACTCCCCCAAGAGAGCAAGTAGGGGGAAGGTAGTCACCATGTAGATAAAAAGATAAATTTCCCACAGGGAGGTGAGGCAAATAGGTCCAGTCAGTGGAAGAAATAAGCACAGTGAAAGTCACTTTAACGCCTAATACCGGCGTAAACTTAGCTCACACTGAATGTTTTATGAAGACACTTTTACATCTTAATGTGGAACACTTCCATCCTTCTACCATTAAAAAGTAGAGGGAGAGAAACAGGAAGGAGTTACTGAGGCATTGCTGATACGCTGTTCTTTTCTGGCCAGCAGCGCTGAGTGCCTGTCGTGTGGTGTCATCCTCCCCAGAGACGAGCTCTGAATCAGGAGGACACTGAAAGCACATGCTGGGTACACTCTGGTGCTTTCAGCGCCTTACAACTCGTCTAAACATCTTTTGCTCACTCCCTTTTTATCCTTTTCTTCCACCTTCTATCTGCCTCCATCCTCTCTCACCCTTCAGACTTTGACTGCAGCGACCCTCTGGGAATGGAATCGGGGGAGATAACATCAGACCAAATCATGGCTTCATCCCAGTACAACCCCAGCTGGTCCCCAGAGCGCTCCAGACTCCACTACTATGAAAATGCATGGACACCGGCTGAAGACTCAAACAAAGAGTGGATACAGGTACAACCTGACTTTGCAGGATTGATTTATTATAGATTTTCTTTTTTGCACGCTAAATCAACTACTTTTGAGGAAAGGTAGAAAGTATTTGAACAGTCCACTGTGGCAGTTGCCTGCAGTATGTTTTTGGAGGTGAGTCACAAACTGTTTGTCCTTCAGTCTCCGGAGCTGTTGTCTCTTTGACGAGAACCCAACAATGTGGATGATGAATGTCACCCACACTGATGGACCTCTGGGTGGTCAGAGTTCACGCCTCACAGAAATTGCCAGTGTCCACTCTCTCTGTCATTGTCTGCCTGTCTCTGTGTGTCTCTCCTCTGTCTTCCCGTCATACCTGACAACTTTCCCTTTCCTTGATAACGGAGTCCACCTCCAGGGAGGCTGGGATTTAGTCCAGGCGTCCTGCCTAGCCACACACAAGCATGCACACACACATCAGCAGTGTCATACTTTTCCGTCTTTCTTTCGGCTTATCTCATCATCACCCTCCAGGGAAACTTTGGGAAGATTAAGGATTTAGTTCTTCCTCAGATGGGGATAAGTCCCATATTCCAAGTCCACCAACAGTGCACCCCCCCCCCCCCCACCAGCACCGCCACCTCTAGTGACACAACCACCATAGCTCTACTCGTGGTTTGCACAATGTTTGATTTATTAGCAGAAAGCCTCCAGGCCTTGTAAATGCCCAGACTGTTTTTCTTCTTCTACTGTTGTTCCACAGTTTTTGCTCCATCGTTGAAAAGTTTTGGCCCCTGCATATTCCTCAAGGGATGAATAATAGAGCTGACCCAAAGCCAAATATTTTCTTGGGGAGGGCCATAAGCAAGCTTTTCCTTTTATTATAGCAACGAAAATATTGTCCTTGGGGCCCCCATTGCTCCTTTGGACTAATTTAATCAGTGTGTGAGCGTGTGTGTGTGGGTTCACATGCATTCTCCCGTGCTTGTGTGCGTTCTTGACTTTGTGGGTGAGTAAGAAGGTCTGGCTGGGTCCTTATTGTCCTGTAGAGGAACCCAGCATGTGTCTAAGTGGATCAGGATTCATGGCCTCCCTAAACACTTTTCCAGTAGTTGTCTCGTACACTTACATAAAAGCATTTGTCTCTCTAAAAGCAAAGTCCATGTTCATACTTGTCTCCACTCGTCCTTTTGTCAGTGGCAATTACAAGCCATCACAATGATTTGTGGCCACTCAGGACTCTCCCTGCTGTAGTATTGATCATATTGAGGATTCGATTTGGTAGTGACATTTGGATTTTAAAGGGGTTGTGCAATAATGGGCGTGCTGATCCCTCAATACTAATCAGTTGAAAATACTGAACTGGACTCTTTTTGAATTCAAACTCAGAAAAAGAGCCGAGTCTGTGTTCGTCACATAATTTATGATTTCCAAGGAGTGTGATGCACTTGCGCAGAGCACTCTGAGATGCCCAATTATCACAAGTGGTATTAAAAGAGGTGAATTCTTCATTCCTCTTTCATCATGCTTGTCCATGGTGCAACAAGCTCTGGCCCCCTTACGGCACGTACAAATCATCTCAGTCTGCTGTTACATGCATAGTAATCAATTCATTATGTATTTCATTATCATTCCCCGTCTGCAGTATGAGGCCCACAGTTTTATTATTCATGACAGGTGGCCTTTTGAATCCTGGGCATTTTCCTTCACTCTGCTTTTTCTTCTCTCTTGTGCTGAGCATAATCCAGATTTGCCATCCATTTTAATGCTGCCTTATTCTGATGCATGCAGAGGAGGAGGGCAAGATACCAGAGTGTGTGCACTCTTCTCTGGGTAATTAGATTGGTGTGGTGTGGCTCAGCAATGAGTGCTGGGTTAGTCAGGTCATTAATCGGCCCTTTGGTGAACACTGAGATAGACAGATGTCCTTTGAGGGGGTTGAGGAGGGAGTAATAAAAAGAGGCAGTAATCCCTCAGAAAAGGATTTCATTTTTTCCCTTGGTCCTTTCAGATCTGCTCATTTTCACTCCTCTTTTTTGCCCTTGTTTTCCTCACTCCTCTTGAAAATTCGGGTTTACAGCTCGACATCAAGGCGAAGGGAGATTTGTGCATATTATCTGACTGCATGAGCCATGGCTTTCTTTGAAGCATAAGAGGATGAACAGTGGGGTTATAGCGAAAATAAATGAGGGTACAGCCCCCTCGCAGACTACCCAGTTTATGGACTGATCCTTGCTTTATGAACTCAGGCTGGTTCCAAAAGGATACCTGAGCAACGCATAATATTGCTGAGGAAGAACCTTAGTCTGCACAATATGTTTGTCTCTAAGAGGAAGGTTTATGATTTCACACTCGCAGGTCACAGCCCGAGAACTTACAGTTCCTCTTGGACCGTGACAGGGCAAATTGCTGAGAAGCTGACACAGTGTAGAACGGCTTTGTCAAATATGTCAGTGGAAGGATCTAATGGCCGCCGTGAGCCAAAGCAGCACCGATGAAGCAATAAAAGCAAGACTGGATCTCAGTCAGGAAGCTTCCATTGATTGCACATATACAAAACATGAATAATTTACACTGTCCTGGAGAGAACCAGACTGTCAATACCTGAAAGCCTCTTTATTGTGCATCACATCATGGTACGGTTCATATATCTCATACACCAGGACTAGGTTATAGTTTTTGATCCTAATAGGCTTCACTTCATTTGTGCTCTCCATTTCTATGATATAGTTGCAATGGCTCCTGCCATTATCTCCAATCTTCTTGCCATGATGAATTGTCCCCGACAACTTCATCAGTATTCGTCAGTCCCTATTACAAAGAGTGTTTAATCATGAGTAGACACAGTGAGCTCCTTTACTCTTGCAATCTTGCCTAAAGGTCAACCATTTGCGGAGAAACTTATAACAAGGAGTTTACAACATTAGGGACGGAGGGTTGGGGCTGGGGGCATGTCCCACTTTAACCATATTTCCTCTGAATCTGTAAGGTAAACAACACTGTGAAACCCGGGTCACTTAGCAAAGATAACAGGTTGACTTCCACCGCCTGACCAAACAAACAACCACTAATTGTACACTTCCTCGACAAAATCACCAGTTTGGCAACTGCAGCGTTTCCCTTTTCTGCAGCCGCAAGTGGCGAGGTGAAGTTTGGATTATAAAACGGCACAGGCTTCTATATCCTGTTTTCCCTTCTCATCCAAATGTGCTTTCAATTACCCCAGGTCAAAGCGCTACAGAAATTCCCCCACTACTGCCATTGTCTCTGTCTTCGCTTTCTGTCCCGAGTCCAGGGGTTCCCGCCGAGTTGATGAGTAATTATGATATGGACCAGGAATTAACAGCCGCTTCTCAGTTGATGAAGTGCAAGAAGTGAGGTGCGGAGGCTGGCATACGGCTGCCGGTGAGATCATCACCGTGCCGCACAACTGGAAACAATGGATGCTGTCTGTGCCTCGCTGCTCACAGGCCTCGCTCTCAATTGGAAAATCAATGTGAGGATAGAGATCCACAGTTGAGTGGAGTAGCCCAAAAGTGGGACTAGAAATCGAAACATGAGGGATGGCATGATGTAATGAAATGAAACTGTGCTGCATAAGTACCCCTAGACACAAACTCAGCTCAGGCGTAATCAGTGTCATTTTCAGTGTCTGCGCTGGAGACAGGGAAAATGCCTGAAAGCCTGGGAGTCGCTCAACATCAGTAAATGGAGCTCTTTAGCTTTATATCCAGGGATGGGGTCATCGTGCAGCTTCCAGACGTGACATACCTACAGGTCGCCCTCGTTTCCCTCCTGATCCCCGTGTCATGGTTTCATAATCATTACTCCGGGTGTTAGTCATGTGTGTGGGGTAAGGATGGGACTGATCCCATCTTAGCTGAGTTAAGAGTCTTTAAGGTGATTCACACAGAAGGGAACTGTAACCGCACTGTTAGGAACCCTTCCTTTAAAAGCTGGGACTTAAACGATTAATCATGCAACAGTACTTACCCAACCGGGGGAGCACTTCACTCATGGCAAACCGGACCTTTTATTTGATTATATCTTTCACCCTACATATATGTCCCTCTTTGTCAGGAAAAGAGATGATCAGCGCATAGGAAGACATGCATAATTTAATGCCACCAAAGAGGTGTCGAGGGGCTAAAAATAAAGTGTAATTGCGTCAGGTGAATATGGTGATAAATGGAGGGTCGGAGTGGAGCTCATAGGTCCTGCAGCATCAGAGTAATAGAAGTTTTATGAAAGGAGAATTAATTACAATCTCAGGTAATGGAGCTATTCCTAAAACGCTCAAACTACCAACAACGAGGTAGTGGAGTGAGCTCTGAATGTCTCTCGAACTGCATTGTAAAGTAGCTGTGTTTATAGCTGCCTTCTGGCACGCACTGAATTCTAGACAATCTCCTGGCATTCTTATGAGGGGATGTACGTGAGAATTCAAAGGTCTAAATGAGCGGCTCCAGATTTCCTCTGGCCAACCCCTTAGAAAAACTTCAAATGAGCCCCAATTGGTACATTATGTCCTGCTTCTGCATGCTGCGTAACCCTTTACCAGAATGCTCCGGAGATCTCTGTGCTGTTGTGAACACATTCTTCGTGTGTAAAAGGTAAACTCCGGAGAATGTCCGGACCCAATTCTGCGGAGATTCTCTGGAGTTCATGTCCTGACACGGCAAATGTCAGCTAAGAAAGAAATGTGCTTCCCTTTATTACCATACAAATTACATTTTAATCAGATTTTATTTGTTAAACAACAGGTGGATGCAGGTTTTTACGCAACTATGTGATGGCCCTGTCAGTCTACAAACAGCTGCTCTTTGACTTTAGAACACAGAGGAGCGCTCAATCCTTTCTCACCCTCAGCATTTCTCTCGCTGTTGTTTTTGGTGAGGGAAAACGAATACATTCATTCCCCAGAGGCCTTGGTTATTCACTCAGCAGCCCACACACATCTCTCTCTCTATCTCTCTCTCTCTCTCTCTCTCTCTCTCTCTCTCTCTCTCTCTCTCTCTCTCTCTCTCTCTCTCTCTCTCTCTCTCTCTATCACTCTCTCTCTCATTGCTCTATCTCTCTCTCTCTCTCTCTCTCTCGCCTCAGTTAGAAGCAGAGAATTGGATGGGGAAAAAAAGTATTTGGTAAATTTCTTTCACTCTGAGAACGATTCGCTGCTGCATACAACTTCTTGGAAACTCAATTATAAGGCAATCAGGCAGTGAGAGATAGAGCCCTTGAGCCTTTGCTATCCCCCCCACAGCCACATGTCTCCTCTCTACACCCACCTAACAATGACTATGCTTTAACCTCAAATACATATAATTTGGCCTTTGCTGCACATCTGAGTCATACAGCAGAGAGACAATACACTAAGCTCCAGGGTGGCGTCATGATCCCTCCCACAAATGCCACTTGTGCTGAGGAATAAGCATTTTTTTTAAATGTGCACAAACACATTAAAAGACATCCACTCTCTGTCTCTCTTCATAATGTTACCCCATATTAACACATATGCTGATGGCTCAGTCGAATGCCTGACGTGGATTTCAGTTAGCTGATAATTGCAAGCACACCTGACATTACAAGCCTGAGCTCGTCTAATTCTTTTGCTGCTTTTCTGGTTTCATTAGTCTGAGAAAACGACTGGAGCAATGTACAGTGGCTGGTGTGAGGCAAGAGACTTTGAGTCATCAGTTTGCCTCACAACAGGAACGCAGAGAACACCAAAAACGCACACACACACTGACACAGAGTTAAACATATTTTGGACTGAGCTGGAGCAGGAGACAAAAAGACGTTGAAGTCGTGCCCACATATCAGCATGCCACTGCTCTATGATTCCTTACCCTGTCTGGAAGGTCTACGCCAAGGGTTTGTTTGTGTCCCTCTAGATATGAGTTACCATGCACCAGTATGCCCAAAACGTATAATTTCCTCTGTCTATAAGTGGGATTGAGTCCAAACACGCTTGTAGAGAATAACAATATAGTGAATGTGGATTTATTATGTTGGATCAGCAAAGTCTGGAAATGCAACATGTCCCTGCAGATGCTAGATTAGGAGTCATAAATCTAACCTTCAGTGCAGTGATTACATCACCCATTAGGCACGATTCAGCCTTTCAGGGCTTGATAGTTTATCATCTGAGCGGCATTTATTTACCCAAGACCCGCTGCACACTGTGTGCAATTTCTAATTGTTGGTTATTGGTGTATGTATATAGGTCATGTTGTGCTGTTCATGGCTGCAGGATAAAAAGTAGTCCCGCCAGTAATCATTATCTGGTCCTGTTTGTTTTCACTGCGGTCTCTGCGGTGTGGGATGGACTGCGCTTTACATCCAAGCATCCTGGCAGCACATCTTCTCTCCCTGACCCGCGTTACCTCAGTCTGTTAGCGCAGCCTCTGCCTCGTTCCTCTGCCTCTAACAAGCAGCCATTAATAAATCATGTTTCGCCCGTTACACATGCCCTGTTAGCAGCCCTTGTCTGTGAAATGGATCTCGTCTGTACACTCCTTCACTTGAGACCCCACTGTTCTGTCCATCACATATCTTCCAATGAATCAATGTCAACGGCCAGCTTTACCACCCAACCCTCTTCCGTCCATCTATCCCTCGCACTCTGAAGGCCTTAGTCCTCATGTCACAGATGAACCTGATGCCACTTTTGGACTTGTTTAAAAGATTTTCAAAAATTCTGATAATTCAGTTTTCCTTCAGCATCTCTTTGATTTGCAGGACCTTAAAGCTCCTGACTACAAAGTGATGTGTATAAGGGCATCTAAAAAAGAAGTCTAAAAAGAAAGTTACCACTCTTCAGATGAAATCCTTTTGGCTCAAAATATTGATTAAAGTCTGACATTACGCTAACCCTCTTCAAATCAGCCATATTTCAGTGCGCTCATGTCCTGAGATTGTTTTGGTCTGAGCACCCATGAGTGTTCCCAATTAGTCCAGCCACTCATTTCATCCCCAGAGGTTCCTCCTCTCCATTACATCTAATGAGATCCTTTCAGAAAAACATCCCAAGGCCAAATCTTTCTTAGGTGAGCCGTTTTAGTAAGCCCCATCACCATTGGTCCAGATTGGAAATTGGTAACACTGGCTCTTTGATTGCAGATGTTAAAGACTTCTGCGCTACTATAAGCAAGCAGAGGTCTCACTGCCATCCGCTGTGCTTTCCCCTTCCAGTGCGGGCACAAACTGTACAGATATTTACCCAACAGAGAGGAATTCAACTCGTGTGTTATTAAATGCGAACCATCTGAAGCTGACGGGATTTGATTTTGTCTCTATTTGTGGACCCAAAAGAAATCTGGGACTTACTGGTAAGCCCATTGAGCCTGTAGTCAGGAACAAAAGTATTCTGTCTTTATATGAGACAGTCTTTGTGAGTCTCCATCCATCCACATCCTTCGAGAAGCCAAGAGACAGTGAGAGAAAAGCATGGGGGAACCTCATTTATTGCTACCATCTGTTGATCTCTTTTTACTTCTGGAAGTGGATTTGAGGAGCAAGAATGACCAGCGCTCTGTGGCATGCAGATGTTCCTTCCCTGCTCTTTGCTCCGAGTCATTACGTGTGGTAAAGTGCTGTATATGAGGTTGGCAGACGAAGCTAGCGCCGCCGACTGTATGGTTTTAACATGCCAGAGCTGTACTGGAGGCAGATCAACCTGGCTTAGATTTTGTCAAATATGTGCACGCTACTGGCTCTGTCTGCTCGCACCCGCATGAAGGATTTCACTGTTGTCGCTGTCGTTACACACCCTTTCAGATGCACATACCGATGGTATCCCCCTGAGTCGATTCAGTAATCTACTCAAGACTCTGGTCGCCATCCATCACGGCCTGAGCCCATCTCACGTCAACATCAAAGGCCTTGTCTCTCATCGTGATCTTGGAAACCTGCTCCACCGACACCACGGCTTTCGTGATTCGCCGTTTTAGCGGAGCCTGCATGCAACACCATTAAACCTCATTAATGTCAGCTCAGCCTGTCAGAGGCAGTGTTAACGCTTGTTAAAATTAAGCACACTGCTTCATATGCTGAGGAGTTAGCATTCTTTGACGGGCTTTAAGTTTCACATCACACCCTCTTTTTCCCCTCAGTTATGGATGAATGGATGGTATTGGGGGGTTAAGTAGCCTCCACAGAGGTCAGGAGGAAGACGATTTGTTGTTGTTGGTGGCTAGTCTGTTCCAATCATTAACTGACCGCTCCTCCATGCTCCGAGCCACGCCCTGAAAGTCGCAATGGGGTCAGACAAGCCGTAGACAGCAAAGAAAAGTGATATGCAGACGGAGTGTTTGTGTTTTCTTTAGCAATGATGGACATGAACAAAGCATGATGGCTGTAAGACACTTTGCTGCTCCAACAGGTCTATTGCAAATCAATACATTTCTATGGTCAGCATCGTCTCTAAATGTTTAACAAACACACACATTAAAGTATATACATGCCACGACAGGACCGACTCTCATTCACGTGCCTCTCTGACCCCACCGCCTGCGGCTGCCTCCTTGTGAAAATAAAAAAGCCCCCTTTAATGCTATGCACTTCATGATTACTTTATAAAGCCCTGCATGTTTAAAAATCACAACATTTGATATTCAATGTGTATCTCTCTTTCCTCCTGGCCGATTTTGATAATGTGATTATAGAAACCGTTTTATTCAACATTCACTTGTATCCAATAAGCTCTTGTCTCCCATCACAGGAAATTAGATTGTCATCCTGTGTCTCTTTCATTAATGTGACTATCATTTCATAGCTGTTTATTAAATTCCAGGTAGCAGACTATGGCCAGAGGTGATTCTAATAGTGAGGGGTTATATTTATACCTCTCCAGCTTGTCAGTGCATTATTAATACAAACTGCACTGAAAGCCTCTTCTCCAAAAATTATTCATGTATCTGAGCAGGAAAGGAGCATTTTATTTCAGCTGTATATGCTCCAATATGTCGCGCTGAAGGGAAATCTTGACTTCCTTACATCTACTGTGGAATTTGTCTCACAATAGATTATATGCAAGGTCATTTTGGCAGTGTTTGCTCAGCTTATGTATCTTTTCTTTTACCCTCCATAGGTGGATCTTGGGTTCTTGCGGTTTGTCTCGGCCATCGGTACCGAGGGCGCCATTTCCCAGGAGACCCAGAGGGTTTACTTTGTCAAGTCGTACAAGGTGGACGTCAGCTCTAACGGAGAAGACTGGATCACTTTGAAGGAAGGCTCCAAACAAAAGGTAGGTGGCCGACCCTTTGTGAAAAAAGCGAGATAATGGACACATGTGGTTGGGTACAGTCTGCAGCTTTCAGCTCTATGGAAGACAATCAGAGCAGCCTAGATGATAAAAAATACTTTATTTTTGTTTATACCTGAGCAGTAACTATGTCATTAAACAAAGCTACACGTGTACTGCACTTAGAATACCCCAACCCAATGTACCAGCCAGCTGAATTGAATTGCGGTCTGCTCCAAGTTGCCTTTGAACGCAACAAAAGGGAAAATACTCAGCATTATGTACTTGTCTCTGTCTCCCAACATGCAATTATATGCTTTGCTCGGTATGGTAATATACACACCATCTGTGTAAGTAAATAGTATTTACAGCAAAGACTGCGGCGCTCATACGGCTCTGCAGTAGGCGCAGGGAGGATTGTGTAAAGAATGTAGCCACCGTTTTATGTCAGGCTTCCGTCGACTTGTAAAAGACTCAAGGTTAACAAAAGACTTGACAAACAAGGGTTAAAGGGGAGTGGGAGAGAGAGAAACAGGAGAGTCTGTCATGTTTGAGCAGCTGGTAGAGGTGGGTCCAGGAGGGGAAAGGGGAGAAAGGACGGGAGGGACGGCATGCTTGACTGGAGAGCGACAGGCTATAACCATCGATTGCTGATCAGCCTGTCAAACAGACGGGGTTTTGTCCATCTGGAGGTAAACACACAATCCACTGTGGGTGTCCGTGGGGGTCAGGGAGGCAATGTGTGTGTGTGTGTCTGACAGTCCTCAGGTTGTGTGACATGTAAATACCACAAGGTGTTTTTTGAGTGCCAGGCCGCATATGGAACAAAAAAAAGCAACCGAACCTCCAAACAAGCGTCTTTGTGCTGCAGTGTACACATACCCAAGGCCCGATTCTTTTATGGTCCCTCCAAAGTACACAAGTTGCTTCTGTAAAGTGGTGGCTTACGGGTGCCATGGTAAGCCCCGCCAGTGTTTTCCGGACTCTAAAGTGCTTTTGTGCGTAGGGGCACCATTTGCTACATGCTGAGCTTGCAGTTTGGCGTCTTAGCGCAGCTCTGAGAAAAAGCCACTTTACAGTTAGTGAGGGGAGAAGAGACCCAGCGTAACATGCTCTACAAGTATTGCTCAAGGTTACAACTTTAAACTAGTTGTAAAGACCAAAGGGTCAGCCCTGTTGTTCTTTTTTGTTCATCCTAGATTAGCTGAACCTCTATCTTTTTATCTTTCTCTCCATTGTGCTACTCTCAGCTGGATTCCTCTCTTGCCCATAGCAAGGTCAGGAGGTCAGATGGTCACCGGTGTTATTCAATTACCCAGAATGAACCGTGATGGACTGCGGGGAGTTGCTTAGCTGGGTGGCCAGCCTCTTCGTATGGTACTAGTAAACTGTCAACTGACCCCAGGGGAGAACAGCGGCATCTCTGACCTTTAAACAAGACGCTTGCAGTAAAATGTCCGCCAGAACTGGAACCGTGGGGACACAGAGAGGGCATCTTGAGCCAATCTGGTCTCGTCAATGTTACATTTAAGAGCCTCTGGTTTCACAGTCACACAACGTGGCGTGTTTGTGCTGCTGCATGTGGTGCAAGAGGAAGTGCCGGAAATGTCAGGAGTGACAGGGAAGCTATTCATCAGTCAGCGAGACCAACCTTCAGACGGCTTAATGGGATATTTGTCTGTTATAGGAAGGGTTTTCTTACACAGTCTTGCACCAGTAAAGTAAAATGATCCCTTTTAAAGTATTATTTAGATTTTCACTTCTCGTTCCTGTGTAAGTACGTTGTCTAAACAAAGATTAAGGCCAATCACTCGCTCCAGTTATAAATCTCAACACTTGAACATGAATGTGAATCTGTTTTGCGGTTCTTTATTTTGTGCCAAGGTCTCACACAAATTTCCAGCCTGCATCTCAACTCAACATGTTCTGTCAACAACTTTCTTTTTCTCCGCCTCTATCACAGGTTTTCCAAGGCAACACCAACCCAAAAGACGTTGCCAAGACAATGCTGCCTAAACCCACGCTGACACGCTTCATACGGATCCGTCCAGTTACCTGGGAAACAGGCATCGCGCTGCGCTTCGAGGTGTACGGATGTAAGATATCAGGTTGGTGTTGCTGCGATTCCTGCTGATCCACATGCAGACACACAGGTACAAACACACGTAGATCTCAGCCCTATGTTTGCATAAAGCAGCCGTGGAAAACCAACTCTGATTAGATACAGAACTGTTTCAAATGCAATAGTCAGACGATACCACTGACTTTGTTTATGATATATGTCCGTTCAGCTCTGCTCACATTGCAGCTTAGTTGGTATGTCCCATCCTACCCCCAGTTGCACAAACACCTCTCTTCTTATAGGACGATGCTCTATTTCTGTGCGAGTCCTCCTCCAAGGCTGAGGCAGGCTGCTGCATAATAGAGCAGTGGAACATGAGGGAGGATTACCTATTTATGCTACCCCATGTTTAGATGTAGCTCATTCAATATAAATGGAGCCAACAGCTGGCAGGCACGGAGTGCTGGAGCTGGGTGGGCTCTATGTGGTCCCATCCCTCCTGCTGATCTGGTCTCAGCCTCATCTTTAGCCACAGTCTGTCTTTTGCTCACAGTGCGTTGATTTTGGCAAAGCTTTTCTCATCTTTGCCTTTTTTTGGGGTTATTTATTGAGTGTGGTGTCTGTTTGTGCATATATGAATGTGTGTGGCTCACTTTCATATGGTTCTAGCGCATCTGACTGCATCTTTATGGCTCCATGAGCATGTGTATTGAATGCTAATTAGTGCGTGCCTGAATACTTGTGAACGTCAAACGAGGACAGAAAACACAGAAAGTATTCTTTTCAAATGTTAGTTCAGGTTCAGCCTTGGATAAAATTTAGGGTCAGGATTAGACATAGTTAACCAAATGTGCTCATTCGTCATGTTTGCTGTGTTATCTCTTTGTGTGTGTAGTTGTGCATTACATACTGTGGATGTATCTTTTCATGCCGGAGCGCAGGGCATTGCGGGCACTGCGGGCACAGCAGGGCTGCAGCTGGGGCGTTTGTTTCAGGCACACGACCAGACCGCTGCGCAGATCATAAACACATCACAGGATCGAAGTCACCACAGGGCCTCCATGCTGACGTCAGCACCCCTGGGTGCTCTGAAAACACTGCCAGCTCCACTGCATGGTAGCAGCACAGTTGGAGGGAGAGCAACTGAGAGGCTCCTGAAGGCTGCTTGAACTCATTGACTCAGTCATTCCTACCTTAGGTTATGAATCTCTAATATCAGAACTTTAAGGACAAACTTTTTTCTTGAAACTGCTGCCATAGTAGTAGCCTACATAGGGAGCTCTCTATATATAACAATTCAAAGTTGCATTATTTTTAAATGTTAAAACCACAATTAAGGCTGCAGAGGGGGGGAGGAGTTGAACCCAGACTGTTGCAAGATGTTTTTCCCTAAATCACCATGGTCCCATTCCCCTTGCTGATACAAACAGCCACACATTAATAATAAAGATCCACCGCCCTGATGTTTGTAAATAAGCCCTGGTGTATAAATATCTGTGATGAACCACTGATGCTCCACCCAAACCCTTAATGCGGCCCACATAGCCATGGATCAACATCCGTGCTTGCAGTCCACAAAAACACACATGTGTTTGTTCCTCTGGGTGTGTCACTACATGCGTGCCATCTCGGAAGCTGCTGTGATGGCAGCTGAAGTTGATTAACAACCCCATATGAACCAGGGAGTTCACCGCATTGCCTCAACTCAGATCAGCACTCATGCAAGCACGTACGCACACGCACACGCGCACACACACACACACGCACACACACACACACATACACACACACACACACACACACACACACACCTTTCTCTCATTTATTCCTTGTTCATAGATAGTCAGTGTGCAGTTAGCTCTACTCTGCCAGAGGCCAGCTCCTGTGATCGCTCCCAAACAGACCTGGGCCAAAAACAGAAGAAGAAAAAGAGAGAAAAACCCCGAAAACAGTGGAGGGGCTGCACTGACAGCGTTTGTTCCTCGAGTTCTGATTTTCAAGAATGAAGGTCCAGAGGGTCCCACGGGTCTGCATACGAGCGGCTTTAGATAACCAGCAAGCAAGAAAGACAAGTCTGAATAAAGCCTTGTTCTCCAAATCTTTTCCCAGATGCAGCTACAAAATTGGGTCCCATCAGTGCTACAGTGCACACTTTGTCTCACAGAGACACAGAGGATGTAATAATGCCCAGATTTATTCCTCTGTGGGAGCCAGATAGTAAATATGTTATTGCTTACCCGAGGTCCCTGACTCACTGTCTTGGGACTGGGATTGAGTGCACGAGAAAAGTTAGTAGAAGACGGAAGGGGGTTTTAGCCCTAACACAAGCTGTCAAGTGTCCGACGTCTGGTCGTAGTTACAACACACAAACATTTGTAAACTCCAGAATTTTCAATTTGGATATAGGCAGAAAAACATTGCAACCAGTCAACGAATGCTGGAATAATTCACTCCTGGAGGTGTTTACATTGTTTTATTAAGATTCATAGTAAAGTTATGCTACCCAAAACTATGAGACTGTTCAAAGACTGCTAGTGTTTACATGAATGTCTTCATGTCTTTTCACAAGTAATCCAGTCACAGTACACAACAGTGTAGGCTATAGAACTGAAACCTTTATTATTGTTCCTCCCTACCTTTAAAGCAGTCTGGCAGTCACTTAAAATCCTTCAATTTAAGTTTTTGATTTTGTTTGATTTAAACAAGCACTGGTGCAAAGAAATCTTAGTTGTAGTGTTGCGTTGTTGTCCTGGATGAAACATATTCTAGTCATATCTCCCCCACCTTCTCTGGAGTGCAAAACAAATCTCATGTTTAAGAATGCATATAGCTACAGTACCTGTATCACCAGGTTGTTATTTTGTTCACCGCTTTGTATGAAGGGATGTCCATGAACAGTAAAGGGTGAGGAATGAAGGAAAAAATGGCCTTCTCCCTCAGGAAACAAATCCAGATTGATCTTAAGATGCTAAAACCTAAAGAGGGTTAATATATATAAGATCAGAGACATCGAACAAAAGGAGGAGAAGAAAGTGGACAGAAAACAAAAAGGTGTTAAAAGGCAGTGGCACAGATGCTGACAGCTGCGGCGTAGAAGGTAGATGACTGCAGCTGCAGATAAAACACAAAGAGAATGTGTTTTTGTGTGTGAGTATATGTGAGTCCATAGAGGGAGGAGGGGGTGGATGAGGGAGATGAAAAGAAAAGGCGCTCCCAGTATGCAGGAGGTGGAAGCACCAACCGGGAGGAGGGTTTTAATTGGCTGCCTGGAGACAAGTGCTTCAGGCGGAGGAATTAGTATGCATGAGATCTGCAGACAGAGGGAGAAAGAGTATGGAGGGAGAGATCACAGTAACATCACAATGAGTTTAGGAAATTGATCTCCTCACTTTCACTGTCCCATTACATAAACCTCAAATTCACCAAACTTGACTTGGTAATTTATGTTCAACATCAAGCCCTTGGATATAGATGAAGTCTGTAGTCGCTTGTACCTGTCATCTCAGCAGGTTTTTTGGGAGTTTCTATCAAAATGCTAAGCACCCTCGCTTTCCCTTTGTGTTTCAGAGTACCCGTGCGCGGGCATGCTGGGCATGGTGTCAGGCTTGATCCCCGATAACCAGATCACAGCGTCCTCCCACACAGACCGGAACTGGGTGCCAGAGAACGCTCGCCTGCTGACGAGCCGGACGGGGTGGACCCTGCTGCCCCAGCCCCAGCCCTTCACCAACGAATGGCTGCAGGTGGATCTCGGGGAGGAGAAGATTGTGAAGGGGTTAATCATCCAGGGGGGGAAGCACCGTGAGAACAAAGTCTTCATGAAGAAGTTCCGTCTCGGCTACAGCAATAACGGCTCTGAGTGGATGATGGTGCTCGACACCAATGGGAATAAGCCAAAGGTACGGGTTTCTTCTTTGCTTGTCGTTTGTGCTAAAACAATTGTTAAATGCTGAAGGATGTCCAAAAGAATCCTCAATGACTTCTTTATGTGTATGCAATGGTTCTTTAATGGGAATGGGTTGGGATTGATGGTTTGATAGGATATCGCTTTACCTTCTGGCTGTAGGCAAATGGTTTGAATACATACTTCTAAAAACTGGCTCTCCGAAACATCGGAACATCAATTCCGATTTTGATGCATGTAGTCAATTTCCAGTGGAGCGTTGCGTCTGGCAGTTGTGACTCATTCAGCAGTCGTTCTGAGTCAATTTCAGCAGCGCTTTGAATCACATTAGGATAAGCATCTCATGTCTCGCAGAGTCCTTTCCTAGTTCTCTCCTCCTGCTTTATATTCTGTGCGACTCACTCACGGTTCAACCCTTTCCGTGGGTAGTGAAACCTCTCCAGGATGGGGGGGGTGAAGAGAGGGAAGGGGAAAGACGAAAGGAAAGACGAGGGCGAGGGAGGAAAGAGTGTGCAACATGGAGAAGTGATCCAAGATTTATCTGCGGGCGACACTGCCTGCTCCGAGGACGCATGCCAACCGTTTTCACACTGAAACTGTATATACGACATATACAGAAGCATGCGCACAACCCCAAGAAGAGCTACAACCGCCTGTCCCCAATTACAAGCGTCCCTGACAGGGCATAAATCTGATCCAGATGGGCTGATTGTTGATTTATGAAGAGAGTCAAGGGGATCCATATCCCCCTGTCCTAGTTAGCCGCCTCTCTCCCCTCGCCTGAGAGGTTCCCAGCATCTGAGGCACACCAGGCCCCCTTCACGTGATCACACCCATTAATCCACTTCCATCAATCCTCTATCTCGTCCTTTGCTTTCTTCTCTCACACCCCACGTTCTCCGCTTTTCGACACATTTATTCCTCCGCTCGAAGAGGATCTGAGGCGGAGTTGAAGAAACTGAAAGTTGCCTTTGACAGAGGAGTGGGCCACGCTGTCTCAGCCATGGGCCCCCTGCGCGAGTTGCCTAAGCTGCGCTTTAGATGTGAGCAAGATGAGAGCGATCTGGTCATCCGCTGTTCTTTCCCCTATTTCCAACAACAGAGCACATGCCACCCATCCAACCATAGCTTTTCAGAAGGCAGGAATAAGGCTGCTTCGGGGTATCTGCATTTAGAAAGCTGTATCGATCAAACACCCAGCAATGATGGTATCAAAATAATTACTCTTAATGTCTTTTTTTTCGCTCACACTTTCCTCTGTATCTTTTTCCTTCTTCCCTCCACCTCCAGATATTTGAAGGGAATAGTAACTACGACACTCCTGAGCTGAGGACAGTGGAGTCCCTGCTGACGCGCTTCATCAGAATATACCCAGAGAGGGCCACTCCTGCTGGCATGGGCTTGCGACTCGAGCTCCTGGGCTGTGAGATTGAAGGTAAGCTGGAACCCCAGTTAGCATATGATCCGTAATCTGTTGCATGCTGTATGTTCTATGCAAATGAAATGCAAGAAGCATTTCCTTCCTGTCGAACTGATTTCTCGTAGAGCTGAAATTATGTTTCTACCAATGTTGGCAAAGTAAACATCGATACTAAAACCCCCCCCCCCCCCCCCCCATTCTGATAACGTTTTAAACTGGTGAATATGCTTTAAGGGACATGCATCCATCCATTATCTATAATGCATATCCTTTGATGGGGCGGGGGCTGGAATTTTGGTTGTGACATTACCAACATTGGTGCTTACGTTTTTTACATTTTTTGTCATAGTAATGCCAAAAATAACTCAGTACATCCATTCACACACAACATGTATGTTCACATGTCATGACACACATACAGGTGAACCATATATCATCCGGGCTTAATGACACGGCTGTAAGTGGCTAGCGCTCCATGTCTTCGCCCCAGTTCAGGTTATTTAAAGATGTGTGTAAGGGCTCCCTGTGTTGAGCTGTCCATTTCGTGCTCTTTATCTCTGCAAGGGACACTTGTCTTGTCTCCGCGTTACATCAAAGCCGCCCATATAGCTCGCCACTTCCAGATGGGATCAAATGAAAGCCCACCTCACCCAGTAGGATTACTGCAGCCTGGCCCCCATCGCACTCTTCCCAACCCGTACATGTCTTTCTTCGTTCAAAGGACCGCACATACTTTGCTATCTTTAAAATGACCCCTATTTTCCCCCCAGCTCTTTATCTGTCTCTCTCAAAGCTGATGTAGCGCACAAAAACAGCTCAGAGATGCAGAGCGCACCATGGCCCTAAGTGGATTTACATATTGGATTTCAGGGAGGCCCATTCCTTCGTAAGCCTCATGGACTCCCACAGGGAGCTTTAGTTAGATGATAATGCTTGTTTTCAGTGTTAATACCAAACACACACATACTCACACAGACATATACACAGAGCGCAACCGCAATCACCTTGCTAAACATGTGGTTACAGGCATGTGTACACAATCACGCACACACACACACAGGTGCTTTCAAGTGTGTGTGTGTTTGTGTGTGTGTGCAAGGAGTCATGGTAAAAGGGCTAAATCCTCATTTCTGTGAGAGGCTCCCCTGACGCAACGCTGACCCCACCCCTGACCTTCCCCACCCTGACTCTGACAGGGGCTGATCTGCCCCATATTTCATCTTGCAGAGGGAGTGAGCGAGACTATCCCCTGGCACACATACAGACACACACTCACAATCTCTCACACACACAGATACTGTAAAAATAAATTTTTCTGGCAGTTTGCCTCTATCTGTCTATCTGTGCTTTTCTCCTTATTCCACCGCTTCCCTCTTCCTCTTTCCTCCCTCTGCAATGGGCAAGCCCGTTCATTACTCAGTCAGTGTAAACACACACAAATACACACACGCACCGCAGGACGGCTTTGCGGCAGCGGAGTGTGGCATGCATCTAGGGCCATGGCCACATCCAAGTGTAACATAGCCATAATGATAGGCCACTATGGCAGCTAGGGGCCCTGCCTATAGCCAATCCCGAGCCTTGTTTCTGCGTCATTCAGTTTCAGCATCCCAAGCCTTAAGCACCAAGCCTTAGCTCAAGCTCTATTTATACACCCACATCTCCACAACCTGATAAAATGAGGGATGCTAATAGTTCAGGCCTCCATTAAAAACAGCGTGTTACTGTGGGCAAGCCTGCTGAACCTATTTATACACATTTCTTTTTTCCTCGATATTTTATTTTTATTTTCAACTTAAATCCAACTCAGCCTTTCAGACTGAACTTACACCCCATGATAAGAGCGTGGCCTAGGGGATAGAGCGGGTGCTCTGCAACAAGAAGGTTGCCGGTTCGAATCCCACTCTATCCCATCTGCATGTCTAAGTGTCCTTGGTAAGATACTGAACCCCTAAATGGCCCCTCATAAATGCTGAGTGTTCTAAAAATGTAAGTCGCTTTGGATAAAAGTGTCAGCTAAATGACATGTAATGTAATGTAACCCTCCCTAAAACTCTTTGTATCTGGCATTGATCACACTTTTAGGATGACATCCTGTTCGTCTACAGAACGTGTTTGAATACTTGTATTCTTTAGACAAACGTGTCTAAATCCAAATTAACACTCTGACATATTATTCCATCTAAATCTCAGTGTGTTATTTATGGTAAGAACAAGATCAGAAAGCACTCGTCCCCTCCAGCCCCTCCGTTATTGTTTTTTGTTTAACCTGAAATCTAATCAATGCTATCTGCTCTCTCGCTCCTTCACCTTCACAGCCCCTACGCCGCCGCCGACCACGATTGTCCCGCGCACGACTCCGTCAGACGAGTGTGACGACGACCAGGCGAGCTGCCACAGCGGCACAGGTGATGACTACGACGTGACAGGTGCTGACATCGTCCTCATGAGACTGCAACCACCCCCACCTACCCACCCTCCACCCCTAACCCCTAACTCCCTGCTTCTCCTTCTGCTTAAACGCTGCCACCACTTCCCCAGCTTCACCGCCCTCCTTTACAGACAGATCTGATACTTACACAGCTAAGCTGCCATACTGAGCACATTCACAAGCACGCATGCATGCACGCATGAGCACCTTGGCATGTACACGGATCTGACAGGAGACCATTATCATTCTTGCACCAGTCAATCAGTCAATCCAATTTTATTTAAATTTCATATTCACAAATCACTATTTGCCTCAGAGGGCTTAACAATGTGTGCACCCTCTCCCCTAAACCCTCAACTAGACTGAGGAATAACTTCCAGAAAATACCTTTCAACAGGGGAGAGAAACACAGAACCCTCCGAGAGAGGCTGCATGTAAAGAAGAAGAGCTGTCTGTGCACATCAACAAACGTGCACATCTTACACACACCTGTTTCTAAGCCTACCAGCAGCGAGATCAGCGCCGCTCTCTTTTCCTCTTGCACCGTCTTTTCCACTTCCTCTTCTTGGCCTCATTCCCCACTAACCCAGTGACTCCGAGCCCTCACTGCTGCCTGCCCTCCCTATTAACCAGCAGTCTCCAGTGATGAGCATGACACCGTTTCAGTCTATGTATTTGAAAAGTATTACCTTACTGCTTTAGGGGTAGACGATTGACAAGCTAAGCTTTGGCTGTAATTAGATAAATATACTTTTTTGGATGCCAGGCAATGCTAACCATGTTCCTTTGTTGTGGCAGGTGTTACCATAATGCCAGAGACCACTACTGTTGACGTGGATATCATCCCAGGTGAGCAGAACATTTGTTCTATCTTATTCCTTATCACACGCCCAGAACTTTGAGAAATCGAGTAAATATTAAACTGCCCACGGTTTCTTTGAATTCATTTCCATATATTTATCCAGAAGCACACCTTTAGTTAATGGTTGCCAGCTGCAGGCGGCCTCTCTCCTCTGATGTGTGTCTGTTATTAAAGCTGATGATGTGGCCCTGAGAAGCTCCCGCTGACATGGTGAGGGAGGTTGTGTGATGCGGGGCGAGCTCATGATTAGCACTGGTGCTCTGCTGCTGCCTCCTCAGCATAATCACTAATCACTGGGCCGGCACTGACACACACACAAAACCACACACACACACACAAAACAGGAAAGCACAATGCAAAATGACCACAGGAAATTAAGTGTCCTCTGGGCCCCTGTGCATTGACACACACACACACATGGCTGTGTCTCCTATAGCATGGTGTTGAGGCAGCAGCCAGCTGAGAGGCTGAGCCCCAGTCTGACCTTGGCTAATGGTCCATAGGCTCCACCCAGCCCCCCCGCCCCGTCACTCCATCAGCCTGCTCTGTGGTCTGTTTGCTACTTTAATAGATGAGAGCTGAAGTGCAGGTGTCTGTGTGTGTGTGTCTGTCGCATGCATATATTGTGAGCATATGAACACAACCAAGTGTCTGTGGATAAACACTTGTCTTTCTCTTTTAATTTCAAGAGTCTCAAAACATGCGTGCTAATCAGTTCTGTTCATATGTACGTCTGTGTGTGTGTGCCTGTGTGTGTGTGTGTTTGTTTGTGTGTTAATATCTGAGTGGTGGTGTGCGTGCCAAGTACCCTAATCTCAGAGGATGTAGTTACCGTTGGCTTTCGGCAAGAAAAAGTGTATCTCCTTCTCCTCGTCAAACAGCCACGTGAGTCATGTGGCTGATCATATTATCCAGAGCTGGTTGGTCGCCTCAGTCAAACCCTCCCAAGAATGGAACAAACAAAAAAAAAGGCCATAGTTATTTTAATTGGGAATGGGATTTCTTGATAAAAAAAGTGTATGGCGTCTGAATCACGGCTCCACGTGGGAATTCCATCCTTTGTGTTTAATGGATAAATAGAGTCGTTGCCTGTGGAAACCAGTTAAAACAGAGAGTATTGGTTTGTATAGTGTGTCATTTGAAGAGTCAACTCATTTTATCTCTAAAGGCATCCCTTGCTGTAGTTAAAGGCTGTGGCTAACATCCCAAACATCTCCCTCCCGTGTGCTCTTTGGAAGACTTTCTTTATCCAATTTGAAAAGCACGAAAGCCTGAGCTCCCACACATTTCCTTGCCTCCATGGAGACTTCTTCAGCGCCGCGTGTGTCCACAGGGAGCTGCATTGTTGGAATGGGGCCCTGGCACTGTTACCATAGCCGTCTTCAAACCTCAAGTCCCCGCGCTCATTAAAATCCTGAGCTCTCCGCGGGTTGCTACGGGATTTGCTTTCTCGACCGGACGCCACGTCCAGACCCCATCTTTCTTCTCTGTTCTTAATGTCCCCACATACCTTTCTTTATATCGCCTGTTACATTCATTAAAGAGATCATTCACTACAGACGATGGTATAATGTCAACAGGAGGTCTACGCTGACTGTTCTTCCTCATGTCATATCATAACGTGTCTTCCATTCCAGGCCCCTCCTGAGTGACTGTAGTTGCTTTAATGTCCTCCAGCTGTGGACTCTGAGCTCAGGTCCCATGGATCTTTGCTGCCCTCTACTGCTTCTACTTGGTCCCTGTTAGCCTGCCGTCGAACCATGAAATATTCTTAAATCATTTTGAGGATGAAATCTGATCTCCGCCTTCTTCATGTCTTTGCAGCCTTCCTGTGGTTTGCCTGTGACTTCGGCTGGGCCAATGACCCGTCGTTCTGCAGCTGGACATCCGAGGACACCGGCTCCAAGTGGCAGATCCAGTCCAGCGGCACCCCCACCCTGAACACTGGACCCAACATGGATCACACAGGTGAGAGCCCCGCACGTAATTCCTGAAATCCTCCTGACACAGCACCTGCTGGAGTCAAATTTCTTTACAGCCTCAGAGCTTTTCCATGTCATTTACACAAGTTTCTCTTTGTCCCACAGGCGGATCGGGGAACTTCATCTACACGTTGGCGGCGGGTCCCCAGGAGACGGAGGTGGCTCGGCTCGTCAGCCCCGTGGTCAGCTCCCCGGACTCGGACCTCTGCGTGTCCTTCTGGTACCACATGTTCGGGTCGCACATCGGCACGCTGCACATCAAGCAGCGCAAGCAGACGGACGAGGGGCCCGCGGACATCCTGCTGTGGACGGTCAGCGGTCACCAGGGCAACCGCTGGAGAGAAGGTCGCGTCTTTGTGCCGCGCACCAACAAACCCTATCAGGTAAATAGAAGTCTTGAGGAATTTTACAGCTGAAACTGGCCTTTTCTTCTTTCTGTGACTTGGCTGTGCTTGTACCATTATACCTGCGTTCCACTGTGGCGTTCATGAAAAGACCGAAAAGTCACTCAGTGCTTTTTTCTTTTTTGTTAAGGTGGTGATCGAAGGGCTGGTGGAGAGAAAGAGCTGGGGAGACATTGCTGTGGACGACATCACGGTTCTCAATGGGCTCAGTATGGCGGACTGTAAAGGTGAAGCTTCTATTCTTCATATCCACCCAGTTCTTCATAAGGAATATGACTACACAGTTTAAACTGCAGCTTGTCACCTTCAGGAACCGTATTTATTCATCATTTATTTTTCCAACAGACCCTGCCGTACCCACTGAGGCCATGCTACCAGAGGATGGCTTCAATGAAATCCGTAAGTCACCCCACACATGAGAGTTGTTTCCCAATACCCCTCTTTCAGGAATCCTTAGGAGTTTATGTTCTCACATCTCATTCTCCTCCTCTGCCTCCGTCTCCTCTGCAGTCGAAGAGATCACTGAGTACCCGGTGTTCGTGGAGACAAACCAGATCAGCGGAGCAGGCAACATGCTAAAGACCCTCGACCCCATCCTCATCACTATCATCGCCATGTCCGCCCTGGGGGTCTTCCTGGGCGCCATCTGCGGCGTGGTGCTGTACTGCGCCTGCTCACACGGGGGCATGTCGGACAGGAACTTATCAGCCCTGGAGAACTATAACTTTGAACTCGTCGACGGCGTCAAGCTAAAGAAGGACAAACTCAATGTACAGAGCTCATACTCAGAGGCTTGAGATGGGACTGAGCACATCGATGATACTGTGTGACGTGCACAGCTCCCAGAGCGTGCACTAGACTGGCTGTAGGCGTATCCTCTCGTGTCTCTGCGAGCAGGTACACTCAACGGACTGCCAACGCCCTCACCTCGCTGGATGAGGGACAGGTTCAGGATCCAGTGGGGAGGTTTGGACTGATCCACGCTTTTCTCAGGAGCTGCAGTTAAAAAAAAAAAAGAACCTACCTGTAGGGGACACTGTGTACAAATAAAATACAGAAAAGAATATGTACAGATGATTTAGATGATATTTTAATTTTCTATTTTGATTTTCATTCATTTTTACAATCGGATGCTGGTGTTGAGACCAATTTATGAATAATGTTTAAAGTATTTATCGTTTTCTGGGAGAGAAATGTTTGTTTCATCATCAGTTCATGAAGGCTGTTGTATATTTTCAACTTTTGAAAGAGATGTATCAAAAAACTTCAAATGAACCATATCTGGCGAAGCGGTGGATTTGCCCCATGTCGTGGTAAACAGGGTGACCCTGACACGTGTCCTCTTTCCTCTTTGACCCCGACCACTTTAAAGTGAGGGTTCCATTCATGGCAATGTATGGTTCTAACAGTGCCTTTAGTACATTTTGGTTGCTCTCCTCTGTTGATTTTTTACTGTATATGGCTTAAGTTATGATTACAGGAAACAGGGGCACATTATCTTATAAATATCTACAAACCAGGATAACAATCTATCACTGCGCTTTATTTTTCTTTTATTCTTCTTGTTGTCAACGTTTTCTGTCCCAAAAGAACCACACACTGTAAATAAGTTTTAATATATTTTATTGCCCTTTTTAAAGAAAGTAAAAAGGAAAAAAGCTGCAGTATCCCTTTTTTCATGGGTTTGTGTGTGCGTGTGTAAATACAATCCTCTCACTGTTTTGTGGCAGGTGCAGTGTTACTTCTCTTTCAGATTTAGTTGCTCGGTCGAGCGAGATTCATGTGATGCTGATGTTGCAGCAGTTTCAATGTGCATTCAAGCATCTGTCATCCAAACCACTGCACAAAACAAAAAAAACAGAAGGTCACAAAAGAAAAAGCTGACATACTGAACTTTTTAGCACCTTCTCTCTTTAAGATAATCCCTAATTTCTTCATAAATCACCAGAATCTTTCAGATTAAGCCTCAAACACACTCATGTCGATGGCACAGAGGCTGGTCAATTAGTCATCTGCCAGCAAACCAAAACAAGGCCTCATCCCTTGGTTTCAATCTCAGACCAAAACTAACTCTCCCATCATCACTGTGGTTTGAGTTCTGTCTGGACGATGCAGCTTGAATGCACTTTGTTTCTGACCCCCCCTCGTGATAGGAGCCTATCAAACCAGGGGGAAGGGGGTCACTACACTAACTGAAGAATGGTGCTATCATTACTTTAGCCAGACAAGTGTGTCTTGTGATAGAACCCCTGTTTGTATCCCTCACATGCTGAGCTGTAGCTTCACGGCCGCTCGGGCCGCAACCAGAGTTGTACATGTGTTCACGTGTAGCAGCCATACCATTGTGATGTCAGAGCTGATGTCATTGGGACGGGTCGCTGGTGCAGCGGAGGGTCGAGTGGCATCCCCTGAATCAGGTCACCTGTCCTCCTCCTCCTCATCCTCATCCTCCTCCCATGGCTTTACCAAAGGATGGTTGTTCTGTTCACTGGGGAGAGAAGGGGGTGTCACACCAACTCAGAGCTGCTCAGTTCACCAGTGGGCATCACTCTCAAGAGAACTGATTCAACCTGTCCAAGCCCCTGGAGAGAACCATGGGGGGATGTTGGGAATTGTAGTGAAGAGAAATGTTTCTGTTTTTTTTCCTGTCTTTTTAAGCTTAAGAGGTGCGGACGTCACCTCAGTGTGGACTTGTGTTTGCCGATGGCTGGGACCGTCCCACCATCCCCCACAGGAGGGGAGGGACCTCTGAGGGAACACACGGGCAACAGGGACCTGCAACTCAATCAATCAATCAAAAACTTGATCCTGAGGACGGTGACGTCCTCTCCATCCTGTGTGCGTTGTCCTTGTTGCCGTGGTGAACGCATCCTCAGCTCGTCCCATCTCAGTTTCAGCCGCTCCACCGTCCGTCTGTGCTTTCAGCTCCAGAAGGACTGTAGCCATGTGTGCTAGAGAAAAAGGATACTGTAGTGTGGAGTCAAAAGAAACGATGTTGCACTGATAAATATATTTAAGAGGTTTATGTGTTTATAGCATTCATTTTCCAGGAAAAAAAAACTGAAGAAAGTCAAAAAAACAAAAAAAAGTGTTCATTTCTTTCATCTTTTTTATATATATAGTTTCAGATTATGTGATGTAACTCTGAAATGTAAAGATATCCAGATGTTTTCATTATTGAAAAAGGCATAATAGATTTTTCCAACAGTAACGTCCCTGACCCTTCATTTACATATAAACGCTTCGTTTTGTACTGTCGTTCCAATTTTGTGCAGAACTTCTTTTTACGAGAATAAGAAAAAAAGACTTTTATTTTCAATACCGCGTCTGTAATTTGCTGTTGTAGGATTGAAAAAATGAATAAACAGCAAGGCCTTAAAAGGAGAAGAGGACATTGGTTGTGTTAGGATCTGAAGCCTCTTTGTTTCCACTCTGACGGACGTCACAGTCGTGCTGTAAAGGGTTAAACCAGCAGAATCTGAATCTGTTTTCTTCATTCCAGTCGTGTAAAAGCATTTCTGCAGCGGCACCGTGTCCGCTCTCTGTCTCACAGCCATCGCTCTCCAAAGATACAAATAAACTGCGTCTTGATGACAAGGAGGTTTAATCCTTTATTTGATTATTTATTAATTACAGAGCAATAAATTGTGGTTATTCATGCCCACATGTTAAAGCAGATGCAAGCTTCTAATGTGTGGACGCTCCACCTATTGGTGGTAGAATGATGGCGTAGAGCGAAGGGCGGGTACTGACCACTAATGAGAAGCTGCAGTGAGCTTCATCCCGTCGCTCAGCTGGTCTTCATGTCGGCCTATCATTAGCCAGGCTTCCACTCCATTGATTCTGGGCCAACTCCTAAACTGACAGGAGGCCTGATAATACCAGTGTGCGGCGAAGGGTGCTTTTATTTATAGTCTGAAATAATTGCAGCTCATAATATTAGCACTTGTTTGCGATGATGTTTGTCTTTAATTGTGTGAGATAAATAGAGACAGTGCTTAGTCTCCATTATCGTAAACAAGCAAATTAGACCTATGAAGTCATTTGGCTGCGTATCCTTCACACACAATTAGCCGCTGTAACCCAGCAACCACGGCTTCATCCTTTTTATCTCTCTCAAAAAGACTTAAATCAATAATCTCGCTTCAATGAGTTCATCAGTCGAGCAAACAACAGACAAAGCTTCATCAATCATTTCCCCAGTGGAGCTGCAAACCATCAACGGCCACAAACAATTACATTCGTACATTCAAAGATGCTCAGTTTGTGATACTTTGATCAAACATTTTCATTTAGCTGTAACATTTTAATATAGGTCCCCTTTGATAGAGGCTTTATTTGAGAAAGGTCTTATGGTCTGGTAATTGTTGTAAGTTTTTCTTTAATGCAATATACATAGAGGGGAGTTGATGAAAGCAGGATCATGAGGAACAGTGGAAACAGAATGAGACTATCGAACTTTAAACAAAAGTTGAGGATTACATTACATTACATTATATATCATTAAGCCAGCGGTTTTTATTTAAAGGGTCTTACAATAAGTGGATTCAACTGGAGGATGCATGTTTGTCTGAAAATTGCGCAACAACAAAGAAGAACTTGTTCAACATACTATGTCTTTGATTTTTGAGAGATTTTGTTTGGTTCAGTGAACTTATCTCAGTTTTAAATCAATGAACAGCTCTTTAACTTCACTGATCATAAGTTCAGACAACTCACTCAAGGCAGCAGGGCAACTGCCACTCCAAGTTCAATTCACTTAAAGGTATCTAAAGTACAAATGTCTACTGAGACACCATATCTGCAGGTATGATACATTTCTATAAACCATTAATAAAGGGACATCATCACTTCATATCATCAGATCTGAACTCATGAATATGATTCAATTATTAACAGATTGATTCTGAAGTTCGAGTTCAAACAGTCCAGTTTAATTACAGTGGTTTTCACAACCTGCCAAGTTTGTTCCTTTAATGACTCATAACTGATCTATAAACAATGATAAAGTCATTATTTACAACGTATAAACCAAGTTATAAAGGTTCACTTACAGGCAGCAGATAAAAATATCTATGTGACTCAAACAGCAGTGAATGCTGAAGTAAACTGCACCTGTACTTTTCGACCTTTACCACCAGGTGGCTCAGTGGAGCAGAACCTCTCAAAACAAACGTGTCATAGACACAACATGAAACTTGATTCCAGCTTATCACAGTAGAGAAAATCTCACAGTATCCTTATAATAACATGGAACACGGTGAAGTGGATCAGTGCAGTTGAGGACGAGTCATTTATTTGGCATCTCTTATATAATCCATAGAAATACAACATGTATATATTAAAGGAATAATTAGTAGACATCTTTGTAAAAGGAAAAAGTTTTTACTGGAGATATTTGACCTGGCACTGTAAGAAAGACACAGTTATAAATAATCATTAATGATCATTGAACTAATCCCATTTGATTAACATGGTGCTGTTATGTAAATGCTGTCCCACTTTCACCGTACACCGCAGCACCGTAAGAAAACATAGAGCCATGTTTGGTTTTATTATATTTTATTCCTAGCAGAATCAAAATATTTGCTCTGATAAAAGTCCTGTTGTTATCCTAATGCTGCTGTTCTAGCTTGCTTGGCTAGTGAAGCTGGAAACTATGAGCAGTAATAACAACAAAGTGTAAACGAAATGTTTGTTTAGGCATTTAGCCCTGGTTCCTTGCAGTGACTAAAACAGGCCACAGGGAGGCTCCAGAACTCAGAAAAGTACTGACAAGTATATAAGTGTTTATACAAAGTCATTTCTTTGTTAAATTTCCCTCAAAGCGTCGATCTTAATGCATTACCCCTATACAGAGCTTTAACACTAATGAAATGTTCTACTGTGCATAAAGTTAAGTTTTATCATAGTTATAGAATATTGTAGTGAGTTACTTATAAGCTATGTTTGACCTTTCGAAGACTGAAATATAACCTGAACCATCAGCAAGTTTTATGCTTGATAGGATGTTGCTGTTTGTGGGTTTTAACTGTAACCAGCCAGAGAATTCTTTGGATAACATTTGAGACATTAAGCAAGAGGAGGTTTATTTCGGTCACATCTGCAGCACAGACAGTCTGAGCTCCTCGTCTGTTCTGTCAGTGTTTGTCTGCCTGTTGGACCCACTGAGCTTCCACTGAACCTCGTCACCGCCGCTTCCTGTTACCAGGCGAAAACTCTCTCTGTCTTTTTTTGGTCATATTTGTTCACGCCGATATGATTCATGGATCTGCAGGAAGGTCTCCACTCCGTTCATTCTTCAGCATGATTCATAAGATTGCTGCTTGACATGACTGTTGATTCTCTGGGATTAAATAAGTCCTCAGTGCCAGCATGACTCCTTTATGAGGCCCTAAACAGAATCAATATGGAGGCCACTTACTCCCTTGATGCTGCCAGTGCTATTGACTTTATTCACTGCTTCATTATTTGACATACATTGCTTTTGCCCATATTCTTCCTAAATGATAAAAGCCTACCCACCTTGTCCCAGAGACATTAGCTGTATAGAAATGTTCAGTGTTGTCTGTTCAGAGAGCTCAATGCTGGACCACAGGGACACACAGACACACATTCCCCTCTAAACACTCTCTGGGGACTAAACAGGATCCAAGGATCTTCCGGAGCAGATAGTTTGTTTTCTATAACATTTTTCCACTGTGTCCGCAGAGCTGAGGCAGAAATTACTTTCCACTGAGTTTAAAGCAAATAAATAACTGGCTGGGTAGATTATTTTGACTAAAACTGATCTAGAAAACCTTGTTGACTCTTATTCATTTCATGGCATCTAAGAAAAAACAACAAATGAAATGAAGGTATTGTGATTAAGGCATTTATATCAGTTGATGAATAGTTATTACTTACTTTCTTTAGACTTTCCTACTTTCTTTCTCCTGCTGTTATCCTCAGTAACTTAACCTCTCGCAAATCCTCGTGACACTCACAAGTACTTGAGATAATGCAGTAGTAACTATTAGGAGGATCACAGAGGACCTTGAGGCTAAAACATGGTGTAAATGACCTTGATTTGAGTTGAATTTTAATTTTTGGGTTTACAGACAATTGTGTGACACCACAGGAGCAGCATGGAGGCATTTTATGTTTATTTCCATCGTTTTTCACGTTTGATGAATCGGTCACCATTTACCTCGGTTCTATTGGATTTGGCTGCAACACTGTTCACCCCTGAAACTCCTAGTGTTTAACCTCCCCCCCTCCATAGGCATAGTGGTGAATAGATAATGAGTGGATTTTCATATTTCAACTATCCCTTTAACTGAAGTCGACTGTATCAAAAAGAAAAAAATATGTAATGAACCCCATGAGGAAAGGAAGAAAACAACTCTGAGTTAAAGTCTCTCATCAAACCTACTTGTTAAAAAAAAATGAAGTATAGTCAGTGTTGGAGCTGAAAATGATCGATAGGAATAAACACAGCTTATAAATTATATTTACGTATAATTTGTTTGTTTCATTGTCAAGTCAACAATTATACATTTATATATTCTGTTTCATTACATGTTGTACTGAATATATACATAAGAGAGCTGGACATGGTGATGATGGTGATGATGGTGATGATGATGATGATGATGATGATGATGATGATGATGTCAGATTGATGTTACAGTGAATAGAGATGCTGGCAGCATGTGGATCAACAGGCGGTGATGTGATGGGAGTGGGGGTGTCTTTCAGCAGTGACGCCGGTAGGAGGGTCACTTAAAGTCAGTAAATTGTAGATATTAATCCAAAATCAAACAGGAAAACAGAACCATCTGCCTTCAAAATAAAAGGAGCTAAAAAGTGATCATTGAAGCATGTCTGACAGGAAATTATTTCAGTGGCCACTTATATACTTTTCTTTAAAGTCTGTGCCTCTACGACCTGAATCATCATCTTCATCATCATCATCATCACTTGGCCCATTGTACTTTACTGAGGGGACGACTGAGGAGCTGCTTTGACTGCCAGGTGAGGGTTGTAAAGTCAGATGTAGTAACAAACTAGGCTATACCGTATATATGATATCATTTTAACATAGTCGTGTATATCTATAGTCAAGATTAAGTAGGTATATTAGTAGGCTGTGGAATCCAATAGGTTCATACTGAAATAAGGTATCTATCTTAAAACGTTTGAAGGAATTGTATACTACAATCATTAACACAGCAACATAAAAGAAAGCACAATGATAAAATAATTGTTTAACAGTGCGTCTGTCCGATCATCGACCTCACTTTCTTTTTTCAGATGCTTTTCTGATTGAAATGAGTGTTGTTGTGATTTCAGGTTGTGAGTTGCACTTCAGGGCCTCCATAGTACCGGCATGGCTCAGTGAAATCTGATCATTCATCTATGTATTCATGTTTTGAGCCACTAGACGTGTCCAGGTTTTATTTTGAAGGTCCTCCCCGGACACACTGTATGTCACTCTGTGTATCTTGACTCTGAGTCCACGGCGCAGGAGGAGCAGGAGGAGCAGAGCCTCAGTTTCTCTCGGACTCAGGCTGAGCAGCAGGAACCAGGAGCCTCTCTGCTGCTGCTGGATCTGGCTCCGTCTCTAGCTGTTCTCAGGTCTGATCTGCAGGAGAAACACTGTGCAGTCTCCTGTGAGGCGGAGGTGGAGGGAATGAGCAGAGGGAGAAACCTACGGTGACTTTTCCCGGAGGAGACAAGTGGCCCCGGTGCCAACAGGGCAGAGAGAGAGAGAGAGAGAGAGAGAGAGGGAGAGAGAGAGAGAAAGCGAGAGAGTGCTGCTGCTGCTCTATGACACCAGGGATATAACCACACTGACAAGGTAAACATTACACACATTGTTCTCTTTTTATCCTGTAACTAACATTCTCTCCGTTGTTGCTATGGCTACAGATAATAATGTTTGCAATACCTCATATAAACTGTTCATGTGATGTTAAGGTGGATGATCATGTTAGTCACTTTCTAATTTGAATGTTGAGATTCATGGTTGTCTACAATAGTCAGAAATAACCATACAGCAATACTTTAACTTTCAACACATCCTGTCACTGTGATGACTGTATGTATACAGCTCTGGTTGAAATGAAGAGAGACCACTGGGTGTCTGCTTTTACTATTTAAGGAAGGTGTTTAACATGTTTCTGCTCACAACAGATTTAATAGATACTGGAATGAAATGGCTGCCACACATGAGACTGGTCTGTTCAAAGTGATTGTTGGTGTGGACCTTCTCATTTGATATTGATAATTATCATGAGAAATGTCAAGATATTAGATCTTTTAATTCCAAAGTTCTCCTGAGTCAAGGTCGTGGTTTCTTCTTCATAACAGACACTAATCATTGATGTTGTTTTATTACCCAGCCCTAGAAGCCGGAAGTTTTTCTTAGTTCAAACCTCATTCCCTTTTTCCCTATCGCCAGGATCATAAAGACCCCTATACACACAATTATCCTCACACATTACATATAAACAAAAACACTATAACTTCAAGAAAGATATTCTAATAAATCCAAAAAGTATCTGCATTCATGGAAAGGTCAGCCTTCAATTTAGTACATAAATTTGAAACACATGGTACAAAAAATAACATTTTCATTTTTTCCATCTAAATATTATAATTCAATTTAAGTTATAATCACATGACCTCTTGATACTTGATAAACAACGTTATTGTGGACATTATAATGGGATAATTAGAAATATAGTAGATGGATCTATATATAATTATATATATTGTTTTATTGCCCAGTCCTATAAGTGTATTATTGCTGTTTTCAAAAGTGGTGGTAATGAAAGTGGAGGGTGTGGTTGTATTGGGGGGGGGGTTGCATTTCAGTATCATTATTCAGTTCATCTGCACTGTGGACACAGGGATCTGCTCCATCATCCATCCATCATGCAACAGGCTGCTCTCCTCTTTTCATGTGGCTTGTCATATGACAGAGGCCTCAGCAAGTGATCTCACATGATCTATTTAAAACTGCTCACTTCACATGAGACGCTGTTGGAGGGAGGGACAGACGTGGTGAGTTCGGGAGGTCCCAGGGACGGAAGGAGCAGTGGAGGGACGTGATGAGCAGGACGTCAGTGTGAGGATCAGATGTACAACAAAGACATCAGGAAGTACACAGCAGCTTATTGTGCTGCTGCATGACTGAGAGGCCGCACAGCCCCCCCCCCCCGTATGCACTCAGTCTGAAGGAGAGCAGGAGGAGGACGGCCCTAATAAATCCAGCTGACGGAGCTGACTCCACACTGCAGCCGCCGCCGCAGAGCCCTGACATCAGTTTAATCAGGGAGATGGAGGCTGGAAGGGAGGCGAGGACGGAGGGAACGAGGAGATATGGATGTCAAAGGGGGGGGGGGGGGGGGTGGAATGATAGTGAGAAGGGAAGAAGGGGGAGGAAGGCTAATTGAGGATGAGGGTTAAATGTAGGACATGCGCGAGGAGGGGGGGAGGAGGTTTGAAAGACCGTGGAGGAGCCAGCAGCCACCAGCTAAATGGATGTGACCCCTGGGGGCCCCCACTCAGGGAGCAGCTGCTGCTGCTACCGGGGGCCGGGCACTCACCTGATTTACGATTCACTGCACACACACGAACACTCTCTGGACCACACCCAGGCCTTTCTACCAAACAAGTGACGTTTCTGGTGGTCGTCATGTGTGTTTTTGTTGCTTTGTCAGTGAGCGACACACACCTTATGTGTGAAGGTGTCCCCCTGGGGCGGAAATGATGAATGTGCCCTGTGTGCTGCCGTGGTCCTGTGGGAAGGAAGTGATGTATGTGAAGGGTTGCCCTCCATGACACATGCTTTGTGCCAGAGGAGGGGATCACTGGCTCAGAGGTGTTAAGCAGGACAAATAATCGCATGTTATAGCTATTTACGCCCACCCCACACACACACACACACACTAAATGACACACACACTTTCACTGCAAATTCGAGTGCAGGTCCACACTGATCCCCGAAGAGCTGTTACTGTGATGTGTTAGGTTGTTAATCACATGTCCGACCAACAAGCACAAACCACAGCATCCTTCTTGCTCTTAACCCCGTCCAGACTAATACGTCTGAAAACCCATTCATCACGGGATATCTCACGTACACTGGCGTCCTGCTGTAAACAGGAAGCACTTGGTTGGTAGTTGAAGAAAGGGCAAGACTACAAACGAGAAGCAGCAATGGCGAAAAGTAACAGGGTCAGAAACGCTTGTAATCAATTTAACACTGTTAGTCAAGGCTAACGTCGGTTGTTTTCCTCTGAACCAGTGAAGGCTACTCTGTGACTGAAGAGACCCTTCAGCGGTTGTGTCTGTCTACGCAGCCCCGGAGCTTTCAAATTAAAACGGGGCCACCAGCGTTTCCAAGCTTCTCCAGTTTAACAGCTCTGAAAGTCGGGAGGGCTGTGGACGCCAGATGCGAGTTGATGCGTTAAGGAAAACATGGTAGTATGGACGTGGCCTGAGACTGCTCTGTGCAACACAATAACTCCCTTTGTTGTTTTTATTCTTCTAAACTTCATTTTTGGAACGTTTGTACATTTATGCATCTAGATTATGGGGTGGGCCACACTCTCGGGTTTTGGTTTGTGACCTCTGTTGCTGCTTTTAGCCGAAAACCTTTTGCCTTTGCTCTTCGCTCTGCCCCACACAGGGTCTCCTCCTGCTTCTAAAAACAGCCTCTAAAACACCAGGGAGGAATGGCATGGTGGTTTAAAGCTGACCTCGGCTCAGCCAAGGTCTGCTGACAAAGCGGGGCTCGACATGGTGGTGGTAAACAGTAGCAGACGCTTATGAAGCTCAGAGTTCTGGCACAGTGTTGACTATTGTGACAGTGTGATGTTTGAGCCCAGTGAGAAGATAAATGTTTATGTGCAACAAAGATCCAACCAAATAAATGGTCTTTACACTTAATCAGAAAAAGTATCCAACATCAAAACTTTGCTGGTGGTGTATGAAGTAATTCTATCTTTCAAAATATAAATTGCATTGACCACTCCCTATGCGCCTGCTGCCTTCAGTGGCCTATATACATACATGGACACATAAGGGCAGCACAATGCAAACACTGTTCTCTGTCTTTGTGAATATCGTCTGTTCGCTGCTGACGTCTCAGGGGTGTAAAGTGAGTTACCACAATGCTACCAGTTCACAGACAGGAACTCCTTGTAGTCCAGTAACTTCATACTCCAAGGGCTTCTTTTAAAGTCACTCGGATTATGAATGTAGGCATTGAAAAACCCCCAGGTATAAATGTAGTGGACAATACAGCAAAGTTGACCTTTTAAAACTATACTCCAAAAGTCTTAGAATATACTGCTGCCCCATAAAGGATGGATATAGATTAGTGGTAAAGCATCCACATCATGTTTTCTTAGGAAGGCCTTTTCACGGATAAGGACGATGACAGCTGATCTGAACAGATGAGACAAAGTCTGTTTCCAGACCAAATGTGTAATATCAGGGCAGAATAGACATTTGAAGGTGAAAATAAATCGATGTTAAAAGTGTCTGTAGAGGAGTTTGTGTCTTTCTGTTGTTTTGCCCTGTGAGTCATGTTCGATGTCCGGAACGTCTCCAGCTCTCTCACCTTGCTGTCTCGCCAGGGATTTATACGAAGAAAATTAATTACTGTTTTTGCGTTCATAAAAGTGCACAAACATTGATGGCTATTTACATGTCAGTGCCCGGAATTTAAATTTGCATGATAAAGTCCTGCATGACATTGCAGAGTCAGAGTTTAGAAGCGTGCAGACAAAAGCCAGACGTTAGTAGGTGTTGGTGGTTTTTTTGAGCATTGGAAAAGGGGCTTAAGAGATTACAATTGGAAATTCAGTAATTACATTATAGTTGCTTTCATTATTTTGACATTTATGAGACTCTACACCACTGGGAGTTTGATGGAGGGTGCAGGTGCTGGGCAGGGGCCAGATGCATCTTCAGGTAATTCCCAGATGGTCTTGCTTGTGTTGTTGGTTAATTGATGGGAAAGTATCATCCTCAGCTACACATTCAAGATGGTCATCTCTGTTTTGGAGTCGGATGGTCTGTAACAGCAGCTCTGAGGTCAGGACTGGAGAACTGTGTGTGGTCAGTTAATAGGTTTGCGTTTGTGTTAAAGTGTCTCATGTCTCGGCTTTGGGTTTTGTTTTAAAGACACTTTTGAGAAGCAGACAGCTGAGTAATAAAAGTAAAGAGCAGAGTAATGTAACGTTTGCTGCTGAGTTATGAGTAAAGTAATAGAGTTATCTGACTCCATCTTACAAGTAACCTAACTAGTTTTCAGACATGTCCTGTGGTGGAACTCCAGGAAATTGGGTCTGAACTGTCTCAGCAGTCTGCCTCTCAGATACAACGAGATTCTCCACTCAGACGCATTCCCAACAGCAACCAAGCAGAGGCAGGAAGTAGCATATCAATTCTGCTGCGGTGAGCACGTGATTTTGTTAAAAGCACATCGAAACCAGCGTCACCATAACTGTCTTCTACGTGTGTGGCGCTGCTTTTTAACCCAGGGATAATTGTTTTATTTTTTATTTTTGCGTGTGTCACGTGTTAGAAGTGTGATCAACCCCCAGACACATCAAATCGCGGGAGTTGTGTTTTTTCCAGAGTTTTTGGGACGGAAGACATGCCAGATACCCAAATTAACGTGTAGAAGCACTACAAAAGTGGAATTTTCATAATATGTCCCCTTTAAGTTTGTCAAACTATTCAGATCTGCTGATGTATTTAAGTTAGTTGGATCAGGGACATCTTGTTTGGAAGCTGTTTAGCAGCAACAGTTCTCCAGAGTACAATTTTTTTTCCTCACAGTCTTTCGTTTGGATTTAGCAGAGTCAGTCTCACATAGTTATAGAACATGATGTCCAGTCACAGGCCCCTGAGAAAGTCTTGAGAATTGAACATGACAGATATTTCTCCGGTGCTCCCAGGAGGGAATACATGTAGCCACGCAGTGCTCAATGTCTAGCTCTGCAGAGTTTTCACTCTCCCGTGGTAGCGGAAACGGAGGCCCTCTGGTTCAAGTGTCAAGTCTGGGGCCTAATGAAAGACATCTGAGTGTCATTAATGTTCCAGTCCTGGAGCATTAGGGCCTCAGCTAAAAGCAGCGCTGTAAAGGTGTCAACAGCCGGCCTACTGCAGAGTGAAAATCCAATTAAAGGACCGGGCATTGACAGATCTATCCAGCGAAAGCAGAACTGTCTCGGATTTAATGGAGTTTCCAAGTAGTCGCTGTGACTTTAAGCTTCTGTTGGGCAGCTTGCACGTGTGCTGCTGTTCTCATGTACAGTTGTGTGGCTGCTTTGTCCTGACTTTCCGTTTAGAGTTACTGCGAGGTCGAAATTCGTAGTCTTGCATAAATATCTCAACAACCATTGAATGGTTTGGCATGAAGTGTTCTGCAGTCATTCGTCTTCATCTCAGGATGAATTTGAATAAGTAGTTGATCCCTTCGTTTTTCAGCAGATGCCACCATCAGGTAAAATACTTGACCTCAGCGTTTTTTTTAAATGGGGGCATTCTAAAGGTGAATAAATGTAAAGATCTTCGAAGCACACATCTGTTAGCTTTGTCATTGTGAGAAAGTTAGTATTTCGCTGGAAGAACTGGTGAGGTGCAGCCTCTTAAGCTGTTGTAATGCCACTACCAGAAAATGGCAAAGAAGAAGAAGAAGAAGAGGAAACAGAATAGTTTGGGAACCGGCTGGTTTCAGCAGCGCTTCAGCCTGGTTCTCACACAAAGTTGCAGTTTTTCTATCATAGTTTCCTCCACAACGTCTCATCTTCACCGACAGTAAACTTTACCCAAAGTTGTCCAGGAGCCATCTGAGAATCTCTATGCGAATGGGCTAGTGTGTTTAGGGCATCATGTTAAATCTGTCGGGAGGTGTCCGACCAGCCGGAACGATGCCGTGCAACAGCATGCATCATTGGACATGACATCAGTTGTCCTCACAAGGACGTGATCTGTGAGTATAAACCAGCTTTTAGAGCTGTTAGTGTAGCTGTTTACATTTGTTTAAACAAACTTTCACTGTGTCTTTTCAGATCTGGAGAAATTATTTGTATTTTTCTCTCCATCCTAACACTCATCCCATTTCACTGCTGTAAATATTTGTGGGAGACTTCAGCCTGCTGTCATGTATCAGATTTATTCCTCCCGCTGCCTCTGCAACACAGATGCTGCTCTGATCTTTGTAGATTGTCCCAGAGAAATTAATACACGGCAGTTGTTTGTTGATTAGCAGTGAGGTCCTCAGGCTGTTGTCTGAATCCGTTTGCCGTCTTGTTTGGTTTTTGAGAGAGTTTAGATTACAGTGAGGGCCTGGCTTAGGTTTAGAAATCATGCACGCTCAAAGACAATGTGCTGCTGTTTGGCAGCTAGCAGCATTTCAACTCTGTAATGAGGCAGTCTGGTCCCCTCTCGCTCTGTCTCCCCTCTCTCCCGGCATTTCCTTCCAAACTCGGTTGAGTGCCAACTCGGTTATCTGCGTGGCTTCAAGAGGGAGATGTGGCTCGTTTCCAGCCACAGGGATGCAGGCTTCCTGCGTGATCCAGTTGAGCTTCCTGTGTTTCAGCAAAGGAAGCTGACTCAGCAAACACAGGGCGTTCGGGGAGGCTTTCTGTATAGCAGATCCCAGCTCCACACGGCTGAGCCCTGGGCTCACACTGTCACAGTCAGGCAAACCCCACAAGACCCTCAAATGTAGCCTTCATTTTCGCCTGGTGGTTGGCGACGAAAATCAGATACTCTGCCCCTCTCCAGATCTGCTTTTCGAGGATCTCCATAAATGGTAAAACAGATGGTGCCCTGAAAATGTCTTATTTTACAGATGGTGGCACAAACCATGTTTCTGTCAGGTCACTTTTTCTTACCTAATAAATGCAACTGTACAACAGCAGCAGAACTTTGGAACACGGGGAAATTAATTAATTAACATGATTCACAAGTTGGTTGTATGAGATGTGAATTGTCTCCAAGGATGTTAGTTGTGTGTCTCCATGGGGTTGATAGTCCACCTTTTGGAGTGATTGCAGAAGCCAGGTGGGGGAAGACAAGTCAGAAATAACTGCACAGCTATTTTCAACACAGAGATGGAGCCGTGAATAAGGACACGGACTTGGCCTTCCCCCAAATGTTGTGGTCTTGCCCTGACTGTTTCCGCAGGACAAGATGTGGTGAGATTTGAACCCAATTCAATATGAATGTGTTTTGGTTTACACAATACAACCCAGATCTGCCCAAGTGTTATTGATTCACTGACTGGAAAAGTTGGACTGTCCTTCCAAGCAGTATCTGCCTCAGAAGCACGGTATATCTTTAGCCCCTGTCACACAAGGGGAATGTTGGCAGGCGTCAGGCCAACATATGTGGCTAAGTGTTTTGTTTGAATAGCAGAGCACATTTTTCAAGACCAGCAACAAACCTCTGTTGAATCGTTGCAATAAACCATTACAGAGTGCTGAAGAGGCTCTCACTTCGGATTTACTCAACCATCCCTGAAACTGCTCTCAAATGCCTGATTAACAAAGATTTGTGACTATCTCCTCAGCCGTTTTCAGGCCCAGATCTTTTGAATTTAAATCTGGTTCATTTCATCTTTTTGAGGAAGGTGGTGGAATCCGCCTACATGCCTTTCTGTACATATTTTCATTCTGCTTGTAAACAGCACAGAGGCAATGTCGTTATCTCATCTCATCTCATTTTCATCCGCTTATCCGGGGTCGGGTCGCGGGGGGAGCAGCAATGTCGTTATCAAATAATTTAAATTAAACAAAATGTTGTACTTTTAATCTAACATGTAAAAAATATTATATACATGAAGACCATTTGGTTTTCTGTAATCAAAATGGTATTTATTTACATTTGAAAAACACATGCTGCCAACAAAATGTAAAATGTCACATCTGCCAAGGAGATGTTTTCATTTGGGTTTGTTCATTTGATTGTTCGCTTGTTTATTCCATGAGATGTTGTGGAGGAGTGGGGCTTGACCCAAGGAAGAACCCATTGAATTAAGGGGCGGATCCAGTTACAGATTTCACTTTGTTTGTGGATATGGCATAAAGAGCGGTAAGCAGCAGTTAAAGGTCACTACGACTCAAATCATTGTTTTGCAAGCAAGTTGTAAAAAGCTGTAGTGAAAACAACATATCGATTATCATTTAAATTCACTTATTCAATTTATTAAATACACTTATTAAAATCCTCTTTGCTCTTATCCTGTAATTGCCTTTGTTGACATGTGTTTGCAGCATAGCCAGTTTCAGTTGGAAGGGATTGTAAATACCAGTTAAGGCTACCTTGGGAATATTACATGAGTCCATAGAATGTGCTTAAGGTGTGCAGGGTATTTTGTAACATTCGTCTGCCCACTGAACTTCTTCTCACTTTATTTCTTTGAGGCCAACAACAAAGAAACTCAAACTAAATCAGACGTGATGGAAAATCATTGGCTCTGCTTTTGCTCGATCACAATTTTCCACACGTTCGAAGTAACTCCCACTCTCCTTTTTTTCTATCGGACAAAGTATCTTCTATTGAGGAATAGTTTGACTCCTGGACTGCTCATGTAATGTGGAAACTGTGAGGAAATTTCTCCTCATTTCGGGCTTTCATCCCCTCCCATTTAGAAATACTTTTAGTTTTTTCCTCTGTATAGAGATCACATTGGAAACCACTTTGGATTCTCTGCCTGTATTGAAACACATCGCCATGTTTCTCATTAAGATTATTTATCTTCTAGTGGCTCTTTTGGGAAGGAGGGGACGAGGTGAGTGGGAACACTTTAAAGATCAGACTGTCTGTCCTGGTCTCAGCGGGCAGCCTGATTCATTGCCTTTGTCTCTTGTGAGAGGGTCCTCTGGCCGGTGGTGGTGGTGGTTGGAGGTGGGGGGCGGCGGCAGTGGAACGAGACACAGACGGACACTGTTTGGTATTCCGCTTCTGTTCTGTGGGGCGGCTTGTACGTCTCGGAGCCCAGACATGTTCTCCTCTCTGCGCGGTTTGAAGGGTATGTGAAGTCAACGGGCCGCTGGTTCAGCTCAGCTCGCTGTGGAGGGAGTTAACTGAGCAGTTGTGTGGGTGGTTTTAAGGGGGGGAGGGAGGAAACAAGGGAAGGGAAGAGAGAGAAAGGAAATGGGTGAAAGAGAGAGGGAGGATGGGAGTATAGGATGCCAGAGATATGCTACAGAGACTGACTGAATGCATCTTGGAACTTTTAAAGAAATATTTATGAACTAATTTTTTAAGTCTTTAATTTTTTAAGATACTTTAACCATACTGACGCTGTTCTTTTTCAAAATTAACACATAAATATTCGGCTGAAATTACAAAATCTACAACAACCAGATAAATACCGTTCAAATGGAGGGGGAGAATTAGGACAAAGTAAGAGGGCTAACTCAGCAGAAGCAAGGAGAGTCTGTAAGATCCTTTCCTTTTGGAAACAAGTTAACTCCTTTCCCTCGGAGCTCTGCACCACCCTTTCCTGTTTTCCCTTCTTTTCCATTCCTTCGTTTTTCGCGGCTGAAGAAAACATTCATTCTGAGGGAGGGAAGTCCAGGCTTTCCTTCCACAAAGAGCACTGTGACTGTTATGTAGCCCCGGTTCTCCACGGATGCAGTGTACGCTCTGCTGTGTTGAGCTGTTCCCCTCGCTGCCTTGCTCCTGACTCTGCCGGTCATTATTCATGCTTGGAAGTAAGTAAGTCAATCCCAAGCACTTGCAAATGCAGTTGGCCAGTAAGTTGTAAATGTATCGTTCACATCGACAACAGGGGCAGGCTGATCTGAGTTCTTGGCTGTGTTTGTTCTGTTGCTGTTGTCATTTTTCATTGACTTAATTATTTATAAATTAAATTAATCATTTAAAGACAGCAAATTCATAAACATCTGAATCTTGGCTTTTTTGCATTTTGTGTTTTATTGACTAGCTCTATTTAAATCTATTTGAGAAGTGTGTATTTTTAAGATTTGACAGACAATACGTCCAATATTAATAAACTTTGAATAAACAGGCGACCAGCGCTCTGTAGCAGCTTCAACTGGGACTCATCAATGAAAGTGACGTTTTTTATCACAATCCCAGTGCGTTCATGACAATGGCAACAACAACTGATTCTCCACCAAACTGTGAATCATCAGGTGAGCAGCTCTTTGTGCAGCATCGCTTCAGCAGCTTTAGGCTTCTGTGGACTGAGTCCAGCAGCGGGTCTGAGGTTCAATGACTGCAGGTCACTTTCACAGTTTCAGAGAGAAAGCTGCTACCAGCATTACCACAGGACAAACCAATGATTCCAAACTGGTGCTGACTAAATAGCAACAAGCTGGAGGAAGAAAGATGTGGGAATCAATCAGGGTGGTATAAATACAGCATCCTTGTATGATGGCTCACATTTCCCCAAAGTGCTGTAACAGTATTGCAGGTTTCTATCCTGGTCAGGCAGCGGTCAGCCCCTCAGGAATGCCTGAGAAGCTCGGCCCGTTTTAGTCACGCGACGCAGTGTCTGCCCTGCATCACTTTCTCCTGCCAACTGATAGAGCGTCGCAAAGCCCGTAAAACACTGGGCTGCTATCAGTCACACTTCAGGTGTGTGTGTGTGTCTGTTTGTGTGTGTGTGTGACAAGTGGACATGCATGCTGGTGTCTGGCAGAGAGCCATAGAAAGAGCATGGGAGCTGAATAAACTACTTTCCTGTAAGAGAATGAGCAGCACAGCTCTGTCCTGCTGTTCACAGTAAACTGCCTGGAATTTATCTTGATCAAAAGGTTGTGTATAAAAGTTCACCTTGTGTAATACGTAGATTCATTCCAGCCGTCACGCATTCATACAAGATAGTGCCTGCATGGCTTTATCTTGCTTGTTCTCAATGGTATGTGGGTTTGATTTCTGCGCACCATGGTTTGTTGAGGCTTTTTTATGGGGGAGTGAAGTTTAAGACTGGTGTCAGGGAGTGTTGCAAGATCTCGTCTTCCCAGCTAAGCTCCAATGGAAAAACTTAAAACATGGTCAATGCCACTAGTCACTGTATTCAATATATTTTCTTTTAGTTTAAAGTCTTAGTGGACCGTTTTATTTCACTTTTAGCAGTACATTAAACCGGAGTGGATTATAGCAGCATAATTCAAATCGCATGTTGTGGTCATGACGGATACATTTACAGATGTACTTGAGAAATCACAAAAGCCTTTAAAAGCAGGATGAATGGCCTTTTAAGGGGCTAGATAACCATCCACTTCATTATCAGACAATAAAAAATCCTGTTTCAAACCATGTTTATCTGCCTGTAAACATCTTACATCTGCATCGTCTAAATTCACTGCATAAAAGTGTTCATAAAATCTTAACTTGCAACATAAGGCCGATCAAATCTGATAGAAAGCAACATTAGGTGCACTATTGTACAGACATTCTCTCTATAATCATTAGCACATTGTAGCAAAGATGTTGCTGAATAATTGTTTCCTCCCAAAATTGATCAAGGTAGTCATTTACTAAATCGCACATGTTTTTGTACTCACTACATGTGAGGAGTAGTAGCTTCCTTTTAAACTGATAATATATTTTTGTTTTGAAACATGAAATATAATAGAATAGAATGCATTTTACGCCCTAAACATACCCATATCAGATTAAGAAACCGAGTATGAACAATTGGAATAATGCTCCTGCTGAAGCAACCTTTTTTTCCCCAATGTTGAAACTATCATGTACTTAGAACATTAAAGTAGAGATGGACTCCAAGGTATCTGTACTACCTCCACCTCCTCTCCAAGAATGGAAATGGAATTTAGCATGGTTCTACTGAAGTTCACAACTGTCTCCATGGTTGTGCCCTCATTCAAGAGCAGATGTTATTCCCACGCTACATAGTGTTCCACCAAGTCACTGCCGCCTGCACTGACACATCCCCGATCTGCATCCATCAGAAAACATGTGCAGATGAGAGGACGCAAAGTTGTACTGAAAGTCAGAGGTAAAGGGAGATATGCATTGTTATACACTGAGTGACTGATAATTAAACAATTATTCCATAAATAGAAGACGATAATCACTGGATGAATCTCTAAGTGAATAAAGCTTCTGGCGAAATTGTGTAAACACTAAGTTCCAGCATGTGAAAATAAATTAAAGACAACTCGAGGCAAGAAATACACAATTATAGTTTGAGAAAGGAAATTTAGGCCAAACCCAAATTCTTTCTTCTACTGAACTGCTAGAGAAGAAAAAGTGCACATGTTATATTGTCTGTGTCAACCATTCCATATTGTATTTACGACTGCTTTAGTCTGAGATTTAAAGGTGCTCTTGGAGGCAATTTAACATCCCGGTCCTGACCTCTCTCAGCCTGCTCTCTGTCCTCAGCTCCATAATTCACCGTCGACCTTTTTTCCTCTCATTCCTCTTTGCAGCTGCTAAGCTCCATGGTGTAAAGGCAACACGGTTGTTTTTCTAACCCGACACCTCGCTGGACTTTTATCGACATAGTTTGCATTTGAATGATTCTTTGGAACTGAAAAAGAGTGCTGAAGTCGAAAACCTCAGCAAGAGAGAAAAGGAAAATATCTCTGTGGTTTTTCTTAAAAGAGGAATGTGAACCTGAATTCCTTTATTTCAGGCTCTGTGTTCACTTGAATCACTCGCATACGTCGACTCTACTTTATCATATTCTCTCACAATATTTACACCTGCTTCGAATACATCAAACTCAAAATATCTCTCTTTCATTTTAGGTCATCATGTAAACATTTTGTGACAGACTTATTGTTAGGGTTGCTTTGGCTTCAGTGAGGCAGCGGTGATGAGGCAGATCAAGGTTAGATGAGGTATCCGTCTCCCTCGAAATCACCACGAACACACACTGACACACCGCATCCATGTAGACCAGCGGAGATTCAAGCCAGCTGATCTAATCTGGGGGGGGGGTGACTGCAGACAGGCCGTCTACCCCTCTGTGTCTATATAAACAGACACTGCCACACACACACACACACACACACACACACACACACTCAGGAATGCCTCACTCAACACTGTGCACACTGAAAGTCAGAGCCTCCTTTACCCCAGTGTAAGGGAACGCAGTCTTTTAATGTGACCACTATGAGTAGCCACAGCCTTCAGCCTAAACAAGTAAGAACAGAAGGAAAAGGTCTTGTCACTTTATCACTGTCTGCTTCTAATTGGAACCTGAAGCTTTGAGATCCAGTGTTGTTGACATAGGCTCCTGTGGAGATCCACTCTGTGGCTTATGGTCAGGTGGGTTATTGGCTCTACATTCCACATGATAATTAGATGAGCCCTTGATGGACAGAGAAGCTTTATACCGTGGCGTAGAACATTATAATATTAAGAGATGAACTACTGTGTAGTAGCCGTCTGAGCTGCAACTCATTCAATTTTTCAGTAAGAGGTGGTGAGAATCCCACAAGCACCTCAGTGCTCACTTAATGAAGGCAGCAGTGGTAATTTACACTTGTAGGACATAGTATAAATATAAACATAGCTCTTTAGCTATGATTATTTATTGCAGATAAAGCTGTAACCTCATCCTCTTCCCAGGCATGTCGACTCGGTTGGTCGGCCTTTGGTCAACTCAACTATCTCTGGAACTATTCAATGAAATTAAATAGATTGGAACTCAACCCACTGCTGAAATTCAGTAACTCCAGATAGTGTACCTGCTTGACTTTGATGATCTCCCAACGTCGCCCCACCATGAGGTTGAGGTCGTGGGTTTTATCTATCAGCACCTGCAGGTCAAAGTTTTAGTTTCTCTTGGAAAATATTTGGAAATCCACTCAATCGTTCAGCAAATGATTTGGTTCATTCAGGGTTCCCAGAGATTGATCACCAAACTTGTTCTGTAGTTTTGAGTGACACTTGAACAAGATGGGTGGTTGCTCTGCCTCTTTGGTCTATGATAAAACTATAATACTGCTTTCAGAAATGCACTGAACTCAGCAGATCATCTGTGTTTTCTCAGGAGGTCCATGTGTGAACACAAATGTCAGAGTTAGAGGCTACAGAGTTCCACCGCCTGACCTCCTAGTGTAAAGCCTGCTCCACCTGGTTGCTCCACCTCTCGCCTAAATAAGAAGATGGATTTGTTGCTGTTGTGACCCCATCAGTGCAGAGAACCTCCCGCTGCGTAGTGCATGTGTGAAAGACAGACTATCGGTAAACTCCAGACCCAATTCCCCGGACTTTACCCGCAGGTCATGTCTGAAAATGGCTTGAATCACTATATACTATCGGATGTGTTTCCTTGTATCTTGCCACTGACATTCATGTCCCCCTTAGGACAATCTCAAAGCTGGTTGGTTATTGTCTGATTTTGATTGATTAGCTCCTTGGGGCAACGGCCAATATTTTGAGGCTTCTGATGTAGTCGGTGGATATCATATGTGGATATGTCTTCTATTGTACACCGTTCACTGTCTGACTAGTTTCTTTTATCAAACGAGTCAAATGTTTATCCACACAAAACCCAGTAGTACATTTTGTAGGTGTTTTAGGTTTTAGATAACATTTTGTCTCCATTAACATTGTAACAATTTAATTAATTAATCCCCTAACTTTTGCTCTCATGCCATCATCAGGTAAAAATTCCTTTGTCCCTTTGTTGGGTTCATGATCAAATAAATCCACCATTGAATTGTATTTTTGGTTTGGTGGTGAATAGCAAATGTTAGCTTAAGATTGTTGATTATAATAAACATTATAAATATATATATACACTACTGTGTGAAAGTACAGTCTCAGATCTGTCAGCATTGGCTCTACACTGTTCCCAATTCAGTCGTTGAATTCAGAGTAATGTCCTTCAGTCCCCTCATCCTTAGTAAGTCATGAGTGCTGCATTAGCTGCAGGACAAGATGCATCGATATGGCTGAGCAGAGGCCTGGGATCAATATACAGGACATAAGAGGGGGTTGGACTCAAGGGAGTCAGTGCTATTTACAATAAAAGGGATTGTGGGAAAAAGGAGCCTGCAGCCTAAGCTAGGGCCAAGTTGATGTGACTGATCTGTGTGTGTGTGTGTGTGTGTGTGTGTGTGTGTGTGTGTGTGTGTGTGTATGTGAAAGTGGTCTGAATTGAATTAGCATACTGAGAATAGCCAAGCCCCTGTTGCTGGATTATTTATGACCTCCAATTATAACCAAGCCATTTTCGGATACAATCTTTCCTTTCTCTTGCTCCTGAGGACCCTAGTGTCCAGGAAATTTGGATTTAAAGTGTTCAGGCCACCAAGCCCTCTGCTGACGGTTATTGTTACAGACACGGACACATAGACAGCTGCTCTTTTAGTTTTCATACCACAGCATGTTAAAATGATCTCTTCTTTGTGTGTGTTTTCAGATGGACCTGAAGCTGCTCTTGATATCAACATTGTTAGGAGTCATTTGTTACAGTGATGCTCAGAAAGGTAAGATTCCTCTGTCAGTTCTCGTTTTGTTACACAGTATTAACCTGCGTATTGCTGTTACATCATTGTTCTGTCAAATGATGTCTTTTCGCCTATTACTCATAATGACGGCTCCTTCCCTGGAGAGTGAGAGCAGCTACTTTAGCTAAACGATGTCCCTGAGCAGTAGAGCTGCACCCCAGCATCACGGAGTGTAGAGGATAATGGAAAAGACTGAATATTCTGTCTCAGTCTCCTATTACCGTTGAGCCACACAGCGTTCCACATGATCTGATGCGTAAACACGACCGGGTTTAACAGCCTGCTTACTTTGCAGGGACTGTGATGTACGACTGCCTCGCTCTGACTCTGCCTTCTCTCCCTTTGTTTTCCATCCAGAGGGGAACGAGTGCATCAATGCCAATGCCAAATCCTGCGGGGACTGCATCCAGGCCGGAGCCAAATGTGGCTGGTGTAAAGACCCAGTACGTGAATCAGAGCTGTCAGCTGTATTTGCTACAGTATTGCTGACGCCATTAAGATTATAGCGATAGAGAGCAAGTGGTGTGGAATCGTGCTTTATGTAGCTTTTACAATTATTAATTTACCTTCTTTTTTTAGAATAAGCTAATCATATTTGAAGTATCAGAGAAAAATAAAGAAACACCATTATAATTTCCTAAAACCGAGATCTTCAGATTACGTCATATTGTCTGACTAACAGCCCAACAATTTTTTGTTCGTTCCCTCCTTAACTATAAAACTGAGGGGGGAAATAAAACCTTTTCGCATTTTAGAGGCTGAATCAAGTAAATATTTGGTCAAATTGCCGTCAATTAATTTTACGAGGTTGGAGTAATTGATAAATTGGATAATTGTTTCAGAACTAGCCTACGGAACAATATAACAGTGCAATGTCATCGATGTTTCAGGCAGATTTAGTCACCTTCACATGTGCTCAACCAATCAAGAGTCAGACTCAGCTGTCAATCATGATGTTAAAACCAAAACTCATCAGAAATTTACATGAAGGGAACATTTACTTTTTAGTTTAGTCCATGTCCCATAGATTAATATGGACAGTCTATGTAATGGACCCTCTCTGTCTGCTAAATGATTATGTCTTGCGCTCAGTGCCACCAGTTTGTAAGTGCAAGTCTTTTCATTGAAATTATTTACTTTGAGATGAACTTTTGTTCCAAGTGTAAGTCAAGACCTCAGAGTTAAAAAGGCTCCTTTAGAGCCACAAAAGACATTATTACAGCTGTTACAGACACAGTATTACTCTTTATGATAAACTGAAATTCTCTGATAAAACTGATGGATTTCCCCTTTAATTGTCCCTGTGCTGCCGTTCTCAGGGCTTCCTGAAACAGGGAGAGACTGTGTCGACCCGCTGTGACGAGCTGCAGTCTCTGTTGAAAAGGGGCTGCGATGAGGCGATGATTGAGAACCCGCATGGCGTGCAGACGATCCTGAAAAACAAAGCGGTGACACATCGCAGAAAGGGAGAAGATAAGCTGAAGCCGGAGGACATCACTCAGATTCAGCCCCAGAAACTTAGCCTCACCCTCCGATCCGGTGAGGACACATTTTCTATTAGCCGCTCTTACCCTCATTGGTCTTTTATTAGATATTTACCAGAAAGACGCTCCAGGGTTTTTAAATTATGTTAACTTCGTGTAGGTGAGCCCCAGACGTTTGACTTGAAGTTCAAACGGGCCGAGGATTATCCCATCGATATGTACTATTTGATGGACCTGTCCTACTCCATGAAGGATGATCTGGAGAACGTCAAGAACCTGGGAACCAGTTTGATGGTGGAGATGTCAAAGATCACCTCTGACTTCCAGATAGGTGAGGATCTTACGCAAAATAATTTATAGATCTTGATGAAAACATTTATCTATAAGGGACTGATATTTATGAGCGATACAATTTAGGGCTGCTTGTTTGAAGTACCTTGGTGTGACCTGCACAAACAAACCAAAGAAGTAAACATTTGAGGTTTTATTGACTTGCTATGAATTCATCGGGTCAGATTACACTGCAGCTCCCAAAACCAAGCATTTTGTTAAAGCTAGAGTTGTTAATCCTGGAAAAGTTACAAGCAAGAGCAGGCTACAAAATGCAAAATGCAACTCCAGTCCGTCCAAATTTTATGATTGGCAATGTTTATTACATTTCTGCCAGGTCCCCAGACATTGTTATTTTTCCCTCCTCACACCTTTATTTTTTTGCTATGGAGAAGTTACAACGATTTCAAAAATAAGATAAAAAGTGTTTCATAAACAACTTACCTTTCAGCCAGTGCTAAAATCCTGTATCCATCTTGTCCTCCAAAAGGTTTCGGTTCCTTTGTGGAGAAAACAGTCATGCCATACATCAGCACCACCCCGGCCAAGCTGCTGAACCCATGCACGGGTGATCAGAACTGCACCAGCCCCTTCAGCTACAAGAACGTCCTGAGCCTGACCAACAACGGCAAGATGTTCAACGACCTGGTGGGCAAGCAGCACATCTCTGGAAACCTGGACTCACCAGAGGGGGGCTTCGATGCCATCATGCAAGTGGCTGTGTGTGGGGTAAGCCACAACAACAACAACAACAACAACAACAACAACAACAACAACACAACAGCTCTGTTGCCATTCAGTGATCCTGTGGAAATAATTACGCTCAAGTTCACTATTTAATGCAATTTTCCCACAATTATGCCACTTGCTCGGAGGCACACTGCACCAATAAATGTGTTTATGTGATGATGAGTGAAAGTAGAAGTATTTTATGGCTCCTCTGTGTTTACAAGGGGATGTTTTGATTCAGCGATAATCAAAAGTTCATGTGTCCCATTCTGAGCTGCTCACATACCTGCTTAGTTATTAGAGAGGCATTACACATTTTGACTAATAACTAATTTCTTCCTGGTTTATTAGAAGCAGATTGGCTGGAGGAACGTGACTCGTCTCCTGGTCTTCTCCACTGACGCTGGCTTCCACTTTGCTGGAGATGGTAAACTGGGCGGCATCGTGCTGCCAAATGATGGAAAATGTCACTTGGAGAACGGCGTTTACACAATGAGCCACTACTATGTGAGTAGAGAAATGCTGTTGTGACAGATTTTTAAAGATTTCTGACTCTGCGTTGTAAATGTGACTTTTCTCCTCCATCTTCCTCCAGGACTATCCCTCCATTGCTCACCTGGTGCAGAAACTGAGCGACAACAACATTCAGACCATCTTTGCAGTCACTGAGGAGTTCCAGCCCGTTTATCAAGTTAGTCCCCATTTTGAGGCTCTTTCTGATAATGTATTCATCATCCCAAACTCCTAAGCTGTCTAATTCCTTTCGAGTGGTTTTTGGAAGATGCCCAGTGCGTATTAACATCCACCTGGGTTGATGCACTACATCTGCTGTGAGTTAAACTGCAGTAACTCATTCAATCTCTGATTATTTCCTTGTGCCTCAGTGTTGTTTTTCAGGCCAGCTCAACCCAGTTCCATCTGAGCATGATCAAAGCTCGTTTTATTATGTGTGCACACAGGAGCTTCAATGCTTGAGAGCTAATGTATAATAATCTCATGTAGGCAGATTAAATTAGTTCGATTCCATCTAAATATGGAATGAAATGGTAAGTAAAGGTTTATTTTTGGATTCCAGTACGAAGTATTTGTGTTTTACATAAAAACGTGAACAGAATAGTATTCTTGATCTTTTGTTGTTGCTAATTGAGATCAAGAACATGAGCAAGATTAACACATCTTTACTCTAAACTTCTCTTCTCTCCTCAGGAACTGAAAAATCTGATACCAAAGTCTGCAGTGGGCACTCTGTCTGCCAACTCCAGCAATGTAATCAACCTTATTATAGACGCTTATAATGTAAGTACACTGAGATTGTTGACTTAAAGAAAACTTTGGTCAAATGATAATTCATCCATATGAACCACATTAAAGTGTTGAGTATTTTGACTGAGATGGAGCAGTCAGAAGTTTTGTCAAAACACGTTTCATATATCACTCAGCCAAGCCTTTGTTTAATGCATGCAGTCAAAACAAATCTATCTGATGAATTTCCAGTGAAAAAAAACAACATTCCTTTTTGTTATCTTTTGGTTTTGGCAGTCTCTCTCGTCAGAGGTTATTCTGGAGAACAGCAAACTTCCGGAGGGAGTGACAATAGCCTACACTTCCCGCTGTAAGAACGGTGTGGTCAGTGAGGGCGAAAATGGACGCAAGTGCTCCAATATCTCCATCGGAGATCAGGTGAGAAAATGACAATTTTTTTATCACTCAGATGAGTAGCTAATAATTGGCCTGGCAGTCGTCTATAGTACGATAAAACAAACTCAACATTCAATATGCCCAGTTTTTGCTGCTACAGTCTTACCAAGTCTGTAATAACAGGAAAGTTATGAAAGCTACGTAAACTAATATTGACAAACTTGGATTGTTAAACACAGCTTGTACGTACTAGTTTGTTCTCTTTGAACACTATTCAGTCTAAGTCAAGCTTGTTTTGCATATTACGTTATTGCATTGAAAGTAGAGATTCAAGTCCAATTTACGAGGGATACATTTTTACTGACCTTTAACATTTCTAAACTTGAGTTAAATCATAAATCACGGTTGGCTGCTTAATTTCTTTTTTTAATTAATTAGGTTTTTACATTTGTCATGAAATAAGTTCCAGGTGACTGTGCAACAGCCTTAAAAAGGTTTAAACTTTTCCTTTAATGCTGCGTTGACAGGTCATGTTCAGCATTAGTGTGACTTCGAAGGGCTGTCCGAAAGAAGAAGATCGCAGGCCTAAGACCATTAAGATCAAGCCCCTGGGCTTCACGGAGGAAGTGGAGATTACCCTGAACTTCATCTGTGAATGTGAATGCCACAAGGACGGCATTGAGAACAGTTCAACCTGCCACAACGGGACCTACGAGTGTGGAGCCTGCAAGTAAGTCTGTCAACTTGCACTTGACACATCTAACAGAAAAATAGACTTATAATCAGTCTTTAGATCTCTGTTTTGCTTCAGTGTTAAATGAACCGTCTCGAGTGCCGACCTGTCTCTGTGTCTCAGGTGTAGTGACGGGCGAGTGGGCAGAGAGTGCGAATGCAGCAGTAACGACGTGGCCACGGAGGACATGGACCGGACCTGCCGTAAGGACAACGGCACGGACATCTGCAGCAACAACGGAGAATGTGTGTGCGGCACGTGCGAGTGCAAGACGAGAGAAAACCCCGAGGAGAGGTACAGCGGACAGTACTGCGACTGCGACAACTTCAACTGTGATCGCTCTGGAAACAAACTGTGTGGAGGTGAGTGTGTCAGTACAACGGAGAACGCTTTGCATAGAGCGGTAAAGGCTTGTTTAAAGGAACTATGATGATGTTTTATCGAGTTAATTAGAGCAAATTAAGTCAATTAAAGCTTTCATGCTAATTTCTTTTCTTTAGGGCATGGTCGCTGTGATTGCAGAGTGTGTGTCTGTGACGCCATGTGGACGGGCAGCGCCTGTGACTGCTCTCTGGACAACAGCACATGCATGGCCAGCAACAAGCAGATCTGTAACGGCAGGGGAACGTGTGAATGTGGCACCTGTAAGTGCACTGACCCCAAATTCCAGGGTCCCACTTGTGAGACCTGCCCTACCTGTCCAGGAGTCTGTACTGAACACAAGTAAGTCCGGAAGGATGAGGGGTCAATGTACATATATGATGGGAAAGTTATGGCTAGATCAAATTGCTCCTCCTCTCTTTACTGGCCAGGGGGTGATACCTCTCATTGGGCAGCTAAAATGGAGGGGGAAATACACATAATATAAAGCTGCAGAATTCTGAATTTACCCAATTGGTAAAATTATGTCTTTCATTTTAAAATACTGTTTCCCTGGACACTGATTCCTCCTGGCCCCGAGGGATTATTTCTCTGCAGTCATATGAACAGTCGGTTCGATGCAAGGACACAATACCAGTAATAAAAGCTACACATGTCTGCCAGGTTTGGCTAATTCTGGACAGCTGGAGCCTTATATTAGCTTTGACTGAACTTTAGAATGTATTTTTACAGAACTAGGACTGTGGAGTATGTCCCCTCATCTCTGGTGGTGACATCATCCATATGATGGTATCACTGCTGGGTCATTATGGAGACTGCTTTGCTTTTAACAATGACATTTTACAGTTGTTGTATTATGATACACTTTATGCTTTATACCATATACTAAATGCAATATATGCTAATTATTAATATTAGACTTGTATGTTTGATTATGTATACAGTTTGATGCATGGTTTGATAACTTTAACAAAATACTAACAAAGAAAAAACATAAATAGCTTCTTTACTATTAGCAATTAGTAAATGACACGTCAGAGAATTGAATCAATGTTGAGTATGACATGTGATTTTAGAAACGCAAAGAACACAAGGGAAAGAGAGAAAGAAAGAGTTCTTAAAAAGAAAGAAAGGAGGAAAGAAGGAAGGGGCGTGTATTAAAACAAAATGATGTCTGAAATACCTGATCTAGACCTGAACTGGCTGCCAAAAAGTGTTAAAGTGAAGGTCACAGTCCTTATCAAATGTTCCTATTGCTCTGATGACGCATAAAATCTCTAATCCATACATTCAAAGTTGGAGGAAGTCTTTTTATTTCCATTTTAACCGTACAAGTGTCTTGGCCTGGAGATTGGCAAGGACTATCATGCTTTTGTTGCAAAGGGTTAAGACACAGAGATCCTGCTCTACTGTGTAAACCATTCTGAAAAGGCCTATGTGGTTGTATAGATTGTGGGTGTGTACAATTAATGTATAAAATCCTGATGATTGCACACAACTAGACACAAGTGAGACAGCAGATTAAATCAGTCAGTGCCCATCAGGAGTAATATGTCTGTTCCCTCCAGAGAGTGTATCCAGTGCCGGGCGTTCGGCACAGGTGAGAAGAAGGACACATGCGAGCGCGACTGCAGCTACTTCCACCTGATTAAAGTGAAGGACAGGGACAAGCTGCCCCAGCCCAACGACGCCTCCTACCCCGTGATGCACTGCAAGGAGAGGGACGCCAACGACTGCTGGTTCTACTACACCTACGCCGTCAACAACAACACCGAGAAGGAGGTCCATGTGGTCGACTCGCTGGGTAAGCAGAGGGCTGGGCTGCACCAGGGTGTGGAGGGGTTCTGTTACAGAGGAAGCTAATTACAGGGGTTGTGGCGCTTGGGTTGTAAAAATAGATCATTTGTTTATTCTTAGAAGGCCGTGTGATGATGTGCTTTTGCCATGGTATCGTTATTTTTGCACTGTTGATTTAAAATGCCTAAACAGTCTGCCGTGTTGTCCAGACTGCCCCGCCGGTCCTGACATCATCCCGATCGTGGCGGGCGTGGTCGCCGGCATTGTCCTGATTGGCCTAGCCCTGCTGCTCATCTGGAAGCTGCTGATGATCATCCATGACAGGAGAGAGTTCGCCAAGTTTGAGAAGGAGAAGATGAACGCCAAATGGGATACGGTGAGTGCCTGGAACCATAAGCTCCTCGGTGAAAGATGAGCCCGATAAATATTTTTGATATTTGGCTGATGTCTTTGTTTGAATCATTTAAATGCGGAAAGCAGGTGTTGTTTGGCCGAACCTGCAAAGCCAGTCGGCGGTCGGGGGAATTAACTTGTGAGGATCAGATGCTGTTCCTAGCAGCAGATGAGATTCACAGACTTGTTGATATGCTTATGAAGCGTCTCACTGGCATTCTGTGCCGTCTCTCAGCAGCGGGAACAGAGTGAATTTGTTGCTTTTGAATGACGCTCAGAATAAAAAGGGGAAAAATGTCTGACACCCTCTGGACTTTTTTGGGAATGTTATGCGGTGCTGGATTTTTTCTGAGGAGTGGCCACAGCTCCTCCCCTCCATACCTCCTCCCCTCTGTAGCATCCTCCAGCCAAAATCAATATGACAGAAAGCGTCATGTCAGCAGGATCAAGTGTGCTGTCATGTGCCTCCACCTAGTGGTGGAACTGTGTCAGACCCTCAGTGTATGTGGGCATGGTGATGCAGATGTTTCTGATCACTGCGCATGTTGGATTCTTTACCATGGGCAGGGCAGTCTGTGGCTCCGGCTCACTTTCATTTTGAGAAATTAGAAGCTGCTTTTTAAAAATCAGACGGACCAGGGGTGGCTGACAAGATAACAGGGCGAAGCAACCATACGGGATTTCCCCCTCCATGAACTCCTTTCTATCCCCACTTAGCAGCCATCCCTTCTTCATCTTTAGCCTCGGTGGAAATATTGTTATTAGTGAATTTAAATAAATATAGATCACATAGGATGTCAGACATTTGGGGCGAGTTGACCCTTGTTTAATTAAGTGAAGCAATGATTCTTTATCTCTTATAAGAAAATTTGAGTATATCTATCTACAGTTTTTCACTGAGCAGAGATTATATAACAAGTCATATTTCAAACTTTCTGCAAAAGTGTAGGATCTCCATCTGAATTGATTGTTATTACAGAGCTCATTCATGAGGAGCTATGTTCCAATCAGGTTCCTCACTTACCATTTCATATTCATTTTTGGATATATTTGACAAATATTTTACTAATGCCAAACAAAATATACCATAACCTGCATATATGGTTTACTCGGTCATATGTTTTATTTACACATTGTATTTTATCTATTAAAACCTTTCAGCAGAACTCAAGAATCCAGTTTTATCAGCAAAATAATAAGGACATTATACAGATCCGCAGTCAGGAGAGAAAATGTGGGGTGGGCCTTAACATGAGCTCTTTTGTCATGTAATCTTTCCATGAGCTCCCAATTGGAAAAGATAATAATTACGAAGTGCAGAAAAGTTCATAAAGATCCACATTTCAATAACCTGATCCAGAACAAATATATTTCTGAACAAAACTAAACAAAGTATTTCTTCTTTTCAAGATTAAACATTTTAAAGCAAATAAGTAGTCAAATTCATACCACCTGTGTAAGGATGAGCATACCAGAAGTGATGAAACTAATGAGGATAAATTGATTTAAATCTTCTATTGAGAGACCTACACTGTTCCATAGATCATGCTATATTCTATTTATTTTACCCTCGTCTATTTTCCACTGTTATTCACATCTTCTTGCCTCTACCATTCCAACGTTGTGCTTTATTTTTCCTTTTATTCTTTTTACCTGTCGTGCTGTACTTTTTCCCCGCTCAACTTTATATTCTGTCCTCATCCTTCGCCTGTAGCAAGAAAACCCCATTTACAAGAGTCCTATCAATCAGTTCCAGAATCCGAGCTATGGACGCAAAGCTGCTGCCCTTTGAGTTTGTATTTCTTTTCCTTTCCACCTGATTTCCCTGCATGGACTGTTTCTGTCTGCACAACCTTGCTTTCAAACAGTCTCAGGGTGTTGTTTTTTATCATTCTCTTTATTTTACACCCGTCTAAAGTTGAGAATAAGAACAGTAATGTTGCCTTTATAGTTGGAAAAAACTGCATGAGTGTGCACAAAACATGTTCAATGTTCGAAGATATAAGGCCACAATTACAAAAACCCTTCCTGATAAGTGATATAATTTAAAGACATTAGGCAAGAATTGTAAAGGTGAGTATTTGGTGTATGTTTTTTCCCCCAAAGGCATGACTGTGTGCTGAGTGTGATCTAAATGATTAATGCCAAATTATTAGTAAACATAAAATGCTCAATTTGTTTGTTTAATGATAACCCTGTGTTTTTCCCTGTGTGGTTTGGTGAACTGTACAGAAAATGCCATGAACTAATAGAGCAATTTTATCTTATATTTTGAGTACAATGATATAACTGATCATTTTCATGTTTATTTCCAGGGTGAAAATCCCATCTACAAAAGTGCCGTCACGACTGTGGTCAACCCCAAATATGAGGGGAAATGAAGATGGCGTCGTGTTTTCAATGAACTCTTTTGTCGAGTATTTTAAATCTGCAGTATTCAGTTTGTTTGTGTTCAGAGCAGAACTTATGTCACTTCTTCTTGTCACCTTATCATTTATACTGTACCACTCAGCCACTGCATCTGTATTTTAACTAACACTTTATCTGCATTGGTTTGTATTTTAGGTGTACAGTAAACAATGTGTATATACTTTAAAGCTGCAAAGCTGCAGAGGGGGATGATATGATGGTTGTGTGTTTTTCCTGCCACAGGACTGGTATGGGCAGACGATTTAGCTTTTTTTTAACAATACAGTGACAATGCAAAACAGTATATATACAATAATTCCTCCGCTCCGTACAGTCTCTGTCTGTTGTCTTTCTCTGTGCACTGACTTCCTGTGTGTTTCTGTGTGTTCAAGACGAGACCTTGGTTTCATATGCAAGTTGTCAGCCATAGCAGCACATTATGTCAATGTGTGGGTGTGTGTTTGTATGTATATATATATATTTGAAAAAACGACTACAACAGGCATGATTCATATAAATATATATATATACACAGATCAGACAATTGCATTGAATCATAATAAATTCTGCATTAGCGAATTGTTGTAAATTAAGTTGCAGATGAGAAACATTCAATTTTTAAAGCTTTGTTTCGCTCTTAATGAGTTCTGTTGTCTGTCTAGAAAGACTAAATACACAAGATGAATATCAATATCAGCTATTGTTATTTGTATTGTTGATATACTATCACAAAGGGATTGTTTACCACTTGGTGAAATTATAAAATTGTGGCGACGTTGAACAATCATAGGATTTTGTAAAGTTATGATACAATTTGCAATTAGCGAATGAAGTATTCTTTTATTTGCTAACTGCAGTAATTAGCCACTCTCAGGTCCCCTCCTGTGTTCTTGTCTAGAACGCCAAAAATATGTATTCTGTCCGCTTGTCATGTGAACTGGTGAACTCATTCGTGTTGGTCAGTTTTATTAGTAATGTTTCTGAAAATTGAAAGCATTAATCTTGAGTATTTGTTCAGATGTCACATGAATCACCTCTGAAATGATTTACACCCAAATGCCTCTGAGGGACAGCCCGCAGGCCTTCACAATATTATTTTCAAAGTGCCTTTTATTTCAATACCACGTTCTCTCTCTGTGCTGTTAATGAGTTATTTATTAAAATAAAGTACAAAAGCTGTGTGCCATTTTCTTTATAGCTAAAATGTTATCGTCTTCTGAAAATGGACATGTATATGTATTTTTTGGGTGCTATTTTGAGGAGTGGATCTTCAAATTTTTTTTCAACAAAATATTTTATTCAGGGCCTGGGTGTTGAGCTATGCTGTCCACATCCTTTTCAAAGAAAAATGTAGTAAACCCAGTGAGGAGGATGCCTGGTGGAACTTTGGAAATATATATCAGCCTTTTCATACTTCTGTAATAAAATACATAGAAAATATGTTTGTATCAGAGTGTCGAACACTTGCCCTTTTGAGTAAGTATTTGGGGCCCGAGCACTGACAGTGGGAGGCCCTATTGAAATTGTAGTTATTATTATTATTATTATTATTATTATTCAAGCAAATGAATTGGCTTTTTGAGGGCTTTAACATGCTCATATTTCCCACATGAGTTTCTATTGAAATCTTGGTGGGGGTGGAGCCTGCTCATTTCCTTGAGTCAACTGTGTGCTTCAACAAAAGGGAGAGCCTTGGTGCCCTCTTACCTTTCTCTGCGATAAAGTCCAGCTGGTTGTAGTAGGAGTCCATCACTTCCTTTGACGTCCCCACCTCTAGTTGTAGTAAACCCAGTGAGGAGGATGCCTGGTGGAACTTTGAACATATATCAGCCTTTTCATACTTCTGTAATCTTCTCTCCCAGCACGAGAGGAGATGGCTTGGAAGTTAATCCAAAGTCAAATCCAAAGAAACAAGTTCCGGTGCAAGAAACGAGTTCAGGTGAAAGAACCGAGATCAGATAAATCGTAGTTTTCTTAAAGGCAAATCCAAAGAAACAAGTTCAGGTGCAAGAAGCCAAGTAGTCAAAAGAGAACCGAGCGAAAACTGAGTGAAAACTGACGCTTAAGTAACGACAAACTTCAAAGTTCTGTTGTATCCTTTGATATGAGATGCTCAGATTAAAGGAAAAACAGAACGTTGAGGTCAGTCGTCACTTAACCGTCAGTTTTAAGTCAGTTTTCCTCTGATATACATATTCATATAGTGCATTGTGTAACACTCGCACAGCAACCTGGGGCTCGGCGTCATGCAAAGGGTCATTTTTATTGCTTTTCTACAACACCACGCAGAATAAAGTGAAGTCGCATTTTTCAAAACAAAGTTATACGTTTCTTTAGAAACAATGAAATATCAAGAAATATAATTTAAAAAAGAAAGAGTAACAGAAAGGTCTACTCAATTAAGAAACACACAGCGGCATGGATCTGGAATGTCAACGCAGGAGGTTGTCGACCACATATAACAAGAAACAGTAGGGGTCTGTATTACAAAACATTTATGCAGGCCGACTGGAGGACACAATTTGGGTTCAGTTTCTTTGACAGGGAGACTTGAGGAGGCAAAGACTGAAACTCTGACCCTCTCTTCAGGGACAAACCTCCTGACCCACAGAGTTTTAACTGAATTCTTGTTGCTTGTAAAGTTTTGTTCTGGGGCAGAATTTGAATGTTTATTCCTGCAGTTCAAACCCCATACACACTATTTCTCTATCAAATTAGGATGGGATGATTTATGGTTCTCTTTTCCCCTTGTGGATACATTCTCCTGACTAGAGGACAAATATTTATTGTATAAAACCATATGTTTTTTGATGGAATTTAATTAATATTTGTTTTCAAATATAACCTTAACAAGACAGGTAATAATAGTCACACAATTCTGTATTCACTCATTATGTAACAGTTTTTGATAACAGTTATAACTTATATGTTATAGAACAGTACTTATAATTGTTAAACATAGAAAATAAACGAAGACAGTTCAAATTAGGTTTTCAATTAAAGCACCTAAATTAAAAGTGTCTTTCCTCAAGTGAAGGAATAAATGGTGAATAGATAAATAATAGGGAAAATGTAATGAATAAGTAAGCTAATAATAAGGAAACTACACAAATACATAATTGAAAAACCTATTTTACATTATACATTTTAAAAAGAGCGATGCCAGTCACTATATGTACTGCCCAGGTATTATGTAACAGGTCAAAACACACATTTGACTTAAACGATCATGTGTAATATCAAAACTTATATATAACTTTCTACATAGTGTCTGTTTTATTATGTCCTTATAATGCACAGTCTATGGTTATGAAATCACAATAAACAAAAGTATAAAGTCAACAGGAAGTTCCAGTAGGTCTCACCGGAAATGGTTGGAGTGAGGCGTCTTGACGAAGACGAACCATCTCTGCTGAGAACCTGTAAACAAGACACACTCAGACACGTCGTTAAAAACCGGGTCGTAGCAGATTACCGAGGGTGACACGGTTCAGCGTGAACACACGATGGAGGACGACATCGTGACGACGCTGAAGATACTGATTATAGGAGAAAGTGGCGTTGGGAAGTCCAGGTAACATCAAGTTATCTCCCGAGAAAAACGATGGCGTGGCTCTGTGGTAACGACAGCTAGCTGATGGGGCTAGCTTAGCAGCTAGATCAAAACAATGCGATGTTCCGGGGGTTCCGCAGGGTTTGAAAACTCTGTAGAACACTGAGCTGTGTCTGTGCTCTTTGCTTAAATAGATAACAGGTCACAGCGTTTGGTAGTGTGAAGCTTACATAAGGCTAACAGTGTGTTAGCTTACAAGCTAACCTCAGGTCCTGTGCGTGACATCATCTTCGCAGACACATGACAGAGATATGCATAATATGAGCCACCAAAGATATGATGCATGGTAAGATTCATTGTTTAGTTATAGATCATTTAATGGCTTTTCCCTGAATTTAATTAGTCTTTATTTGTAGCAGAAGCATCTTCAAGATGTAAATACCTCACATCATTATTAACAGCAGATCTCTACACGGGTTTGCTCATTGTAAAGCTTGCCCTCTGTCTTAAACCACACAGTTGATTTAGCGATTAAATTCTAATCACAGGTCGTTAGCCACCACAAATCAGCTTATTATTCAGAGCAGACTACACAGCAGTCTGGCAGTTTATTCAGCGCAGTGTGCCAACAGGGAGCTCGCTCAGGTCCTCTGGTCTCCATGACTGTGGTCCAGACTGCATGAAAGAATCCGGATAGGCAGCCCGCGCCATCAACCATCACATTGCAAACTATGGTATTGAGTGCACCCAGCATGCCTTGCAGAGCCATGGCATGCTACATAGATGATGAGCTGCTCAGAGCTGATGTAAGCCTTCTAACAAGTGATCTTAAAAGTAAAGAAAATCCTCTGTCAGTGCAGACTCAACATAACAAGCTGTTATCACAGATCTGTAGCATGCTCAGCAAGGGGTTGACATAAAAAGGGAAATTGGAGAATCTTTATTTTTGGATGAGCAATGCATTAGCCCAGAAGGTTGTAAGTTATCTCAAGTGTTTGTTCTAAATCATGCTGTTTAGATAACAGTGGTGGTAGCAATCAAAACAACACAGAGTTTGTTCTTTCTGTATTAATGTGCTTGGCTTTTTCCTTTTAGTTTTCTCTTACAATTGATTCACTTGTGCTGCTGGTTTTCTTACTGTGATGACAGCTCTGGAGTGAAGGGGACAGAGCTTATGTCAACACTATAACTAAGACCTGTCCAGCTGTACTGTACGCTTCCTGCTTGTGCAGCAATCCAGCCAAGGGCAGAGAGAAATTTTGTTTTATTATTAAATAGGATTTTGCTTAACTAAATTAGACTACGATTAGGTTCAAATTTCATTGTTTGAATCCCTCTGAACCAGTTATGCTTTTGTCAAAAAGGCAGAGCCCGACCTCCCTATACGCATGTTACTTAGAGTCCCGCAATTTAAGCAAGGCCCTGAAGGCCCTAAAGGCAACGCTCTGTAAAGAGGAACTGACTTTTGAATAACATACATATATTTAAATAGTTTCTCTGCAATCTATAGAGATCTTCGAATCAACAAAGAGATGTTCACTGGCAAAGAATACACACATGTTTCATTTTACCTGAACAAATGACTTCTACAGAATATATATATATATATATATATAACTTCCCTGTCTACAAGCACAGCTCTTTGGCTATATGGAACTTAAATATTAAACACTCCTTGCATCCTTCCAGATGACCCATTCGGAGAAAATACGAAAATTATGTTCGGGTCAAAGGAAAAGAGTGAGCTTATCCCCATCGTCAGTGCTGTGATTAAGCCCTTTGCACTTGATTAGTCATAGCTGAGAAATGAACCCTGTCCTGCTGACTACAATCATGCAGTGATGTCATCCAAACCTTGTGTGTGTAATGCCAATGATGGACAAAGTGATCAATAGAAAGAGATACAGAATTAGATAAGTCTGGAGCTTCAGGATATGTTGGGTGAGCCAGGCAAATGGAAAGATGATCACAGACCAAAAGCTTTGCTCACCCTTTGTTGAATAGAATTACTGAAAAATGCCATCCAGCTGTTGTGTTTGTTGATTAATAATCATAGTCTTAATGCTCTTATTTCCTTCTTCCTGTCAACAGTCTCCTCTTAAGATTCACAGATGACATGTTTGATCCAGAACAGTCGGCCACAATAGGTGAGTAACACCAGAGAATAATAAAAATAATGTTTGATGGTGGCATCTGCACGGCAGTCATCAGCCACAATCTTTAACTGCAATAAACACACAGCCAAAGTTGAGCAGGGGATCGCCGCTGGATTCACTGCGAGCTAGTTGGGGGGTTGATGACTATTTCAACGCGCAACAGTAGGATGGGCACTTCTAATCGACATAACAAAGTGGGAATTCATAAACTTTGGGGTCTCGGCTCCGTTCCGTGGGATATCACCCTGTTGCACCCACAGTGTTTATTGCAAATCATTTAAAACCAAAGTCAAAAGTTTGAACATTTATAAAGTAAAATGAAGGTTTCTTAACAGTAATGTTGCCTGTTAGGATAGAATTTTCTGCAAATGACTCCTGCTATATTTTTCAGTGGTTTGAGGCCTACCTACTATAGTGGGTTTATTTTCATGAAAGCATTAAACAACTCAAGGTTTGTCATCCTATTGTGATAATTTTGGATATTAAAATATTTTCGAAAAACTAGTTGCTGATAGCACTGTATTTGTTCTAACAATTGTTTGAAACAGTAAAAACACATTTTCTTCAAGGTCACAGCATGAATGGCTTCTGTGTTACTTTGCCAGCTGTGACTCTTTCCAAACAGATAAAACTTTTTTTTAAACCTTTCCTCACTGACTAGAATCTCCTCATGTTAAAAAAAAATCACTTTTAATCCAGTGTGACTCCATCTTAATTCAAGTTTTTTCCTCATCATCATAAAAAGCACTTTATATGAGGTTGCTTTTCTCACTTCAGATATAGTTTTGTCAACACCATAGCAGAATATCAACACCATAACACCCAGTCCTCATTTGGTGTTAATGAAACTGAAGATGAGCAGCAGACAGACAAGCAGCTGTCATGGTGCTTGTATTGAAATTGAAATGTATTAACCTCTGGGTTCACCTGCAGGGGAAGTCATCTGCTGACATCAGAACTAATTGTTTTGAATATGATAGGATGTGTTGTGAGGTTGTCACTGCATTTACAAGATACGACAATGGGCCTTTCCTGGGTCCACTGTGAATGACTTGGCCTGCAGGGTTCAGCCCGGCCTTGACTTGTAGTGGTAGTGGCATCTTGTTGTATTGTGGTATTACAAACAGATGCTTGAGTGTATGCTCTCTCTCTGGGAATGGCCTGTCTGAATTTGTAGTAAATTAGCATAAGCAGCAGATCTACTGGACCAGGTTCAGGGAAATGTTTAGTGTAAACTCCTCTCCACGTGCATCTGGCAACAGTATCTGAGCAACCCTGCAGGACCTGAGGGGGGAGCAAGTTGTTGTGATTGACTGTGTGAATAGACGTGTGTGTGTGTGTGTGTGTGTGTGTGTATCCTCGCCTTGTCTCTGTGTCCCTTCTTTGGCTCTGGGCTGAACTTCTCCCCCCCGTCCCAGATGTAAAAACAAGCCCATCACAAGTGTACATTTCCCTGGTAAATCTGTCACTGGATGCTAAAACTCTGGCCCATTTGTCATCCAGACACTGCACGCTCTGCACACCCAGACACTGCACAAAGGCAATCGAAGAGATTTACTTGTTGAGGGGAAAGGGGACAGCATTGTTATTTCCATGTAAATGGGTTGAATCATTGCTGTCTGATCCATTTCACAGGTGGTGGATTTTTATTTTTTTCATTTTTTCATACAGACCTGTATTGATTTCGTTCTAGGACATTAAACCACACCATCCGCTCATGGTTTATATGAATACAAACTCACGCCATAATTTAAATACAGAACATGGGATGGGAATAATGCCAATCTGAACAAGCCGGGGTTAACAGAAGTTCAGCGAGTGTGGTGCGTGTGTTTTGACAATTCATCATTGATAATCACAGTCTGTCGCCATTGTAATATTCTTGGCAGTAATTTGCCGAACCTGTAAGAGTCATCATATTGGTAGTGAGGCAGGATGAGGTAATCACGAAGGTATGAATGATCGACTCTCCTCTCATTGTCTAGGTGTTGACTTTAAAGTGAAGACCATTTCTGTGGACGGCAACAAGGCCAAGTTGGCAATATGGGTAAGTGACAGACGTACTTCAATAACTGCACACATGTGACTTTTGTCTGTTAAAGAGCAGAGGTTCCTTTTTAAAGCTCCTCCATGACTGCGGTCGGACTATTCTCTCAATTCCCCAGTAGATGGCGGCTTTGTAACACCATGTCTGCCTCCACGCTCCGCCAGGGACTCAGAGTCAGAGTCCGACTTGTTGTTTGTGTCCGTCTGCCCTGGTTTCCCTTCTGTTTGAGCCACCAGTTATTTTTCTGGTGACTGAGTCCAGTTGGGCTGACCTGGTCGTGTTTCGCAGGACACTGCAGGACAGGAGCGCTTCCGAACCCTGACGCCTAGTTACTACCGTGGTGCCCAGGGAGTCATCTTGGGTAAGCTTAGTGTGTGTGTGTGTGTGTGTACAGGGGGATTGTCGCCCTCTTTACTCCAGAGTCGGACTGCTGGTTGTAAAAAGAGTGATGTCTTTCCATCCTGTGACCCATACACACGCACACCCTCCCGCATGTCTCTCTGGAAGTTAGTTTATACCCTCCTCATATGGACATGCATGTACAGCATGAATACTCACACACAGGAACTACAGTTCAACCTCTTAAACAGACTTCCTCCACAACCTGCGTTTTCTGACTATTCTAATGACATATATATAGAAACGGAAGGTGCCTTGCTATAGAACTGGGACAGTGAGAGCTCCCCATGTGATGCTGTGTAAAAACTTCCATCCCTTTTGGTTTTATTAACCATCTGTTTTTAGTTAACACTCTATTATTGTATTTTTTTTTTTTTGTTCAATCAGGTTTTGCTTGTTTTTCAAAAGTTGAAATAACTTGAGTAAACTTAACAAAGTCTCTACTTTTCAGTTAAAATAACAGGAAAACATAATTTAAAATTCACGGACTGTTAGATTTAATAACTCAAGAAGAAACATTTTAAATGAGATGCATTCTCCCTGTAAACACCTACATAATTCCATTAGATAAACAGCACCACATTGATGTTCATAACATTCCCAATCTGCCGTATTGTTCTGTTGCTGTATCAAGTATTTAAAGATTAAATAAAATCCTTTCTCTCTGACCTAGAGCGTGGTCAACTTGTCATGTACAACGTGTGTATATGAATGACTTCACTCTGAGCATGTCTCCTTCACAGTGTATGATGTCACACGACGAGAAACCTTTGCCAAGCTCGATAACTGGCTCAACGAGCTGGAGACGTACTGTACAAGGAACGACCTCGTGAAAATGCTTGTTGGAAACAAGATTGATAAGGTGAGTGGGTTTGTGAATAGATGAGCATCAAGTGTCTGTGCTCCTGCTCTGTCTCACAAGGTTCTTTGATTAGATATCAGCAAATCATCAAGACTTTTGAATTCATCTTCAGCACCTTTTGTATCATGAGAAGGGAAAACAATTGATATTTGCTGACGTCGTACAAACACACAGACGGGTGACAAATTTAAGAAAAACAATCAAGTGTCGTAAGGTCTGACGACAGCGTGCCATCAGAACAGCTTCAACAGCTTCCCAGGCATCTATTCTACAATTCTCTGGACGAGGGCTGGGTGATGCGGTTAAACATTATATAAAGAAAAAGAAAAACATCTGTAATTATCGCCAAAATAGTCCAAAGACTGATTTTGGCTCCTGAGTAACGGTTCTCTCTTTGTATTCGTCTTTATGGGCAGAAAATGAAAATGACACACTTAACACCTTGCATAAGCATTATATCGATAAATTAGACTTGATGAAACTTGTATAACAGTATTAATTGATTTAGTTTTATTGCCCAGCCTTACTATGGACTTGACTAGAACAGTGAGAACCACAGATATTCCAAAATGTAGTGTTTTGATGATGGTGGAGAGCAGTGTCAGTCCAAACTCTCCCACAGCTGTTGATTGGGTTGAAATCTGGTGACTGCCGAGGCCATATCTTATGAGTTTTTATTTTTATCAGACCATGCTGTGACCCTTTTTGCCCTGTAGATGGATGCATTTTCATCCGGTTTCTCCTTATTTTTCAGATTTTTCCTACAGAAATAAGATTCTTTAAAAAAACATCAGCTTACACCCATTTGACAAATGACAGAACTAAATGACCATGGCTGATACTTCTGTCAGCTGGTGCTTTACCAGGACACCAGAACCAGTCAGAGGGGATAAAAATGCCCACTAAGTAGACCATTATGAATTTATTGTGTCCTGTTCTTTGTCCGTGAAAATCACTTTTCCTCTCTGCCCTGCGGAGACCACAGTAGCTGTCAGCTTCGCCCGGCAGACCTCAAATAAGCCATTACCTCTCTTTTGTTTTAGGAAAACCATGAGCTAGACCGGGCTGAAGGGCTGAAGTTTGCGCGAAAACATTCCATGCTTTTTATAGGTAAGTCAGGAGGATTCCCTGCTCCGCAAAGACCTGCTGGGCATGAGTTACAGCAGACTGCTGCACAGGGGAAGCAGCTTTACAAATAACTCCGATACTCGCTGAGGAATGCTTGAATAGTTCTATTTATAAAACAGGATTCATATATCATCTTCCATGTGTTCTTGTTTTTTCCCCTGTGCATTTCACCTTTCACATTTGTCAGTAAAGGACTACGTAGAAGAGTTGAAATGACACTTTTATCTCCAGTAAGTACTGAAGAATGTCCTTTTTAAAAACGTGTGGTGAAATGGAAAGATTTCAATCTCCTCTGTCAAAGGCAATTGTTTATATATTGTGTGTGACTTTCTAAATGCGATTTATGTCCTTATTCTCTGGTTGTAACTATTATGTGTCTGGATATAATCATACTGTGGAGCTTGTGTTGACTATATCACTTAAATTAGTGTCTGGAGGTGACAGTTATTGTTGAGACATTTTCCTTCCACCACCAGATGATGACATCAAGATGCAGACATTAATAGTTGTTGTATCTGTATCTCATCTTTCCTTCTGCACAATTTCCATTCTCCACACGCCCATTTCTCCTTTTTCCCGCCCTGGTTATTTTTTCTTGTCTCACTACTTTTTTCTCTGTCTGCTCCTGCCACTCCACTTCTCCCCCTCCTCCTGACACTCTGTGCTTCCAGAGGCAAGTGCCAAGACCAGGGACGGTGTTCAGTGTGCATTTGAGGAGCTGGTGGAGAAGGTCATCCAGACTCCCGGCCTGTGGCAGAGCGAGATCCACGGCCGAGGAGTGCAGCTCACCGATGAGGACGCAGGAGGAGGATCCTGCGGCGGCTACTGCTCCCTAGTCTAGACAGCACATACACAAAGAACACAAACACATTCTCTCTCTCACACACACACAAACACACATGTACAGACATACACGTGTGAATACAACACTCCGAACAATAACATAAACACACACTTGAAAGAAAACTCTTCTTCCTGCTGTGTGCTGCCCTGAGTAGAGCTCCCTGCTCTGACATGAAGGCAGTGGAGGTCTGACTGTCTCTGCTCCGCTGAGCTCGGGGACGACCGTCCACACACTCTACCTGTGTCCACACAGACACTACTTTTTGCACACTTTATAATAACAATGCTGCGCTAAAAATGCAATATGCAGCTCAGCCTTCCTCAACGGAATTGAGTGAGTTGACCCTCCTCTGTTTTATTCTTTGTGTTACAATTTTGTGCAGTTTAAGGACCTCGGTCAAAATTACAAATACTTTTCAGGTTCTCATTCTGCTTTGGACATTCGGCTCCAAACGTGTAAACCAATGTTTGTCAGAGAAAAGATAAAATGTCTGGAATAGCATTATGAGAATAGAAGAAAAACATATTTGACCTAGGTCCTTTCTCTTCTCAGCATGCTTTTTGTTCTCAGAGCATCTTGCCTTAGCAAGCACATCTGTATAAGTGCAGGACTGACCTGACTTTTCTCCAGTGTTTGTCTTTCCCCTGCTCTGTCCTGTGCTTGATCCCAACCCCCTCCCAGCACAGACTCTGTGAACTTAATGCTTCGTATAGTGAAACTTATCAAGCCAACCGATCTTGTATTATTTCTCACCACTCTCAGTTGAAAGCATGGATCAGCTGTCTCTGTTGTCCACACAACTGCCTCATTTCTTCAGAATATAATAGAGTTACCAAGTGTTGGGAATGACGTTTCTCTGCTTTTATTGACTTGCACTTCAAAACCATCGGTCTGTTTTGAAGAGTGCGTAAATCAAATAGATTGGCAACAGCGAGCGCTCCACTGGGTGCAGAGTACCAGGGAACCACTTAAAATTGCACAGCTTTTTTGTAATGAGTTGCTTTAATGGAGTGTGACCGACTGGCACCCCCTCACTCAGACAGATAATATCTGTAATATCACTGGCATTGCAGCAGTCTTTGATATGGATTCCTTTGACTGTACAGAGACAAAGGAAAAGTGTTCAATATTAAACAGGGCAGTGAGTCATGGGGGTGTTTCCACAGAAGTTGGAAAATCAAAGAAAGAGCCATGCGCTCCACATTGCTAATGGATTTCACAGTACTCCTATCTCTGTGTTTGTATCTGAGCAGCAGTTATAAATGTACTGTACCCCTGACCTCTGATTATGTTTGTGGTATTTGAGTGCTGGTATACAGGCTGGGAAATATAGTTCAGAGAGTTTAATGGTGCAACAGGGATGGTGAAAAAGACATGGAGAATGTGTCTTATCACACATTGGAACTTATTTTTTAAATGTTTTTAATTGCATGGGAAATTCTGTGTGCCATTCTTTTTACGTTTGTTTGTCCAGTGTATGACCTTCAAATGCTGTTTGCTACAAATACCTTAACTTATATTTAGCTGAAAATATAACTTTGCATACAGGGTTACCATTTAGATTTAATGGTACAATAAAATAGGAAAAAACTGAAGTTAGCTTTTACCTATTAAACTGCTATCGCTGTCTTTTTTGTGTTCAGAAACATGTTTAAATATGTAAAGTTTTAAATTTTGTGTATTTTTGGAATTTGGTGGGATAATTCCTGTATGAATTCTAAAGCTGAATGTATGCAAATTTCACTACAAACCGCCCTGTGTATTAAAAAAAATAAAAGTCTTTTTTAATTCAACATTTGTGCTATTGCAGACTCTAGGTTTTGCTGTGAAGCCAGAGATGTGTACAACTTGAATGGGTTCTTTGACTAACAATGAGGGATTCCTCTTTTCTATTAATTGCTTTAATGTCCACATTTTCACAACAGAAAAACCAATAACTCCGTTGCCATGTTGGAAATGTCACTGTTAGGTGATGGGTTCTTCACTCAACGCCCTTCACATTCCTCTGTCCTCAGAATAAAGACTTGTGTTTAAACAGTGTCCGAGGAACCACCAGTCCCCAGACGTGTGATCTATCTAAATCATCTTTTTGGCAGACTTCTCAGGAAACACCACCACAGCCATAACTCACACTACCAGCGCTTTAACTGAGATGTGCATAATTCCTGGGCGATTATGAAAGGGTCGGGCCTGGCAGCCGGAGCGAGGACTCCCCTTGTAGCATATCCCTCATCTGTTGCCACAGTCCAGGCAGCCGTCTGGAAATATGTCTCAGTCAAACAACATTGGAGGCATACAGCATAATAATGCCTTCATGTGGTCCAACCGTGTGCTGAGCTGTAGCGCTGCTGTTTCCTCGTGCCTTCACTGGAAAAACATCAGATAGCCTAGGGGCTGAGCTGACAGTTTATATATTTTTTGAGAATAACTTCTAGAGTTGGTTACTCCACATTCCTTTCATTGTCACATCATGATAAGTAGTGCTGTGTATAGAAGCCTTTCCTTTATCCCTGTATAGTAATACCTCACCACTGAAAACTCAACAAAGCTTATAACATTACATTGGAAATGTAATTTAATCAAGTAAGATGATCCATTGGAATGTTTTGCAAAATAGTTTCAGATGAATTTTGTACATCAATTAATGCATTTTTTTAGCGTAAAGCAAATAGGTACTTATATCTGGATGCTGCCATGCCTACAATGATGATAATGTTTTGCAGGTACAACATTTGCCATGTTCAGATATACCGACAGTTTGCTGATTATCAATAAACCCACAGCACAGATGATGACAATGTAAATGTGATTGAAAGTGATTGCAATATCATTGCAATTTGGGGGACATTATAAACATCACCAGATGCAATGATAATCAATTCAATAGCTGCCCAGATGTGAAGCTCAAACCCCATGTTGAAAAGTCAAAGATCACCAGCTCGGTGTGCTTCGCTGACCCGTGCTTTCTGGGCCATAGGCTTTCATTGCTGCACAGCAACTCGAAAAGACTTCAAGGAAGTGAGGCCGTTGTGGAGGTGGAGAGCCTTACTTTCTTTGGCACATCCAGACTTAGTAACATGCCAGACCCCCAGAACCATCTTGTCCTGCTCACCTTGTTGCCCCAGAAGTCTGAGAGCAGCCCTGCAGGGAGGGTTTGATGGACTGCTTTCTGCCCTGCTGTCTGCTGCGAGCATGCAGCCAGGCGCTAAGCTAACAGAGCGGATCTGGCTCTCATTAACACAGTCTTGTCTCCCTGCTCTTCCTCCGCCTGCCGTGGCGGCGGGCTGTATGGATTAGCACTCAGATGAGCCCCTCATGAGAGCAGTCATGCTGTCATGTGTAAAAATGTTACGAGACGTCGGGCACCGTTTCATAAGGTGTTGGGTTCCAAGACGTCACTCACTTTGTCAGGGTCATTCCCGGTTTGCTATCAGGTAATTGTTTTGCCATAGTGACTTTTAAGAGTGAGGAAGAGTGAGAGGATGATTGGAAAGATCATCCCTTGCCACAAGATGAACTCTATTGTTTTGAGGAACTAATATGTTCGCCATAAGGTCGGCTTTGTTTCGTTGTAGGGCGGCCAGGTGCAACAAGAGTTCAGGGCCTTAACGTTTTGGGTTTAAATCATTTCATAAACAAGAACAGTCCATTTGTTTTCTTCAGACAACTTTCCTTGTTCTCGACAAAGAGACTCGAAGGCACCTGTAGGTCTGCGGACTGTTTGACTGTTTACGTTCAAAGTTGAGGCAGAGGAAAATACCCCTTTGCTCCTGCACTTTCCTTTCTAGAATCAGCCAAAGTCGAGCTCTGGTCTCTTAGGTTACCCTCTGCGCACCAGAGGACCGTGAGGTAATGACCGGCATGCCCAGAACTGATGGCTCTGTCACTGCAGGTGGAAACACTTTGATTATGTGAGACCTTGTGTTTACATTGTGGCACCCGTTTACATTTAGACCCTTTGACATTTCATCAAGCAACAGGAGCGTCCCGTTTCAGCGCCCTGATCTGTTTTGAGCTGTGTGACCTGCTGTAGGTCTCAGTGTCCTCTGGGTAGGAGAAAAGCCAGTCGACCTCCTTCTTATTGACCACCCAAAGCTCCTACAGGTCTCATCCACACACACTCATACAGCGCTTGTGCTTTGAATATAGCTCTTCACCTACACACACAGAAACCAATGGTACACCTGGGTAAATGTGTAGCTCAGTGTCTTGACATGAGTACTAACCCACCGATGGACGACTCCCTCTACTTTCTCAGATACAGCGCCCAATATCAAATCTTGAATCTTGTGTGGTCTTAACAAGTATTTGATCTCTGGATACTCAAAGCAACTCACAGATCAAGAAATTAGGGAGGAGGTATTTAAGAGCTGATATGTCAGGGAAGGCCTTGAGAGCAAATAAACTACCAATATGGCCTAATAGAAATAATATATTTAATATTTCAGCTTATGTGACTACATGAATGGTCAGAGTAAAACCATTTTAAGGAAGAAGTCCCATCAGGAAAATGCCATGGGTTCTGTCAACACAGAGGCTTACCCACATCCTCAGAAGCAGCACGCCTGTATGTGTACCCATCAATCACACGGGGCCTCCCGTAACTTAATAAGAACGGACAGGAAAACCTCTGCACTTGTTTGGTGTGAACCTCTGGCATTGGATCCATGTAAGTCAATTCAGCTATAACAGGGCTGTAATTGAGTTTCATCATATTTGATACTCTGTCAATCTAATTTAAACCTAAATGATTGTATTGTAACCCACACGTGTTATTTTCAAAAACACGGCACCCTGTGCACAGGCCCTAAAGAAAGCAGGAGAAGGGGACGCCTCATCCTTGGAGAGAAACTCCTCTCGCTGTGGGGGTTGCTTTCATCCCGGCCTCAGGTTACTGGGGAAATAAGCAAACAGGCTCAGGACAGGCAGGCAGCAGGGGCACAGCTGCCTTGTAGAAACAAAATAGAGGGATGAGTAATTTCATTCATCATTCCACAACCCATAATTCCCCTTGTCCGTGGTGCTCCTGTCCCGTGTGGCATACCTCTGGCCACACACCGATTCTGTGACCGTGTCGTCATCCGGTGTATCAGGACAACAGTCCGGATCTTACTCATGCTACCGCTACAACATGGAAGCAAATACGCATGTACTCAGGCCATCGGCTTCTATAATAAACTAATCACTTTGTATCAACAAGGGTCGGGTGTAAGCTTTCCACATGCGTCAAACATTTTCATGGAATAGACACATGCTTCTACTGCAGAGCTTTGTTCCTGGTGAAAAAAAATCCATGTTAATAAACTCCCTTTTGGGTGAGATGATTGGCATGTATAGAAACAAATTCATTATTTTGTATAAATAATCTGGCCTCTATGTTGTAATTGCACTGCTTATTTTTCTTTGCCAAGCTGATCTGGATTTTTGGGGTCGTACCAGAGAATTTGTTGTAAACCACCAAGACTAAAAGACTCCCCGTTTCACTGTCTTTGAAGAGACAAGGAGGTCTGCGAGGCCATGGAAGCTGTTTTTTTCCACCAGGTCAGACCTGAGCCGTGCAGAGTTTAGGGATAGAGTTCATGGGTTTAGCTTTTTGGCCTTTTCCTCATGTCTTGTGGGGTCTTGTTGCTTGAGGCGTCAACCTAGTTACAGCTCCCCATCACTGTTTTCTTTCCTGACCATTTTCAGTCCTTAGTGCCTTGGATGTAACCCAAGTTAAGGTTTATTACTGCAAACCCCAGGAAACTCAGACTCTCTGATTGTATATTGGACAATTGAATTTGAAAACACAAAGCCAACCTCTACCTCTCCCACCCTCCCACTAGCAAGCAAAAGTCAAATAAAGCACTCTCCAAGGAAATCGTACCCAGGTCACACAGACACAAGACACTTCACATGTACATTAGGTTCTTTTAATTCAGCCTGTGCATATCCTCTATCCACTTTGTTGCAGGATTTCCTTTCAATCAGATTATGAGGAATAACAGAGGCGTGACAAGTGTTTTGTAACCACATAGCTCGCAGGAGTCATTTAGTGGGGTTCACCCACAGGTACTTCTGTCGGTCTTATGACATGCGAGAAGACGATGTTTGATCTCCAGATTTCAAAGCTACTCACGGATCAAGAAATTAGGAAGTTGGTCTTTATGTAGTGATATGTCAGGGAAGGCCTTGAGAGCAAAATACAAATTGTTCAATCATAAATGAACCTCAAATATGGCCTGATAGATGAATGGAAAATATACAACTTAAACTTAAACTAAATGTTCACTGTGATCCATGGGCGGAGGCAGCTCTGGATAAGAGTGGACAATTAGGTTAAAAACATGGTGTAAATTATCTTGTTTCGAGTCAAATTTGAATGTCGGCGCTTGGATGACACCACAGAAACGTTTTTACGCTTGAAGAATCGGTCACCATTTACTTCAAGTGTATTGGATTTGGCTGCAACACTGTTTTGTGGACTCAAACACGTCACCAACCCCTCAACTGACATAGTGGTGAGTAGATGTGGAGTGAATTTTCATTTTTGGGTGAACAATCCCTTTAACCTACTACAGTTGTTCTCTTGTTGTAGCGTGTCTTTTGAGAACTGAGTGTGGCAAGTGTAAAGTTGACATGCCAGATGGTTTGTTACACAGGAACGTCAGGGGAGACGTCATTGGAAACGGTTTGGTAAAGTGCCTTTCAATCAAATGCCGATATTTGGCAAGCGATCACAGGAACTATCTGACTATCAACATCTACTACGGTTGGCGAAGCCAGTGAAGAAGAGTGAAAACATGTTTTCACATGAGAAAAACCTCCATTCTCTGCTTTTCTTTAAATGAATTAATACTCTCCAGTTCTGATATAACTGATCCTATCTGATAACCTCTATAGGAGACGTCATTGTTGTTGGCAAACGTTCACTTCTTGTCACACCTAAGATATGTCTGTGGCTGCCAGCTGCCAGGACGCTGATTGATTTAAAGCATTGTTGTCCGGCCATCAGCAAATAACCTCTGGAGTCTGGAAAGATGGATTCTCGCTTGTGAGTAACCAGCTGCCTCTCAAGGTAAAGTGTGGTTGACATATGTAGCACTTTTTTAGTTTGTTAATGTATATAGATTTTTCATTTGGTAGAAAAAAAAACAGATTCTGGGCTCAACTCACCTTACCTCACCACTAAATCTGTTCTTACTACATTTTGTTTTTTTTAGGCCAGTGCTGTTCATGGGATCCAGAGAAGCACTGTTTTTATTGTTTGTTTCAGAATGAGGAAACTGATACCTTCAGATGCAGTAGACTTGCTAACCAGCTGTGCATGCATGTGAGCATTCTTTCAATGCCGTCCTGCATGCATTGATTTTGACTGTGTTTGTGTGTGAGGCTAGTGGGGTGTAATGGTAGCTACAGTACCGGGGGAGGCTATTTTGTCTACACCTCACCACCTCCAGTTGCAATATGGCTCACATTATTACCCTGCTGAGCTGCAGCTTGACTAAACGCTGCAGAGCTATCTTCTCCCTTTTCTCTCTTTACGCCAGTTTTCACAAACATCATGCCCAGAGCAGGCTTGTAATGAAAGACCAACTCCCCCTACCTCAACCCGTGCTGTTGCCTCGTGCCCTCCTGGGGCTGTGAACAGATAGTGTAACAACAGTGTGTGTGTGTGTTGCATGGTTCTGTTTCCCCACAGTTCAAACCTTGGCTTCATGTTCCTGGGGCCCGGAGTGGCTCCCAAAATTCACTTAAGGTGTTGGATGCCTGGGCTCGGCTTCCCAGCAGGCAGCGGTGCCACGCTCAAATATTGACATTCATCCCATCAAGCAGCAGACAGTAGCACATATTTGTTTCAGGGAGGTCATGTGCTGCCATCCATTACCACCTCCACAGTGAAGGACTAGGATGGATGGATGGATGTTTCTCTGCGTTATCTGTGTCTTCTTCCCGTGTTCGACACTAACATTGCTTGAGATAAAGCGAGAATTTACCATTTGATGAGTGTTTGATGAGAAGATAGAGACTATTGTTATTTTCAAGCTAAACTCATGACCATAGAGATCCTAAGGATCACAATCCAGATCACAGGTTCCCCAGCTTATCCGGAGCAATGGAATACACATTGGACCTCCCTCTCTCTGTGGCATCAGCTGAGGCTGGGAGGGTTTATCAGGAGGTTTGGTTTCCTTGTTCAGTTGATAGTCTTGCTGTCAGACGGTCAACACCTGCAGTAGGTTCTCTTAGTTTGTATCGTTGGTTTGGCTTATCCTGAGAATTTGTCATTTTTATGCCACCACCCTTTCTCTGGGAAAGGGTGGTGGCATAAAAGTGGCCTAAAAGTGTAAAAGTGGCATAAAAAAATGTCTGTTATATCTTATCTGTTTGATACATTAAGAGGGTAATGCTTGGGTGCTGTATTCCCAGTGTTACCTTTCAGAACCCAAGGACCCGTTCTTTGGGGGGGCCCGTCCGGGATATGAATGAAATGCAAAAGGCAGCCCTCATGCAAAGTGATCACTAGTTTGGCATTACTGTAGCATCAGGTAGCAGAAAAGATTCAATAAACAGGTTTTAGTCACTGTTGTTTGAAAAACAGATCCTCATTGATGATTCCGAGGCTAAATCAGAAAGTGTGGGTGAAGAGAGAGATACTGAAGAGGTTGGCACTGATCATGTTAGCGATTTGGGCTTAGAGCAACTAGATATGAAGCTCGAGCCAATTGAGTTTGAGCAAATGAGAATGCAGTTGACATTCCAGGAAAGGCAAAGTGAAAAGGAGCAGGCCATTCGTCTGAAAGAGCTGGAACTTGAAGAGGAGCAGCAGACTAATGGAAAAGAGGTAGATGAGTATTTCACACTCTTTGAGCAAGTGTCTGACACTCTGTCTATCGTAAGTGGTCATTAGTTAAACAAGTTTTGTATTCATGTGTAAAAAGAACTTTGTGCTGTAGTCCTTCAGTTTTGTGACTACAACAATAAAATCTACATGAAATTTACATTTGTCTGGTGCCCAGTGTGGATACTGGCTATTTAAGTTGATGATTTTTTGACATTGTACAGTTTTGGGGTTCAAACTTTTGTTTACAATATAGTGTAAATCATCATCATCATATAGTCTAATCATCAGCTGAAGTGGCCTAGTCGGTAAAGCATTCGATCTCTAAAAAGAGTGACCAGAGTTTGAATCCCACCCCTTAGCATTGTTAGAAGAGAGCCTGAGACTCAAGCATTTCACTGCCAGCGACTGCTTAATGTTATTGTTGTGCATTTGACAAATAAAAATCTTGGAGGTTTTTTTTGTGATATGCCAACAAATCTGTTAGATAGTAGAACCTGCTGGGAGGGGTTAAAGGGAGCTGTGGTTTCCTTGTTCAGTTGTTTGCTGTCAGAGGGTCAACGCCTTCAGTTGGTTTTTGGAGTTTGTGTAGTTGGTTTTGTATTGTTGGTTTTGCTTATCCTAAGAATTTGTCCTGTGGCCATTATTATTTACACCCCCCTTTCTCTGTGACTTCTGTCTTTGGGTCCCCATTTTCTATTATTCTATCTGATTAAGTGGTTGACGGTTGGGAACTTTATTTCCACTGTTACCTTTTAGAACCCAAGGACCTGTTTTGTAAGTTTCTCCAACAGCGGCCCCTGTGTACCACGTTTCGTTTTTCTTGTGGGGAAATGTAAAAATAGCATCTGGTTAGCTTGGTTTCATTAAGATAAACCTGGAAACAGGAAAAATGTTTTGACTCTGTTTAAAGCGCACCATTAACATGTTACATCTCATTTGTGTTATATGTACAAAAACCAAAATAAAAAAGAGGGAAATTATAATTTTATTCTTTGTTGGGGGCTAAACAATTAGAAAACTTTAGAAAGTTTGGTAGGCAGAATATAGTCTTCCCAGTTTCCAATCTTTTGGCTAGCTGCTAGAAGTAGAATTTAATGGACTTAAATTACAATGGTATCAGTCGCCAATCTAATGCAATTAAGCACATTATCACCAATGTAAAAAACATATACAATGGTTTCTGTTGTCCTCTCACTTGACACATCTTCGGCCATTAGGTTTCTTTTCTGTTCACTGGTGTCTATACCAACTCCTCCTCAACGAGCTGTGCCTACAGTGGTCACCATCACGGGACTCAAAATGAAAAGTATACTGTCTCTGATCAAGAACTCATGAGATTGTCCCAAAGCCATCTACACCAAGAAAGAGGATAAGGCGTAATGATTGAGCTTAGAGGAAGAATTCCAAGGGTTGCACAGTGTGCGCTCTGTAGGCAATGAAAAGGCCATATTTTCCAAAGGCCCTGGGAGGGGCCTTGGTCACACAGTTCACTCTAAAGTGCTACTGTACACAGAATATAATTGATGTGTCCGCTTTAGCCAGTGCAGGCATCCATCTATGAGCATCATTTATTTCAGCATATGGCAAGAACTGATTCAATTTCACCACAAAACATCAAATAAAAAATGAAACTTAAGTCCAGATAAATCAAGAGACCTGTAACGACAGTGTCAATAATTCCTAGTCTGGTTTTCCTTCCAGTGTATACCTAGGATTTGTGCACTCTGACTTCAATTTATGATAATGAAAACATTAAAGTATTAGAATTCTAGTTATTGTAGGTCTCACTTTCCACTTCCCTCATTTTCCAGCACCCCTTCAGTGTGATTTTACGCACGGTTAACTTTCTGTGTTTTGGATTTTAGCTCTCAAAGTAAATTCCAGTTACATTAAAGGAGACATATTATGCTTTTTCAGTCTTTTTCCTCTAGTGTGTTAGGTGCTGTTTTTTGTGTGTGTATGTATATGTAAAAGCTCTGCAAAGTTAAAAAGCCCAAAGTCCACAATAACGGAAGCTCCTCTCCCCAAAAGAAAACGCTCTCCGACCAATAATTCCAACCAATTGTGATCATATGACATCATGATTTCCAACATTTGTGTAATACACATCTAGCACCTAGTCTTGCATGCCCCCTAACTGAGCCAGTTTAAGCCAAAGCATATAGGCCAACAGTATAGCTTTATGGAAAACAAACATTTCAGACAGAGGCTGAAAAGAGGAGCTGCAGTAATGGACAGGATCAGGAAGGGGATGTTTTTTAGATTATGAGAGTGTAAACCTTTTCAAGTACTAACATATATTTAAACCATGAATCTGAACATGGACAAAATAGGTATTTTTAGAAAGACCAGGTATTATGAAGTGTTTTTCGAAAAGAAAATAACGGTAAAATTACAGAATTTAAAGAAGTTTACAAACTTCTCATTGTCACAATTACATTAAGTATTTCGGACTCCGAATCAAACCTCATTAGAGTCAGAATTCAGATCAGGATTTTGTGAAGCAAGTTATGATCTTTAGATGCCAAGGGAGAGGGTGGGTCTAATCATACTCACTGAGTCACTGTAGCTTTTTGCGAATAATGATACATGTTCAAGTGCCCAAATCCGATCTGGAAACATCAGAGTGGATAGCATGAACATCCGAAGCCGCAAAAAGTACAGCAGGACGTCTCTACTCTGTAGTCATTGGATATTCACTTTTTCCTCATACTTTTCATTACTTACTACATTGATGCCAAACCAAAAATATCAGTGAAAAGGACAGTAAACGCACCCCCAGTATTAAGCCCTCGCTATTTACAGTTGCTTTCCATTATGTTTTCTATGCCATGAAAATACAGAACTGCTCTTGTTCCAGACGGCCTTACTAATTTAATTTAAAAGTTAAGTGTAAGAAATGAAGTACCCACTGACTGAATAACACTTTTTGGAATGATAGCCAGTGAATAACGACAAATAGTTTGTATGACAGCATCATAAACATGCATGAAACGAATGCTGATCATATTTTTAATGTTCAATTCCAGAAGAAGCATAATCTGAGACAAGCTAACATTATTGGGCTAAATGTATTGAAAGATTAATGAGTGTTTGATGCAGAAGGTCGTCAACCCGACCACACAACACTCTTACCCACACTCCCTGGACAGGATTAGATGTAGATTTTTTTTTGGCCTACTAAAGCAAAAATGGTTGCGGTGAGTGAAGTCGTAATTGGGCTTCATCAAATCCTGAATCACCCGTGACGAGATCGTCAATCCAGACAGCTCTGTAGTTTTACACCAAACATGTGTATATATTTATCTGACCGGGGGGAGGAGGGTGAAAAATAAAAATAAGGGTTCCATAAGTAACATCTGGAGTAGTGGGCTCCTGCATTGGCAGAGTATGCCCATTCGATTTCCAGATTTATGGTAACATTACAGTTTTGGCTCCGGCTTTGCAAAAGCAACGCGAGGCCTATTTATTTGCTCGCCTTCAAAACTGGCTGCCACACTCATGCCACGCTGCCTGCCAGGTCCTGCCTCTCACTCCGGGTCTCTCTGCCTCCACCTCCCTGTATGTTTCAATATCACAATATGCTCTTATGAAATGGTAAAATGTTGGTGTGTGTGTACATCTGTGTTTAATACCTTTTTTTTTAACATTCAGACTGTTCTGTAATACCATCCTTGTGAAAATATGTCCTGGGCGTTTCACTGGACACATGCAGGCCTGCTTAGTGAGGGATTTATCCATGTGACAATCAAGAAGGTTTGACCCACAACCCTGTTCCTTTTACACAGAGTGACTCACGCACGTCACCCAGCAGACATGTGTTCGAATCCCGCTGCAGTCCATCAACAATGTATCTTTTTGCTCCCAAACACAAAGTGTTAACGTGAGAGGACCTTTCAGTCTCTCTCCAGGCCTCGCTCGCTGCCAAACCGCATTCCACCGTCGGCTGCCATTTCTTACATCTGCTGCATTGACGTGGTCTCACTTGACTGTAGTGAGGAATTTATTTAGCTTTTCTGTGATGAAATATTACACAGAGACACCAGGCCCTGCTCTCCTCTACGTCTTATTTGTGATCCCCCGGCTGTCGTTATGTTGTGAGTGGTTGTGGCTTCTGTTTTACTCCGCATTTGCCCGACGCTGTTGCTGCTGCCACTAAAACTCCCAGCGTGTGACGGAAACACTCTCTGCCCTCACAGGACTCAAACATCGTAATGTTGATGTCAGGGTCCTTAATACTGAGAGTAGATAAATCAGGGAGGCCGGAGTAAAATGAAACTGCACACTTTAACCTCTACCCTGGGCATTTACAGGTGGATAAACAGAATTTAAAAGCAGTCAGTCTGTAAGAAGAAAAATACCAATAAAATACTTTGTGAAAGAGGTGTGTGTGTGTGTGGGGGGGGGGGGGGGTGTTGGTGATAAGAGAAACTGAGGCAGGCAAAAGAGCAAAAGCTACACAAAGAGCATTTACCTCCGCTAATGCCAACAGTCCCCTTATGAAATTCCATTTAAAATTACGATTTTTGATGGGACATGTACCAAATTCCTCGAACTCGTAGACATCAGTGCCCTAAACATAATTTTATTTTCATCAACATCCCTTAATTCTCTGGAAAATCAATGGAAAAGTATGAAAACATCCGATTTCACAATGTTAAAGAAAGTGACAAAAATCCGTCATCTGAACCAGAGCCACACAAAATTTAATGGGATCTTTTTTGGGTCGCACACCACCCCTCCACACAATTTTATGGAAATTTGTGTTTGCGTAATCCTGCTAACCAACAAAAGAGCACAGAGGAAAACATACCCGCCTTGGCAGAGGTAATAACAGTGGAAAGAAATTATGATGTGGAACGTGAAAGTGGTTCGTTCCTAACAATGATCCTACAGAGACTGATTGCTCAACTCTTCACTTCCCCTCAGCTCTACAGAGCTGTTCAGCCAAAGAGCTCCGATAAAACTGCTGCACTAAAGCTATACGGTGAACAAACAGTAGTGTAGGATGTGGAAGCTGAAAAACAGATTGTTTTCTCCGGAGTTGTGTTGTATTGAACCCACATTGGTCAGGGGGCCAGAAACACGACTCCAAATGAAGGCCAAAGCTGCTCTGTGGCTGCTGGATGAATAAATGTTTGGATTTGCAATTATAGTAGATATGGTGATAAACTGTAAGTTGGGTTAACAGCATTTTATGAAGCTCCCAAGTGACCAAAATAACTAATGTATTTTAAAGAAATACAAGTAAAAAAAAAAATTCAAATTGCTATTGAATTTGAATATTGTAATAGGGAAATCCTCCTTCCAGTATGTCTGCCGTGTGATTAAGATTAAAGAAATATTATAAAAAATTTAACCTTTTAAATATAATTTAGACTTAACAGTAATTTAGGGCGGTTCGATCCCAGTCTACACCAATATGAACTCTCCAAATGAAGCTAGCGTAAGTTCAGTCAGGTAGACTTAACCTGCAGACGATCAGCTGATCAGGGGCGTTCCTATACATAGGAACGCCCAATGGAGGACTTAACCTGCCTAGTGATCAGCTGATTGGGGGCGTGCATTATCATCCAATCAGGTCGGGCGCGGGCTCTGTCAGCCAGTCATTTAGCAGCTGTCAAACTTAAAAAGTCCCTTTCCTGTCTCCCTCAGCCTGCCATCATTCAGCGTCTCACGAAACCCCTCCTCCACCCCATTCTCCTCTCGGCTCGAGGACATTCACCTCATCCGGACCCCGACCTCAACAGATCGCGGATTACGCCAACGGATCAAGGATCATAGCAGCGCCCAATCATGGTGGCAGCTGATCGCGGACAAAGAATTTTCAAAACTGCCTATCAAGATACGATTACTAGTGGCATTCATTGCATTTCTGTCCATCCTGGAAGAGGGATCCCTTGCATGCGTCTCTTCCTGAGGTTTCTTCTTTTTTCCCCCTTCTAAATCCTGATGACATCTCACAGGGGTCTAAAATGCCAAAGACTGTTTAACATTCTCATTTCTGTGCGTGTAAAAAGAGAATGAATAAAATCTGTTAATTGGAAATCAAGTCTCTCCTGATTGAAGTGTCCTTGGGCAAGATACTGAACCCCAAAAGATTGTTAGTGCTGCATAATGACGAGAAATGAAAAATGGTCTTTTTTACTTAAAGCACTTCACATCATGTGTAGTTTGTATTGTATACGTGTATGTGTGTATGTGTGTCGTTTTAAAATGTATAAATGCCTCATATAGGGATGTTAAGGAAACTGGTCCTTCTACATTGAAGGATGATGCACCCACCTCTGTGAGTCACTGTCTAACCCTAACCTCGCAAAGATACTACTTTACTTAACAAGGGCAATCCATCAGGCTAAAACCAACATTTCAGTGCCTTGCTGAGGGCAAAACCCCACAGGGAACCATGCAGTCCTATCTGCTCTGGAGGATGAACACTGAAGAGTAAAGTGGCCCGGCTGGTGACACCACAGAATGCGAAAATAGCAATCATGCAATCATGGCATATGGTGCTGCCATGCCAGTTATTTCTGAATGTTGCTGCCCCAGCGACCAACAGCACCCATAGTGTTCACAGAAGCTGAAATTAGACTCCAATGAGAGGTTTCTTCTAACACAATAATGGCTCTTTGTACCGAAATATTCTAAACATCATTACTGTGACCTTTGACTGTACACCAAACCTTCTACTAGAGTACATCATGACTTGAGCGATGCTAACGCCCAGACCAGTGGCTCCCAAGCTTTAGGGCTTGTTACACCTTAAAACGAAGCAATGTCTAGTTGCAGCATTAGTGTGGAAAAAGTTAGAAAAACACAAGAGTTTGTGAATCCATTTTCACACAAGTTAGTCTGAAAAAAAAGCGGATTGTCCTGTGATCAAAGACAGAAAAAGCTCAAAAGTGGACCATGAAATTCTTTGTTTTGTCAAATTGCTGTTCACAGATCAGAATTGTATTGTATTTCTTGCTAAGAAATGATTTACTTTGCTGGGGTTGCTACTCTGCCAGGCTTTAGCAGTGGACTCCTTTGATGTCAGACTCACAATGGACACACTTTGAAAAGGATTGAAGTCCATGCTGCAAAACATTCAAACATTCTTCTGGCTTCTACATTACCCAATATATAACTTGACCACTAACATTTTTGTCATTTGGTTGTGTTATGCTGGTAACAGCCTATGGCAACAGTTAATGTAGCCTGAAACATCTGGCCTCAAGCAGAGACAAGGAGACGGGTCCGGTGAACTCTCCACAACACCAGATTTTTCTTTTTCCTTTTATTAACTTGTATCCTTGTAGTTTTTATACAACCTCTTCTCACATATTAAGTAGAACTTCCCTGACATCTTCAAACAAACTTGGAAGTTAAAGGTCAGGGAATTCTATTTTAGCAGTGAATTCATATAACTGAGATTCTATCACTGGGCAATCTCATGTGTATGAAATAAGTTGAATCATGTTAACGTTTGTTTGCACCATCAGAGGTGGAAGTACCAGTGCACACCCCCAGCTTGTATGTCATTCTGCTCTCCACAGGTTGCTCTGCCTCTCCTTGATCCCATGTTGGCAGACGTGTGCCTGCTCGGGCCCACAGCACCAGTGGATTGGGTCTCATTGTTTGTAGCAGCTGTTTAGTCGGCCTCTCTCAGGGGCTCAGACGACGGCCAATTACCAGGATTTAGGCTGTTAGGAAACAGCTGAGGTGCAGGCCAGCTTGTCGAGCCCCGTTACTGTTATCGTGTGAGTGCAAGTGACTCTTGGATGGACTGAGACGGGGGATCCTGGGAGGAAATTCACAGGCATTATCCTCCAATAAACAAAACCGGGAGAACCAGTGCATGTGGCTGTGTGTGCATGGTGGGCCTGTTTGGAAGCCGGAGGGAAATGGAAATGGGTCAGACTAACCTTCGAACACCAGCTCTGAACATGAGACCAGGGCTTTGCGGTGAGACTATAACTGGGATTATGTGAGTTTACAGCAAAGCGGAAGAAATGTTTTGCGTGGTTGGAGTTGGTTTAAGTGTTGTTTCACCGACAACACAGCACGGTGCATGTACGAGCGGCTGCGGTCGGCGAAATCGTGTGAATGAAAACTCGACACCAGGTATCAAAGCAGAGATTTCCTGCATTCCCTCGCCCCCCCAAAGACCCATTCCTGTTCCATTTCATGAAAAGTGTGTCTCCCTTTCTCTGAGAGCAGTTTACTCTGGCAACTCAACCACCTACATTTATCCATTTCCTAGTGTACTCGGGTCAGAACAACGTGCATTGCCGCCACAGTCGGCTCTTACAAAGGCAGTTGACCCTTTTTGTTTGAAACTGGCAGTGTCACTTTTTCCCCCGTTTCAAACCGAGACCCTCTCACAAAACAAAATAAAAGGAGATGATGTCCACCTGGAATAACACATGTCCTCAATTGGCCAAAACACAGCGTTTGCTTGCGGTTCCATGTAAGCACAGCCCTCTCCCTCTTGTTTCTTGTGGTTTTTAAAGAAGTTTATTATGAGAAATGAAGACGGGAAATATTTTTCAACTGCCTTAGGTTAGCTCAACAAGGAGAAGACTCAGAAACCGCCTTGAAAATCTGAATCTAGTAGAGGACCTGGAAAAATATGGCTTTGATACAATAATGGAGACAAGCGCACAAAACATTGTTGGAATTTAATTGGACATGAATGAAAATTGTCTTGTTGTAAAATGATAATCCAGGAAAAGTAATCCACTTGGGTGTGAACAGCTTGGAACAAAAAGGATTTCTTCATCCTGAACAAATGCTTTAGGGAGTAATTAAAAAGGTTTTTGCAGGACATCCAAAAAATCTGAATTCATGCGGGAAAGAAACGCACTGATCGAGTTCATACGGCCTTCACTGAAGTAATTAAGTTAGTCAGTAATCTATGTAAGCACTGCGCCGTCTAATTCCTCTTCCCTGTTAATGTTTCCTTGTATCATCCAGTGGAAGTTGCCAGTATCATGCAAGCTCAGACTGCACTCATTTACAGACGTGCCCTTTGGGGAGAAATGCTAATTTGTAAAGTACCTGACCCTTTTGTCTCCTGTGTGATTTATGTCTGGTTCACACAGTGTGCAGGATCTGAGCAGTGGCCTGCGTGCATCGCCTCCTCAAACACCCATGAAGTTTGAGCTGATCCAAAACAGCCCCGGTCCTGAAAGTGATTGCGAGGCTGGAACAAGTTTTTAATCAGTCAATTCTTTCAGGAATCTGACAATTAGGCAGCAATTTCTCTCATATTTGTGTCCAAGGTCCAGGAGCAAGCAAAAGACGAAGTTCTGGCTCTAATGAACAGGGGCTCCTCGGAGCATCCTTCACAGCAAGTAACTAATTATTTCAGCATGCCACGGGAGTCATATTTCCTCATCAAATGGGAAATGATTTTTAGAACGTCTGTGTTCTTGGATTTCATTCCGTGTGGTTTTCGCCCGCTGCCGGTGAAGTCAAGTCTCTGGCGGACTAAATGGCCAAGGTGAAGTCTGGAGTCTGTCAAGTCGTGGGGAGAGCCAAGCGAGAATCTCCACTTGTCTGTCTCGTGTGCCGAGATAACCATGCAGTTCCACGACTCCCTTCAAAACTTTCAGCAGCACAGAGAAGAGGCACGGATGAAAAAAAGAAACGAAGGGAGAAGCTATAGGCAGCATGGAATATCACTTAGTTTTTCAATGGAAAATGTGGCTCAGGGGAGGCGGGGTTTGGCCGGCTCAGTGCAGTGAGAGATGAGAGGTCAGAAAACTCGATAGGATTATTTGAGGAAGTTTCGGGTTGAGCCATCTCACATGGGACACGCTGAGGTCTCGAGGCAGCTGATCCACAGGAAAACAAATGGGGCAACTTGTTGGGTGTTTTGGCCGCTTTATGGGCTGTTCCCTGATTGGTTCTGACTGACGATGGAACCACAGGATACAGTACTGTCCAAAACTGGGCAGCATTCGCAGGTTGTGGCATTTGCTGCGACTGGCTCGGGAGCAGATGCTGTCATCAACTTTATTCCAGTCTCTAAAATCGATTCTTGATTTTTTATTTTTTTATTCGGTATCTCTCTCATTCTGTCTTCCCTTACATGAGAGTGGTATTGGCCTCAGCTCCATGGCACTGCACAGGTTCAGGCAGTGGCAAGGTAGAGCCATTAATATACAGGAAAGACATGTGAGACTGAGCCCTGAGGAAAAGGACACACCTAGGAAGTGCAAGACATAAACGCAGTCTTCCCCTGGCCTCCGAGAGATGCCAGACACTGCACAAAGGCTCAGTTGTCTATTGACGCTATCATACAGGATGCACAATACCACAAGCTTTCAAATTATACGTAGAGACTTCCTAAGGTATCCCCATCACGATACACGAAAAACCCCAACTTGATAAAATCTTTCTTTAAAGACATTTATATATTTCTGCTGCTGCCCTCTGGAACTCCTGAGAGACAGATTTTGATCTGATCCAAGGTCAGGCAAATAAAGTGAAATGCCCAACATCCTTCCAAAGGTAGCAAAAATACACAAGAGACAGCAAACGATGGAGCCCGAACCACTAATGTGTGGTATGCGGTTGACGCTGCTCACTGCTGTATACATTCAGCTCTTCCAATGGTTTGTCATGATTAGTTTGTTTAGCTCTTAAAAACCACGCAGACTTGTATGTCATAAACAAACATCTCCCACATTGCGTTCAGTGTCGAGCCGTGGCCCATGGTTAGAATCAAGACTTTTGCCTGGTGACATCAACAAAAGAAACCTAAAATTGCCTAAAGTGGCAGTTTACAGGCTACAATTTGTGTTTGATTTGTTTTTTCCTCAGGAAAAAAATGGGGCTTTCAAATGATAAACACACAAAAGAACACAGACAAACATGTAATCTGTGTGTTATTACGGAAGATTAATTATCTACAGGCATCTTTCAAGCTGCAATATTTGATATTTTTATGTTAACAATTGAACCAATAACTAGGGAATTATTCATGGTGATTAAAAATGTATTTATTGCCAAAGTATGTAGTTCCCCTTAGCTCTACAGAATTCATAACTTTAACTGCTAGCAAAGCACCTTAGCAGCTACAACCTAAGTAGGTGCTACAACCTAAGTAGGTGCTACAACCTAAGTTAGTTTTCACTGCTGCAGAACATGGTTTCTTGCTAGGAGCAGGTCGTGGTGATAGTTTTTTGCTATAGGAGCTTCATCCATCACTGTGTTTGCTACACAAGACGTTATCGTACAATACAAAGGATGGGCCGGCTGGGCCAGGGCTAGCCGGCTAGCATACTAATTTCGGTAGAAGAAAAGTAGTGACAGAAATAAAAGCAAAGCTTCCCACTTTTGGAGACAGCTCTTGGAAAGTAATGGAATGAAGTTGGATGCGGAACTCACAACATTTCTGCTAGATCAGTAACAGCTGGTAATGCTAATGCTATGTAGCAATAGCAAAAGAGAGCCAGACACGGAGACAAAAACATACCTAAAAATAAAATGGCACGCATTAGAGAACATACCTACGCCAAGGCCCAATAGGCTTTTTAAATTCAATCAAGCTGCACTACTTATAGGTACCAGTCCCAGACTCTCCTAAATAGGCCAGATTTTTTTCATCAAAATGCGTGAATAATTTCCCGGGAAAAAGGTGAACATTTTAAAAACGTCCTGAAATTAAATTCGGGATCCAATGCTAAATTTAATGGGTTCTGCTATGACCCATACCCATTATAATTTTTTTGTGTTGGAAAATCTTGCTTAAAAACCAACTAAAAAAACAACATAGGGGTGAAAACAGTGTTCCTGGCATAGGTAAGGAGTACATTTTATTAAACAACTCCATATAAATGGTTGTTTTTATATCTACTGGATGTATAAAAATACGCTAAATGATTTTGAGAACACATTTGCCATTTATATGGTTCTGTCCCTCACCCCTATTGGCAAATTAGTTTTTTATGCAAATAGATTAAGCTTTTGACTATTCAAATGATCAAGAAACAAATGAGATGCCTTTCATTTAATTTCGAGGTTTATTCATTGCCTTGACCAAGTAACAACTTTTTATAAAATAAACTTTACATGAGAGCAAATTGGACAATACAAGGAGATATGCATTTGGTCATTGGATCGAAAATCCAGTCTCTATCAAAACAAACAAAAAAAAAAATCTGAATTTATATAACTTAACAATAAAAAACAAACTGTGGTCACCACTTTCTTTGTTTTTACAGAGTCTGTAATAATAATTTATAGGCTTTATTACACACCGTCGCTTTCAATTTGTTAGCATGGTTGTGGGAGCAGGGTTTGTGCTTGTACAGAAGTTTGGCTGTAGGAACCACTTTGTTGGTGCTTATAGTGTCTTTGTTGCTGAGCGACTGCAGGTATAGGGACAACAAAGGCTCCTCTGTCGTCTCTGGATCCTCCTTTCTCTTGCTCTGTCTCTTCCCAGTGAGCGAGTATCGTGTGAGGTGTGAGGGTCGCGATCGGTCCAGAGGTTCAGAGGTGCGATTAGATACACACGGAGTGGGCCCGGCACTACCCCGCAGCTACCCTTCCTGGATAAAAAACACATGTGGGAGCCCACAACCCCCACTGCATAAGCAAATAATGCCTGGGGATTGGCTAGTGCGATTCATTTCACTATTATTCCATAGGCACGCTAACAGGAATAATATGCCATTGTCCTTTTATTTCTTTTACCGCTCATCACCTTTATGTAAAATCACATCCATCCAAGAGCCAACAAACCAAAAAACTGGAAGTGCACCTTTTTTTTTTTAACAGTTTGCACATTCAAGACACATAAAAAGGTCAAAATGTCACTGTGCAGTTTAACTCCCTCTCCCCAAAAGTCCTTGACCATAAGCACAGTCTGGGTTGTCGAAAATAAAATATAAAAACTGCACAATTTATGAAGGAGTGTACATTTTGACACGCATAAACAGTACCTTGAAGATATACATAAAATTAAAAAGTCAGCATAGAGAGCCAACTTCAGTTTCACCCATAAGCCCAACAGTTAGTGAACTTGGCATCCCTCGCCGCAAACGTGTATACCATATGCACCGTACATACGTACTTTCTATAAAAAATAAAAAAGATTCTTTCCATCAGATGACAAAACAGATCTGATTGCTATATCATTAAGAAAAGGTACAAAGTTTGATCGAAAACAAAATGACCACACCTATACAGACAGAAGAAATACTTTGCACACTTGCCTGGGCGACAAAGATAATACTGATGTGTATTTTTGACAAGAAAAAGAAAAGTGAGGGGGAAAAAGTCAAACTTTTAAGTCCTCAGGCTTCTTGTAAACTGCAATTTGAATGTAATGCTTAACAGCTGAGAGGGCTGAGGTTCAGAGGGCTGGGGGAGCTGGTGAAGGATTCTTTTTTTTGTTTGTTTACTCCGGACTATCGTGTTCCTAGCACACACAAAAAAAGTGAAAAGGCCACACTGTCGACAAATAACACTGATATGCCAAGGCAAAAACATCCCTTTTAGGTCATGGCATTCTTCCATTTAGTACAAATACTGTACAGAGCATGTCTGTGGATCTACGTAGAACTGTGTCACTGCACGCTGAGTGTGACGTCATTTGGGTCCATGCGTTTCATTTGTGAACATTTCAGCAACTTAAAGCCTCAGATAAGAAAGACTTGCTTTGCTGGTTAATGAAACCCAAGGCCGAGATGTGGACAGGGTAGAAAATGTTGGCAGCTTATCGACGTGCTGCTCACGTTCGAGCAACTTATCTACTGTATGTATCCAACAGTATTGTTGGCGTGCCAGAAACAAGAGGCTGACGGAGACAAAACAGGGTTCAGTTTACAGTCAAAATGAAGACTCCAGTCTAAACAAGAACAGAGAATTGATGCTGGGCATTAACTGAGAGAGCGTGTGTGTGTGTATTATTTGAGTTCATCAGCGCCTCAGATGGTGAGCTCATTCACTTAAGGCACATGCTGTTATGGTGCATTTCCATTCACAATCACGACTTAAGTGTAAAAAAATTCTTCACAAATTCCAAACAGGCATCTAAGGAGCTGTTCTTTGCATTGACCACAGTCGGTGAGTTATTTGTCTAAATAACAAAGGCACTTTGGCAAAAATACACATTTTGTAACGTGAAAAAAAATCGGATTCTTCCAAAAATAAGTTAACATTACAAAAGTGTCTTGTTTTAGGAAATACTGTCGCGGAACTATCACCAATACTTGTCTGTCAGACTTTAACCCAGCAATGAAAAGGATGGTCAAGGCCTCTTTTGCACTTTTTTGGACACCGATAACAATCCAAAAAGATTGAAAGTTCTCTTTTTGTTCCACACTTCCTCGCCTCAAAAACCCCCTTTCCTCAAACAACAGTCCTCTATTCATGTCAGGGAGAGTTTATTTAGACTCTGGCGAGTTTGCTGACACAGAAATGTTTGCTGGTTTGCATAGAGAGATGGGAGCATGACGTCGGGGCTAATATTTCTGCAGCAGCGGCACTTTAACAGTCTTGATCTCTGCTATATGAGACGACTTCTGGATGATGCAGCTGGTGGTCCCGGAGGCGCTGTCCTTCCCCTGCGCCAAGTTGGTCAAGGCCATGGCGGCGTTGATCTCCTTCCAGTACGTCTCGTCTTTGCCCTTCACCTTTTCCTTCTGTGCGGCTCCAACACCACCGCTGACACTGATAATCGGCACATCGGGCAACCAGGCGCACAGAAGAACAAAACAGGGTAGAACATTAGAGGTCAAGTTGAGCTTGTGATGAATGACAAAAAAAAGGATTAAAATTAGGTCAGGGGAAAAGAAAGTCAACTCACTTGTCATATTTACTTAATCCATGGTCTGTGGTTTCTGAAAGCACAAAAAGAAAAAAGAAAAACGGGTTAATTTTGCATAGTTCTTTGGGGTCAATGAAGATTTATTGAAATTTAGAAAAAAAATACTGGTTCAGGAGTTGTGTGTGTCTGTGTGTGAGGTCTGCATGCGTACACTCTGGCCTGTGCAAACATGTGTTGCTCTGTTTTCTCTCTCTCTACTTAGATCTCGGACAAAAATGACCTTTTTGCAAGAAGTCGTCAAGAAACAAGGTGACTAATAGGATCAAGTTGAAAGATGTTTCTTATGACTCATAAACTCCATTCGCTAATATTTTGTCCAAAAACAAATGGGCCCAAGCCAGTATAATTGAGTTGTCTGAGGAACTCAGATCGAAAATGACTGAGCGTAGAAGATTTGAGCGGGAATGAGCAGCAGCAAGTGAGTCAGTGAAAGAAAGACGGAGGCCTTCCCTCCTTTTTCTATCTCATATGTAAAGCATTAGCAGGGAATAGCAAAGTCATTAAACAATGAAACTGAAATTTTCCTCGGGGCAACACAGTGTGTTTATTTCCCTGATGCTCACTCAGATCGTGTGCACGTCTGTGCGTGTTTGCTCTGAACCTGTCTCCTCTTTTGGGTCCAGGTAGGTTTTGCCCAGCAGTGAATACAGTGACACTGCCTTGGCATTTCATGAGGCATAAAAGAGAACAGAGCATCTGGATTTCCTAGCTGTGCTGCCTGCAGGCGATCTCCTTAAGTCAACTAAACACGCAGCTAAGGCTCCTGTGAGCTTTTAAGAAGTTTAGTCTTGACCAGGTAGAGCTGACTGACTGACTTAAGAATGTTCAAAAGAGGGAAAGTTCCCTTCCAATCTCCATTTAGTGCAAGCAAAGTCTTTGTTTTATCTACAGGTCCTTGTCTCAACAATGACTTCTTGCTCTCTTGAATGTGACTCTTTTGGGGCGGTTGTGGCTCAGGAGGTAGCGCTAACCACTAACCAGAAGGTTGGGGGTTCGATCCCAGATTCCTGCCTTCTGCGTGCCTTGGAGAAGATCAATGACCAACAAATTTCCCCTGGGGGCTCTGTCTGCAGTTTAATAATGATGCATGATAGAGAAAGTCCAGCAGATAGATGTAGATGCACTTGTTTGAATGTGTTTGAGAATGGATGAATAGCAAAACTGCTCTGCTTTGAGTGGTCACAAGGCTAGAAATGTATTTACCATTCACCATGTCCAACACACGTTCCAGATAGACTCAGTTTTTTGCACAAAGCAAATGTCTCAACCTGAGCAGACATTTCAACACACCACCATCATCCACTACAGAACAGTGGACCGCTGTTCCTGAGCTCGGATTTCATTCCTATGATTGTTAGACGAGATTGAAAAGGTTTGCACGAGGACACTGTTAAGGATTTAGCGTTGTCACAGACGGCCAAAGACGACGGACAAAACTCCTCTGGGCTCGGGGAGAAAGCACACACAAGACTTTACTGTTCTGCTTTGTCACCTCTAACCTAACCAGAGCCCTCCATGGACTTTCCAAAGATTTGGATCCGGTGTTCAAGATTTTGCAAGCTGCCATAAGTGCCTAATTATTCCCAAAGCCTTCCTCTGTTCCTGCCTTGTTTTCCAAGAGTGTTCCCGTGAAGCGTGACCCAACACTGACAGTACCGGGTTTGTAAGGTCCCTGGCTGATGTGGGCCTGATTATGAAATATCCTGCAGTTTTCCTGTTTCTTCTGTAATAGGTGTATTCCACAGAGAGAGAGATAGACTTCGCTCCCTGCAGTTTTCTTCCGTTGATCGTTCTCAGACAGAAAGAAGAGAGAAATGTGTGCGCACGTGTGAGACAGAGATGAGGACAGGATAACCCAGAAGTACAAACCACAGAATGAGATTTTAGGTTTTAGAGTTCCAACAAAATCCTCACACTCGTCTGGCCACAATTCCCCGTGGTCCTATCACTCCCTCGGTCTTTATCTTGCTTTATCAACGAGTCCTTTTCCCTTTTTATTGATATTCCTCTTTTTCCTTCATCCTCTGTCCTCATCCATTTCAACTCTTGCTGCAGTGATTTGCTTTAACACCCCTCTGATCCAGGTGCTCAAGACTGACCATGCCCGTACAGTCCAGCCAAAACAAATGCAATATTTCCCGTCTGTGTTTTAATAACGGGTGACTGTGCTATGTCAAGAATATGCACGTCTTCCACGTTTTCAAAAGCTGTTTTGGAAAGCCTTTGATTTTATCCGTTCTCTTCTTAATCTCCTATTTTTTTTGAGGCTCTATTTCAACCATTTTTCAGCCACTTATTATCTTAGCCTAAATTGTGAATATCAGGAAGCAAAAGGCATCCTTTCTGCACTCTATCTCCATCTACTCTCTTGATTGTTGCCAGTGCTCCGAAGCAGATAGCTCCTGATTAAAAATGTGCACAATTCCCCATAATCACAGCGCTGTAATTGCAGGGCCAATTACACTATTTTCATGTGTTGTTCATGTTCCCAGGAAATATTAGCTCAGTGTTTACGGCTCATGTGTATAAAATTGGTGGGTGACAGCACCAAAAAGGTAGTCTCAGTGACATCAAAGGCAAAACGATAAGCAGAAGAAAGACGAAAGTGCCTTTTTGTGTGTTGTGAAGTCACTGTGGGCTGCAAAGTGCAGTGTGTGAGTCTTTCCATCCACAGCGTTAAGTGTTTCCAGTGTCAGTCTCGGTGTGTGTGTGTGAGGCAGGCACTGTCCAGATGCTGCATTCAGAACATACAGACTGTGTTTTTAAAAGCCCGCGTGGAGAGGTTGTGAATGCAAAGTTGAATTATGCCAACCCCCCCCCCAACCCCTCTTAGACTGAGTATCAGTCTGTGCCCACGGGAACCCCAGATACCAGGATCTGAAAATGCACCACAGCATTCAAAAACTCTCTTTCCAAAGCCCTGTGCCTAAAACATCTAAAACTCAGATTTTTTAAAACAAGCGGAGTGCCAAAGACTCAATAAATCACCAATAAATCACACAGGACATTTTATTATTCTCTCATTCTTCTCTCTCTGTTTTTTTTTTCTTCACTACTTTGCTCCTGAGCACTCAGGTCCACTTTGCTGTTGCCTTTGGGCTTCACCAACAGTAGGGTTTCACGGACCGCCAAAGGGGAAAGCTAAGAAGTCTGATGGTTTCTGGCGTCGCGCTGGAAATCCCAAAATACTCGCTCACTTAGCATCACCGCGGGGTAATGGAGGGAGAGCAAGAAGGGGGCAAAAAAAGAAGAAGAAAAAAAAGTGACAAGCTTTAACAAAACTTGGTAAGAATGAGGGAAAACGAGCAGGGGCTGACAAATTAGAGAGGGAGTGAGGTTACACCTGTTAAGACGACTGAGGAGGAGAGCGGTCCACTATCATCATTACCATCTGGTGCTGTTGTTAGCAACATACAACAATAAACAAGGCGGCCCCGCTACACAAACCAAGGGCTGGGCTGAATTAGGCCGACAAATAAACACACATTCACACGTTTTATATGAGATTTACATTGCAGGCATCTATTTGGTATTTTTATCCAAAGTGACTGATAATTGTTGATTCTAGCGGTCAAACTAAATATCTGCACGTCCATGAAAGACAATGGAGAAAACAGGTAAGAGGTATTGTTAGGTAAATAGTTTAAAATGTACTTTCTTGCTGAGAGTTGGATGAGAAGATACCACTGTCATGTCTGTGCATTTAGAATGTATGGAGTTAATTTCCTTAGAGTAGCATGCTGCTAGCTTATCTTGCTCTATTTTCCTAACAGCACAGCTACATTTAGCGGTTTAGGCGCATAACTTCCTGTAAAATGAATAAAAGCACACTAACCAGTTTTTCCCTAAGTTCTACCACTTTCGGAACACTTCATTATAAGAATAAAGATGAAAATATCTTTCTCCTACCGTACCTTTTAATGAGTTTATAAGTTTTAACATATGGCTTCATTAATAGTTCATTAGGCTAATCCTTTATTTATGCTGTGTAGATGAATTCTAATGACTTATGGGTTGCCAGGTTGTGAATCATTTGTTTTATTATTATTTCTATCAAACCATCAAGTTTACAACCTGTTAATAAGTCATTAGTAAAGGGAATATCAGGTCTGAAAAGTTTCTCAGATTCTAAAACGACATAATAAAAACTTTAGTAGTCATCAACAATCATAAATGTCAGAAGACCATTGATAAAATACAACAAGTCTGCGGCTGTTATTGTACGTAGAAGTAGAACAGTAGAAAGCAGTGTAAAAAAAACGAGAAACTCTCCTGATGGAGGAGAATAAACTCCCTTCGGAGGGTTTTCATAACAGCGTGGCAAATAGTCATTATCAGAAATATCTTAAACAAGCGATCTGTCAATTAACCAACACGTTCATGTTAACAAATGGACCCTTTATAAGCTTTTTTGGGGTAAAACCCCTGAATGATACCAGACTGATGGTGATGTGCGTTTACTTTGACATGAATGAGCACATTATTCTATCTCTGGAGGAGACTTGAAGTTGGATACAAACACACACACACACACGCACAAATCCCAATCTCAATTGCTAAAGCAAGGAAATGATCTCAGCTGATTTCCTCTTAAGCACCTGATGAGAACCAGAGTGGTGCCGCAGACTGAAGGATCTACTCGCCGCTGACCTGTGAAGCCGCAGCACAGGTCAGCGTCATCATGCAGCCTCTTGGTTATATAACACAGATGGTCAAGGTCTGCGGATGAGTCAGCAGTTACTGTCACCGCGAAGTGAGTCATAATGCCACTCTGGACTTAAAATGCCTTATCGTCTCTGTCATCGAGATTATACTGAATGTACCGTCTCATTCAAGTGAGTGAATGTGCAGACATGTGATTGCATGGACCAGTGAGGCTACTTTTAGCCAAATCCTCTGACCAAAAAGGAAATGACTAGCGCCTCAGGCGATACATGGCGACGTCTATCGATGCTATCTTTGATTTGACACTAACCCAAGCCACAGTCTTGAGCGTGAGGTGCGATGCTGCGCGGTCCCTCACATTTTTGGGCTTCCTTATTCATCCTTTATAGGTTTCTTTAATGATCTGGGCTTTTTATAAAGTGAAGGAGGGTCTGTAAATGGAGTTAGAGATGCCTTGGCTCTGTGCTTCCTTTGCGTTCTGCCAACGTTACTTTTATATCACCGCTCCCAGTGTCTGTGTCCACGGGTGGTGAAAAAGACCAAGTCTGAGACTCCAACGAACCAAACTGTCAATTCCATTCAGTTAGCCAAAGACATCATACACGGCATGGATTTAATGCCTTCTCCGTTTGCCCCCGACAATGGCTTCATCACAAAAATCATATTGAATAGTTAGCTCTTACACTATTTAAAGGGACATACACACGGTGACATAGCCAGACAGCAACTGAGCCGCTGCCCAAAAAAACTCCCCCCATCCGCTGCTTTTCTTTTTCTGTGTTGCTCTTTTTCCGTGTCTGTGCGGCAGATGACACACTGGTGTGGCTGCGGTCGGGACAGATAACCCGGATCCAGCAACGAGGATTGCCTTGTGTGTTCTCGCTTGATGGAGAAATAATAACAGTGTTTCAGAAGTCTAAATGCTGCCAGGTCGTCATTGTGTTTACGAGTGCCAGTAAACAGAGTGTAATCAGGGCCCCAGTAAATCAGCCAAAATGAGAGGAGCGTCTCGACAGAGAAGTAAATACGTTGTCATGGCAAGTGTGTGTGAGCGTCTCCTCTATGTGCTTGTGTGGATGCGTGCGTGAGGACCGCGAGGGTGTCATGGACAAACAAACAGATAAACAAACATACAAATCAAAGGTCAGGGTTTGGGTTATGGCACGACAGCGGATGACCGCATGAAAATAAACATCAGAGAAGCACTGAAGAGGAGACAGTGAAGTGACTGAAGCGACATCCACACTAGAACGTTTTCATTTGAAAATGCATAAATCTTGTGACGGATACACCTGGCGTCCACACTAGTCAGGAGTTCTAGAGCTGCCTAGACTGAGAAGTTTGGAATCGCTGCTGGCCCCGCTTTAGTCCGGACGGGCAGAGACTTAGATACTTAAAAATTATGATAAACACTCAAAACCACTTGCTGATTGGGTCTTTCCATCAGGATGTAGCCAACACTAATTTGTCAGGCACCTATCACAAACCTATTCAGAAGAAATCAACTAGTGTTAGCCTCGGCTTCCAGATTAGAGCACGACACGGATTATCAATTACAAGCGTAGTTTACAATGTTGACATTGCCAACAGCTGTTGTTCAGGTGCATTCTGCATTTTACAATAATACAACTATCTACATATGTATGAGATGAGCTATTACTTTAAGCAATCCTGTGTTAATTTCTGTGTCAAGCTCTACGTGAATGCCTTCCTGTTGACACATGCGATTGCCAACTGTACATCAGTGGTCACTTGATATGCATTTCCAGACTTGTTACTATGTACAGGGTTTAAAACTGATTCAGGAACAAACGCTTGTTTGGACAGAAGGTTTAAAAGCACATTTTTTAAACTAGAAGTTAGTATGGATGTAGCGTGTGAATCGGAGGGTTCGTACTTAAAATACTGACTTCAACTCATCGCTGATGACAAACAGATGAGCCTGTTCAGCGCTTTGAAACGACAGGTACATGGCTGACACAACAGGGTCGACTCATCTCCTCCGGGGGATGAAGGGTTGTTGTTTGTGGCGCACAGAAGACACACTCACCCACTCACACACACACGCACGCATGCATCAGAATGAAGAAAAAAAACTAAAACCACAAGTAAACATTATTTAGATTTTGAAGTGCTTTCATGTGCCCAAAAATAATCCTTTTTCGGGCGCTCTAGGCCAAATGATATGTTTGCGCAGCACTCACTGCATCATTATGTTGCAATTCTTCTCAGTGGTAGATTGAATTGCCCTCTCACACTCTTGGGGGATTTCTGTGTGTGTGTGTGTGTTCTGTGTCCCTGCTAGGTCACACCTCTGCTCTCTCATTAAACCTCGCCCTCTACTCTCTGCTCCGCTCTGTCCCGTGGGAACACAATGGAAGACTATTGTTCTAGACAGGGCTCAGATTTTAAAATGGAAACAATTTGTGTTTTATACAGACCAGGGCAGTGCAGCTCGGTTTCCCTGACTAGGCAGGCAGCTGTGCTCTCTGTATCTGATGACCTTATTATGTGTGTGTGGTTGTGTGTGTGTGTGTGTGTGCGTGTGCGTATGTCCCAAAAAGCTTTAGCCTGCTGCTGATTTTAAAGCGATCAGATTGTGAGGGCTCATTATTCTGCACTTTTCCAGTTCTATGTTAGGGAGTTGCACATAAACAGTGTCTGCGTGGATGTTTGTCTGTGAACACTTCCCCGCAGGATGACGGCCACAATGAACGCCGCCTCAGTCTGCTGGTGTCTCCTCTGTTTACCTCACACCCAGCCTCCGCTCAGTGGACAGGAGCCAACATCCCATCTCCCGGTGACAGAGATTCACCATCAGGGTTTTTTTCTCTCAATTCTCTTTCACTGCCTCTGTTTCTTCTATCCACCTTTCCATTCACATGGAGCTGCATCCCAGTTTAATGCCAGGATTATACCTCACCTCTGCCAACTCCCAGTCATTCCCACCGTCAGACCAGACACACCATGAAGGACACCTCACAGGTTTTCATATCCTGTTCATCTCTGAAAACTCACCATTGTGCGATGAGTGTAAAATATGACTTATGTTATAAAGTTAGTTATATTATCTATTGTGTCATGCACAAACAAGCACCCAGCCCAAATGGGACTATATGTCACCAGCTATTGTTGCAGCTATAAAAAGTAAATTTAACAAATCTCCTTTCCCAAGCTCCCCAAACTGTTTATTTCCCTTTTACATAATCATCCATCCAGAAAGAAAAAAGGACCATGAACCAGAACAATGACCTCTGCCTTTTTGTTAAGCAAATGTTGGAGTACAAGTGCATAACTGTGAACATAGAGGTCAGTGACTCTTGTTTAAATTCTGCGTCACAGACGCTTCAGTTGGATTTCAAGAACAGATTTTTTCATATGACTATTTGTATAAATGAGGAATTAAGCTCCTACTCTGACACATACAGTAAAGTACACCACCACAGTCCTCGATCCAAGTCCTCTAAACTGACATTAAATGGTCATTCCACCCAAAGTACCCCACAACTTTTCGGCCTGGTGGTTTTTAGACAAGGGATGTTACTCCGATTTCAATTTCAGAGTGAAATCTGACACATTGGTTTCTGTTTCTTCCATTTGATACATTTTAAATAGTGATTGTAGCTATGGCCCACAGGTGAATGTTTTGCAATAGCTATGCAGGCTATTTGCAGTATTAGAAACTGTGTCTCTTTTGGAAATGCTAAAAAAGTACATCAAATGCATCAACAAAACATGACAACGCTTATTTTGGTTCCTTTCTGATGACGGATTAGAATAAAATATCCCAAGGACAATTAGAAGAGTCAGCCACGGAGGAGCTTTGGGCGACAGACTGGACATTTCGTACTCCAACATTAAATCAGAACATGGTCACCTACAGAGAATGCAAATCATTGCCTGATTTCTTAAATAAAAATACATTAGTTTGTGTGGCTGCCATCAGACTCTGCTGACACCAGTAATAGAAGTATCACCCGATCAACTAGGACTGAAAGACTTCAGATATTGTATATAAATATGGACAACACCTATCCTTTTCCTCTTCCTCCCACTATCCAGCACTAATCATTGGACAATGATTCTGAAGACACATCTTGATTTTTAATCTTTTAAGGGAACTTTTTTCAATAGTCTATAATAAAAACATTATCATCATCTCCGCTGCACTGACAGGTGTTTCAGTGAGAGGTATGTTAAACTATCCTCATGTCCAGACAACACAAGGAAGAGGTGCAAGAATAGCTCAGTTTTTTGTTTTGGCGAATGCTGTCTTTCTTCTCATGACAGGCCACTGCTTAAAAAAAAGCTCCACTCTCGATCTTGATGGAACAAGTTCCTCCCTCTCCTCTTCTCATCCCTTCCACACTGAGTCCTAAAGCCAAACCTGAATCCAGTGACTCTTGGCAAAAACTGCTGTCTTGGAACAACATCCCCAACATCCTCGCCTCTCTCTCTCTCACTCTCGCTCTCTCCTTTCCTATGAAACTGTGGAAAGAGCAAGTTGAAGCCAGTTTATCCACATCTTTGGATTCCAGATGAGGAGTCCTGAGCCATCACTGTCCGGGAGTGGCTCATTGTCTCAGAGCGGCCGCGTGTTGAGCATTGTCTGTCTGTTGCTCTGTGGCCCACATTGAATTACGCCACCGCTCACCAGCAAACACTGACGACTCTTAAATCCGCCACAACAGCCACAGACGCTCAACAGCGCGGCTGTATAAATCATCACAGTTGGGCTTCTCAGAGGAAACAAGAGAGACAATAACAGTGGAGGAAACCATGTTAATTATATCCTGTTAGTCAAAATATTAAAACAGCCAAGATGAAAATCTCTTTATCACGAACAACCATCACATCTTTCTGCCTTTTATACCTCAAGAAAAGAAATCCAAACATTCTTGAACTTTTCCACATTAAGACGACATTTCTTCCATTCACCTGGACGAGTCCTGTGCCACTAAACTCTCCAGGATTCAATAACTGTCTGGCACTCACGCTGTGGCCTAATATGAAAGGCCCCTGGGATCTCAGCTGCTGCCGAACTGTTTTCATTGAACAGATTAATGTGTTTTTATACACACATTTAATTAGTGACACTATAGGTGATCTAGTAGTAGGGCTATGAAAAAGGGTAGACGGCGTATCAGGGAAATGGAGAGTATTCAGAAAAATAACAAATACGCCTGCTGAACTATTTTTGTTCTCCATACCAGTAGTTGATTGAAATATCTGTTTCCATGAAACTGACAAAGAACTTTGTCCGAAAAAATCCTTAGTGCTTTCAGGATGAACTCAAACAACTTTGGTGATGCCCTGACACCTGACATTTGTGGTTGTGACTTTTGGATAGACTGCCAAAAGTCACAACCACTTTGTGGTATGTACCATTTGTACATTTGCACTACAGTTATTTTTTCTACTACTGTATTATCCCACCTATCCCACCTATAGTGTATTCATATTTATATATTTATCTTGCTCACAGTGTATTCATCATTCTTATATCATACCTTACCTCTTAATACTGTTCATATTCCATTTATATTTCTAACTGTACTATACTATTTATTTACATATTCCACTATGTACAATACTAAAAATATCTAATGACATTGTGTTCCAACACTACGACAAGGAAAGACCTCAAGAAGCTCCCTTCTGCTTGATCAATACTTTGTGTTTTTGGGTCTAATTAACAGATACGAGCATCCTAACACTTAAAACTTAGGGGACAAATAGCCCCCTCGACACATCAGCAGTTTCATGGCCCTAGCCGCTAAGAAGATCTCTCATCAGAAAATCATTTTTTTTTTCATTATCTTAATTTAATACTTTGGAAAGATGCACATTAAAATTGAATTATTGGAAACTCACTGGAGGCCACTGCCTTGCTTTCAGCTCTATGTACTTTTCCACATCAATAGAGACATTGGCAAGTGCTCCGCATTCACCATCAGGCTACTGTACTCAGCTGAAATCAGAGACCATATAGGAGAGAACCTGAGAAAATGTACCACTGTCAGCCTCGTGCAAAATGTCCGACTGAGATCGCTGGGTCCCCGTCCGCAGAAACGTTGGGAGTTATTTGGCGTATAATGATCCATATGATATCGGACGGGGCGAAATCTGGTACTGAGCAAGAAGAAAAACATTCAGCCAGATTCCTGCCATTTAATATCCCATTAAAGGGTAATTTGGCATGAAACCCCTGGCATGTGTGATGGAATTCTACTGCTCCTTGTGTTCAATGAAATTCCCCGAAGGCTTTTGCCTGTAGGTGTATGTGCATGTGGGTGTTTATACTGGATGTGTGCGCCTGTGCTTGTATGAGGCCCGTGAATTGAACACGAGGTTGTGTGTGTGTGTGTGTGTGTGTGTGTGTGTGTGTGTGTCCTTTCAAGCCAGCTGAAGTTTAGTTTTCCACTGGGGTAAATCTACACTCTCCATCTCCTGCCACGTCTGACTGCCCTTTGTAGTCACAGATAACACTGTGGGCTCAGGCCGCGGCCACAACAGCCAACTGGCCCGCTAATGGACTTTTGGCCAATGGTATGATGGTTGCCAGGCACGCCACTTCTGCTTGGACCAATCACAATTGTTTTACAGGCCTGGAATTCAGAAAAAGAATGTGCCAAGAGACATCGTTCGAGCTCTTTCTTTCAAGTTCAAATTCTTTTCCTCCTTGCTGCCTGAGCGACATTTTGTCACTGTCAAAAAGAAACCAGGGGAACATTCAGAGAGCTTAAGTCTTATTTATTCTGTCTGTTTTTCCCCCGTTTACCTGCTGTTAGTACAGATTTATGTGAAATCCGCAGCTCAGGGAAGGATTTTTCTCCTATTATGAAAACACAATAAAACAATTTGTAAAGAGAAATGTGTTCACTACAAAAATATCTGGAATGTGCAAACCACAGGAGGAAAAAAAAAAAGACGGCAGAGGAAATGATGCAAACCCGAGCTTAAAATGATTTCTCTGTCTCCCGCTTTCAATTGCCCTGTCTGCGTCGGCGAGATCAGATGTGGAACTAAAATTTCACTCTCTCGACATCTCTCATGTCTTCAGCTGGGCGATTGGACCACGAGGGCCCCAGCAGGTGTTCGATCCCATGAGTCAACACTGCTTCAGAGAATTTTCCATGTGCGGACGCAAGAAGCTTCTCTTGCATGTAACAGAGTAACACTTCTGTGAATGTGCCAGAGCACGAGAAATCCAAGAGGGAGACGCCAGGGCCAAGAAATTATATTAACCATAGAGATAAAATAGTGATTCTCTATTAAAAACAGCAGGCCGGCCAGGTGAATTAATCCTCTTTCTGGGATTTCTCTTATTAAAATCTGGTAGAGAGGGCGTTATAAGTCTCACTTGGTCTATCCATCTTTTTCTTCCTTCTCCATCTGTGAGTCCCAGCAGGTGCTTCGCTGTGAAAAACCCCCGATGTTCGTTCAGGTCACAGGGTTTTGAGTTTTTTTGATCAGGAGGACTGTAGCAGTCGCAGTCGCTGATGCATTTTATACAAAGTCTGTTCACACACACACACACAGACACAGAGACGCACACACCCCACCCTGCATCATGCTCCGATAATCTAAAACACATTTGTCCATAAGAGGAGCTTTGAATGAAGCACAATAAAACCTGCTCTTCCCTACACAAAGACCACATCCTCCGTCCCTCCATCACCTACACCTTCAGATCCGCCCCCTCTGGGCCCCGACCTCACTCAACAGAGAACGAAAACATCACTGTCGGTCGGCTATGAAGTCTGTCTGAACAAAGGGGCAGTGTTCTCACAATGAAGAAGACAGATCTGACCGAGATTGTTCACGGCTCAGCTGAGCTGTGAACCGACACGTTGTTAAAGCCTGAGTTTTGTGATTGGCAAGAGCCTGACACCAGATTCGCAGATTCAGAACACGAGCGTCAATGAGAAGCACTTTTTACACTTCAATTAAGTTGAACTAAGTTTCCCTGCTGCCTTGAATACATGGGTTAGCCAAACTCAACATTAGTAATTGGCTTAAAGTAAGACCAATTGAAGGTTTTATGTATTATTAAAAAAAAGTCTTTAATATGAAGACAGCAGCAAGAATTCTGCAAATTTTTGTTTATTTAGAAAATTAATTTTAATAGTGAACACTGCAGATCCTTCACCAAACAAATTGTTCTAGTATATAAACGTATATTTATATAATCTGAAATTGTATGAGATTTCAAACAGAAAATATACATTTTAATTTGAAAATCTAACAAAAGTTAATAACATTATGTTAATGATAAATTATATGTGGATTGTGTTTAATTCTTGTAGGGTGTTTTGCGATTATAGATTATAGATGGATATACATTTTGCAATGAATGCTTGATTTATATTTAGTTTCTTTACTTCTCTATTCCCATTTGTTTTTTTAATTCAATTTGAAAAGTGTGTGTTAAAATTGGCTAAACTAAAGACCTGCCTAGCAAAGATTTCCTATAAACACGTGGAAGGAACATAGTGTGCAAGGTTTAAAGGATTATTGCCTTTTAGCCACTAATTTCTCCACATTTGTTTTGTGTTACCTTCATGAAAACAATATGAAAACGGCGAGAAAGAAAATAATAAAACCTCAGGCTTCACTTCGCTCTGAATGGAAAACTACGATACCCTCAGCTCTGTTGAACATCTGCGATAATATTATCTGCAATAATAATCTAATGTAAATGGGACTTTTTAATGTTATAATGCATTTGGAGGAAACACTCATCAATCATTTTAATCTAAAAAAATTCGGACAGTTCTGCGGCGCTTCACGTTGTTTTTAAAAGCTGAGGTGAAATGTAAAAATCTTCCCGTATCACATGCTGCTGACACACAAACACAGCTTGAGTTCGTGTAGGATCAATGACATGCCAAACAGTAGTCTGAGGATGAGCATGTTCCATATGGCTCTGTTGTGTCTGGCCTGTTAGAGCCTGGTCAGGAGAGCTGGACGGGAGGAATTCCTTCTATGCTCGGCTGGAGTGAGGAGGGGGAGAAAGGGCCACTGTGCAAAATTGTGTGTGTGTGTGTTTAAAGTGGCAATACATGAGTGTGTGTGTGTGTTTGACACTTGAAGGAGCACTATTTTTGAGGCTCAGGCTCCTTTTTAACTGCATCTTTAGTCACTAGTCACAAGTATCACCTTGAGCTGCACAAGGCCTGTATTGAATAAAAGTATGGAGGTGTGATAATGGAGCCGCAGCGTGATACAGAGAGAGGGCGGGCGTTTGGAAATAATGGAGCAGCTGCAGGAATTAAAAACAAAATGTGCAGATGGAGGGGGACAGAAAAAGAACAAAAGTGAAGGATGTCGTGTGTGAGAGGGAGACTCTTGAAGGGGAAAGAATGTGAGAAATGTGGCTCCTTACCAGTCCGATAAACAAAGTTCGCCTCTGCCTCGGAGGAGGACGGCGAGAGCAGCTCGTCGTCGTACTCGTTGGAGCTGAAGGAGCCGGAGTGGTTCCTCTTTCGAGCGTCCATGACGGCGTTGGCCACCATGACGTGGCGCAGGGAGTCGTTCAGGTAGCGGTGCAACAGGCTGCTCTTGTACTTGGGTGGAGACACGTAGTCCTCGGCAAGTGAGGCGGCTTCGGCGGCTGAGCGCAGCCCTGCGCCCATGCCCATGCCCATACTCATGCCCATGCCCATACTCATGCCCATGCCCATGGCCATGCCCATGCCCATGCCCATGCCCACCATGGAGGAGCCCTCCTTCTTGATGACACTCTGGTACATGGGCTTGGTGAGCTCCTCTTGGCCGCTCTGTGTCCTCTGAGGGTTGTCACCATCTACAATAACAAAGGGAAAATCAGACAAAAAGGATTAAGTTAAAAAAATATATACTTATCTCCTCAATGCAAAGGGCATATTTTCCAGTATTTTTACTCATACTGATATTTTTTCTTGTGTCTATTACTGATAATTTAATGTATTTTTTATGTCGCCTGCACCTGAAAAGCATTTTTACTACATATAGGAGTAATTTTTTGTCTGCATAAAAGACACAAAAAAAACTGCACACTTCATCTATCCTCCTTCTTATTATTATTAGTTGTTGTATAAGGTTTTAGTTTTTGATTAAATGTTTCTTTTTGGTGATTATTAGGAGCTCTGTTAGTTTTGATGCAGTTCAGGATTCACAGCTAAACACGTTCTATGCTGCTGTTTATTCCTTCCTTGTCAAATTTAAATAAATAGCTTAATTTTCATTATTTGTCAATTTCTTCACCCTTTGGATTTATCTCCTCTTACAGAGTTAATGCCACCACAACAATTGTCAGTGATATCTGCAAAGACCTTCACAGGATTTTTCTTGTTTATAATGTTTTTAATTGTTTCATTAATAGCTCTTCCATCATATAAACACAGTACTAACAACAAACTTTCTATTTCATATCATGATTTATGTAACATTCTCTATTCCAATATAAAAACATAAATTAAAAAAATGATGCCTATCGTATTATTGCTCCCAGCAATCACACATTTTCTTTAACAAACGCTTCACTGATTTAAATTGTGTAGCTTCTGTGCATTGCATGTTCACCCCCACCGAGTCAGAGTGAGGGGACGTCAAACTAATCTTGAATCTAAGCGCAGGAGCGGGGGGATTTCAACCCGGCGCCCCTGCCCCTCGTGTTGGCATGGTCTCAAGAGCAGAGAGCCTATAGCCAAGACTCCCCCACGTCAGAAGCACGTTGCCCCGCTGTTCCTCTGCAGAAATAAATAATTTCCCGGACGATCTGCAGCTGAAGAGATTGAATTAGAGCACGGGTCCCTTCCCGATGAAAAGACACGGAGAGGGGGGGGAGATAGATAAAACACTGCACTGAAAAAACAGATATCCTCTGGCAACAGTGAAATCAGGGAGAAGTTCACTCTAGATACTGTCCCTGCCAAGACTGTAATTTAGTAATTTGGGCAGGTTGGACATTCGATTCAGTGCGGGCCAAATGAAAATTATAGCTCCCACATATCAGAAACACATGGAGGTATCGTACTTGCCCTCCTTCCCCTGCGCTGACTGAGGTAGAACTCGGTGAACGCTCAGCAGTCTCCTCTGAGACCACATAATGGAATTGTCATTATAATCCCGTGACAGGGTCCTTAGCAATCAATGTCTGCCATCTTTAAAAGAACAACATCTCTTTTCACACCTCCATGACAGCACGTTCTCTACACATCCATTGCAGTAAGTTACAGTTCCTCTCTTGGACTTGCTACTGTACAAAACAAGCCAGACCATTTCAGGACAGTAAGAGGAATGTATAGCGGGTCAGTGGGGTCAGGTCTGGCCCCCGAAAATAGCCTCTGGAACAAAAGCATAGGCATAAAACACATAATGTAGGGCCTTTCAGTGCACGGGTCAGAAGTAGGAGCAAGCTGCGGAGAGCTTCATAACCATAACGTGACAGGGAGAAGAGTCAGGGAGATATACCGAGCCTCCGGTGGTACGGTGGCCTGTGGCGCACACAATGCAAACACCATGCACACATTCCTCTGTCGGCCGCACGCTCAGCCTCCACTCCTCAAAAATCTAATTAGAGATCACCGACACCACAGCGCTCCCCCTTTCTGCAAATTCTTTAAGCTGCGTGAGCATGTATGTTTCATTTATTCTTTCATTTTTTTTTGTTTATGTTTCCTGAACCATGTTTTCTACGCTGTCAGTGAGTTGAGCACACCACCCGTTCCCTTGGAAATCAGCATGTGTCTGCTGTAAATACACGGTTGACAGCGAGCCGCTCGTTTCCAATTGCAGGCTGGGAGACAGGGGTTGGCTCAGCGGGGTGTCTTAATGACAGCGTGTTGCAGCCCGCTGGCCTCGGCGTCTCTTGGCCCGGTCACACGCTCGCCATTTATACACACCCAGAACATGACTCTGCATAGCATCAGCCCACTTTAGCCCGGGCGCACAGGAAGATGGTCTGGCCTTAGGCCTCGTTTCATGTCATAATGCTAGATTTGAATTTCAGGGGGCACAACAAGTATGATGTAAAGAGCCTGCCCTGGTCATTCTGTACAAAGAGCACCAGGTTCACAACAGAGTGGGGCCAATTTATAATGGACGTCTGAGGCATTATGATGTCTTATCTTTGAAATGATCATCCACCACTTTGATGGATGGGGCAGTTACGCAAATGGAAACGTTTGCCGCTTTACTTTAATACACTGTATATGCCAATCAAATTCAATGATTTCCAAATTTGACATTCTAGAATATTACTTTAGATTTAGCATTCGTATAGTGCAGGTATTTATAGAAGTGAACTGTAGAATAACCCCAAACTTGCTTGGTCATCATTACATGGAGCCATAACCAAGGAGATAAAGTGTCACGGACAAAAGTATGATGACTAACACAGCTGTGGGGGAGAATTGCAAAATATATAATGATTTTAACATTATTTTCAGTTATATAGATTAAGTAAAGATGGAAAACATACCCCGGCCATAAGGAAAAAATAAACTGATGTGAATGTATGCAGGAATAGGTAATATCTAAAGTGTAACTGTAACTGAAATATTAAAGATCCTATGAAATGGATTTCAGGTCCTGTTTGATTCTGCACATTATGTCCCATAAAAACACAGGAAATTGTCTTGGATACTTTTTAACGTTTACTGTTGCCCTGAATCTGCACCACACCTCAGAGCCAGTGCCCCAGTGGACAGTAAGTCATAGAATGAGAAGGACGACAGCCAGCTCTACAACTGTGGATTAATCTGACACCATAGGTCCAGGTATACAGTCACAGGAAAGTTAAAAAATTACAGAGAGCATCATAATTGGATTGAGAATGGTGTTGGTTTAGTATTAAACTGTAGAAAAGACTGCAGCACTGAGAAATGCTGAAATAGAGAGAGAGAGAGAGAGAAAGAGAGAGAGGAAGAAAGAGTGCTCTGTAATGTTATCTCCATCAATTAAGCTTTCATAAAGTTACAGCTCCTGTGTCGAGGGACAGATCACATTTGATTTTATGACTTTTAATCTCTTGTGTCCTAAACCACTGGATCCTACAACTCTCATTCTACAGCTGTAGAGCATCTTTCATTATACCCTTCTGATATAAGGGCTGTTTTCTCCGACTAAGCTCCTCGAGAGCCACGGAGCATATTATACAAGTGCTTTTACAACTGAGGAGAAGTCTATACGAGTAAAGTGCCACCTCAGTAATATTCTGCAGCAGGCAGCAGGGCATGTTCAAGATTTGAGAACAATGAATAACATTTCTTCCTCCGCTAGTTGCAGAACTTTAAAACTTGCCCAGCCTTGTGAAACATATTAATTCCTGTTTAACTAGATGTTAGTTGGCAACACCGTGCTAACCCCAGTCCAATGACTGACTATTATATGATATTTAAAGAACTATATTAGGGAACATGATATTTAAAATGGGGAAAGTGAGATCAGGATTATTAAAAAACTATTTTCAGTTTGACTTCATGTGGCATTTTGTCGGCAGGAGGTCACGGTGCACCCTGGAGTCCCCTTTGAGATTAATGTTCCGTGATCATTCCTATGCATCACAGACTATTGCCCATCCATCACACAGTAGAATCATACAGTGTTACCTCTGTCAGTTGGTGCAACTCCCTGTGAAATGTTTGATTAAATAACCTATAAACCTCCTGTTACACTGTGAACCTGGGGTCCTCAGACCTCGGGGGCAGTTTCCTACATTTCAGCAGTCAAGCTGTGATATCGGCAAATTCTCCACTTTTGCAACACACACCTTGTGTAACTTGGACCGTGAGAGTGAAACCGATGCTGTATTGTTGTAAGAGGACGTACCTTCCGAGCAGCTGTCGTCACTGCTGACGCTGAGCCGCTCCGCGTTGCCCTGAACGTATTTGTTGTAGAGTTTGATCCTGAGCGCCCAGCTGAGGTCTGGCTGCCTCACCGTGTTCTTCAGCCGCCTCCTGGCATTCGCAAACCAGTTGGACACCTGAGAGAGAGAGAGACGGGGAGCGAGGAGAGGATAAAAGTGGGAGCAAACGGCAAATAGGAGCATTATGGTTTTGATTCCAAACACTTCCACATCCGTATCAAAACAAAGACTATACTTTATGAAAATGTCTGCTCTCGGCCTGCCATCGGTCTGATTCAGAGGAGCCGAGAGGGGCTGAGGCTGAGGAGAGGCTCAGAGTCAGGTTGCGGTGCAGCTCTCTGAAACGGAGCTTTGAGAAACATCCCAGACGCTCCGGAGAGACGCATCTTTTCTGTATCAACACCATTCAGAAACATTTAACACGCTCCAAGTGCCGGACAGACAGTGAACGCAACGTTTCATTAACCAATGTTCCGACCGAGATGTACGTTCCCCCCCCCCCCACTGCTTATTCTGGACTCGCACAGCCTCCCTGAAATAATACAAATTGTTTCCAACACTGTCTTCAAGATGCAATAAAAAAGACACTCGAGCTGGCACTCGTCCTTTCACTGGGAAGGGAGACCATTAGATGTTATACTAGAATAACTTTTCATGCTCAATAGATTTCAAGCAGCTTATGAAGGGGCTGGGACAGGGGCCTTATGCTAGAGTACTTATTTTTCTGATCCTCTCATTCAGTATCGTGTTTCTCGTTAACTAGGACCATCCCACGTCCCTTTGTCTCGAGCCCCGCAGCGCTGTGGCACTCCACGGGGAAGGCGGCATCCAGGACATGTGGCTCGGGCTGAGGGGAGGTGAGGCGAGGCGAGGCACGGGCCTGCTTGCTAATGAGGACTGGAGGAAAGATGGCTATCACTGGGGGTGAGAGAAAACAGAGAGGAGGGGAGGAGGAGGAGGAGGATGATGCCACACTTGCTCAGATGACACTGGCAGAGAGAAGGGGGGGGGGGGGGGTGAGCGCAGCAGCCAAACCAGCCCTTTCACCCCACGGCCTGTCTGCACTGTGTGAACCGTGGAGGAGACGGCATGCAGGCACGGCGAGGGATTTCAGCGGTGGTGGAGAGATGGCACCGGCTTATGAAGAAACAGTTCACAACATTTACATGGAAAAAAGGAGCTGTTACGCTCCGACATGACAGATTTAGTTGCTTCGGACACCTGGTGCCAGGTGGGAGCACGCTGGGAAAACTGCACACAGGGAGGGATGTGCTCTACAATACTGGCAGCGGCGACATTTGGACCAAATAGTGGAAGAAGTGGGTCGTTCTTAGCCTCCATGAACGGATGGGGAGGGAAAAAGAGCTGCCACCTTAGGGCTGCAGCTGACAGCTATTTTAATCTTCGATAACTCATTTTTTCAAATAATTGATTCATTGTTAGAGAATGAGAGACAAGAGTGAAAAACATCTTTCGCGTGTTCCCAGATCTCAAGGTGACATCTTAACGTTGCTTGTTGTGGCCAAACAGAAGTCATAAAAACCAAATATAATCAAATTCTTATGTCATCAACGAAGGAAAAATGGACAAAAGCTGCATATTTTTACAGCTGAGAAAGTAGAAAGTAGAAACAGATATCAGATATGTTTCCTTAATAAATAACAAAATGATGAATTGATTGCAACAATTATTGGCAATTGATTTTCCCTTAATCAGCTCAGCGCCACAAATTAAAAAAGACGACGACAAAATATAACTTGAGTACAGAATCCACAGATCCCCCTGAGGACCTCTTTCCTGGTGGAAAATGTGATGGAAATAATTTACCTTCGTGTCACCTCTCTCGCTCAGATTCACAAAATCTTCCACTGACCTTTGACACCACCGCTGCCGCTATTTGGGTGTCAGCTTAAATGAATGCGTGTTTGGGATTGTTCGTGTGTGTGTGTGTGTGTGTGTGTTCACAGCACGGCATCCCACTGTCCAACACAAAGCATTCCTCTGCACTCTGCTCGCGCTCACCAAAACAAACAGCTCCATCAGGCCCCCAAAATGAGAACCAGATTAGGCGACGTGGCAGGCGGCCCGAAAAAGCTGCTGCAGACGCTCTGAGGGCGTATCAGTGACCTTGTCAACCAGATGATACTGTACACACACAGCTGGATGCACCAGACACAATATACACTCGTATTCACCACTGGGTTTTTCCTCTAAGTGGCCTGTTTGTCAGCTCTACCACGTTGCTCTGGTATTATCAGTAGAGGGTGCAATAGAACTTAAAGCATAAAGAAAATCCTGTATTCATAACTGCAGTGTATCCAGTGAGGATCAGTCGTGTGGGTCAGGGGCTTTTGGGGTTCTGATGAGATCTAAAATGGATCATGTAACTAATAAACGAACGAGAATTAAGGAAATGCATACGTAAAGCTATTTTCAAATAAAAATCTTGGAAAATTATGAATTATTTTAAAAACAGCTAAAAGAAATAAGAATCTGACAAGTAAGGCTAGTTTGTTTGAGCGGTTTTAAAAATAGAATAACTGACTTAGACAACTCCAACTTTCATTTAGGACGACAGCAGCTTTTACCAATAACAGTGAACTTACAAATGAATGAAGATAACAGAACTGTAGCATTAGGAAGAAATATAAATAAATATCAACGGTACAACAGAACTACAATACACTATAGTGCAGGTTATTTTCAATATATGTGGGTTTGGACCTTCATGGGATCTGAGGATATATCTGAGGGGTCATTTTCAGAATAACATTGACCTAACGACCTGCACAATGTATTCAATTTGAATGAGATGAGAAAAGAAAACAACTTTCTGGTTATAATGCAATATGAAAAAGAGTTGATAAGTCTAAATTACTTTCTTAATGGGTCATAATTCTACAAAGGTCACAGCCAAAGACACAGAACACGACTACAATTTGAATTTATAACTACAAGCTTCACACCGCTGTGGAATCAGAAGGAACCAACGTAGCTGCCAACTGGAGCGTTTCGAAGAAAAGTAGAATTAACAATTCACCACTGCATGAGAGCTGTAAAATAAACAGTTCAAGATGTAAAAACACTTTGGGCCCAAACGCTCCTAATTGCGAGTTCAAATCCAGCCTTTCAGACCTAATTAGACAGACACTAAACCAAAGGGATCAAATCTCACTTTTCCCCCTCACCGATCACACTCATGAATGGTCCATAAACTCCCTCTCACTTTTGTCACTTATGCAGCATTACATTTTTGTGATTACTAGCATTATTATGAGCTGACTGGCAGTGGGACAGAGTGGACAACAACAGACTCACCTGGACCAGGGTCATTTGTGAGCCGAGGGCCAGCAGGATTTTCTCCGTCTTGGTGGGGTAGGGGTTGTCTCTGTGCTTGTAGAGCCACTGCTTGAGCGGCCGCGCCATGTCCTGCAGGGCCTGGCGCTTGTGTCGGACTTTGCCGCCACCGGGCCGACCCCTGTGGAAAATAAATTAGCTTAATATTTAGCCAAATAGAATATACAGTATAAGGCTGAATCATTTCTTATTTTTTAGTTATTATATTGAGTAGTGTTGATTTCTCTTTTTAAACTAACAATCAAACACATCAGCCTAAAACACGTGCAGGATGTGGTTGTTCTTTTTGTCCAAGATAAACATTTTGACAAGTTTACTTTATGCATTTTACACTTCATGACAGAATTTAAATTAATTTCTACATTTTCAAATTGAAATTAAAATCTGGCCTTAAACTCATCAAACAGAAACCAGTGTTGTTTATCGAAGCGAACCAAACAATGTAACACAGCTGCAATGTAGTCTGAGTTGGCCAGTCATGACACATAAAGTGAACACTCTCTATCCAGTGTGCAATTTTCTCACCCAAAGCACTGCAAATTAAGCAAGGACACATTGGAGGAGGGGAGCGAGAGAGAGAGAGAGAGAGAGAGAGAGAGAGACTGAAGCAGACAGAGAGAGAGAGAGATGCAGACGGCTGCTCGCAGTTTTCTTTTCATTGCGTGTCCCACAAACCACCAACACGTTGCAATGAAACAAACAAAAACATTTTTTTGCCAGATTAACATTTTACACGTGGGCGAAGTGGATCAAGAACAATGTAGCTGGGTCACGATCGCAGCCAAGCCATCACACAGGGGAGTGACGCAAAGAACACAAATTACACTTCTGCGTCTTCCTTTACAGAAAAGAACTGTGACACATGTCCAGAGGGTGCACACAAAAAAAACATCACATCAAGAATCTACCGTGGGTTTGCTGATAGAGCCAATAGCTTTTAGGTTCAGCTGTTAGAAGAATACTGTAATGGGATTGCAAAAAAACACCACAAACTATTCCCAAAATTCATTACTGAGTCCCTAAATGAACATTTAAAGTGCATCAATAGCCATCTTTCGTCTTTCCCGAGCTGTGAGGGATTCTCACCTGTAGCTCCAGGTTTTATGAACCTGTAGATGTCAGTGTGGTGCTGTGCTCTGCCTCTTCTTTTATCTCCCCAGAAAGAAAAAAAACTCCACTGACTGCAGATGTCACATATTTTAGTCTAACCTCAAGTCTGCCTGAGGTCCATGTTCTACAAATATTTTCCTTGTAAACTAGATCGGTATGAACATCCTAAAGGACATTTTTCTCGGTGTGCTGAACTTCTCGTGCACATAAACACCCACACACACTCTCTAACACTTATTTTTTTTAAATAATGTAATATTCCTCATTAGTCCTGATGTTTCCCCTGAGGTGACACGTCACACTTTATGATAACAGGTTCATAGGCTTCTGGAGGGCACTGCTTCCCCTCAGTTGTCTCGTATCTTGGCCACTGCACATTCAAACAAACATGTAATATCAGGACATGACCTTCACTTACACCTGCTCCCTGTCACTGAAAAACGAAAAATAAAATAAAAGATATAATTAAGATGTGGTCGACTAGACCACACAGCGAGTTGAAGGACGAATTTCTTTATTAGACACAGATGGAGACCTCTATGAGACACGCTACCGAACAAGGTTGACCTACTTATTAATCTTAAGATTAGGTGTCCACATCAACACCCAAATGAAGACGAAGGGTATAATTTCCTGATCTCTTATTGCACTAGAGCCAAGTGGAAAAAGTCAGACTGGAACATCAGATTAGTGGTGAAGTCTTAAGGTAAAGCATGAGTAGTTTTCCACATGTAAATGTCATCCAATGTGGTTATTTTATCTGTGCGTAATCGTTGGATTTCTTGGGTAAACGGTTACTTTTTACGCAGCCACAGAAACGACTTGATCTGTTTGAAATTTAAAGAATTGTTACAAAACCCAATGGGACTTGTGCTCATATAAATATCAGCATCACATCTTTAGAGTCATATGACCCACGACGCCCGGCGTGAGCTTGATATTTCTGAATCTGTCTTATCACGCGCACAGCGTGGAGATACGATCACAGAGCTCACCGAGCGAAGCCAGCTCTTTTGTTCACACAACTTTGTGCTGAGCGGAACAACCGTGAAATAGAGGTATTCCTCCCGGAGCTTCCGGCACTCCAGTTAATCCTCATGTTAATACAAGCCACACACATGCCGGGCAGCAGCAGCGTTAAACACAGCAGCTCAAGGGCGCGCACACATACCCGCTCCGCCTGTGTCTGATGGCCTGGTTGTCTCTGATGCTCTGGTTGCTGGACAGGAGGTCTGGATGTTGCCCATCGATGACTTCTAGATAATTTCTGCTGCTCATCTCCACCTCCTTCGCCTTCTCCTCGAACAGGACCTGGCTGCTCAGCTTGTTAAACACAATGGTGTTCATCTTGGGCCAGATAGTCCACCCGATTTCTCTGGTGCGCAAAAATGTTTGAAAAAGGAAGAAAAACAATAGAGATCTCCTGGGTTTTGTCACAGTGGCCCCGCGTCGCTCCTGTGGAACAAGGGAAGATGTTTTACTAAACGTGTAAGTGGTCGTGAACGAAATGAGTAACGTGGGTGCGCGATGCTAAAAGGGAAATAAAACTCTGATATCAGGGAAAAAATAAACTGAACAGAAATTATATTAGTCCCTGACAAAACACCCGTTAAGCATTAATTCTTATTAGATACCTTCACTTGTCACTCTACCTGCTGCTACAATAATACTACACTGCATTAAACTGTCTGCAGATCAGCTCCAGTTAAAGCGGACCACGCGTAACTGCGCTGCTGTGATGTGTCAGTAAAAGGTGGCTCTTTGTGCAACATTTGCATCTACGATTCCACCTCCAAAAAAAAGAGTCGCGTTTAAACGTTTCTACTTGTTTCGTCAAATAGACATTTTTGGAAAACCAACGCAGATTAAAGCCCAGAAGAATCGGCGCAGGTCCATTAAATCCATTATGTGTAATTTGGGGTAAATACGTTTAACTTTGGTCGTGCGCAAAGATTCCGCACTGCAGCAGAAGCTCATTCACAAGTTAGGAGGAAAATCAGGTTTGAGGCTGAATAAAATCTAAGTGACATTTTTCCAATGAGTTCTGTTTAAAACACATTGACTTCAGTCCATGCCAGGGGGAGAATTTACTCCAAACTGCAGAACAGTGTCGGTGGTTTGGACAGCAAACACTTGACTTGGATACAAAAATAAAACTTGTGTTAAATTCAGGAGTTAATATCCCTGCGTCTCCTCCTCTCCATCGCGGTCGGGCATCGCTATAAACCCTGAATGGTTTATTTTGGTTGGTGCGTTCCGTTTGTTGAATGCACCACGAACAAACCTGCAGGAGCACAAACTTGCTCCTTTTGTTTTTGCCTTTTTAATTTATCTATAAATATAAAATATTGAATCTTTGCAAACGGTGCGGCACCGTGATGTGGTGCCGATGGGCAGCAGCCTGATGCCAAATATGTGGAGCACCATGATGTCCAAGGAAACAATAAAAACCTCCTATTAGAATCTTAGTCTGTTATATTTTATATGCATCTATATGAAAGTCATAAAGACTAGTGTCCGGATAGAGCGCAGTGTAAACTCAGTCCATTCAAAGTCTTGTAAACTGACTTTAGATTAGTTTATCCTCCACTACATCCTCGCTGCAATAAATAGACTGAAAATAAAAATAAGAATGTATCGGTCCTTTGCTGATCAGTACTCGGTGTGTGTGAGAGTGTGTGTCGGGTACCTGTCCCGGGCCCCTCCTGCGTCTCTCTGCTGTGTGTAACAATAATCCTGTTCCCAGTCGCCCATTCCCCGCTCACATGTTCCTGTCCTGAGATCCGGAGCTCAAACCACACGGACCGCCGTCTCCTCCTCCGCTTTATCCAGCGGCCTGCGCCTCTCCGCCCGGGACTCTGAATATCCCACCCTGCTCATGTTTCCTCGCACACAGGCCGAGCCTGCGAACATATTGTTGATGGTTTACGCCGGTTCTGGGGCCGAGGCCAGCACAGGGGCGGAGAGGGAGGGAGGGAGGGAGGGAGGGAGGACAGCACGCTGCACAAAGTGGGCTGTCTGAGATCACTGAAGTCTGCTTTGAATATGTTGCTTTTCTTAAAGGTTCAGTATGCAAGATTTAGGCAAAAGGGATCTTTTGGCAGAAATTGAATATAAAATAATCATGGTTTTGTTTTCACTAGCGTGTTTCATCTAAATTCTACAAATTGTTGTTTTCTTTCCCCTTGAATTGGCCCTTTATATTTAAATACTATTTAAATAGCGGGTCCTTTCTATGGAGGTTGCCATGTTTTTTTTACCATATTTTTTTTACAGTAGCCCAGACTGGAGAAACTAAACTGGAGGCTACCACAAGTTCTCGCTCATGTCTGAACAGAGATGGTGAGGTGAGGGTTATTCCGCTGCAACATGCAACTTTACCACTAGATGTCACTAAACTCTACACACTGAACCTTTAAAACAAGTTCATCAAACTGACTTGAGAAAACTTTTCTTCATTCAGCCTCTTGACACAACTTTAATTCTATTTGCCTAATAAGTCTTGTTACCACTTTTTAATAACACGCCCTTTATAAAGGCTTTATCAGTTTACTGAGTCTGGAACTAATGGGTTATTAATAGTTAACTAAGTCTTAACTAATGTTAACTAAATCAGTTACAAACCATTGCATAAAGCACCATATATGGATTAGATAAGCAGGTCAATACCACGCTTGTATTTTAATACTGAATATGACACAAACCAGCAGCCAGTTAGTTTAGCTTAGAATGAAACAGCTGGTATCAAAACCCACTTGATGAGTTGTATGAACTTTGTTGTTTATACATGAGTATGACGAGAACTTGCGATAGCTGCAGATTAGGAGGATATCAGAGGACGTTTAGACCAAAAAATGGTGAACATGATGTCGTTTAGAGTTCAATTTAAATATCAGGGCTTACGAACATTTGGATTCCATCACATGAGAGTTTTTTAATGTTTGAAGAAGTGGTATTGGATTTATATTAAATCAAATTCAAAACCCCTACTAGTGTACAGGGACCCACACAGTGAGACCAAACATTGCTCTTAAATGGTCCTGTGGTCTTATCATATTAGTTTTTGTACACCATAAATTCCTTTGTATTCCTCACCTGAGCAAACCGTCCATCCTCTGTCGTGTGGTACATCATCTTCAAGTTGCCTGAAGCGGACGTCAGTATCAAACTCAGACCCACTGCTTTTGCTGCAACACCGATTATTTCATCAGAATCAAACCAGACATAATCCTGCTCGTTCTAGTGACATCGAGAATGGATCGTTCTATTTAGCCATGCCACTGTTCATTACTCCTGAGGTACCCTGTCATTGACTTCATTTATAAAAGCTGTCACAGTATGAGCTCATGAGTCATAGGTCCTGTGGTGCTCAGCTGGGGTTTATTCAAGGTAGTGATTCGAAGGACGTGACTAAGCAGCAAGAGCCATATGCACGGTTAGGTCTGTGTAATTATTGTTTATTTGTACTTATTTAAATTTAACAGGGGAAGTCAATGTAACCCATGTGAAACATATGGTTACTAAAACTATACATGTAATTTAGAGGAGTGTGAAACCCTCTTGTACACGTTCTGTAAACAGTGCTGGGGGCAGTCTTTGCACTTACAATTTGAGACCCCTTTATGAAAGCACCTAAAACATGATGTGGCTGAATAATTACAGATAAATTAAACCAGCGAGTAATTCAAAATCATGATTATTCTATGTGTCAACGCTTATAAGCTGTTTGTTTATCAGAAACTCAACCGAGAACAGGAGGTAGACATCTTTTGTGGTGTTATCAGTTGGAACTGCAGAGAGCTAAAACTCTCATGTCTCTGTTAGCTTGTTGCTGTAGTTACAGTGGAGAGAGAATACACTAAACTTGCTTGTTAAGTCAGACACTTTCCATAAGAAAACAATGAGAATGTTTTCTAATGCTTTCAACTTAATTTAGTGCTTGTTGTATTATTTTAATATTATAAAAATATTGATGTTTTAGGTTGCGATAGTTCATGTTTGCGTGCTATATATTGACTGTGTTTTAAAACAAATTAATTTGTCATGCCGAAATGCAAATACTGTGTCATTCATGTTCAGTCTGTCAATGTTAAAACACATAACTTTGTCATGGTAACGGGAAATGATTCCATTGGAGTTGTAGTATTTCCTTAATAAACGGTTATACTGTGTATTATAAATTGTTTAAGACATTGAAAAATAAGTTAATGAGCGTTATCTGATGGCCCAGCTTGTGAGACTGTGGACGTGTGAGGGGTGTGGCCAACCGTGGGACAAGTCCATAGAAGACACCCGACCTGCTTGACTCATCGAGCTACATTGGAATAACACTCACCCTCCCTCCCACTCTCAATGTCTAAGAGATGCCCTTCATTTTATGACACTAGAAAAAATTAAGTGCTCTTTGCGTGGCATCTCTACTAAGTTCTGTAAGGTCTTGGAACCCTTCTTATATCACGTCAGGTCTATCCAACTAGATATCGCCACCATTGATTGATTCGCCCCAACAATTTTTTTCCCCCTCTTGTATTATTAATTATTGTTATGTATATGTTTTTGTTTCCTTATTTATAATCGTTACATTGCTCAATTAATGCAAGTGGATGTGCTTGTGTGTGTGTGAGTGGATGTGTGAGAGTGGATGTGAGTGAGAAAGTTGAAGGTCAGAGAAGGTGGGATAGTAAGAATGAGCATAAGCACATGTGTATACAATATTATCGCTCCAAAGGGACTACTTTTGTTGTTTAATTAATTACTTTTTTTTATTTTGATGACATTTATACAGGGCTCTATTTTAGTTTTTTACCCTTTTGTATAAAACTTACAGCGCTCGGCTGGTTAAGCTGTTGGTGTCGGCATCAAATAAGCTCCTCTAGTGGGTTGTTGAAGGCAATCTGAACCTCTAAACCTGGGTAGATGTTAGCACCTCAGGTGTCCCCATCGCTTGAGACAAGAGCCTCTACACTAACTTTTACTAACAGCTCGTGCAAATATGCAATGAATGGCCCAGTCATGTAATCACGTAAATTAAGGTCACGGAGGGTTTATTTGCTCAGGTTATACACAATATGTAAGTTTCCTTCCCGCCTGAGGTGAACTTATGTTACCTCCCATGACCTCGTCTGTGTTATTGAAACCTGTGGGTCACAACAAGCTTCTCTAGGGATGTGAAAATACATAAGCTCGTCATCAGCATCTCTTTAATCCTAATGCACCTCTTCCAGAGCCTCTGCTCTAGCTCAACATATCTGTGTTTCAGACTCCTGCTTGTTGTCTAGTATGGGCGTACCAAATGATTCAACAGGTAGGAGCACCACATTAATCATGATGTCCTGCTCGGTCGGGGATGGTGGCAGGGACTCTTTAGGCAAACCCTGTGCACGGCTCTGTTTCATCTCAGGCTGGAGTTCATGAATTAAACTGGCATCTGCTTTCGTTGTCCTCTAATCTCTGTGGCTCTACTGCCATTTGCATTTGACTAATAATGGTTTTCAGAGGCCTGGCACCAACACTTATATTTTAGATTAAGTTAGACATAGCTGAGACATTGTGCAGATACAGGGAATTTTTGGGCTCAAATGATACAGGAGCTTAGGAACTGATTCTTGTAATAGTTTAAAAACTTTCCTGTGTCACCCGAGTCTCCTACTCCAGTTCCAGGGATACAATAGAAGTAAAATCCATAAAATAAGTTAAGCCATAAATAAATGAACATAAAACCATGATTACTCCATTAAAAAATATTTTACTTATGAGGACACACCGCACATTTTACAGACCATAGTCAATTGACTACAAATTCTAACACAAATTAAGTGTGTGGAGTTTGAACAATGTGATGTTTACAGGCAACACATTTCTGATGAAAGATGCTATTTAATGGAATTATGGGAAGTGAAGGATCCAGTATTTTTAACCCATACCAAGTGTCGTCCATAGTATGGCCTCACAACAAGGGCTGTTCACACCAAGGAATTGACACACAAGTCAGTCATAATATGACATTTATACACAACTACAGTGCATCAGCAAATACATATTGTAGGAAGCAGAATTGTGTCTGGCTGTCGTTTTGTTGTTATCACAGTGAGGACATGTAGTTAATTTATGTATTTGAAAAAATTGCAAATATCTTGAAACTGAACATATCAATAGAATTAGAAACACATTTGTTTATACCACCAAAATAGTCTATCCTGCAGTTCAATATTAACTTGTAGGGACTCTATCATTTAGACTCTTACAACTCTTGGTTAAGGTTTAACCAAAACCACAATCCTCCCCCAGCGTGTGCTTTTCCTTGAACCTAAACACAGACAGGACTGTGGACTTAAACCTCAGTCGCTGGTGGGACAGTCATGAACGTCTGACTGCCAGTGCACCATCAACCCCAAACACGACCCTGCAGCTAATAAAAGTGTGGTTTCATTCATTCAAAACAACAGAAATTGACAACTCTTATTTTTGCCAATAACGAGATAGATAGATAGATTAATGGACATGCAGATTTGTGTCTATCTGCTGTCACCTGTACTCAAATCTGTAATTTTTTGTAATTCAACTGATATAAAGTGGGGCTATAAAATCAGAATTCCTCGGCTGCTTAGATTATGACCAATCTTTTCATTTGAATCTGTCTTTTTTCTATTTCCCAATGTTTGTGTAGTGTAATAATAAACCACTGAGTAACCTTTTTGATAAAGACCCAAATTCCAATATATCTCTATACTGATTTGTATAATATGGTCTGTATCCCAGCATCTGAGGTTTTCTTTTCATTTAGGCGAGGAAGGAAACCGTAGTTCAACGTCATCCTACCTCTTCTATCCAAGCCAATTAAGTTTAAATGTCAGCGTCATTTTGGGATCATGTAGCCCCGTTCTTACATGTTTTATATACATGTGTCACTCACTATAGCATTGTTTTATATCACATGTACTGCAGTTCATTTGTATGTGGCTCTGGGTCTGGGCCAATCGAGGGGCGGCTGTAGTGAAAGTATTACTTTCTTGCACTTTTTGCAACTTTTGTTTTACTCCTTAAATTTCCAAATGAACCCTGATCCCTACAGAAAAAACTACACTAAAAGAGGTAATTAAATGGTTTTTCGATCTTTTGATAAATTAAATGTTGTATTGATGGATGAAGATCCACAACACATCCTGAAATGTAGGACTGGCTCATCTGTTTTTGAAGCAGTGAAAGTAAAAGTGAAAAGCAGACGATCATTAAACATCACAGATCCAGCAGGGAACACTTTGTTTTTGGCCTTGAGGTATTTCATCATTCAATATGTATTGAAGGATCTGGCTACGAAAGGTGACCATTACTTGAAATCAGTGTTAGCTAAACGTCAACACCTTACGCCATTACAATCCAAATTATTTTTGAAAACCACTGTTTTAGCACCCATAACCTTCCCCTCATTTAGGATGATGTTTTCACTCCAGGCCGGGACTTAATTTCGTCGTGTAAACCAAGTTGGAATTATATACTGTGGCGCACAGACTACTTGTAAAGCCACAGACATATTTGTTTGATAGTTTCCCGGCTTTGGTGGAAAATGTGACAGAGGAGTAAATTTGCAGGTTGTTTAAAATGACCCAATTACAGTTTTTCAGGGAGGTTTAAAACATCCAGGACTCTAATCAGGAAGCTGCAACGTGTGGCGCTCTGTACATGTCTTCTGAAAGGAATCAGGAGTCAAAACCAAATGCCATTAGTCACCGGGATAGCTCCTTAAAATTACAGTGGGGAATAATTGTAACTTGGAACACCCGGGGCTCTTTTAAGCTTCCCATCCTCTGTTGTCTTCCTAAATATGTCTTTCCAAGAACACACAAATGGCTACTAAATAGGCACATGCTGCTTCACAGGGGAGGAGATTCCAGTTCAGTGTCCAGTGTACGAGGAGGCGATGGATACATCTGTCCAGTAATGGGCTTTCACTGGGAAATGGACCCTCTGATTTTCTTGTATTGTCGATCCAAGTAGAATTAAGTCAAACAAAGCGTGCTTCTCGCTCACCTACTCTTTGCCAAAACTACTCACTCATGTTAGAATAACAAAAAGGCATATTGGAGTTGGTCATTAATAATGCCAGCACGGAAACTTCAGTGAAGCCTTTCAGTTATCCGCGTGTCAGCGCCTCAACAGCTCTGGTTCTACTATCTTTGATTGTTGAGTCTCCAGGTATTTTTTCTCTTTGAGCAGACGGTTGCAAAGCTCTGAAGTATTTTGGGGAGTGCTTGGGCAACCTGACAGACAGCAGCGAGCTCGTCTGGAACACAAGGTTATTTATGCATCGCAAAGAGGGAGAGGACATTTATTAATGTCAGAATTAAATCAAGTAGAAAAGAGAGAAAGAAAAAACCCATTGGAGTTCCGAGGTCAAAGACAAGAATGTCACATAAAAGAGACGCAACACCACCCCAGAGCAGAAAAATGCACTTTTGAACGTGAGCCTAATTGACCACTTTAACAAATATTATTCTTAATTCTGTGAAGGAACTCAAGCTGACAGCATCCACTACAGGTTTGCGCTTTGTGCTCATGTCTCAGAGTGTGCAATCAGTCACAGATTTAAATAGGATGTTCCATAATGCCTTGCTGATGATTTGTTGATTTGGTGCTATTCCCCTCAGTTGCATGTCTTCCCCTCAGGTCCAGAGTTGTGATAGCTTGATGAAAAGATTCTGATGAAAACTCCGGGATAATATAATTGTTGGTGCGGTGCCATACGCAGCTCTCAGGTTGGTTCAGGATCCAGTGGGGGAAACCTGGCTGGACTTATGGTTCACAGCTGTGCGGCTGGGAGTGCGTGCCAATTCATCACTGTCTGCTGTGTGAGGATCTTGGCATTTCTGAGCGTCTTTACCAGACATTATCCTTTGTCTGCAAGAGAATCAAACTGCCTGTTGGCTTTCAGCATCCTCTCGTTTTCTAGTTTGGAGTAAGCGCGAGATGAAAACGTGCAGACAGGCTGTAGGTCACGCAAAAAAAACATTCTGTGAACACAAAGCTAAAAAGTACAGTGAACTACAACGTATCACATTACAAGGAAAGCTGTGGAATGTAAAACACAGTAAATCAGTGTGAACAGAAAATTGACCACAAACATGTTGTTGCTTAAAAAAGATGCACTTACCTTTTGGAGGCTAATCAGTGGGATTCTGTTTTTTAAGTCGAACCTTCCAAGTTTCATCAAATCAGTAGTGGTGTCTAAAATTTCACAATTTCCTCAATTTCAAGGTCAGGCACAGAAAAAAAGCTCAGATCTGTTAATGCGGTTGACAAGCATATCCTGAACCCTGGGCCCCCTCCCTCTTCCACCTTCCACTGACTACAACAGACAACAGATCCGGTCAGTAGAGGCTTTCATTAGATGTTGAGTGCCGCAGCAGTTCGGGATGAGCCAGGATGACGAATCGAACATAGATCCTGCCCAGAGCCTCAAACCAATCTGCCTCTTATATTCATGGGATAAAAATGACAGAGTTTTTAAAGACAAAGTCTGACTGGCAATTCTCATAGATGTCTGTGGCTGCATTCAATATTTCTTTGTGAAATAGAAACTTGGTAGAACTTCGGGACTGCTGGCTACTGACGCTCTTCCCTGGATCACTGCTCATTGATTTAATAGAGATACTGAAAATAGCAAAAAGGTTCATGGTACAATAAGTTAGAACAGTTTTTTTTTTAAATTTTGATGTGCAACATTGCCTCCTAATGGTCTGCAACCCGTTCTCTTTCATGGAACACTTTGCACCTTAACAGTGCAGGCTGAATGAAGCCCTATTGTGCAACACAGCTCCAATTCACTTTTGTGTTTCCTCAACATCTATAGGGAGGTGATTTCCTATTTCAGAGTTTGTAGTATGTATATATTTTTGTATATAAGAGTGATTTAAGTCAAATAGTCTTCGAACTCTATTAAATGTAACATGTCATACTTTGGGTTCATTTTTTAGAGTCTGTGCTTTTATACTTTAACTTGTGTAAAGAGGTTGAATCAATACGTTTACAAAAATGACCCAAGTCAAATTCAATGTATTGATTCAACTGCTTTACTCAAGTTAAAGTATTAAAATACTTTTAGACACAAGTATCTGTACTTCCACACTTGAGTAAAGAATGAGAGTACTTTTGCCAAATATGCCATAAATTAAAGACTGACTAAAGCTACCACAATTTCACTTCTTGCCCATGCTGCCATGTCTGTGACATTAAGCACTTTTTTTTTGCCAGCACATTCATTTTGTGGAGAAATAATTACAATGAAAAAAATTAGACACAGCAAACCCTCTTGCGACCGCACATATAAATGAGCCATCCTGGAGGTGTAACCTGATTGGGCTGCAAAAACCGTCAAATGCCAGTAGTGACCAGGACACTAGTGGAACACAAAACTAGAGAAGAGTCAGCCAGGAAGGATAAATGGTTTTGTATTTATACAGCGCTTTTCTAGTCTTTGATGACCACTCAAAGCTCTTTAAAGTACAGTTTTACATGATGGGTCAGATTGGGGATCGAACTGCCGACCTTCAGGTCGGAGGATGACCACTCTACCCCTCAGCCACAGCCGCCCAGAGGGAGCAGTTGTGCTTCCTAATTGCACAGATCGATATCCCTGAAGTTGACCTGACTTGGTGTAATACTGAGACGATCAAGTGCTCACTTAATGTTTACGAGCAGTACATATGACACTGCAACAAAAAGTTTTGTCATAAAAATGTCCTGTTACATAACACCAAGTGTGACACAGTTCTAAAGTGTGGCCATTCAGAACAGACGTAAAACTTTATGCATCTATACATGGTAAAAAGCCTAATACTTGTAATTAACATATAATACTAAAAGCCACAGCTGTCATGACCAGTAGAGGTATTATGAATCTTTCTGAGACCTTTATGGAGACGTTAGTCCTGCAGCCCTGAAATGTGACCCAGACGCTGTGGTATTTACCCACTCATTTCTCTGTTTATTTATTGTCATGCCAGCTTGTTATTTACTCCTTATGGAAGGGGATGTCAGGATTCATTAATGCCGTGAAAACTCCCCTTAAAATGTTTTTTGAGTAGCCAGAGAGTATAGAATCCTGACACGTTGTGAGGAATGGAACCGGGGATGCAGAGAGGCAGGACGCTGAGCCAACAGCGAGTGAGCGCAACACGAGTGGCTCGAACTAGAAGAGCTGGTGGTGTGAGCCTGCTGTAATGATATAAAAGCTAATTTACAGACTGAGAACAGAGGAAGTGTTCTCGCCCTGGTCCCTCGGCTTCCAGAGAGCACTGCTCCGTGTTTGGACGGCGCTCTGAGAGGCCGTTGTGTACACGCATGTTTTTAATGGCTGCGGCGCAAGCAAACCACGCTGCTGCCGCTGCTGTGCAACAGTTTGTCATCTTATATTAAAACTGGCCCTTAGACACTGAAGGGGACGAAAAGCCACTTCTAATATTTGGAAAGGACTTTTACTGCTCATTAGTTACTTTTATGAAATATTGCTGCAGGACGCCTGGGGAGATGTTGGATCTTTAAAAGGACTTCAAAAGGTTGGTTCCAACAACTGGGCTAGTATCACAACACACAGCTCACGCTCTGAGGGACGGCCTGACCGTAAAAATAAGCGATATATATTTATTACTGCATCCACCCAAAATGTGGACCGACTAATGTCACGACTGCAGGAAGAAAATTCCAGACATCAGTCTTGTACAATATGTAATAAAGTCTTCAAGTGTGGTTGCATCCATCAACCCGACCTATGGGAAATGTCTGCCTCAGTCTGGACAGGGTGAAGGTCAGGCCAATGGTGAGACACACCAGTTGACATGCAGGGGTGTGGCAGATGCCGGGGCCCACATGCACCTCAAAACAGGGGAAACAACATCAGGGATATCCCTACACTATTTCTATCCCCTCCGTGAAGAAATGAGAAGCATGGGATCTAGCATGGTAAACAGAAAGGCCAGAGCCGGACGTAATTGCTGCCTCTGCCGAGGCGCGGAGGCAGAACCTCTAATTTCCTGTGAATAATGTCCCTGTGTCAGACGGCAAGCCAAAGAAAGTGGCAGTTTCTTTTCTCAGAGGGTTTGTGGCTCAACTAATACACTCGACTGTGGCTTTATGACCAATGGGCCCGAGGGCCAGGCTCCTGCAACCGACTTACTACTTCCTCTCGGCCCCTGCTCTGGGCTGCGCAAGGTTCAACATTTGGCACGGAGAGGAGAGTGAACCAGCTTTTCTTTACTATTATGATACGGTTCCCAATGTTTTGTTGTGTTCCCATTTCCAAGGCATACAAGAAAGTGCGGTCTTAGCGTTTGTTTGAGCCACAGATCAACAGTTCATGGCTGTTCAGGAGATGCGCCACTAAAGGCAAGGAAGAAGAAACATGGATGTACACATTGCAAGTATTTAAGACTGCTTTTGTAAATGCTTTATTAGGAAGCCAGGCAGAGAAGGAGCCAGACTCGCTGTTTCCTCTATGCTTTCAGTCATCATGTTAAGCTAAGCTAACCACATCCTCACTCCAGCTCTCGACTTGACACTAAGGCATGACATTGATACAATCTTCTTACCTAAATGTTGGAAAGAAAACAAATGATCTAGTCCCCAAGATGTTGAACTATTTCTCTAAGTTGTAAAAGTTGAACCAGAAGCTAAAATTAAGAGAAATTAGAGAGTCAAATATAAAAGTGTTTAAAAAAGGAAAGCCTATAAGCAGCCGCACAAGAAGAACAATATGTTTCCTTCTTTATTTGTTCAACTGACTAAATGTTTTTCCTTTTTAACATTTCTTCAAAATCAGTTCTGACGTCGGGCATGCTGCAGAGGCCATAAAGAGTGCTGCCTGGAATTAAGGAGCCATTAATCATAGTGAATTTATTTGCTCTGAATAGTTTGGAGACAGTGGCTTCCTTCAGCTCCCCGTTCATTTTTTTTGGAGGAAGTTGCTTCTCCGGAGTAATAAGTTCACCCGTGTGCTCTCCTCCGTCCGTGCTCCTCTCGTGACCCCCGCGTGCAGCTGGTAGTGTTTAAACTTCAAAGAGTGACGAAGATTTTCAACCACATATTTTCAGTGTTTTGCTAATTTTTGATTTTAGCACGTGGCCAATAGTAATGATGAAAGTCCCATGAGGTCTTGTGGCAGCGTCTGTGGTTAGTGCTGAGCATCTCAGCTAACTGGGACCAGGACAGTGGGATCAGAAGCAGATAGGCCCACAGACGTGCAGAGGGGCGGCGGTGGAGGCTTTCACTGAAATGTGCTGTGCAACCGGCTGTCAACCCTGACATGGCCTGTTTATCATAAACAAGAACAGAAGACAAAGGGATCAGACGATCCCAGATCAGCAGCAGAGGGCTGCGTTCACTTACTACTGCTGTGTCTGAATCTGTAAAGAAAAAGACAGGATCCTCATCGGGGAATATCATTTAAAAACTCCTTATTTCGATTGTTTTATAGTTGGTGTTGACTGAAGGCCATACGAGTGTTTAGCTCCCCAGATATTTACAACTGGACAAATAAATACATTTTTGTTTTTATTGACAAAAATAATGAGCTTGTTTATAAAGTAAAGTTTTTATTGTTTATTATAAATGCCCCTACAAAATGTGAAACCACTGTGAACAAACTGGTAGTAATGTGTAAAATCACAATTAAAATTCCTTCTTGTACATATCTGTGATGGAGACAGACACTGTTGTATTCCAAATTGCTTATTATGACACCAGAGCTGGAATTTGTATGATATTATGAACACACAAATTCCATCTAGAAAAATTGAATAACTTACTGTTTGCACACCAGTGTAGAATCCAGAGCATCTGCACAAATCTGTATAAATGCTCTGGATTCTACACTGGTGTGCAAACAGTAAGTTATTCAATTTTTCTAGATGGTGTGTTTTCTGAGTTTTGACGTGTTACAACTACAGATTTTTCAAACTGTAAAAGAAGAGGTTGAACAACCTAAACAGATGTGGGTCTTGTTTACATATTGTGGTCACGTGTGGATTACTCAAGGAATGTTCCTGCAGAGGACGCAGCTTCACGCTGTCTCCCACCGATCAACGTATGGGGCATTTGGCAAAAGAACAAATGGGAGAAAGACGCATTTCTTTTTTTCAACACGGTTTCTAAGTTGAGACAGCCAGGGAGCGAGGAGAAGGCTTCCTACAATGTTTGGACGAACCATTGATGAGGTAGTTGATGTAAATTAGGAGCTCAGGACGAAACGGAAGCAAGGGGGCAAATAAATACACACTCATCAATCAAGACAAAACATTTTTATTTGAAACCTCAGACATATTTTGATACAGCATGTTAGAAACGCTTGCGGTTCTGCACTTTTCTCATACATTTGATTTGAAACACATTCAGTGGGAGTAGAACAAGATGGATGCTGATGTAAATATTGGGCAGTCACAGGCTGCCCCTTTGTACTGGCAGGGGACTGTACAACATTTTTTTGGGGGGAGGGGGCAGACAAGTAAGGAGCTCCCCTAGTGTGAGATGGGAAAAAATAAAATGTACTGTGTCCACGCTATGTCGTCATCAGGAGTCGTTGCAAAAAACTGTTATGTCATCAGTAGTCGTCGCGGGAACCCGACACGTCGTCAGTAGTTGTAAATGTTAACAGACCCGACAACAAGTTTTGCCAGGTATGTCATTGTTAGAACATTGTAGATCTTAAATACACCAATGCTTTTGTTTGATGTTACTAAAGTGACCAACCTATGATACCCAAATAACATTTGTGCTAATACAACCTGCAACGTGAAATTATGTCAAAATACAGAAGTTATTTTGCATAAATCAGCAATAACGATGTAGCATTAGCATGCTAGCTACCGAGACATTGGCAGGTGTAATGGTAGCGATTTCTTTTAGGGTTGTTGTTAAAAAAAATGACCATCATACATTGACATTAAACCAAGATATTTTAATATGAGTAATTTTTAAATCCATAATAATGGAGAAAATACTACATGTGAGTCTGTGATTCAAAAGGCATTATGGGAAATTTGAACAGTACATACTTTATAGCTTAAACACTTGCCCCTACCACTCCATCCTAACAAAAACACATCAAACGGAGGGGTAGGGTTAAGGGGTAGGAGGGGTGAAATGGGATTGAGCCTTAGTCTACACATGCATGTGCCCATACATGCATAGAATTGAACATGATCAGCTGCTTTGTGAAAAGATTTTTCAATTAGCTATAAACATGCATGTATTACATTTATAATATGCATGTTATAGCAACAAAGCAAACATAAGCCCTAGCTTTGCTTTTCATGACAACAGAATTTCAGAACGGTCCCTAATGTGAGGAATGGTTGGATTTCCTAGAGTTCCATTATGTCAAACGTCGTGTGACTGAGGTGAATGTCATGAAAACCTAACTGGAAGTGGTTCATAGAGACACAGTGCAGGATCCTGCCTGTATAGCTCATTGAAGCAGTGTGCTCAAAGGGCTGAATTTGCCACCGGGAGGTCTGAATGCAGTTCTGGCCAGTCTCACTCCTTCGCCCAGGGAGGTTATAGTTAAATAACCTTAATCAATTACAGTGATATCAAAGAATTCAGTACATTTCCGAATTAACTTCCTTGGGAAATGAGCAACGAACTAAAGATAGTTCTTTGGAGAGAGAGAGAGAACATTTCCAAGATGACCCCAGTCCCACACTTGCAGCTGCGTGTTGGAAGTCCCAAACAACTTTCGGTCATAGCCTGAGGCTGGGGAAGATTTCAGCAATGTCCATGAGGTAACATAAGGTCACCGTGATCAGCAGTATGGTATAAAATATTCAATCAATCAATCAATCAAGCTTTCCAAGCAATTGACAAAATGGTAAGAAAAGGATTGAGCTCAGAGACCAGTGCAGTCATGCATTGAAAAAAATGATGTAAATGATAATAAAACAGAAAAAAAGTAGAGAATAGTAAAAACAATACAAATAATAATTGATAACTAATTGAATTGAAATTTTATAAAGCCAGAAAATTATAAGCACTACATGTTAAAATCATTACGAAAATGAACAGGCAACCAGTGCAGGGACAGAGAGCGATATCGTCCTTATCAGACACCCACTTTACCTTTTCCTTTAACTTCTGGGACTATCTGTATAGTTTCACTCAGTACCACCCCCACCTAATTTTCGTCCAGGAAAAACCCTGGGATGCAGGAAATTTGCAGCATTTGGTATGTTTACGATTATTTTGGCGAATGCTGATTCCGCTCCAAATGTGTGGAATTGAGTTGAGCTGTTGAAGTGTTTTTCTAAGTCAAGGGGAGGGTCCAAAAGCAAATATTAATAACCCTGGGGGGGGGGGGGGGGCACTTTTTTAACAAGTCAAACATAAAGCTCAGAGCACTTTCCCGCAACGTTTTGCAGTCCCAATCGAAATTTTCTTGGGTGCTGTGATATTCCCCGCAAGAGCCTGAAGTCGGATGTTGCGCACACAGCCAGCAGCTGCTTCCTGGAGCTTCTCGTCGTCAGAGCCCATGATGAGGATGAGGGGCTGCGGGAGAAAGAGACGAAGGTCACAGTCGGCAGGAGGAACAGATTCCAACTAAATCATCATTTTCCGACAGTGGACAAACACAAACTTTGGGGAAAAACATCCAGCCCCTGAATGAGTGGGCTACTGTACAGCCGCGTCAGCTTCTGCCACTGCATGCCACCACAGTGGCTGTGCGGGGACAGTTTCAAGCTGCGCAGTCACGTGCCCCCTCTGTGTGCGCGCATGTGTGTGTGCGTCCGACTTCCAAACCATGCCTCAGCAAACGGGTTACAGCTGCGTGCACACATGCTTCTGTAAGTTTGTTCAGATGAAAGGCATGCAGGGCGAGCTCGACATTAAAAACCTGAGCATGAACCACACCGCTCCACAGCCTTTCCGCTGCTCCAAAGGTCAGATTGTATCCGTCTATTAGTGGCTTGGGTAATGGATCTCGTTAGATCTTATTGCAGAACAAGTCCTATTGCTTTCCAGAAATCTCAGGCTCTGCAAGTTTATTTTTTGGTTACATAAAATTGAACATTAAAAAAAGATTTTCTAGCGTTCAAAGAGCTTCGAATGATGTAAAGGCGAGGGAAAAAGGGAACACGCTGGATAAATGGAATTACTGCTGAGTGGCATGTGTTTTTATAAAGTGAGCTTTTTCCCCCCTCGGTTTTATCTGCAGCAAAATCACTACGTTATGTTTGTGGGCGGTTTAAGGGGCTGAATCAAAATAAAACTAAATGTAAGCATAAATACCCGGGTGCAAGGGATGAATCTAAATCTGTTCAATGTGTGCCGTGCGGTAAAATCACAATGGTGCGCCACTGAGGTTTCCCAAGCCACACTTTCAATTATTTAGGGGAGTCTTGTTTACATCCATAATGAAGCAACAGCAACATCACATCCTTCAGCTAAGCACATAAGGGCTCCCCGCTCCTACACATAATGAAGCCTTGATAAATACAGTCACCGCCGAGACGTCTGAGGCACTTTTAAGCCCCAGTATGTGTATACGGGCCTTGTTCCCCCGCTGAATGAGAGGGGATTTTGAGAAAGATCTTCCTAATGATGAGCATGCTGCAGCAGGCTTACATGTGGTGTTGGGACACCATCTGGATGGTTTCCCTGGTTTCACTGCAGCAATGTCACATCTCTGTTGATCCTGCTGAGCAACCCAAATGACAATATCTACACTGTCGCCGTCAAAAAGATTCAGTGACTAAGCCTCTTCAAAACTTACATCCATCTGATAATTTAGATTTAGTTAACAGCAGATTGCCTCTGACAACTTCTTGCGAATCTCCATTTTCTAAACGTCTGTCCTGTCTCATTATTCGAAATGTCATCCTGCTCAGCACAGGCTCCAAATATCAACATAGGAAGTGATGAGATTCCTTTGTCTGTCTCACACAAATGAAATGTCGCTGTCGATAAGATTCAACATCGTCCACATTTCCCCAGCGTCTGTGCAGCTGATCAGCGCTCAAAGCAAACCCGAGTCTGACTCTGTCTCAGGTTATCACTGCGATCGTGATGCATGTCTGCGCCGAGGGTGACCCTGACCCCGACCCCTCTCCGTGTTACATGCAAACTTAAAACGTCGCCCTGCACATTTGTGTGGTTAGCAAACAGCCGGTGAGAGGACATTCCCAGGGTTTTCAGCGCAAAGATAAACAGTGAAAGGAAAACAGATGAAAGACGGGGTGAGCCGGCTTGTGCACGGGCACGGAATCTCTGTGAAGCTGCACTGTAAGTCCAGTCAGAAAACTGAGAAAATAATATCCTTCCTGCTGATTACAATCACATCATTTTGTGGGGAAAAGGCACGCAGCAGTGCAAGATGTTAGCTCCTCTAAATGCGCCAGTGTGGAGGAGGCTATATGAAGCGTTCGGCCTCAGGCTTTATATGATTTTTAAATAGGCTCCAAAACAGCTCCAAAAGCAAACTCACATCCTCAGGCTGTAGAATACATGCAGCCCGCTAGACAAGTCTCTTTTGTAAAAAGAGGGGATGCCTGAGAAGTGCCAGGGGCAGCATTTTTTGCCAACCTCATAGCATGTTATTCAGACGTCGCCAAATAAGGTCTCCCGAAGCGCACAGCTAGGCTAAGATAAGCGTGTCTTTCTATGCTAGCTTTTTTTTTTCTAAGCTGCTCTTTCCCTCCCAGCTGGGAGCTTGAATGAATATAATACGCCGCTTGTTGGATATTCCCTGACTGTGGTAACATGAACACTTGCCCCACGTTTGAAAACCGGATCGTGAGTTTTTGAGGTTTTCGGCACTTCAGAGCGCTCCAGAGAGAACTGACCTCCGAGAAGGGAGACTGTGAGCATGCCCCCCTCCCTCCTCAGCCAATGGGGGAGAGGGAGGAAGAGCGGGCTTGGAGTCTGGGAGGGCTACACATTATTGTTGCATGTGTACCCCCCCCCCCCCCCACACACACACACATCTTATTGCACATGGAGGTGTCATGGTGTTAAGTGCGCTCTGTTGGACCGCCTCTGCTCGCAGGAGTTCAAGCTTAAATTCCCCAGTGCCGGGTCTGACAGCCTTTATGGCTCCACCACCCCGACGCCCCCACCCCCCCTACCCTAATCCCAGAGTTCCCATGTTCAAGACTGCACTGTGGAGGCAAACAGCACAAACAGACAGCAGTGTTTAGCTGGGCCGAGGGGAAGTTGGCGAGGAAAGTCAAGGTAAACAACATTCCCTGCAGCCTCCAGTGAGCAAGAGACTTGCTGCTTTTTCTGTGTCTCTTAAGAGGAAGAGGAAGGGAAGGGAAGGCAGTTCAGTCTGAACCCTGAGCCTGTCAACCTGGGGAACATGGCTCGGTATTTCTGGTCAGGGCGCGAGGGAGAGAGTCTTAAGTTAAAGGCTCTAAAACATTACTGTCCAGGGATCTCAATAGCACGTTTGTTAAAGCGGAACAACGCACAACGGCTGTATCATCTGCTCACCGCACACAACCTGAAGTCATGTTACGCATAAGCCTTCAGATGTAAACCTATGATGTTCTGCTTGGTTTTTATTCCCTCCCTTTACGTTTGTGTAATTATTGCCCCCCACAGTGTCGCTGCACTTTCGCTGCTGCAGCCTGAGCGTGTAAGAGAGAAAGACATTAAAACAAACACTGATCGTGCTGCAGCAGACGTGTGCTTGTGGCAACAAAGGCAGCAAACTTTTTTTTCTCTTTGAGATTAGTTAAAGCCCAAAATACATACCAGGACCTGGCAAAAGTCACGCTCTGGAATACCCTCAGTGGAAAATTACCAATAATTACCATTCGTATTTTGCAATTTTCATCAATTTACTCCACAAAGCTTTTCTTATGAAACAGCCTCTTAAATACAAATAGCTGGCCGAACGCTGTCTACAAGGATTTATGGTTTCAGCAAACAATCCCCAGTCCTTTGGAAGCAATGTAAAGCACTGAGGGAAGGAATGTTGATTTTGTACGTGACACAAAATGAAGCACATCGGTATAAACCTCCGCGATACCAAGAGTTAACGTCAAATCAAATGGCCGGGACGATTAATCTCTAAGCTTAAAAATTCTCTTATCCCCGGTATGCATTTCCTGTGAGAGCAAGCAAGAGAGCTCCTTTTCTTGAACAAGGCCTGATATGATCCAAAACATTCCACGGAAGGCTTTATCCAAAAACATGAACTTAAACTGTTTTTATAATGGGTTTTTGAAGAGATAAAATAAAACAAATATTGTTCAATTTTGAATTCCTGATGCACGGGACCAGGTCAGACACCATTATGTGTGCTACAGCAACTTCAGAGTAAGAAAGACCCGTTCTCATTCGTAATCATACACTACATGTGGCCGAGCATGTTTTGAGAGTTTCTCAAGGCACCTTCAAAAACTCTTTGAAATATGGTTGTAATAATACAACGAGCGGTCCAAAACTTTGCAGAGTGTCATAAATAAGGCATGGCCCGGTATCAGTACTCGATAACCGCCCAACCCATTCAGAACTATTGGACATTGTTCTAACACATTCTCCCCACCAGCTGCTTGTATATCATGTAGCTGAGCACTGTAGTGCACACAAATTGAGGGAGAAAAGGCAGCTCCCACACTGTTATGCTTCCTCCGGGGTCAGGCAGGTAAGTATATCAGCCTCGCTGTCCAGACTGACTGAGACTCAGACCAGACTGAACAATGAGGCTGCCTGTGTTGTTTCCATGTCTGAGATTACGAACAAACACAACGCTGGTGCAGTTGCGTGGCCTTTGGTGATTAAGCTCTTTAAAAGTCTAAAAATACATTATGGTGTTGCAACCCTTAGCTGGTACATTAATAAGGGCAAACACAGACAGATTAAAAAGGGTGGTATGTCTTGCATTTGCACACACGCACACTCACACACTAAGAAACACTAAGAGTTGTCAAGTTTTTTGGTTCTAACTACAAAAAGTAGAAGTAGTACAATTATCTAAATGACTTCTGAAAAGTGGACATAACTCTTTCATAACTCTTTCGGAACACCCAATGTTCAGTCCAGCTATAGCAAGTGTTGAACCACATTCACTGTAGCAAGAGATCAAGCTAAACTATGCCATTTTACAAACATGGGAAAAAAATATCTGGCTGCAATAGCATAATCACTTCATAATTTATACTGCAGTTGTTATTTAGAGGGAAAAAAACATTTAAAGTCACAGTGGCCGCAAAAAGATTTCTCATGAGAAAATCTCTCTCTGTGAAACATGATTGAATTAAGGAGTGATAGCAAAGTTTTCCCCAAATTCTGAAATATGGGGACAGGACCATCTGTGACAAAACATCAATTACAGCCCAATCTGAACATAAAATCTCTTCATCACTGTCAGAGACAAACATAAACAGTCTCTCGAGCGGAACGTGGAAACAGCACGAGAGACGACAACGTGCAGCAAAGCAAGACGGTTTCTCTTTGGAAGAGTGCTGCACAACCGCCACGATAGAGACAGCTGGCGGATGTAGAAGAAAAAAGAAAACTTGACCAGCTCTTACCCTGCTCCCTAGCCTGAGCCATATCCTTGTTGCATTCTACCCTGATGTCCAGGAACAGCCCTTAGCAACAGTTACCCCCAGCTACAGCCCTTTGACTTGTGCTGGGATGGCATCTAGGGTCTACCGGAGAAAAGGCACTTTGCACACACTGAGCTGTTTGCTTTTCTGAATTCCCATGACAGCTAGAAAGTGGAGTCATGTTTCCGCCACCGAATAAAACCCACTTTGTTTCTGCTCCATCGGTCAAAGGCTCTGAATACAGTCACAGCTTTTCAAAGTTAATTACTCTGAGCTTTTCACACATCACTAAAACAGCAGCAGTGGGAGGCCGAAGCTCATTCTCCTCAATGTGTTTATGCCAGATTTAGTCTCAAAGGAACAAATAACTAGATGAATAATTAAGGGTGTTAATCATCTATAGAGAAAAAAGATGTGAGCATTCATTAATCCAGCCACAATAGTTCTGCAACTCACCTTGACCACTCCCTTCTCATTCATGGTGATGCAGTTATTGGGGTCTTTGGACAGCTGATACAAGGCCATGGTTGTGTGATAGTGGACTGTGCTGTTGTTGGATTTGAGGTAGTCTACCAGGGGGGCCACAACACCAGCTTCACCGAAGGATGCCTTGTTGCCTTCCCACATACAGCAGTGGCCGATGGCCTCGGCTAGGTGCAGACAGAGTCTCTCGTCAGTCTGTGGAGAAGAGAACAAGATGCTATTGGTCCTTTGTGACCAGTCACAGTCTTTATAATGCAGAGAACAACAAGCTCTGCTTGAAAGTCTTGGCAATATCTACAAATGTTCTTCTCATTAGTTGGATTTATTCTCCATTGAGTAGGAAAACACCATCTAAAATCAATTGTTAAGACAGTTATTTGTAGATTTACAATCACTGCAGTGTTCTTGAATAGTAAAACCTTGTTGTTTGTCTCCAGCGGTGAGCTGCACTTACTGTGTTAGTCAACTTGGCCAGCAGCGGGACAACGTCGTGATCAGTGAGGACTGCCAGATTCTCCTTGTTTTTGGCTATTTTGGAGATGGCGGCGCAAATGCTGGCCAGCACTTCGTTGTTTGTTGACTTCAGCAAATTAACAATCAGTTCCAATCCACCGACAAGAGAGCGCACAATTTCCCCTGCATCCTATAGTGAAAGAGTCTGTTATTAGTTGGTTCTCTAAAATGAACAAGGAGGGAGTTAATGGATGGGGAAAGAGGGGAGGCAAGCAGGGACATTTAAGCAAGGCAGACAAAACAAAGAAAACTACATGAGGACAAACAAAGTATTTTCATCAGGTCAGGCATCACAATCATGGTCCCATCAGTGCAAACAAAACTGGAAGGACTATCTTTGTCTGTGCTTTCAAAATAAAAACACCCTCTTCTACGGTACATCTGTGTTTGCATGAGCAAGCAATAAATCTGACATTGTTGTAAACCTCTCCTCTTACCATAGCATGTCAAAATGAAGACGAAACATAGAATTTAGAGCTCAGAAGTAACATTTAAACCTTTCGCCTGGGGCTAACACAGTGTAGACTCAATAGTTCATGGTTTGAATTCACAGCACCAGCTGGTACCACAGGCCTCTGAGCCACTTATGGGGCAATGCCTACCAACCCAAGAGGCTGGTAGGGAGTGCTGAAGTACCGCAGCGGAAGAGCGGGCAGAGACACTGGCCTTAGTATGGCTTGGCACATCAGACCGCTGTTTAAAATCACAACTCACCGTATTGCTGGCCACAGAAGAATAGATCAAGGTGGCGGAGTTTGAAAATAGAACTGAATTTCCCCCCAAAAACTTACAATTATGGATCCCTGGATACAAATCACAAAATATGCTTAATTTGAGTCCATTTCATATCTACATGTCCGATGTATGTCACAGAACCATAGAGTACAGCAATCACAGAATTCATTATGTGCACTGTATAGTAATTCATCAAATTCAGCAGTTAGCTGATTTATAGTTGGAGTATTCAATTTCTTTCGGGGGAGATGGGTGATCTACTGCTGTGTTCTCCCCTCTAATACAGAGCTCACAGCTATGATCAGGTCAGGGTGCTTTGCAAGTAGCCTGTGATGCTGTGCCAGAGGATGAGCAACGTGTGCAGTGCAAGGTAGGGAGGGCTGTGCCAGGGCCAGGAGCTGACCCCCCGACACACAGGAAGCCCTTCCTCAGGAATACTGATGATGCCTGGCCGGGAGTCCCTGCGACAGAGGAAGCTCTCTCAAGACACCAGCTGCGATAGACTAGCCAGATCTCTTTCATGGCCTGGACGGGCCCCCACATCTGAAAACTGCAGCATTATGAGGCTGCACACGGAAAGTCCTTTCTCACTATTCTCTCTCTCTCCCTCGTCCTCTTGCCCAGGATGAAATGAAATAGAAAACACATTATCTGCTGTGCGTGATTTCAGGCTGAGGGGAGCAAGCCAAGCTCAGAATGGTAGAAGCATGCCCTGACCCTTTCTCTGGATTAATCAGGCTTCTGTGACATACATGGCTGCTATGTATAGGAAAAATAAATCAAGCATCTGACTGTGCCTCTGCATCCAGGTGAATTAATGATACACCCCATTACTTGCGCCTATACTTCCTTGATTGGAGAACAAAGATAATTGAATGATTCACTACTAAGTCTGTGTGTATGGTACTGAGGGAGTTTAGGTTGTGGACCTGTGGGCATAGGGCACAGTGTCTGCCTGTGGAGAGGCAGCCTCACGGTATGGAGCATCCACCAGATGCATATATACCACAGCTCTTTCATAAGTCCACTATGGAACTGCTAACTCAAAGCACATGGGTTTTTTATCTAAATAACGACTGCACCGAGGCAGCTGTATCAGGTTCCTGAATTCAATGGGTAAAGAGCACTATTTAGCTCTTGTCGTTGCCCCAACTCTCTGAAAAAAAATCACCCAAAGAGCATGTTCATGAATTTCCCAAAAAATTGGTGTGCTGACGTCCAGACAAACATTGTCAAACTTTGTTAGAGCTCAATAGAGGGTCCGCAGTCCCCCCTGCTCCCTCCATATGGTTGCCATGCATCACTTTTGCTACACTTCTGGGCCAGAGAAAATTCCAGCCAGCAAACGGGCTTCCCCCCCAAGACACCTGCCCGGGCTCAATATAGGTTTAAACTTAACCAGATTGTCCCACTGACAAGCTGTTTACCTTAATCACAGCGATAATCTAATAGAACAACATTACGTGTGTGGTTGGAAGCCATACAAGTGCCGAGGAGATCAAAGAGCTGTGGATGTGTAACTGAAATTAGAGTTGGTTGACAACAGAGCTTCGATTGAAAGGCTAAAGGTCTGTGATGATGGCATACCCAAGCTCAAATCATTTTTTAAAAGAGCCCTCCACTGAGTTGGAATTGCACCTATAATAATGTCAGACGCAGAATGGACATTTAAAAATATATATATATATGTTTTTCCACATATCCTTCTCCAATGTCAAAGCCTCATAATGTAACTACCTTGCCAACAGTTTGGTGAGTGATTTGGATGTGTTACAAAAGTAGTGTGAATTTATCCTCAAGCTTGAAGCAGCGGGCTACAGAGCAATTTTGCCAATTGTGTATGAAAATATTTGAGTTGATGAGGTAAGCAGAATTCAACGGTAGGTTGTGAGTTCTTTTGTTAGCCATTTGTGCACTGTTTTCAATAGAGAGTTGGGTTTACAGAAACCACCAGCTACCCTGTGCTCTATGTGTGGATCGTATGCCTCCGTAACTATTAGCACGTTGAGGGAAGATTTTCAGAAGGGAAATCAGAAGCCATGTCACAGGATATTACTCAGTCTCCCTGCGTTCTTCCCAATTCACCAATCCCTGTGTGCCAAGGAGTCCTCTCTGCTTCATATTAGCCCAAGGTTCATGTAAGCCTCCGCTGATACAGCTCTAGCCCTGCTAACTTCCAAGCAGCAGCCGCGGCAGCATATGAGCTTAATGAAGCTTGCAGAAGTCTTTGATTTACAGGCAACATGTGTGCACATTGTGTGCTTCATGGGTGCAGACATAGACAAGAAGAAGAGGACAAATCTGTTGTGGACGAAGGAAAATATATTGTGCTGTACTGTACCTTGGCATTCTCAATGCATGGACAAAGAGCCCAGGCAGCGCTGGACTGAACCTCTGTACTGGAGTTTTTCAGTAAGGACCACACGAAGCGGACCCCGTCAAGCTGGCTAATGACTCTGCAGAGACGGAGGGAAACAATGTGAGAGAGAAAGGGATTAACAAACGGAGGATGAGCAAAACAATAAAGGTTTTTAGAATAAGAGCTAAATCAATTCAGACTGATTCATGTTTGAAATTTCTGTGCACAACTAAGGACTAAGAGCTCCTGCTGCATCAGCCTCAACACAACTACAGCCAAGCAGGATCAGAGCGTCGATCGATTTCAGCATTTGCTTTCATCATAAACTCGCCTTCGTTCCTGCTCATTTCCTCTCCAGGCCCAGAACCCACCCACTGTCTGCTTACTGGGATCACTCTCCACGGAAAGCTTGGCTATGCTATGGACAGAGGTTAACCCGCTCAAACCTGTGTATAGTGCTTCATACATGCATCTATAAATACTAGATTGTGAGACAACCTTACACTTTATGTTGGTGGCTTGTTTTTCAAGCCGAGCCAAAAAGAGGACCTCTTTCCAAATCAAACAGAGCCAGAGACAGGCCGCTCTGTATTTCATAGGGTTTTGAGCGAAGTTTACTTAAGCATGAGCTATATTTCTTGTCATATACATGACTGTAGTCTGGGGTCTGGGAACCCAAAAAATTACGCCACAGAGCACCCGTTGTCTGGTATAAATAACATGTAACGTGTTCCCCATGTGTGCTTCCACCAACAAGGCCGACATTGAATGCTGTCATAATTACTTAAACACTCCCTAATCACAGTATCTCCGTGACTGGCAACGAGCGAGCGCTCATCAGGGACGTCCCCTACACCATCTGTCTTCCGTTTGCACATAAATCAGTCTAGAGGGATCATAACATCAGATCCAGTCGGCGGGGCCCCTTAAATCCGGACCAAAAACAAAAGTGAAGCGTCATATCATCCGCCAAAACAGCTCTGTCTTAGCATGAAGCAGGTACGAAACAGATTAGCAATGAAGCGGCATCTGACAGTGATGGATTAGAGGAGGGGACCACAAACCCTGGAGGCATTAAACGACGTGTGTTCACTCTTGTAGCTACACAGGATTTACTGGAGGAAGCGCTACGTCATTAAGCACACACCGCTTACTGGTTGAGAATTTCATGGAAAGCCTGAAAGTGATCGATGCTTTTTTTGGGGCTTTCAGTAGTCACGGATGGCCTGAGTCACAATCATGATGAGAGAATGATTGCACTGATCACCAGAAGTTTTTGATGATAAAAATAAGGTGAAATTAACAATAGCTGACTGTGTGGTATCATGCATATACGTCATCATAATATTTGTTAGCTCGCCGTACTCTGCCTTATCTCTAGGGATCTCCAGGAAAACTGCTACAGCCGTGCCAGGTTTAGAGCAGATCAGATGTGAGCTTTGTTGATTGCTCAGCTCATGACTGTACACATACATTCCCCTAAAGAAGCCATCACCACAAAACATACAGAAAACTGCCATCGAAATAAGACCTCTCTGTTTACAACCACGTGTTAAAGCCTGAGAGTTTACAAGGGCTGGCCTAAATATATATATATGCCGTGAGAAAATATGGAGAACACGATGAACCTATGTAAAACACGTCTCCTCTTGTGTGAAGTTTACCACAGTTTGTGGCTGTCACTTTTTAATGAACCCTTGGTTTTTTCGCCTCCCAACAAATGTAACGGGCTCGTATTATAGAATTAACAGCTAACGAACGATGTGAGTTCAGACACGAGGTTGTATTTGTGTCCAGTGCAAACTAAGAAGGGTCTTGTATTTCATAACAGCCTTGTAAAACCAATAGGCGCAGATGAAAGACAATGCTGTGCAGTGTTGAGGGTGAGGTTAAATGAGAGCAGAACAAAGACTTTGCTGGACTGTGGTTCGTGGTGTTTTCCCAGCAATTTAGTCTTGGACAGGGCGGGGCTTTAGGTATGTTTGTGTGACCAGCTCAAGTCTTGACAGTGACCGCAGAGCTGTAGTAAAACACCGGGAATTAAACCACAACCGTGTTTAACACAGCAGGTACAATAAACAAAGCTTTTAAAATCTGTCATTAGGCTGGGGATGAAGGAGAAACCTACCTGGGTAATAACAAATTAAACGTCTACAAGTATCAGCCTGTGACAGGTTAATGATACAGGAGTTGTGTGTGTGTGTGTGTGTGTGTGTGTGTGTGTGTGTGTGTGTGTGTCACTCCCTTGTCATAACATATGACATCAATACATGTCCGAAGAATATACGTGTTTGAAGCTAATGCAGTAATGTCAGTGAGCCGCCACTGATCACATTTTAGGAGACACCTCACACAGGGCTGTTTGCCTTGTGTAAACTGTACTGCAAATTCCAATAAAGACCATGTTAGCTTGTTGGAGAGACTGGAAGAGACAGTGACTTACGCCATGTTATCCCGGTCTATGGCACATGCACCAACTGTCTTTGTCACATTCACGAGCAGCGCCTGCGTACATGACACAAATAGAATGTACAGGGGTAAATCACACAACAAACATGTACATGGGGAAATGGCGAAAATAGAATGTGCATGTGCAAGAGACACAAACTGCATGTCCATGTATGAATCAATATAGAAATATTCAACTTTTATGCAGCAAAAGACGATGAAACTTGCCTGGTTTGTCTCAGTGAGCAGATTAATTAGGGGATTGATGCCTTTACACTTGCGGATGATTCCCCTGTTAGCAGCCACCTTGGCAAATTCCCCCATCGCTCCAACAACGTTAACCAGCACATCTATAGGCTGATCAGTCAGCAGGCTTATCAGGGACTCCAGGGCTTTGTGTTCCTGAAACCTTCCAGGGAAAAAGAGGGAGAGATAACATTGATTAATTACAAATTGAAGAAACTTAAATCAGTGGCCCGAGGCAGAGGGCTTTTGCACATCATCACTTTCAGCACATACATCAGCAATCTATAATAATAGCTCTGAATAAAACTTACAATCTCACCATTTTTTTCTACAATTATTTCAGCTCATAACATTGCTGCTTGGATTGAAACGCTAAGTGACAACATTAGCAGTGAGCACAAAGTTCAGATGGATAATTAGAGTGTGGTTTTGTTTTACAGATATAAGGTCATGAACTAAGCACTGGATAATAACATAACCTTATCATGGCGCTAGATGAGGATTTAGGGTGACTATAATTTAAACTGCAGAGAACACAAATTAAAGAACGAAAATAAACTGCATTCAAAAATGTCAACCTCAAGCTGTTGAATACATCACCTGGTAAACCATGAATGCAGGTCCCAAATTTAGAAAAACTAAAAGCCAGCGGATCATCCAACTCATTATGATTTAACCCCTTGTTGACCACAGATTTTATGATAATGTGTCCATTTTGGACGTTATTCATGTTGCCATCAGCAGACAGATTATTATTGATATCACGGGAGCCACATAACTATTATGGCTACCGATAGTCCAAGTGACAAACAGTAGCTGCAGTGCTTACTGCAACCCAGTGGCACAGACCGTTTTCCCACGACTGCTCACAGTTGTCCCTTGTATGTATTTTGCATAACCCAAGTTTTGCTGCGGCTTGGAAACTCTCCCTCCCTCTTTTGCTGTGATTTTGCCTTGTTTGCCAGTGCTATAGAGTGGTAAACTATAGTAAACATTTAAAAGGGATATAATGTGGTTGCGAAAAACCTCAACAAACCTCTTATGTACAGTTAAGTTCTATGACTGTTTTTATTCACAGTTACGGTTGCTGGCATCATGGACCGAATGCTATTGTAGATGGCCAAGGTCATTTGGTTTTGGTCAGGGTCCACCGAAAGACAGCCTATTCTTGCAAGTGAAAACACTGCTAATGAACAGAGGAGCTGCCAATGTTAACTTCAGTGAAGTTCACCATAAGAAAAACAATGGTTTCCCTATGCCATCACTGAAGTGTCATCTGCAGCTGACTACAGTAGAATTATCTTGTAATCACAGACATAACTTTTGATAAATGAACAGTAAGTCATGTCTGTTTTGTTAGGCCGGTCCCAACTGAAGTAATTACGCAATGGCAAGAGTAACATTACACAAAGAAGCCCGGAGCAGCTTCTACTGGAAACACTGGGCTCCACGCAACCGGGAGCTCTATTCAGGCCTTTGCAAAGACACAGGAACCACAGTGGGGCTTCTGTGCGGCAGATTTTTATGATTGATTGTCTGCCTTTTCCTTTCCTCATTCATCTGCACGAGTTCATTCAACTATATGTGCAGAACTCTTAAATACTAACAAGGGCTTTTTAATGCTGGGCCCAAGCGAAAGTGAGACATTTCAGGGAGCCCTAGTCGCTTATCAATCACAAAGGAAGATAAGAAGCTGAAATGTATCAGACAGATGGATCTACTTGAAAGAAAGAAACACATCAGAATAACTTGGGTGAGCAGAGAAGTTCTGTGAGGTAAGGCAAATCACAGGGCTGGAACAGAGGTAAGATGGAGGGGTAGTCCATAATTGGAAGTGTACCCCACAATCTTGACCCCAAACATTACTGCACTGGCAAATACAGTCTAAGACTTGGCAGTTGTGACTTTCCATTGCAAAGTTAGTCCGTCACCCTTTTGTTAAGGCTTTTTACAGCATTTGTCTGTGTCCATAACACCTCTATAATACACAGGCTCTCATGGCCACATATTGATGCATCCATAAATCTGCACAAAATTATGTTTCAGTGTTTCCCAGCAGGACTTTTACGAAAGGATTTTCCTAGTGCAAATAACCCTGGTTCAGGTATAGCCATCTCTGCAGCACTGGAACGAAATGGATACGATAAACCCAAGCTTATGTGGTCTTTTAACAAAGACACTGAAGTTATCAATGTAATCATGTTTTAGGGCATCAATCATCTTTCATTTTGATGCATCATTAATCAGGAAAATGGATAACACATGGCTGCTACTTGTCTTCACTGAAGGTTGCCCCCAAGCCAGTATACTGTCCATGCACCATGCAAATCATCACAAAAAAGTAAAACTCATGTTGTTGCTCTGGTTTCATTTGAGCGTATACTTATTGAAAGAAAAGAGGGGGGGGGGGGGTCCAAATCTCTGTCTCCTATTATTTCTGTGAGCAAGCTACATTCCAAAATGATTTTCATTTCAGTACACCACTCAGCTTATGATTGATTCTGAAATGAGCGCATGCCCCGAAAACCCTGTCACCATTAGCAGCGTTTCCTTTTTGACAGTAATGGCTCGGTCACTCCATTCCAAGCTTTTGCCCCGACCCAGACAATTTAAGTGATTCAAATAAGCCCGAAGGACTATGAAAAAACAGATCCACTTACGCATTCAAGTGTGCATTAAATCATTTCTCTGTGCATCGGGCTACTTTCCTGCTGAGGAGGAGGCCACATTTCACCTTCACTCACACCCAACTGGCCACATCATCCAAAAATACAAAATAAAACATAACACACACACACAGAAACACAAAAGTGGAACCCTACTCACCTCACCGCCTGTGGTAAGCTCGCTAGGGCAACTCTGTGACATGCTAAATTTGGAGTGAAGGCTCTGATATCTCATGTTGGTTAATGTCACTACATGGGGTTCACATGTGATTATAATTATTTCTATTATTGTTATATTCAGTAGTAGTAGAACTGTTTTACATCGGTGAAGTGTGACAAGTCATTACGTATGGCACAAGGCCTGCACTGGCAGCAGGTGTATTAAACTGCCACATTACTCATGGCCAGCGCAGTTAACTTGTTTCATCGTCATGCCAAGCTGAAGTCAGAAGGCCTCCAAATCTGTGCCAATGTTTTTTTTGGGGGTAAAATATTTATTACAAAGCCATCTGAACAGCTCTGTTTTGAACCATGAAAATAGAAAAATAGAACTGTCCGTCTAAGCAGATAATACTATTATCTTTAAATAATCATCTAAATGAATTCCCCCAAATGATTTTCTTTCATGGTTGAATGGACAGCGATCTGTCCGTCTTGCTTTAAAAGAATGTTACCGTCATGTTCCTGCTTCTGCGAAGGAATCCTCACTTAACTGAATGTGGCAGCAGACACTCCGCTCCAGTTGGGAGGACTTAACTTAGACTTTAAATGCAGGATATCATTCTGTCGTTTGTGATATATGAAGTGCAGAAAGATCTGTGTGAGTGCTGCTAAGCCGTTTTTCTTGTTATTTTTAGAGGTCCACTGCAGTTTAAACTGTACAGAGTTTCTGAGTCAGAAGAGAAGCATTTACACACTCTCACCTCAGCAAAGTCCTCATAATCATGCAAATTATAAAACACAATGTCTTATCACTGTCTTGGCTCCAGTGGAGAGAAACAGTTTGCGTCGAATTAATGTCTTGCCAAGGTAAAAAATAACTGCATGTGCTTTCTACATTATGTCCCCAGCCTCACAGTGCATAAGAAAATAAACACAGCAAATCATTCTTTCAAGAGCAAACCAGAGGATGCATGGAGGAAAGGTATGGGCCTGCCAGGGCAAAGTCTCAGGGCGTTATTAATTTTAAAGGGAAAATTACGGACTTGTCTAACATTTAAACACTTCAAAGTGCAAGTCAGAAACTCTCAAGAAATGTCACTGCAGAATAACCGGGTTAAATGACACTTAAATAAACTTCTGCTTTACATGACAAATTATTAAAAGAGTCTGTCATATCGAGGCCAACTCTGTCAGCATGCATGATTGGTTCAGTGCGAACAGCCCTTGACTCACATATCATTCTACAAAATCTACCTCCGTTACTGGTGAAAAAGATTCAAATCTAAAGGCTAAAACTCATTAAAGATCAGAGCTAATAAGGAACCTAAACAAAATCCAGTTCATTCAAATAATCCCTTCACACAGACGTGAAGGAGAAGAAGGACATGACATCAACGGTCCCCTTATGAAACCACATTTTCACCACTTTCCATTGATCCAAATTTCTTATTTGGAACGGCACCACAATCATAACTATCAGTTCCATAAACATGCTTGATTGATTACATCAAGATCCATGAATTATTCTGTGAGAAATCAAAGAAAATGTCAAAAAACATCCTATCTCACAATTTTAAACAAAGAGAAAAAACAACCCGGTATCCGCACCAAAATGTATTTGTCTTTCCTAACCTACACTGCATCCATTCACCAAAATGTGTGGTTATCTGTCCAGTAGTTTTTGCTTCATTCTGCTTAATAACAGACAGACACACAAACCAACGTGCCCTCCTTGGTAGAGGTAACAATGAACCCCGTCAGTTCTATATCCATTGCTGCTATTACTGCTTCCAAACACTAACAGGCTGCTGAAATGCAAAATCAGTATTAACCCCCTGTCTACATCGAGCCTCATTAGATTGCTGTACTTACAGTAAGTCATTTGTCAAAGTCACACTAATCTGTTGCTACTAATTCCGAACACAGAGGCAGAGTGAGAGAGAGTGCATGTGTTTTACTGAGAGGTAATATGGTGAGAGAGCGAGTCAAGTCTTACTTAGCCACGTTCTTCATGCAGATGGAACACTTCCAGATGGCCCCAGTGGCGGCGGCCAGGAGCTTCTTGTCCTCGGCCTTGCCCAGCAGCAAGACCAGTGGCTCCAGACCATTGTACTTACGCACAAGATCACTGGTCTCCTTGTCCTCTGCACACTGCAACGCAAAATAGTAAAGATGTCAAGAGCCTCGACATTTCCTATGCAGTATCAGTCTGACTGGGTGGAAAAATACTTAGCAGATCATTATTTTTGTCCTTTCTTCCCGTTCATTATATCATTTCACAGTGTAGATGTGGGGAAAACGGGTACCTTGAAGATTGCACTTGCACAATGCCTTTGTAGCTCATTGTTGTCACTGCTTAGGTTTTGGACCAAATCCTTGATCATGTCCTCATTCTTAATGGCAATCCTGTAGCATTCCTGTGTCGATACACAAATTTTACATCCACGTAAACACGAGTAACCTAAATCAACATCAACCGGCAATTTCCCCTCTTATATGTTTATTTTTATCTTGTGTTATTCTACAGACCCTCCTACAATATTTTTTATTGTTCAATCATAGTTTAATGGACAATGTATAGAATTAAAACAGGCAACCATAGGCCAAAGACTGTATAATCCTACGCTCCCTCTCTCACCTCTGAGGCACACTCCTGCAGGGTGCCCACCACAGGGATAAGCATGTTCACATCCGGCGACTTGAGCAGTCGTCCCAGCAGCGGGATGCCGCCGGCCACGCGGATGGCCTCCTTATTCCTGTTGCACTTGCTGCAGCTCCAGAGCGCTAAAACCCCACAGTGGGCCACCTCCACATCCTTCTCCTGGTTTGGACTCATGTTGGCTAAAGTCGGCAAACAGTCCAGCAGCTTTACCTGAGCACAGAGACGAGGTACACAGACGCACATGTGGATAAACACAAACATAGAAACGTGTGCAGACATTCAGGCCGACCACACATGTTTAGGCAGAAAAACCTCCGTACAAACATTTACACAAACTTGATGAACTTGACATAAATTCGAAGACACTGAAAAGTTTGCTTGCAGGATTGGGGGGATAATGGAAGGTGTCAGATGGGAATACCAACTTCTTGGCTGTGATTAAGGGTGTGATTAAATTCTATTACTACTGAGTCTGCATGGATGAAAAAGCCAGAGATTTTAGCAGTGGAAAACTGAAAAGCCCAGTGTGACGGTTCATGGCCGTCATTCAATGTTCTAATCCATCGTTCCTGACCAGTGAGACAGAGTAGGCAAAGCTATTACCCACAGCACAGTTCAAAGGTGGTCTCATATCAAAGCATGAAATTAATCTGCCTACATGAGTGACTCGCACATGAGAACATCCGATCTGGGGCTGAGGAAAATATACAAGGCATGCAGGCTTTAATCACAGGTCCCTTTGTCAACAAACATGAATGCAGGTCAGAGGATGTGAGGGACATTCTATCTGTTTTACCACAACACCCATTCTGTTTTTTGTTTTTTTTAAATGGATGGCGCACTACCTGGCTTCTGCTGTACAGAGTGAAAACGGAACGAGTGGATGATTGATTTGCTATGCATCAAAACAGTTCAGCATAGCTTGGATGTGTGTTTTACACTCTGAATTAAAAGCAAATAGTCATCATAATGTGCGGATCACCATCATGTCCGTCCACAGTTTCCAAGATGTCTGTGGTTCAGTTAAATCACACACTAGCTGACACAGACATAGACTGACAAGTGTGTTAATGGAAAAACTGCCAATGTGGGACAATTTTTCACCAATAATGCCAATAAAGAAAGATCAGGTTCTGGTTTGTAGTTTTCTCTGTTGTACAAGAATCACGTTACACAGGCCTGAATTTAAGTTTTTCTGTCCTAACACTCACCAGTTTCTTGATTCCACCACAGCGCCTGACGGTTGTCCTCGCCTTGCGGAACCTGGCCACATTGGCGATTGTCTCAGCAGCTAAGGCCTTGAGATCCTTGTGTGGCCTGTCCAGAATTTTCACGATGCTCTGCAGACCGTCCATGTCAAGAATGGTCTGACAGATTAGCATACTGTGACTAATCTTTCGTAGGACTTTCAGAGATCCAATCTAATCACAAACACACACACACACACACACACACACACACACACAAACATTAACAGTAAATACAATACCTTAGTTTGATGGAAACTGTTGTGACTATGCCAACCGGAGGCCTAAATGCAATAGTAAAAAACAATAGTAATAAAATCAGGTTGAAAAACAAGCACACATGTCTTTAGGCATACTGGAGAGAAATTGTTAACCTGTGTCTTTACAGGAACGTTCTCTCCCCGGTACTAGTGTGTCTGTCACTTAAACACAGGCTGGCATACACACAGGGTTCTGTTCATGCCTGTGCGCCTTCCAGGTCCAGCTTTTGGCACAAATACTTACTTGGCATTTGACTTCATCTGAATCCAGCAAGTTAAGGAGGACTTCAACGCCACCTATGTCCCATATGTCCAGTTGGCAGCCCTCCTGCATCAGATTTAAGTCCAACATGGCACACAGGCAGAGCACGGTGGCGGTCTGGTCGCCTCTCTGAAAGAATAATGCCAAAAATAAATGATACCACTCCTGCTGGGCTTTATTCTGCAGCCTGGCATGGGTTCAGCTTTGTGGAGGTAACCACTAATGGTGAGAATTAATTTGTTCATAGAGGATTGAGCCCTGACAACAGTGTCAAGCTCAGAAAACATTAGAATTTGCCTCTAAGAGGAAAAAAACTAACACTATTAGCGCTGACACCCCGATTCTAATGATGACATAGAGTTCAATCCATGAGCTGAGCTCGACATCAGCCCCTCAAAGATGCTTCGCGCTTTTTTCATCCTTCCTTTGGTGCAGTTGTCCCGGACTGGGCTGTATGAATGGAGGCCTTACTCTAGTTTGGTTCCTCTGCAGCCACAGACTAGATTCTCCAGACACAGACTGCCCTGCCTGAGCTACTCCATGACTATAAATCACCACACTAAGCAGATGGGAGCAGGGATAAGGTTAATAGGGCTGTAAAATGATACCCTGTTGACCTCAGGCCTCTTTCTTAATAAAGTGGTGCTGTGTGTATTTTGCACATTATTGGCTTGGATGTCCTTTCCACAGGGGTGGACGTGTATATTGAGCAATGGCGTTCAGATACCTAACAGTGTAGACTCGCGCCCCTGCCAGTGCTTCATTGAACTGGTTCTTGGCAGAGGTTGAGCCATAGAGGGTGCATGAGGTTTCTGCAGTCTACAGCAGACAGCAGAGGGAGGCCACTAACGACAAGAACAAACACAACCTCCTGCTCCACTCAGGAGAGGTACTGGATGCACAGAATGATTGATACTCCTGTTTTTTTACTTCATATTTGACATTAGATCTCCTATAACTTGATCACTTAATAGGCCTTATCATCATAAAATGAGCATAGTGCATCCTGAGAAAATATCTATTCACCTTTTTTTATTTGAAAAATTTGAGTAAATCATCCAGATTAGGCAGGTAGTAAATGGATTATAACCTGTTTAAATCAAATGTTTCAACTGAATGCTGCAGTTATTTAAAAGAAAAAGCATCAAAAATGTATTTATGAATTGGAGCATAAATATCTAGAAATATAATTATTTTGAGAAAATGAGCTGATATTGGCTGCTGGTACTGGAGACAGGATTTTGAGTCGCGACCAGTAGAAAAGTCTGATTTGAGAAGAGAGGGTCAGCAGTACTGTAACTGCCCAGCAGAGGGGGAGCAACCTTAGTGAGGCCGGAACACAACAACGTGTCAGGACCAAGATCACCCCTTTTAATCTATGATAGTTTTATTGATGGCAACAGAAGCATCGTTTTTAAAATGCATTGAGAGAGGCTGCCCTCTTTTGAAAGCTGCTTCATAATTCTTTCTTTTGCTGTGATATTTAAAAAAAGAGGGGTTAATCAAAAAACCATCTGCTCAGAAAGAACAAATAAATTATATAAATTATAAAGAGATCAGTAATGAAAATGTTAACAAGCGCCAATATTGAACTGCTAGCATATTGTATATCAGACACAATATTAATATATTTTTTGAGAATATGAAAATTGTTTGGTGTTTGGAAAGCCAGCAGCCAACCTAACTGATAGCAGCTGTGGAGTTTTGTTTTTTGTTTAAACTGAGACAAAACATTCAAATTATGATTTTTGGCTCTGTTGCTGAACTTAACATGTGAAATGTTTCAATACGGACGTACTCAATAAACAACCCTTTCTAATTTTTACCCTTCTCTTAGCAAAGTTATTAGATTACTTTTCTCAGGTCTATAGCCTGTACTTATATCATATATACAGAACTCGGACTATAAAAATAAATGCTTATATGTGGAGTATGATAAAATGCCTGCTTATACTGTGGCAATGATGCATTAAACACTAGAATAAGAAGGGTGAGTTATGTTTAAATCCATTCATTTCAGTTTCTCTCCTAAAACACATACAGTATACCCACCTAATCACGCAAACATAAACCCATAGACTTAAATCTGCATTCTGGATTTTGCAAGAGACCATGCAACCATTTCACAGTCGCAGATCTCCAGTCACACAGGCATTAAAACAAACATGTCGGAACCCTGGGCAAATATTCCTGCATAAATATCATTAAAACACAAAACAGAACATCCATGTGTTGCTTTCTGAAAGTGTTAAACTTACTAGAGTACAAACGGCTGTCTATAGCACGAGGGAGAAGGGGGGGGGGGAAAGATCTCCTCCTAAAATAAAACAGATATTTAACTTGGCTCATGGTAAGTTTCAGCGTCTGATGGTAATGATATTATAAAATGACTACTGGACAAACCCCATAAATAACCGAACTGTGTGGTTTCCAAAGAGATAGAAAGCCGGGACATGTTGGTTGCTGCAGTGCTGCGTTGGGCTGAAGTAGGAATACACACAACCCCTAAAGCTCACAATCCTGCTAAAAAACTATAAAACATACAAACCAGTGATGTTTTCTTTTCCAACTAAATTTGCCTCTTTCATATCGTTTACATCATCCTTTTTGCTTTTCTGGAAAGGAGCAGCAGCCTGGTTTAAGAGTGGGAATTTCCTTCCATTATATTCTGTTTAGCTTAGCTAAAAATATCTGCCTCAAATGGAGCTTTACAGCAGCATTTTCTATAAAAGATTTACTCCATTGCACTGCGAACAATTGTATTTAGAAGCAAGCCACATAAGTCAGAGCACAAATCTGTTCGTAACTTAAAGAAATCCAATACTTTATGAAAATATGTTACGTGCACTGTAGCTACATATTAAAAACACCATTTAAATGGCTTTAAGCTGAGGCAGCATTTAAGATATTTTACTGCTGTACACAATGGGATGGATGTGCAACTTGCAACAAAACAGATTCCTGTCAAAGTAAAGTAAAAGCAGTTTGTTTTAACCAAATCTGCCTCAATGATATTGTCCAGATAAACAGATAATAAGGACCACTGAGTGAGGCAGGTCATAGGTATTCCCAGCCAGTCTGAGTTAGTGGTGTTTCTGTCCTCCTTTGTCTCCTCCTTTCTTTCCCTCCCATGTTTTGACACATTAATATTCACCATATGTCCTGTCAGACCTATCACAGGCATGCTTCATTTTTATGCTTTTTGCGGTGTGGGCAAACAGCGTGTACAGCTGCTGCCGTCAGACATTACTTTCCCCTGTGCCTCATGTGTAACCAAACAGGCTTGTGTCAGAAACCAGGAATCCCAGAGCAGAGCCAACCACTTCAATGGGCATCTTCCTGCAAAGCACCGCTTTAAATTGGAGGAACGTTTACTTAATTTCATCGAACTTAACGTATTTTTTTATAACTGAGGTAAAACAGACAGGTGGGATTATGTGATTGGAACATTACTTTTTGTCATACCATCAATTCTAAGTTCTTCCACACATCCATGACTAAATATTATTTTTCCAGTCTGCAGTTCAGATGAGGGGTTTTGAAATTTAAAGACTGATTAAGGTTTGCAGTGAAATTTTCAGGAAAAGTAAATGGACTTTCCTATCAGTTGGGCCCCCCCCTTCACCTCCAGTCTGTACACATTGGATTATTGGGTTTTAAATCCATTAGAAATAGTAGAAAAAAGTAATGAGGGTGACAATCTCATACCTTTAAGAACTTGACTAGTTTGTAGATAAGCCAGTAGTCAGGGGACTGTTCTATCTGAATCTGCAGACGACGTTCTGACAGCTCCTCTTCATCCTCATCCTCAGTTGAACTGTCACTGGACAGCTCCATGGCTCCTGCTAGGGTTTTACTGACCAACAGATAACAATGCACATTTTAACACAGATAACGATCCACAAGGTGTGGGACAGTGTAATAACTGGATAACACATAGGAAAAGAGATTTCCTGCTATTATTTTCTATCCTTCTGTCTAGCTTTGTTTAAATGTAAAAACAGCTTGTTCATCCCACACAAGAAGACCGATTAAGGATTATAAAATTAAAGTGTCAAATTTGTCCTTCCTCAGAATCTAAGCAGCAGGAAAAGAAAGAGTGGAATAATGTTATGTGAAAAGTGGACTCGTCATCATATGCAGACTAAAGACGCTTGCTCGGCTATTGATGCAAACAGAAATGCAGATGCCTTTTAAAGCTGCTCCGGCCGCTTGGATAACAGTATCATGAAAACTGGGCACTGCGGAGTAATGAAATTTGGTACACGTTCATATGGGGCCACTGAGGGACAGTTCCTGTGTACATCGAAATAGAATTTCCAGGGGAGCACATTATCTGACGGAGCCAGCTGATATGAGGGAGTGTTTTCCAGGAAGCAACACGATAATCCCTGAACAAGAGCTTCATGGATTTGCCAGGCCTACACATGGCCCTGCGTGGTGAATGGGGAAAACTGAGGAAATGCACCCTGAGGTCCTTTTAATGCATGCAAGAAGAAATCGTGACAGAGACTAAAATCCGCTGCATCAATTTCTGATCAAAAGAGTACGTATAGATTGTCCGACAAATGACAAAAGTGCTGGAGAAGGAAAATGCTTCCACGTATATATACATGTCATACTTTCTGGCAGAACTTTAACCACTAGTAAAACTGATTTTAGTTCATCTTTATGTAACTCCATCTACAGAGAAAGAAAGAGCCCTTATAGATTAAAACAAAGCAGAACTAACTCAGGATACCTTTTCTGGGGAGTCATGCGTCCAGGTAAGGACGACAAAGAGAATTCTGCTTTCAACTTGCCCTTGGCTCCTGTTCCCTGCTTTTTCTTTCCAGACTTCTCCCGTCCAGGGTTGTTTTCCTCCACTTTTCTGTAATGATGTGAAATAAGAACCATTATGCCAGCTCCTATTTTGAAAATTGATATTTTTCTGATACAATCATTATATAACAACTTGAGACTAGAGTTCTACAGGTTTCATTGTAAGCTACTGAGATACTTTTATCTTGAGCCAGTTTCTTCTCAAATGGGTACGGATATCACAAGATACAGCTGCAACAGCTCAGTCCTGGCTAGATCTATTTATCAATCAAAGACCATATGTGATGGATTCTCTGGGGATTTTTTCAAAGACCGTTTTCCTAGCTTTCTCTCTGTAATGGGACAAGTAGGAATCCCCAATGTGAACATATTTACTAACCCTGATTATTGTAAGTGGAAATATTTTAACTTTCCCTAAAATGTACAAAACATATAAGCATATCTTCATGTGGCAAAGACCTGGAATCACCTTCATGTGAAGCTCCTCTCTTCAGCATGGAGCCTGAAAATATTTCAGGATGGGAACTATAACTTACCCACATGGAGACACGAGACCTTGATTACTCCATCTTGGAGATGGCTCATATTTCTTCTTGCCGGGTTGAGACCTCTGGGGTTGGCCTTGGTCCTCCATTTGTACAGATTTGCTTTGCGTCTTGGATGTGCTGTCCTTCTTTGGCATCTTGGAAACAATTTGTGGGTCGAAAACAATTGCCTTGTAACAAAACAGTATTGAAATGTTGTACTATGCCTCTTCTTTTTCTGTGTTTGGTTTATTGCCGCGTGGCATCCAACTCAAGGTATATTACCACCATCCACTGTGTCTACATCAAAAACATCAAAATAATCATAGTGGCTTCAAAGTCAAGGACAAATGGAATGTTAAGGAATACCTTTGAGGGCAACTGCAGTACCTCTAGGAATGGTACACTAAAATAATAGATGGAGGTAATATACCTTGGTTATCACCTGCTAATAAATCGGATTAGAAGAAGAAAAAAGAAGAAGCCTTTGAGGAAAATTTGTAAGATGACTGATATCAAAGGTATGACATCACAGGTGGTGTCCTGTTAACATACAGGGTCCCAATGAAATCTATTAGTACTGAATCAACTAGACTTTAGTGTCACCATGGGGAAATTCGTCTTGGGCCGAAGTGCTACAGCAGTTGCAGAAGAGTACATTGTACAACAAACAACAACAACAAAGAAAAAACAGTACAGAAGGACATTGAGAATAATATTACGAGTTGCAGCAGCATTGAGCCCGTGTCGCAAACCGTGCAGGACCAACAAATGTTGATGGATGTGTATATGGGAAAGAAGAAGAGGAAGTAGGATATTGAAAAAAACAGTGGATGGTGGTAATTCACCTTGATGTTGGTAGCCAGAGGAGTAGGGTCCCAAAATTGCATACAGAAGAAGAATAACTCGAAAGATTTGGATCTGCTTTATGCTCACGATGCCAGTAGTAAGTAATAACAAAGTGTAGATGTGAATTGATTGAATCGCTTTCATTCTTTGTGTCACGTTTTAATTTTGTGTCATGCAATAAGTTCCTCTTATGTTACCATCTGGGGCTTTTATTCTGAAAACCTAGCCTATATTTGGGCATCCTGATAAGGTCCTCTAACCATCCAGGGCTTTTATTGAGAAATTCCAGCCTATTTCTGACACTGTGTGTGCATGTACCTTAGTTATGTGTATTTGTGTCATTGAGGTAAATCTGTAAAAGACCTGTTTACAGATGGTTCAGAGCCCGTCATCTCTTACATGCCAAGCCAGCGTTCTACCATTTGAGCAGCTCCACGTAATAAACAGCTGACTTTTTCTTTATCTGGTTTATTGACGGGTGTCAACCAATGTCAAGGTGCATTACCGTCAAATTGTACAGTTATGGATAAAACTTATTTATTTAAACCACAATGTGATTGAATATTATAGCGGCCTGGTTTTGAAAGGAGAACAAGTGCGGAAAAAGGGGAATAGAGCAGGTAAAGAAAGAAAGAAATGTTTACTATTGTGGGGAAAAGGTTTTCATTAGTCTTTGAGGTATTAATCAAGAACTGGTCAAACACAGAGATAATAATTAGTGTGGTTAAAGTTAGAATATGTGACCATGGGAGCGATATTAAAAAAGAAAATAGTTTTTAGAAGAATTTCAGACCTGCTCTCGCTCTAATGATTGAGTCCCATTTAAAATGAATGGTCAATTTTGTCGCATTTCTTTGCTATTTTCAAGCAAACTGTGTGACTATGCACACCAGGCAGACATAATAATAATGTATGCCCAATAATAGTATGTTTTAGGCAGACATATTAAATCATGCATATTTCAATCATAGACTGTACATACTGTAAAGCTGGACCATACACTGTATATAAAGGAATTCAATGTCTATGTGTGCGTGTATGTAGAGGGGTGGGTGGTATGGGGACTCAATCTTTTTGATGTTGGAACAAAGAGGAGGTTGATTCAGACATTTTTCAACATAGTGACAACCAGACACTAGCTCACTAGCGTGGAACAGCACAGACACTGATTACACAATCCTTACTCTGTTTATGAACGTGAGTCACACGGCATCAGTGATCAAATCAGAGGTTTAGAGAGACTGACCCGTTTCATAGGACAAAGAGGCTCTTCAACGCCCACACATTGTTGAAATTCAATGCTACAAGAAAAAGGTTTTAATGTGTTGATGATGATAATTGCATCTGCCTGTATTCTGCTGTACCTGCTTGTTTATGTGCTCAGCGAAATATGGAGATCTGCTCTTCAGGAGTGTTGGCAGGTCTGCGTACGTATCACTTGTTCGCTCGTAGCCACTCTCCGCCCCCTCCTGTTTTATGCCCTGTGAAAACAAAGTGAAAAACAGCCTCATTATTTCCAAAAACCACAATCATAATGTGACCCACATGCCAGCCGACCTCAGAGAGGAAGTGTAAAACCATGTAAACCGCTAAATTAAGTTTAAGACACTACTGCTCTTTGAGGTGTCTCTTGCATCAATGTCCCCCATTCGGTTTTAGGTTGTGTGTTTTTTTTTTGACTTGGACAAACTATTTCCAGGTGGAGAAACAGAGACAGGAAACCGAAGGCTTGTCAGCAAAGTCAGTTAAAAGTGAAAGGTGTGGAAACGTGCACAGCCTCATGTGATGAAATGATTGCACACACTTGAAGAAAGATTACTGATATGTTTGGAATGTTTGAAGGGACAATCTGTGTGTTTAAATGTGGATACATGTCAATGTTTTACTGTTGATACAAATATTAATTAGAGTATATTAACAATATATTAAAAACTGTAACTGTCTCTTGGCAGTTCACATGTTCTAAAGTAGCACTGGCAATTTTTAAGGCCTTTTTGATAATAATAATGACAATTTGCTCTTTATCACCTACGCACCTGTTTGATAATGAGAGGGGCCGCACAGGTCATAATATATTCCCGGCCTCCCACATACAAACATTATTTCTCTCACACACACATGTTCTTCTTTCACATACAGTATACACACGTGATTTCACAAACATTTGTGTATTCTCACTCTTACTTAAATACATTCTCCTTTCACTTTGCGTTTAATTCATTTAATTGGGACATCATGACATAACCACGGTCAATGGAAACCAACATCATCAACCCATTGAGGGCTGGATTAAAAACCACACAAAAAATCGAAGTAAAAAAATGTAAACACAGGCTGATCCAACTTCCTTCATCACTGAGACTCATAATGTTACTCAGTGCTGTGTATGGACAGTCTGCAGTGGTACTTGATGGCGTCAGATACACTGATACATCACGTCCCATAGGTCAGGGGACCGTGAGGGCCACTCAATGGCATCAATGCCTTCGTCATCCAGGAGCTGCCTTCACACTCTGGCCACATGAGGCACGGCATTGTCCTGCACCAGGAGGAACCCAGGGCCCACTGCAGCAGCGTGATGTCTTACAATCGCGCTGAGGGTTTCATCCTGGTACCTAACAGCAGTCAGGGTAGCGAAGGCTATGATATGGAGATCTCTGCGACCCACCATGATGATGATGTTACAGGCAGCATACCATTCACCACGGCCAATGGGGGCTGGGCTTGTGGGGGCTTGTGGGGGCCAATGGGGGCTGGGCTTGTGAACAGAGAATGTGAACAGAGAATAAAAAATGAATGCTGTCACCGATGGTCTCATTATGTGTCTGTGGTTCAAATTGGCGTAAGGTCTGCCGAGATAAAAAAACAAAAAGGTTGTATGCAACTGATGTTTTAACTCAGTGTGGAGTGGAGAGCATCAACAACTGTCTGTGTTTTTCAACTGCAGCCGATGTGGATTTTACGTTGTTTAAACATTTTCACATTTTGTACTGCTTTCTTCATCTGTTAATTCTATAAGAGCATGTATGATACAATACAGTTCAAAAGCACACACACTTCTACCTCCAAAGTTAGCACACAGTTGAATCCACAGCTCTCTGACAATATTAATAAGCTATTGTAACAAAGTCAAAAGTTAATCATTTAATTTTGAATGGGTCTGCAGCTTTCATATTACCTTACTTGATAACTATTTACTACTGGTCACTTTCCGTAGAGATTTCACCTGAGAACGGCGTAAATGCCTGGAAACAGATGTCATCTCTTCGGTTTGGGACAAAGTTGGGCACAAAAAAGCTTTTTAATGTTCTCTGGGCTCTCTTGGAAAAGAGATCTTAATCTCACTGAAACTGAATGATTAAATAAAGACTTAAATTTAATTAAAATGTGGTGCTCCTTCCAAGTGGAAGAACGTATATAGGGGACCTAATATTGTCGCAAGCAATTGCTCATGATGGACAACAACTACACGCTCTCCTCAGAATGGCTGGAACACCAAAACCATAGAGGTGGATTTAATGACAGTGCACTAGTTTTTGGTCTATAAGGAAGTTATTAGCCAGAAAGTTGGTTTACCTCTTGATATATAAAAATATTCTCACACAGAAAAAGAGGCAGCATCAGATAAACTGTTGCAGTTCCCGGTGCTGGTCTTACCGCGTTGAGATAAAATCCAGCGGTGCTGCAGGTGATGTGGAGGTCCTCAGTGTCACACGGCTCAATTATGAGGTAACAAATCTCACCATGCACCTGTCTCCACGGGGGGGCGCGGCAGCCATTGGAAAATTCGTAATCTAGAAAAGAAAACAAGGATGAATGGAATGTGGAAATCCCAAAACTGCACCAGACTTTATAAGATGTATTGTATCATGGGATCAAGTCCCAATCACAAAGAGGATGACAGCACTCGGGCAGCATTTTCCCAGTAGAGCAACGGTTTTGCTTGCAATTAAGTTCAACCACAAAAAACAACTTAGCGAATAGCCACCGTCATATTTCAAATCTGGTTTTAAAAGTATTTTTAAAGAATGTGTCCTTCAAGCTTGAAACAGGGGACACAGGCAGCATTTATCACTTACTGTGCATATGCCAGTGACTGCTTTGTTAGAGAATGATAAATACACTACAATTAGTCAAAAAAACTGTCCTGACTAATGACTTAGTAAACTGCAATCTGACAGATTTAATGACTTCCATGTCTTTCGTGGCGGCAGAACACAGGCTTTTCATGCTTTGGAATATCCAGCAAGAGTGTTAATGGCAAATGATTTACTCTGCAACCCAGTGACATGTGTAGATAATCCCAACCTGATGTGTATCGAACCGACTTCAACAGCCTCTCGTCCCCTCCCCTGCAGAATTGTTTCAGCGACTCCACGTCACTGTTTGCTGCGGCCGGGTCTAGCCTGACTTGTCTGTGACAAAAATGTAGAAAAACCAAACAACAATCTAAATCAGCTCGTTCAGTCATGGTTAGTTCATATTAACCAGCAGCTTCTTTCAATCAGAAATGACCACATATCTGAATGGATCTAACAGACAGAGGACAGCTGTTGAGGATGGATGAGAAATCTGAATTCTAAAGGAGTCAGAGAACCTACTCTGATATTTCTTCAAGCAGCTTGCTGAGGAGCTGTTGGTCCATATTTTGGAGCAAACGAAACAGCTTGACCTTGACCTCTGAGTCCTCTGCTGTGTCTTCGTCTACCGGATCGGTTTGGGTGTCTTCTCTCTCCAAGATGTCAGCGAAGCGAGGACCAAGAATTTTAACCACGGCGTCTCTGTTTTCTGAACAATAACAGATTTGTTATGACTTAACAAATTTTCAGTACCAGATGCCGTTCAATGCTTCTGAAAAATTAAATTGGGTTCAGTAACAAATCACTTTTCAACATTCCCTCTCTATTGAGCATTGAAAATGCACTATACAAATATTAATCATGTATTCCTCTGTTGGGACAAATATACAGATATCTCCTGTGAGTAGTGGCCTTATAGTAAATACATATCTGTGAGGAATTACCTGTGGCACTATATCAGATGGTTGGAGACAATAACAAGGAGGACAAACAAATAAAGTCTGTGGGTTGTTTGAGGTATGCTCCTGGCTAGACTGCTTAGGATGCAAATCCCATTCAAACCTCATCTTGTGGTCGTTGTGCTTACCTTCTAGACACGTTCGAGCTTCCTCCAGCTTCTTATCAGCTGCCAGATGAACTAGTTTAGAGAGCTGGCTGAAGCTCCGCACATAAACAGTCGGAGGAGACAGCCGGAGCAGTGGTTGCCCCGCACTGTCTTTCTCATTGGACTGTACATTGAATTCACTAGGGGAAGAAGAAAACAAAAAATGTATATCCTTAAAGTTTATCTCTACCATCATGTGTTTTATATTAGATTATAAATGCCAACATAATTAAGGCAGATCAGAGTCTGTATTAGTGTTTTTGTACTTCTCTACTTTCCAGCTACAGGATATAAAGCTAACCACACACTGAAAGGAGGCCAGGATTTCTGATGAAATCAAATGGAATGTCCTCAGTCTTACTGAAGCTGAAAAACAAATTAATTATAGCATACTGCTTTGAGTATAGCAAAGGTAAAATACATTTGGACACCACGGTGACAGCATATCCTGCACAGACACGTAATACTGAAAGCAGTGGCCAGCCAGCTGCGAGCCTCATGATTAGACTAACCTGATGTCATAGTCTGTTTTGAAATCAGATGCCACTAAAGTGGTACTCCACTGGAGGGGCTCCTCGAACACATGCTCGGCCTCCTGTGGGTGTCTGGAGACTAGCTGCTCCACAGAGCGCAGCACTTCTTTCAGCAGGGACTCGTTCATTGGCGTCAACTCCAGTTTGCCAGTACCAGAGCTGGTCCACTGGGCTGCCTTGGTCAGCGATACCCCCATTTCACCAGGCGGAAGATTCTGAAAGCAAACGATAAAACGTGGCACTTTGGAGATGGACCTTTGTGGGGACATTAAAAAAGACCCTCTGTTATGTTTCATGTCTGTGTTTGTTTGTCTAAAAATTTGCAATATTACACAAAAGCTAGTGGAAGGATCACCACCCAACTTGGTAAAAGGATGCGGTATGGGTCAGGAAATAAACCATACGATTTTGGTGCACCCAAGAATTTTCTTCTCACTTTCTTTAACATTGCAATATTCAAAAGATTCCTTGATTTCACTGAAGATAATTCATGGTTCTTGATGAAAAAAACAGTTTTAGGGGACTGATATTTAAGAGTTTGTCAAATTTGGTGCATATCCAATTCAAAATCCAGATCTAGTGAATTTAAATGCGGATCATGTTGTATTTAGAGCAGATTTTTTGACTTTCATGTTTGTTGTTTATGCCCTTTATTCCTTAGATTATGCCCTATCACAGACTTTACAATAGTAACTTACATTACTAATGGAGAGAAAAAAGAAAAAGGATTTTCCTGCATCCCTTCCCAGCCACACTCCCAACATTGTGGATTAAAACCAGTCCATTATGGGAAAAACTACTTTTACTCAGAAATTAAGTGTCTCAATAAATGTTATACTCGTATTCTTATACCAATGGACAACTATATCCTAGTCCTACAACTCTTCATAGCTCTAACCTGACTATTGTGTTCTTTAACCTAATTCTTTCTTTCTAACTAAGCTCACACTTTTAGACCACAGACACCACAGACATGCAGACTGTAGATCTACATCAGGCAATTCATCACATCTGTGTGCGAGCAGCCATGAGTTTAAAGGACAAAAAAGCGAAGGCATCATTTAATGTTTAGATCTCATTAATGTGGAGGTGTAACGGTGTCTCCTGTGACTTCACTACACTTTTGTTATTCGTGCGTTCTGTGCGTCAGAGTCACTAAGTAGCTTACTAGCTAACTAGCTAGCATCGTGTGTTTCTAACATTAACTGCGTCGCACAAATTATGAACAAACTTACCGTCAGTTTCAACTTCCTCTTCTTCTTCAACTATCAACGGTGTCCATGGTAACGACAGGCTCGTACCCCCCCCCCCTCCCCCCTTCCCGTGTGAGGTTGCTACGACACATCCAAACACTACGGGCAGCGCCTTGGGTCAAAAATCTCCAAACCCAAACTTTGAAAAGTAAGAAAAGAAATCCACATAAATGAAAGGAAGGAAGTTGTTGATCTACAGTGACATACACTATACTGTCATACACCACATACATCTGAATATGTCCAGTATTCAGATGTAAATCCACTTGGGTTCATATGTCAGCTTGTTTATATACAGTCCAGATTATAGAGTATTTGCAGTGAAATACAAGATGGTTTCCTCTTCAGGCTGAGGAGAAAACAAAAATGATTTGATTAGACCGGTGCCGCCCACACGTCTCTTCTACCTGTGTGAATCTAACTTTGGAAATGTTGTTGTGACCTACGTGGCCAGAGAATCTAAAATGTTAAATCAAATGTTGTCATAATAATAATAAAAAAAATTCCCTGTATGCCTCCCTTCTAGAGTGTCCACATGACCGCATATTTGAGGGCCTATTTCCTCTCTCGCTGCTGGCTTGGCGCTGTCCTGCAGACAAACATTGGTCAGTGAAAACAGTCTATTTGAGTGGATTCTCTTTTTAGACGCAGCAAATGAGTTCACTCAGTTCAGAGTTAATAAAGCTATAATGTCAGTCCTCACAGGTACCGTGTCTTAAACCTTATTCTTGACACGGAGGAGCGAGGGAAATAAAATGTCTCTCCAAGCGGAAGAGCCGGTGACACCGTATTCTAGATCTGAACGCGATAGGCAATAACCCTTCTCTTTTTACGACAAAAGCCATGCTCCAGAGAAACCTGCGTCTGATTCTCTTTTATTGTGCACACTGAAACCAGTCAAAAGTGATATGAAACAGAGACAGAGAGACAGTGTCTGACTCAGCAGGCAGCTTATACAACTAAAAACATGCTCCCAGACACATGATTCATAAATAAAATACAGACAGATTAAACTCTTTTGCTCTTAAAGGGAGAAAAATATTTTTTTTCCTCAATGTGTGGCAGCTGCCCACCTGTCCCAAGGCTGCCTGAGAGAAAGGCCAGTGAAACCTGGAATTGTCTCTGGTATCTCTGCTTGGCATGCTGTCTGCCACCTATCCCTTTCTTCCTGGCGCTGATGGCTACACAGCAGGTGGAACTACTTTATCTCCTAAACACTGTGGGTGAGTTGGACCGAGCCTGAATGTAAATCAATCAGCAGCAATCCCCCGGAGGAGAGCGGTAGTAGCTCATCTCTATTATGGAGAGAGATCACCGTGGATGCTGTTGTTGTCGAGGGCTGGATTTATGAGGTTCCCTCCCCCCTCCTGGTATTTTATTTGGAACCAGGCGGGTAAAGCTGTCGAAATGAAGAAGCAATGAGAGTCTGCAACGGGGTCCGGAAGCTGGTGGAGCTCAGACATACCAGCGAGAGAACTCAGACGGAGCTGACGTAAAGCGCGTGCATGTCTGACTCTGCCTGTCTGAAGCACTGAGGGGGGAGAAAGACGTGCAGTAGGGTGGAAGAATGAAAAGAAAAAAAAAGGGGGAAGAAAAAGCAGGATAAACGAGAATCTTAATACATCTAACCCAGGGTCTCATTAGTGAGTCTAATTGCTGTTTTTTAAAAGGGATAAAATGAAACCCTCTCCCCAGCCGGGGTCTTTTACAAAGTAAAACAAACACGCCCAGAGCTCCGAAGCACCTGCTCGCCCTCAGATGTTCTTTGACTAAAACTTAATACAGCATAATAAACACGAGGGCTCTCCATGCCATTTCTCCAGTGCTCAGAGCTCGGCCGCTGATTGAACAGCATGGAAACAGTCTGATGACCCAGGCAGAGCCTCCGTACAGATGGACATCGTGATTGCATCCGTTTAAACAGTGTGTCCGACCTCCACAACACTCCATTAACACTTGAATGAAACCTACACACGGAGGCTGTGCGTGAGTAAGAAGAGGGATGGAGGTGCACTGGACTACTGCTCCTGCTCCTGGTTTGGAGAAAGCGGCCTGGAGAGCTGCGTCTCCTGATTTGTATCCCGGCTTGGGTTCGTCCACCGCAGAGCTCTGGTGTTATTACAGGATTTGAGTCCAGTCCAGGTCGGCGCGGCCCAATGGCGACGCAGCTAGAAAGGGAAAGGACAAGGGTGACACCGGTCAACGTAATGAGGGAGGGATGTGTCGTGTGAGTCCTTGTGGAAAAGGGAGAACAGTAAAAACGGAGTCTAACATGAGGCCGTGACCACATCCCATGGTTGTAAAGAGTGCAGATTCCTATCTTTCCTTTCCCATAATCCTCTGTGTTTTTAGGCAGGACAAGAACGGGCAAATGATTTCAGACCAAGAAGCTTGAAGAGCTGTAGTGTAACTTTCCTCCAAGGACACACGGGGCGCTCTGCAATAAACTCTGAGTCATTATCAATGCAGGTTATCTTAGCTTTTCCTATTTTTAATTGGACAATGAGTGAGGTCATTTGTTATGAGCAGCTGCCTTGTTTATGGACTGATTAAATAGGAAGCGTGGTTAATGAGGCCAATGGGAAAAAAATTTTTCCATTGGAAGCAATGGAAGCAAAAAGAAAAATGAACATAATTATTCCTCGCTCAAAAAAAAAAAAGATCATCGCCACATAAACAGTAATTGTGTGTTTTTGCCAGAATTGTACCAACGGTTGTGATGCACAGAGTTCACTCGATGGAAATTAATCAAAATCGGTTCTAAATGAGTCTCAGCAAACAAAACCCGATACTGCTGAGAATATATTTTTACATTATCATTGCTCGAGCTTCTTATGAACATAAACCTGCAATTGTGGGTTCCAAATACTGTGTACAGTATGTATTTCAAGTGGCGATCGCATAGTGCCAGTGCTTTCTTTGGAGTGGACGGACGCTTGTCAAATATAGACGTAACGCAAGATTTATGGCCCGAGGGCTTCGGGGGAGGGGGGGGGAAGCCAATGACAAAGTCTCCATCTACGTGACTTAAAACACTTTTTGTTTATTCTGCCATCCTGCGAGGCGACACTGGGCTCCTGTTTTAAAATGCACTTCACAAGAGCTCTGATGTGTTTCCAGAAAAGCGGAAAGAGCCCATGCGACCACAAAACATATCTTTGGAGAAATCATATCGCCATAAACTTGAATATTCCCAGCTCCTGTAACTGCACTGATCTGCAAACTGTGCTTTCTTTGACTCTGCAGGTTGTCATTTGGTGTAAAAATGGAAAAACTAAAATACAGCCATGGTAACAGCATAGATATAATGGGATGGGATGGGCTGTGTGTTTCTGTGGTAGAGATTATCGCAGGAATTTAAATCTGTATTGGATTTATCTCCATAAATAATATGAAAATTTCGCAGCGATTTGCTTGTCTAGCCTGCTGCGAGTCTTAACAAGCACCATATAGAGCTTCAATTGATATCACATGTTTTACATAAAGTCAGACGGGGCCTGTGAGCTCAGTTCATGGTGTTTTAATATTTCCATGGCTGTGGATTTGACCCCTGTGTCGGCCACTGCCAGGTCTTTTTGTGGCAGAGCTTTCTATAGTTAGAGGAGTGATTTTCTCCCAGCTGGCCAAATACAAAATATTTCACGCCAAGTAGTAGTCTTCAAGCAACACCCTGCGCCAAAGCTCTTAGGTAATTCACTGAATCGGTATCTGCACCTGCATGGGCAGATATTAATAAACCCTGCTCTGTTCTGCTACTTGCAGGGGGAGAACCAGTGAAGAGACCTTACTGGAGATCAGCTGACAAACACATTATTAACGCTGGGTCTCTCAGAGGGGGATTCTGCATATATTGGCATCATTCTTCTCTTTCTTCAGACGTGGTGACGTCTCCTGCTCATGTGACAGAGGGCAAATCAGGTTTTGACGGACGTATTGACGAGAGATGAGAGTGATCAACTAAGAAACCTCAGCTCACCTGAAGTGGATAAGTCCTACTTCCGCAGGTTCGATTCCCTGGCTCTTTGCTGCATGTCCTTCCTGCTCTTTCTCCCCCTTTCATCCTCACACTTGACTTTATTCAAGAAAGGTGTAATATCCAAAAATATCAAAAAAAGAACTGGGAAACTTAAGAAAAAAAAAAAACTACCAAGTACTACCAAACTTTTGAGTGACTGTTACACACTCACTCCCTCACTGATGGACAGGGACTTTTATGAATAGTGAAACAATTATATTTGTCGACTTAAAAAATAATGACTGGAAACAGGAGCTGCAAAAAATAAATGAGGTTAATGGTTGAAATTAATACTGATGACATTGCTAATTACAATCAAGTATTACAAAAAGTAATACTTTACAATTACCATTTTCCACATTCCAACAGACTTGTGAGAGACTATGGCTTACTTCACAGCAAGTTAGTCTAATTTGTCTTTGAATATTCCACAGCCTCTTCCAGAATAATAAAAAAACAACACATCACATCTGGAAAATAAAAAAACCTGCTGAAATATTTGTGTAAAAAAAAAGCAAGTCCATCGTGCATGGCCACAAAAACCTTTGGTAAAATCTGTTATTGTGCCCCCTCCTGATCCAGAGACAAACTTTGTGCTTTGTGTCATCTTCAGATCCCAAGAGTGTAGTAAAAAAACCTGAGGATCAACCAGGACTGCAAAACTCCATCTGGTCCAAAATCATTGTGTTTCAATTCATATGAATGTGATTGAAAACAACTATATTTTAGGAACAAACAATATGAAAACCTGTAACTTCATAAACATCGTAAAAGTAGAGAGACAGACAGAGCCACTAACTTAGGAGACATTTCGGTATTCGGACTAGCACTGCTTTGCTTCACTTTTTTGATTTATTGTGTTGAAGATTAATATAAAAATGTTCAAATCAATTCCCAATAGATAATAAAATAAACCAGAATAGCATACCTCTGCCGTGCAAGTCCCAAACATTCCCCCTAAGAAATTTTAGAAGAATTCTATTTAGATCTGCACATAATCTCTGAGAATTCCATTTAAAATGTTGAAAAATACCCTATCATGAAATGTTAAAGAAAGTGGAAATAATAAATAAATCCTGGATCCACACAAAAATGTAATGCCTTATTTCCTGCATCCTTGTTATCCGTCACATCAAGAAAACCAACTGTGGTAACCATAAATAATCAAATGCGGCCTCGGGGCTTTGTGAAGCCACAAGTTGTGAGAAACTCGGTGCTTTGAGGCCAGGGGGGTTGTTGCCCACTTTGTTCCCGCTGACCACTGACCATTCACAGTTATAGTAAATTTCCTAGTCAGAGACTGGTCAAGGACTTTGTTTGGATGCCTTCCTCTCCTGTCCTCCCTCATTTCCGGTCAATTAAAATAATATAAATAAAAAAGCCCCCCAAAGTCCTGATGAAAGCAAACGTGAAGCCGTCTTCGCCTGGTTCATGTGAGGATATGTTGCCCCCACCTTGACCTGTTTACCAGATAGAAAACTCTAAATACCCTTGAGCTGGCAAAAACCGTTCTGCTAGACTTGATTGCCTTGCCCCTGTTCCCCCCTTCCCCTTGCCCGGAGATAGCAGCTGGTTTTACTCTTTCAAGACTTTCAGCACACTTAAATAAAAAACACAGATCTCCCCTCTCTCCCTTGTTCCTCCTCCCATCACCTCCTTGCTCCTTCTGTCTCCCTCGCTTCATCTCTTACAGTGTAATTATTATTTTGAGAGTGCGGTCTGAGAGGCCGTCCACATTTGGCACTGCCTCACTCGCTAACGCTCAGGGAGCTCTAATACAATTTGACTCTTGCCTTCTAACGTCTCCAGGAAGACATCAGGGGCCCTTTGTTCCTCCCCTCCCCTGAGTCGGGATGAAGGGGGGAAGCTGAGGGAGCAGCTGAGAACAGAGAGGAGTGAGTGGGAAGGAGGTGAAGATGAACACATGGATAAAAAGAGTGAGCTGAGATGAAGATAGATGTTGAGTGGTGGAGAGAAATGGAAAAGGTGGAGAAAGGGAGAGGGTGAGGACGGACAAAGAGGGCGACTTGTTAAGTGCGGTGAGATGTGCACGGAGGGGGAGGTTGCACCTCCGTCCTCCCGTCATTAGAAGAGCTGGGTGCTGAGACCTTTATGTTGGCGCAGCACCAGCGCTGGCACAGTCAGGCCCAATCAGAGAGGAGTATTGCTCCTTGGAAATATTATGACACGTGCTCGTGAATGGCTCGAAAGCAAAAAGGCGTCACTGTGAACAGACAAACATAATTCAGAGAAGGACTTTCCCTCTGTTGTCCGTCACATCATTTACGCACAGAACCGTAAACCACTGGCACTTACCAAAAATCATTTTGTTATAATCCACCTCGAGCGAGTTTAAACCTCAATTCTTATTTCTTTAATGCTTTGAATAAGTGTTGAAGGTGCTAGTACGATAGTGATGATTGTATTGACACTGCATAATTTTTGATTTGAACAGAACTACTGTTAGCAGCTTAATAGCACTTGTTATTCAATTTGTTTTTGTACTGTATACAGTGCAGTCTGCATTTTACAAGGTGAGAGGAATCATCATTGCTTTGGAAGACACTATAGTCCATGCTTTGCTCTACCAGGCAGCCACAGGAGTACAGGTACGCAGTGAGATCAGCAGGCTGCCAGGGTGACTACAGTGGCATTGCACATGAATAATGGCTGCAAATAGTCAGTATGAGGTATTTAGCTGAGCATGTAACTGAACCCAAATGCCTTTTAATGGCAAATGGTAAAATCCATACAGCCGGGGCCGGAAGCATTCTGGTTTCTAGTTTGACCGATAACGTTCAAGTCGGCTTTGATTCCCCCTCAGTAAACAGTGAAGAGCAAATGAGGCAAAACTTGGCTAGAACACATCCACCAAAATGCATTGTTTACCAGCTTTTTAATTTATCTGCAGTCATATGCAGAATAGAGAGAGCTGTTTTAATAGAGACTATCCAAAATGTCATCTGGACCTAAACAACCTCCAAATGTATCAACGTTTGTGTTTTGTGCGGAGAAACATTCAACGCATGTGAAAATTGGAAAACTAGTCGGACTGTAAACAGTGAACAGCAAATGGGCTCCTGCCCTGGGCGCTAACATCTGCCCTTGACGTCAATTTATTTTATGCTCAAGTTGTTGCCAGGAGTGCAACAGGCATAGCGTGAAGATCAGGAAATCGCCATCACTTGCTTATTGTTCACAAACAGTAGCCTCTCTCATGCTCAAAGAAAAAGACAGCTGCAGTTAAGGAAGAATTTTGGAAAAACAATACGTTTTTCTACAAGATTTCGACAAGCCAGGAAAAGGCAGTCAGTGCTTTTGCCGTTCCAATGAAAACAGTGTAGTGTAATCACAAAGCTCCGAGGACTAATCAGCCTGTCTACAAGCCTCGCGGCGGGAGACTCTCTGGAGGGCTGCAGAGCGGTCAGAGTGCCAGGTAGCCAGACTTTGGACCGTGGGCATTTCCTCTTTTCAGATGGCTTCGGTTAAAGGGGCGCTCCACTCTCTCAATTCCGCACTGGCTGTAAAACTTTCCCTGTGGAGTGTCACTCATTACGGCCTGTGGTCCGAAGCCAAAATCTCAACTGCGGCCCGAGCTGCCGCAGCACCAGTCCCTGCCATCAACACCTGCTAACACATCACACACAGGCTCCAGTGGACTGCTGGAAAGAACTCCCCTCTGCTCTCCGGCCTTTGACTAACACGGCCCTAAGCATCTCTTTATTTTCCTGACGCCTTTGTTTGTCAGTTGTCCCTTTTCAGTTGCCACTACTTTTTGACCTCATGCTGCATTTCTTCACCAACACCTCAGAAGTACCAAAAGTTATCACGCTAGCATGTAAAACTTATTAGTTATGAGTTGGCAAAGGTAAAGCACATTATGGGTTGTTTGTCTTAGGGCCCCGCCACATGATTTCTCTACTGCTCTGGAAGTTTTACTTGTGTGGAGGAGACCTTTTCACAGCCCTGTCCTCAGTCCACCAGGTTTGGCCTGGACAAGACCCGGTAGCTCAGTCCCTGGTCTGCTCTGCACATAATATACCCACATCCTCACCGGGACCTATGGCTCCTTATTGGAAATTACATCACCTCGTAAAGGGACGTGAACAACTATAAAATCACACTGCTTCTTGTTATTCTTTCTTTTCTAAGAAGTGTACAGACTCTCCTCTAATTTAGTCCCGTTTTAATTCTTTCCACCTTGACTCTGAGATCACGTGAGAGTCTGTCATACCGTCCAGGTGGAGGGGCAGGTCATCGAGTCTGGAAGAGCCCTTGATTAGAAAAACAAACATCACCTAATGAGCGAGTACACAGGCACCCAGCGCTCTTCCTCATACCTCACCATAAAAGGGGAGAAAGAAGTTGACAGTTTGTCAAAACATGACACGTGGAGCATGCAGGTTCAGGGGCCAGGCGTTGGCTTTTAGGGTCCGGGAACAAGCCGATACATCTGTGGATGTCGGGATCAGGGTCGAGCCGCTGTCATCCCTCGCTGTGTTGATACAGAGATGCCAACAGCTCCTAACATGTCACCATGTTTCAAAGAACATGGCTAACAGTGTGAAATCTGCGAGTCCATCACAAGGCTTGTACGTGCAGCAGGACCCCGGCTTTGTAGAAAAGATATACATTCTATCAACCTCTCGGGTTTCACAGGAGCACTTGTTACACAGCTCGTTAAGTCAACCCCTGTTTTCTCAGAAGGAGGAGATTCATAATGTGTTGATGTGTCCTTGTGGATCTATGGTGTATGAAATCAGACCTATGTCTCCACATACAGGGAATCCAGCATTCTCCCCCGATTAGGTCACACATGTCCTCCAAGGCGTCGAGACCACATGCACTGAATGTTATATTTGGCAAATAGGGCTATTGTGCAAAAGCCATAAAGTCCTGCACAAAGGACCAGATATATTACAATAAATCATGAAAACAATTGATTTATATCACTAATGTGCAGCCATAGTGAGATGATTTATACGATCTGATGCAGCTTACTATAGAACAGGGAATGCCACAGAGCAGCCATGTCAGCAGCAGGTGCAGGTACTTACTTGGTTTTAAGTTTGCCAGCTTTTGAGGTTTGAATTACAGTTTGTTCTGTAATCATCCAGAGTAAAGTTCATCTGCATGTAACTGCTGTGGCTAGCATAGATGACACGTTAGTTAGCCAGTAACAGGCCGACAGCCAATAAGACATACTATGTAGATCAATTCTGTGATGGCAACATCCAAATCTCAAGGGACAAGACATGGGTAGTTTGCAATTTAATTTAGTTTTCCTCATTACTTGATCACAGCAAAACGATATACCACATTAAGTCTTTGGTCTCGTAGTTACTCAACCGTCAGTTAAAAACAAACTGACTTCGCTCGTCTGGATCTAACGTGGCTCTCTTTGGTTTCAGAGTGCCGTCAGCTCATCTGAGGCCCTACGCAGAGCAATGAGCTTCTTAGGTATCTTGGAGGTCTGGGGCTCAGTCCCTGTGGTGTAGCTGCTGCCACATGAAGGTAACTCTAGTGGAATTAATATTAATGACCAGTGACCAGGGCCTCCTTGTAATCCACTTACTGCCATTACACCGGGTCAGCATGGCTACTGCCGCTACCCCATCTGGACACACTGGTACATTCCATTTGAGTGGTGTATCGTTGGAAGATGGAGAAACACGTTTTGCTACTTACTTTTGCATGTACTAGATTTTACAAAGTTGCATGGACTTGTTCAACTGACAGCGGTGCTGGAAACCTATCAGGATAATACAGACTATAAAAAGAATGCTTCACTGCAATGAAAACGGACACATTTGGAATGCAGGTGATATTTTTCTCCACTGCTCAATCACCCTAACACGGGGAAATCATGTCAGTTCGAGACTAATTTGTAGCACACACGGGGAGGGTCGTGAACTCCTTGTGTGACCTCTTGCTCCAAAGATGACAGTTCAGAGTCTGCGTAATTAAAACTGCTTCAGTAGAGGCCAACAAGGCTCAGGGGAAGGCCACAGCGAAAAGTTTAAGAAAATACAGGTGGACAGCTCCGTACTCCTCTAACATAGTCAGTGCCTTTGTGCAGCCTCGGCCCCTGTTCACTGCTTTTGCTCCACATGTGTCAGAGGAATTCTCGATGCGGAGGACCCTCCAGGTGAACTTTTACACCCTGCACTCATTTACAAATGTACACAGAGTTGAGTTAACCTGTGGAGCCCTGGCAGGCAGTGTATAAATATGCCACCCTGCGTTAATGACCAACTGGGCTACGGCTATTAGACTGAGCGTGTTGTTATGATTTCCACACGTTCTCATCAGCGCGAAAAGGTGTTCTCAGGCCGGGGAGGAGCGAAGGGCATCCCCTGTTCACGTCTCACTCCCCGCCCTGCAGCTCCTAAAGTCCTGTAATTGAGAAATACAGCTCAAGGTAACAAGCCCCTAAGACCTTTGCTTAGAGACATGAGGTAATGGTGAGACTAATTAGGCTGAGGAGACAGGGTGGGCGGAAGCCCCCGGCCTGAAGTCCCATTAGTCTACGGTACAGTCTCCTTATGGTCAAGGACATTTATGCCAGGATGGGGAAAACAGAGCGGCATCGCTGGCATGCTCCAGCGGTATATGGTGATGGACTGAGTCACCACATGAAAGGCTGGGCACAGGCATAGCGGAACGCTGGGGAAGCGAAAGACTCTGGGAGAAAGGCTCATTCAAGAAAACGACGAGGAGACCCAGCAGGAGTCCGGGGGGCCCCTCCCTCTTCTGCCGACCCACTTCTGATGTTCGTGATGTACAATTTGTCATGTGACAAAAGCAGAACTTATCATGTTGAGCCACGCACAGGATATTGGCCCTGAAGCTGTTATTTTAACGTTGTAAATCAAAATGATTGCGGCTTATATCGTAACGCGTGAGAAAGACATTTAGCTCTAATGGTTTCCGAAATGCGTCGGGGGGGGACGTTGTAGGAGCCCACTATGACGAGTCGCTGGGCTCGGGACAGGACGGACCTTCGGACTTTTCCACGGCTCAATCATGTCTGTTTGTCTGCTCAGCCCAATGCTGAGGCCCTGGCCCTCATCTGCTAAACAATGGGTTCAGTTAATACATGGATTTATGGACATGGAAATAAATACATCACAAAGGGTAAGAGAGAGAGCGGTTCATGAGACCTTACAGCAGTGCAACAGGGGCAGCATTAATCTCCATGATCTGAGATGAAAGCTGAACCTAACTTCCTATAAATCCTTGGCTTCCTAATGCGTCCTGTTAAACTATTAGAGTCGTCCGACCACAAAGGCGATTTGATGGAGGGCAGGTTTTTGATTTGGGGTACGCCAGTGTTCTGGTCCTGAGCTGGGGAAGCCATTGCTTGGTCTTTACGCACATGGCAGCTCACTAGTCAGGGGCATGACAGAGAAAGATGAATAAAGAGGAAGAGGGAGATTTGTTATTTTAGAGCAGTCAGAGGCTGCAGCCAGGATTTTATAGCACTACATTAAGATTTATTAAAGTGTCTCCGGCTTTGCTACATCTTACTGAAGGGCAATGCCATTTCCCGCTGTTTCTTCATCATATGCCCCGACCCAAATGTACACAGACAGTTTTTTTTAACTATTACATCATCACTCAACCGAAGTGCCTTTGCATATGTGGCTGATCCTTTCATTATCCATGTTGGGTGGGGGGGAAACCTAATCTGAGAACGCATGTTTCTCGTCCTCCTCTGCTCAGAGCAAATAAAGAACAGGATCTGGGCTGATGCAACACTCTCATTACTCTAAAGATGGCGTGGGCTCCTGAAGGCTTGGGCTGATGACACGTCACAGACCAGAGAAAGCCAAACAGCGGGTCCGTCAGTAACTTCAGTGACACATCATCAGGCGCTGGTCGTTTGTCTCGGAAAAGACTCTGGGAGTTCAGGGAGTATCTCGTACCTGTAGGGCAACTTGAGTGCTATCAAAACAAAGCTCAACACCCTGACACCTTAAGTCAGACAAAGCCTTATGAACACAAGGAAAAAACTACTGTGGATGAGATAGGGGGTTCATAAAGATATTATCTTAAGTATGATGGGTGGAACTGTGGAGGGAAACATGATCACAGAGAAACGGCTGAAACTTGAAAACAGAAGATGGAGAAGGTGGCAGCAGGTCTGACGACTACCTTAAGTCTGAGATGAGGACATCTTCACCCACGCGGAGGGAAAGAGGTCCCATCTATCTTATATTTTACAGTGTGAGTGGAAACAGGGGTCAGTTCGCTCACTAAAGGCCGGCTGCGGCTTTTCACGCAGTTGTGTCAATTGACCAATTGAGCAATTCACCGCCTGAATTCGTCGTCGACTGTTAATTTACATCGCCAGTGCTGCTCCTCATAGCCTTTTCTGGCGGACAAATTTGTCCTTGATCTTCCTCCACAGCTTCGTACACTCGTCGACCTGCAAACCGACGTTAGCAGAGATCTCCTTCCAGGAATGGCTGGCCATCTGCGCGGCCTTGTATTCCGTCAATGCTCTCGGATCTTTTCTGACAAACGGTCCATATTCGTTCTTCGAATTCTCCCTTTGTTTCTTCCGGTATTATGGGGCATGAAACTGGTAATGTGAGACTCCGGAAAGGATGTAGTAAGAAGACAAATCACAGCCTTGCGGGTTGCGTGAGGCTTGCGTAGCTTTGTCGTATAGTTAGAACAATTGGGTGACTCACACTAGCACGCAAGAAGGGGTACGCAAGCACGCAGGGGTCACACGAAAGTGGTTCTTGCGCTTGCGTGTCCCTGAAGACGCAGAAGCATGCCCTGGCCTTTAGAACCAACATGTGTCATTGTCCGAGCATTTCCAGAAACACTGAACTCCCTGATACAATGCAGAGGGGCGTTTGTCCCGTGTTGAACATGGACCATTGAGCTTGATGGCTTTTGGAAGGGAAAAACCTTGCTCACTCGCTCACAGGCTCACTCAGTCTGCCTTAGCTCAGAGGGCACAATGAGCCAGCGCCCTGCTCCTGTACGCAGAGCTGGCAGCCTACGAGTTCTCTCCCCCCCCGGCACTCTGCTTTCCTAATTAGGAGGAAAGACAGAGTGGGACAAAGACACAAAGAGAAAGTGAGGAATGGAATAGACGGCTCCTCCCGTCGGCCTGAGCGAGTGCCGTTACCTCCTCCTGACCTTCTCTGCCACCTCCTCCTCCACCTCACAGCATCCGCCTTAGCTGTAAACGCCCCCTCCCCTCCCCGCTCGACAGAGCCATCAAAGTGAGCACTGTGGAAAGGAGGAAATGTGAAGGTTAGACGAACTGATTTGGTTCGGTGGGGGACTTTTTTGGAACTCCATCAAGCGGCGGCCTGCCGAACCCTCTGAGGGGATGCTGCTGGCTGGAGGCTGGGCTTCTCCAGAGCCCACTTTCACCACCCCCACGGACCCCCGCCCGTTCACAGAACCCCTGTTTTCAAAGGTCCGGTGACATCTGAGTTAGTAATTTGGCACGCAGCTGTAGCAGGACACTGGGGTTTAATTGGGCTGCAGTGCTCTGCTGGTTTTAGCATTCGCAGAATTCAGGCCCTTCTCTTCTTTCTTGTTTCAGTAAATCTACGTCTATTTCCAGAGCTCCACCTAGATTTCCAGGTAACATCTATAAAAAGTGCATTGAAAATCAATCATTTGCATTTTCTCTTTCAAGAAGTTTCTTCTTAATGTTTGCTAAATTTCAGAAATGGTTTCTGAATAAAAGTCATGAATTAAAGTAATGTATCACCTTAGAAATGCAAGTTTAGTTGGATCTCCTTTAATATAAAATGCAGCAGTTATCAAGAACAGCATTTCATTTACAGCAAGAAATTAAAAATATATTCTGGAGAATGTACAAATCTGATTTGGAGCAATACAACTGATGGCGGGTGGTTCAGATATGAAGAGATGAACAAACAGAAAAATAAAGGAAAAAAAAAAGGGAAAAACAAAAAACAACAAAAACAAGATGCCAAGCAGTCCCTTTAAAACATGTATTATCATCCTGAAGAGCAGATACCCTCATTACCCTTTGTGAAACGGAGAAATCAAACACGTCAATAGTCATAGTCAGTAGTCAAAGGTAAAATGCATATGAACATGATTTGGGGGATTACAACTTGAAATAGACCTAATGTATATTAGCCAATTTTAGAACTATAGGGAATAGTTTGACAATGTTTGACAATGGAAATTGGCTTAATGCTTTCTAAGTTCGACTGATAGTACTCTCACACGAGTCCGGAGTATCCGGGAGGCAGTGGGGGAGATTAAACGTATTTTCATCAGTATCTCTAAATCTGAAAACTTAGCCTGTATCCTGTTCACAAAGAAAGAAGTTCATAAAAACACATATTAAAAAGAATAACTGGCCATGTTTTTAAAAATGTAAGAGTCATGCTAGATGTTTCCAGCAACAATAAGCTTGCCCCACATATAGTACATGTATTGGATGTATGTATTGTTGCCCTTTTAATCTTTAAAATAAATTTCTTACACAGGTTTTCACAACATTATTAACAAACAATGATCTACAAGAGCTGTAATAATGCTAATGCTAATGACAGAGCCATGATTGACAACTAGCTTATTTCATATTCAGTCTCTTAGACATTAGAGAAAAGTATTACTATGATAGAAGCAAAAAAAAGGAAAATGCACTGAGTAGAAAATATGAGTAAGTTAGACTGGGAATGGGAGACTCAAATTTACAATAAACATCTAATGCTCATAAAGTCAGAAGCTGCTACTTAGCATTACTCTAAAATTAAAATCCTGGAAGTGCTCTACAGGCCCACCATTAGCAGCTTCGCCGAAGCCATTTTTATGTGAATAAAAATAGAGCCCCCACCCTAATAAAACAGAACGGTGAACATTTTCTTCTTGGAAACGGCCAAGAGTGTCCAGGTCTGGGACTTTAAACGGCAAAGCTGTTATGCTGGGCACCTTCATATGAAGGGTGGCTTTTCAAAATGCTCCTAAATGGAATATATAACACCAAAATAAAAAACAGCTCTTTCAGTGCTTTGTAGGTGGAAAACTAGACTAGGGTGATGAAATCAAAACACTTGACTGAAAGAAGAGATGCCTCTAGAGTAAAGAGCTGTCAGGACGAGGCTGCCATTAAGAAACAGGATTCTCTAAAAGTCGAGATATGTTTATAAAAGATATGCAAAAAAATTGATATTAGAAAATATATTAATTTCTCTTAAATTAAATTACACTTATTGCCCTTTCTTGCGCGAGTACCTGACAATGTTTTGTTTGGAGTAACAGTCATGGAAGCATTTTAGAAGCACAGACGTATAGTAAGACAGAAGGCAAGTATGTTTTCTTTTCTCCCGTTTCCCCCTCAGAGGTCGTGTTCGCTTACAGACATATACATGTAAGTTGTCCGCTGAGAAGAAATCTGTCAATCCCTTTGGTTTCTAATGGTCTAATGTAATAAACACACTGAAAAAGCAGCCGTGGTTGGCGGCGTCGCTGATGTGCTGGCAGGACTGCTGGTGCTATGATGATCCAGGCTCGTTCCACATTCTGGTTTGGAACGAAGGGCTCCAACTCATGGCCATGGCTGTGTGACCCGAACTGGGTTCCAGTTCGGTGTCCAAGGCCCATATTCTGGACGGACTCCCGCAACCGCAACCACGTCAGATCTGGTCAGACCTGGAGATTTGTGTCCAGACCGCAGCTGAGATCTAAATCCAACCTGAATCCATGCAGGCGGCAACTTATTTTTAGCCTCGTGCACCACAGGTACAACCGTCTGGAGTCTTGTTTTATTCCTTTTACCCCTCCCACATACCTGATATAAAAAAGACAAAAATCTGCTCATTCTTGTCGAAGCCCCTTCCCTTTTCTCCCTTTTACAGAAATTCTTGGTCTCAGGAGTGAGTCCAGCTGACTGGAACCCAGTGAGTCTCCATCTCAACCTTCTTTAGTGCCAACCGCAGCTCGCCGAAGGCCGCCGAGAGGTCATCGTTCACGATGACCTTATCGAACAGGTGACCATGCTGAAGCTCAATGGACTGGGCCGTGTTCACCATCTCCTCAAAGTCCTCCTCCTGCAGAACAGAGTGGAAACAAAGGGATAGAGGTGAAAATAATGAAAAATAGATATCTGCACAAACCATGTGCAGCCATTCATTTCAGGGCTGCCCGTCTGCTACGAAGAGAAGGCACCGGGCCACCGTAAACCAGAGGAGAGATAATTCACATTCGGTAAACACAAAGTGCACGGCCTTCAATGCACAAATAAGCACAAAGTGGCTTGTACGGAGCCGGTTATAACCTCCCAGAGACATAAACTCTGGCACTGACCACACACTAAAACTCCTCCATTCAACGACCTGACCTCAAGGAATTTTCATCATTTCCTCCACAGAGTACACATGGTCTATCCAAATCAAAAAGAAAACAAAATATCCTCAAAATAAGCAGAAGACAAAACATAACCATAATTTAAAGAAGACAGGAGTGTTAAACACACTGTGCAATATTGATGGTCTGGATTTTTTGTGTGACTGGGGAATGACAGCTTGCTGACAGTGTTTCAGTTGAGAGCTCAGGGAGTGTCAACCTGCTGCGCTGCTCAGGGAATCTGCCCGAACTGAGCTAAAGGTGAATAAGCAGGCGACAGCTCTTGGTGCAGCTTCAGGGTTCTAAGGACTGAGCCCTGCCGTGGGTTTAACTTGGTTTGGCTCTATTAGTGCAGGTCACTTTTACAGTTTCAGAAAGAAAGCTGCAACCTGCATCACCACAAACCAAGAAAACAGCTCAATCCACCTACTGTTTATATAAATGCAATAACCACAATTAAACATTTGTGACGTAAGATTTCATAATAAATTCATTCACAAATGTACCTTTCAACTGGTGTTTGGTAATGACACGTCATTGCTTGTGTGGGACATTAAACACGACATTCAGGACTTGGCTCAGAGCCTTACAGCCAAGACCTGAGACCAGGCTACAGTTACAGAGCAGTTTTGTCCGAGAGGCGTGTCCTCCACCTTCCATGGAAGATGTTGTTATTCTATCAGACCATAAACTATAGCATCTCTGTCATACTGTGTTTACAGTCTGTGATTACTTTGCTCAATATTTATTTCACACATCACAGGTTTTTGAACAATTACGCTGACGTTGAATCACCGCTTCCCAGTTGCTTGGCCCCGCCAGCCAGAGGGGTTGCAGAAAATCTGGTCACAATATTCCCATTAGTTCCTCAGTTTATGGAGTTGAGTCACAGCCAGAAAAATACTTTTTGCACAACATTATGATGTCATGGTGAAGATGAACTTTGACCAATTCAATATAGAATGTAATTTTCATTTTTTGCAAATGTGGTCATAATTGAACACAGGACTTCTTGAGTTTTGATCAATAAACTTGTGACGTCAGAGGTAAAGGACCTGAAACCTAGTCAGACCCGAAGAAGCCTTTTAGATTAGAGGTGGAACGTCAAGAAAGACAAGCAGCTGCCTACATACAGCTACTGTAGGTACCATGACCTGGAGGACTGAGAACCTTCCCAGATTTGTGACGTCATACTTAACTTGACGTCTAACAACCAAAATCGAATCAAGAAATTCCTCGGATGTGTATCCTGAGAAATTGTGTTCATGAGAGTGGGATAGACGGATGGACAGATGTGGATATGTATGACCCGAGGGCAGGATGTACAGACAGACACCCAATAAAAACAATGTTGCCATGGCTGTTGCCAAAGTGGAGGCAGGATAAAGTCAAACAAAATCCTCCTCAACTTTCTCTGTGGTAAAAATGCTTACATTGAGTTTATCATGCTCACTAACATTGTGTGATACATGGATATAATGGTAAAGTACAGAATGTCTGAGTCTGGAGTTTCTCTGGAGTTTGCCTCACACCTGCACAATGGACATCTTTGGAGGATTCAGGTGACAGAGGTGCACCGGCATCTGTCCTTACAATGAAAGCTCTCCCAACCTCTTTGTCTGTGTCTTCTACGTGTGCACCACTTTTTCATCCTGAGATATTTGTTAAATTGTGTTCACACATACAGAGAATGTTCAGTGCATGTCTGAAAGCAGCCATAGATGAAAACTGAAATACTGTGGGCTGAATTGAGAGCAGAGCCAAACAGATATAGATTTTTCGGAGATGATGTCATTACTGATATTAGGGAGTAAAGCATTTCCGATAAAGAAATGTAATAAGGGCTTGATATTTAATTATTTAAACACAAGATGTATTATAAATAACCATCAATAGAAATAAAACACAAATATAACCAAATATAAAGAAGAATTAAGAATCGATAATTAATTGCACAACTTTTCTATAATATATTAACCGATTCAACCTCTTTAGGAGCCTATACTTCTTTGGTAGTGTGAGATCCATTAAAAGATGATGAGGGCAAGAGGAGGGACCTTCGTAAAACCTTTGCATGATGGAGGCTTGAACAGGGCTCCTCCAGAGGATGGAGAGTTTTCCATGTATATATGCAGATCAGACTTCTAGTGTAAAGAATAAAACCACGTGCTAACTGAGAGGAATAACCAAATAGCATATTTTAAATCAGGTTAGGGGTAAACATTGCCGACCTGGGGCTCCTGTATTCATAGATAGAGTATTCTGAAAGAGCACAGGTATATAGCTCTCCATGGTGGTCCCTCTGAGGCTTTCTGGTTTCAGCTGTGTGGGCTCTGGCTCATCCCGCTCTCGGCGCAACAGCACGGCTGAAGCGGCTGCCGCACTGATTTAGCCTCATGCTTTTACTGGGAACACTCAACGCATTTTCTGGACAGATACGGTTTACAGTGAATCCCTCCTGCCAAACACACAATTATAAATACATACAGATGCACATTCATGCGCAGAAACTCGAACACACACACACAGCAGCTCCCGCACCCACAAACACGCAGGATCAAGCCGAGTGTGCGTGTGCAATGTGTACGCACATAAACACACTGTTACTGAGGCTGAAAACCTCCTAAAAGGCTCAGTTTTTAGAGACGCTACTCTCAGCCAGGAGTTACTTCACGATGTTTCTGGTGGTTTTCCGCTTCATAATGGATTAGCAGCGCAACTAAATATAAACACTCACTTGCTGTGTCACTTAGCAAATGCCCTGTCTGCTTTTTTTGGCAGGGCTGTCTAGCATGTATCCATCTTGCAAAAGCCAACCAATGCCACCTCAAAGTCTCGCGTCTTCTGTGCAGATTGAGAGATGCTTTTTATCATCCTGTGCGGAGGACGACGGGAGGAGAAGAGGCTGAGACTAAAAGACGGCTCAGAGAGGGCAGGAGGTTTGTTGACTCATGGAGGAAACCGTTCCACTTCGGGACGATATCCTGTCATCTGGACCGCAGCCCCAGCAGGACTTCCAGTGCTGGACCGATGTGACCAGCGCCAGCAAGACAACCCCTCTGAACTGTCCTGGCAACGAAGTGGAACCTGGAAGTCTGCTGTGCCGTGCGTGTGATGTTTCCATGTCCACCAGCGAGTCTGAGTCTGTCTCTAGTTAGGCCATTCCAGGTAAAAGAACATTAATCACAACAGGACGCCGCTTAACGGACGACAAGCTGGGCAGGGAGATGGAACGAGAATCAGAAAAACTGAAGAAAAAAAAAAGAAGTAACAAGATAGATGAAGAGTGAAACATGAAGGGCAGAGAAATGAACGTAATGAAAGCAAAAGAGTGGAAAGTGGAAAGCTGGGCAGAGCAGGAGCCAGTGGATATCCTTTGGCATCCAGTGATCTGTGCTGGGTCGCTCTCCTCAGAGGGCAGTTTGAGCTGATGCCACTTCTGGAGGGCCAAACTCGAGAAGCACCGGGGACTCATTCATCGCCACAGCTATTAGATTGCTTAATTTCCCCATGAAATGATGTAGTGTCTTATGCCTGTTTAAGCACTTTGTCAGGCTGTTGCCTCTCAGATTGGTTTTCACCACTGATGTTTCTCCTTGCTACGGGCTATAAACGATGTAATGCCTTTATAACTTTCATTCTCTTTACTTAATCATTGGATTTGTACTTTGACTGTGCCCTAACACTATAAACCTTTTTCAACACTTTAAACGCACAAAACAACAGGCGATCTTTAAAAACACAACACAAACACACACACGCGCACAAAAACAGACACCATGTCCTCAGCAACAAATGTGATTAATTGATGCCAATAAAACACACCTGTATTTCCTATTTAAATTCATTTAAAAAAACATATTTCTGCCAATTAGGCTTTGCTTGTTTCTCCATCATTCTTCAGCTCCTACTCTGACTGGTTGCCAGCTCAAACAATGGGGCTTAAGTCAGGCCGCTGTGGCGAAACAATGAGACGACTGTTCCTCAGCCTTTATCATTAAAGCAGACCTGTCTCTCTGAGAGAAAAACAGCTGCCAGAGGACAGGATCTGGCTGAGACGATTCACCCCTAAAACAGCTCCTCTTGCAGAGCCTTTAATAGTCCATGTGTCGAAGCTGAAGTCCTGTCAGTACATGAACCTTTACATGGACCCCTGGTTCGTATGTGTGGCTAAAATATGACGCCCTGTCACACAGTTTCCTTCAGTTGTATTTGCATTACATGAGAGAACAGCATAAGCTAATAAATGGGCACTGCTGAATACATGCTACTGCAACAGATTCTTAGCAATCATCATGTTTCTAATAATTACATCTCACTGTTCTCCGGATAATGTCTGGAGAACACAGCAGGAGGTCTGATGCCGGTGTCAATAACAACAATCCAAAATATAACTTAATCTCTGTAGCACACGTAGAACACGTCTGAGCCGAAAATCTCCTGCTCATCTCCTGTTCTTATGTGAAAGGCAAACCCAGACACAATTATGTGGACATTCTCCAGAGATCATATCTGAAAACTGTTTCATTGTGTCTATTCAGATCACAGTTTTCCTTTTGTTGTTTTGATTGTTGTAGCTTACATAATGTTGTCAGAATGTTTGCTCTATAATGTGTTCACTAAAATGAGAAACCACTGTGATCTGTGGTGTGAAACTCAACCTCATCCGCTGCCCGTTCTTTTCACTGCTTCAAATCAGACGAAGATGAAGCTACTGCGGTCAGCACAGTGGGACTGGGAGAAAACATCTTTCCCCTCGTGGGCAAGGAGGTGAGAGAGAGCCCCTCCACCTGAACCAGAGGATTCATCAGAGCAGCTGAGGGCTGTTAGCTGATTCCTCCTCCTGTTCATAAGGCAGCACAGAGCCGCAAAACGGGGAAACAGGGAGAAAGTCAGAGAGACACAGGAAAGAGACCCAGGACTGAGACCCAGGACAGAGACCCAGGACAGAGACACAGGACAGAGACCCAGGACAGAGACCCAGGACAGCGACACATGGCAGAGCTGAGCTGAGCTGCCACACCAGTAGAAACTGCTGGCCACTTAAAGTTTAGTTATTGAAATGTAGGTTTGTGCCTGTGTTTTATTAATAAAAGGATGCTGAAGAGCAACTGGTTCCTCTCTGGGAGACCACGGTGGCATAGCCTATTGCCACATCCCCCTATGAGTTTGAACTGGTTCTGTGTTATCATTTTCCTACCAAGTGTGTGTTTGTGCGTGTGTATGCACCCAGCTTGAAATCATGGGGCATAGTTTCCTTTGTCTTTCACACGCCTGCCGATGCTGCAAAGGCTTTAATAACACTCACAGAAGACAACCTGGTCTCAACCAGCTTTTTTGAATTTCCATCACAGCCCTTGATAAAACAGACCGATGCAGATTCTGCCTCTTATCAGGGAGTTAGTTCAGCTGACTGGTCTCAGGTGTAATTTATTGTGGTTTAATTTCTTCAGTCCTTTCCTGCTTGGATTGATTATTCTGACTTTGCATCGCTCACAACAGGATATCCCATCATGCCCACTGTAAGGGATTTACGCCTAGCCATAGAAAATGAAGTGAAGCCAGTGGCTTAAAGCAAGGTGTGAACCGAGTGTTTATGCAGTGAAAGGCAGCTCGACATGACGTATTGAGGAGCACTTCAAAACATTGCGGTGACTTTTATAGCTGGGACTTTTCTTTGCAGCATGAGGTCACCACAGGGTGGTGAGGATTTTCTCGGAACTTCATACTCTCATTTCACGAGGTCTTTAAGATGCAAGTGGAAATTAAAAGAAGCATTTAAAAGTAAATTTGAAATGCTTCCAGATTGGGTTATGGCAACCTTTTCTCCTGTTGTCCAAGATTTCATGATAACTGATGGATTGTTTTTACCCAACTTACAAAATTTACAGTTAACTAAAGATACTGAAGATTTATTTTTATGTATATGGTAATGTTTGACTGACAGCTGTGTCCTGGGGGGTTTAAGGGACTGAGGACAGTGGAAGATCAAGTGAGCAAGAGGTGAGGGGTGTTTTCAAAAACTAGGGACAAAATGTAAAATTTTAAATGTCTGGCCTCAGGCTGAGAAACAGATAAAACATAAATAAATAACACTTTATCCACCCTGCTGTGCCTTCAAACCCCAATTCACACACCATCACCTCCTCTGCTGCTCCCTTCACTTCACTCCTCACGGCCCGACTCAAGCGCAGACTTGCAGTCAGTCAGTCTCCATCTCTCCGACAGCCCTGTCTTTCGCTCTCAGCTTCCTCCCCCTTCCTCCTCATGTTTCTCACGTCCTGGCGGCACATCAGGCCATCCCCGATGTAATGCTGCCCGGGATCACAGCCTTTTAAGTTTCCTGTGGTGATGCAGACACGCGAGCAAGCGAGCGCTGGGCCCGGTGGGGCTGGGAAAACCATCATCCACATTCAGCTTCACAGCAGCGCAGAACACTGTCTAATTGGTTTCATCTGCGTCCCCGCTGGGCAGGGATAAAGGTGTGTGAGGGATGACCTCATCACTCACACACACATAATGTACACACAAGGTCCAGATAGTGTTTCTGTTATTTCTTGTGCAGCTAATCTGTTAGGTGTGAAGCCATGTGTTTCTACAGTATAATACCATTTCATCATCATTATCGTCATCATCATCATCATCATCATCATCGACCTGGTGGGTTCACCAGCTACATCCTGAGAGTTCTTACCTTCTTGCAGGCTTTACAATAAATAACTTATTTGATATAAATAACTTAATTTCTCTGTTTGTCTGAAGTACATTTCGTCTGTGGCTCCATGTTTTATATTCCCCTTTATCCTTACTTAATGTACCCCTTATTAGCTGTATCCTGTTATTTTCTGCTGTAATTTCCTCACAGGGTTCATTAAACTTTCATCTTACTTAATGTAATCTGAATGGCATATTAAGGCAAACGTGACCCATCTGGTACTTCAAGTACTTTAAACCGCTCTAAACAACATATTAAGTAGATCAATGTGAGTCTGGGTGAGAACTAAACGTTCTCTTCTCGATGTGTTATCTCACCGTGAAGGGCTTGGCGGATCCCTTGTCGTCTTTGCTTGATATGACCCTTCCGTTCTTTCTGGTCTCTCTCAACTTCTCAATCGTCGGAGGCTTCACGAACACGACATAGGGTTTGAATTCCGCCGTCCGCAGGTGCTTTATCATCTGAACAGAGAGACAAAAGGGAACAAATAATGTGTTATGATCAGGCAACAAGAAGGGAGGAGAGCGTTAACACAATCATTTATAAATATGAGGTGAATAAAATAAGGAGATATATTGTCACAGTGTTAAATGAAGGAACGGAAAAATATTTTTTGCTCAGTTGCCTTGGATAAAAAAACTAACATATTTTGATAATCAATAAATTGGTTCTTGTTATTTGAGGCAAAAATATTAAAATGTGAAGATTTGCCTCTTTCTCTATCTTATTTAGACATTGTATAAATGGATAATACGCGAATCTTGCCAAAAGTGAAGACAAAACAACCCATCACCTCCGAGTGGCTTGCTGCAATATAGCTAATAAATCCTACCTCCTCCATATTAGTGGATGGGTCAAGGAGATTTTGAGTTTAAGCGTGTGTATTTTTTATAATTGGCTTTATTTCTTTATAGTGGCAGGTAGTGGAGACGCGTTGTACATCTTAACATGGTCCTTTATCTCGATGCAATAAAAAAAATATATATATATTGGAATTTGTTTGCTGCGTTTTCAGGGTTCAAACAAAAAATGTTGGAAAGCATTCCTGTCCACGACCCATGGTGACGACTACATGAACGAACACCATGAATCTGGTGCTCCAGAGGTAAAAGTGAGGTCAGATTTGGTTAGTGGTGGCGTCAGGCTTCAGGGCCCTCCTCTGGCTCTAGAACTGGGATCAAGGCTCCTCACTGTACTAATAGGCAGTGGGCCCAAACCCACAACTGATGGTAGTATGGATAAAAAAAAAACGAAGGCAGGGACAGGAGAGGGACCCCTGGGAGGCGTTCATTGTGGCTTTCATCAGTCGCTCTGCAAGTCAACATAGGAGCAATAACATGCTTTGACACTGATCTGATCCATGGGATAATGGGCTCATTGTGGAGATAGGGGGGGGTTGACTATTGGCTTACACCACCCCACTGCAAAAGCACGCTCAAAACAAAGTAGATAAATAAATGTACCTCAACCCACATCAGCTTGTCCAGATGTTTTCTCACACTCTTTACCTGACGGCTCTGGGCTCTGAGTCTCCTCGCTGAGAACATGCCAGGCATAACTGTATAATGGTTTATATATTTGTGCATGTGTGACTTTATCTACAAAACACAAACAAAAAGAAACAAAAAACAACAGAAGGCTGGTGGGGCAGGAGCTGGACGATGCGGACCCAGCCCTGGATTCATGGGAATTGTTCAGCAAGCTCAGCCATTTGTGTAGGGTCTGATCGCCACCACCCAAGACACATAAGCCAAAGAGGAAATCTTCAAATAGAGGAAATTAGCAGTAATTGCTCCCTGAAAATGCCCCCTTTTTAAAAAAGGCTGCTTTTGGTAACCCAGTAAGCAGCCAAGAAGCCAAAAAGCCAGAGAAGAGAGATCTGCTTCCGAGATAGGCAGCGGCAGAGGTGCCAAAGAGCTAAAAATACCGGGAAGGGAGGAATGGTGGGACGATGAGATGCAGAGGAAGTGTTTGTGTCACTCACATGAGGCTGGACGTCCAATAGGCACACTTTGTTCTTGGAGAGGACGGAGCGTATTGAGTCCAAGCTTGTCCCATAATAATTCCCTCTGTATTCGCCGAATTCGATGAACCTGAGAGGTGAGATGGAAAGAGATTGGAAAAGGAAAAAGAGTTGCTTAGGAAGAAAACTGACTTTTTTGATGTTTAATGCACATTAATATCCCTTGGGTGAGACATTATAATCCTGTCCTAATCTTGTCCACTGTGTCAGCACACTCCTGAGAATCCTATTTAGAAATAATGGTATAAAAAAACCTACAAATCCACAGAGACAGGCGGATTACTCTCTCCGCCGCAGACAGATCACAAGATAGCATTCTCAAGCAAAACTAAAAAACCAGACACTCTGGCTTGATCGTGTTTTTTATATAATCTCCCATGCTGCCCTCTCAATCAGTAACACCTGTTTGTTCCAGAGAGACCGCAAAGCTCCCTCGATCCACCGGGACTTCAGCGACTGCATGGGTGCAGGCAATCAAACTCTTTTCCACCAGATGATCCTCCCCCTTTCACACCAATCAGATGTCATGAGAGAAAAAAAATGGAGGAAGGGTGTATTTTTAGCTAAAAACAAGGAGGAAAAAAGGCAGCGAGCGGAGTAACGACGTGGAAAGAATTCTGAAGCTAATAGGACGGCGTGGTATGCTCGCAGTCTGCCCATGACGAGCGTCGGACCGAATGAGTGCCACAGTGTGACCAGTGCCATGTAAAAAGAAGGTTTTATGGTAATTCCCCCATGTTAGGCGCTTTTCCTCGGCTTCTTCTCGTTTATATTTTAAAAGGCAAGCCTCAATCTCAGTAAACCTAATTTTCCGTTATGGGAAAATCATTTAAGAGCTTACAGTAGCCCGTGTTTAAAAACTCACACCTTGCAGCTTTCCGCGCTTCCTGGCGTCAGAGGAGAAGGTATATAGATTACAACAGAGCTTGCCAGTTTGGGTTTGGATACGTCGAGAGTATGGACGGCTGCCATTTTGACGGAGAACAAGGCTTCCCTTGGGAAAGTTGTTTGAGCTAAACACACGTTGTTGTGGCCCAAATTCAGAGGCCTTTTATTTCTGCAAAGAGCGCATTGTTTCTGCTGCATGCAACGAGGCATAACACAAACAAGTTCATCTCACCCCTGCTCTACACTGCTGCCTTGTAATTTCAGCGTGGATTGTCCCACGCATCCACCCCACATCACAGCCTTGTCACTCACCCCTCCGACTCCCTGAAAAACATTGCATGCCTCGACCTACACCGCAACATGGCCTAAATATACAGCCCCCCTATCCCTTCTTCTCTCTGCATGCTCTGACACTCAATATGCACTCAGCAGCACAGACTCCCCTCTTAGTCATAGTTAGCGTGTGTGTGTGTTTGCGTGCATAAATGTTTTGCATGTGCACCCTGCAGTTTGTATTTTTTTACCCTCCAGCTCGTGTGACAACAGCAGAAAAGGCATCAATCATTCTTATGACTATTACAACTTGCATTTCAATTTGTGGGCCACAAATGTCAAGGCGGGCCGTGTGGCTGCACACAGAGAGAGAAAGCGCCTGAGGCAAAGAGGAAGCTGACCCAGGAGACCTCGGGGCCAGCGTCTGGAGATCTGTTACCGACCCAGGGCTGGGCCCTGTCAACACCAGCTCCGACTCGGCTGCAGAGACACACAGACGACAGCGGGAAGGATGTGTTTGGACAGTGGCAGCGAGTACTGGACCAGTCGGCCTACTGACTTCACTGCGGCACTGCCTCAAGTGGTTTAGAGCACAGAGGGAGGAGTGGCTCTGTGGTGGTGATCTGTTGTTTTCATTAGGGTGAGGGTCTCAGATATCTTGGGCACATACTGTAATACACTAGAATGGCACTCAGAAGAGCGCATACCTCTGCCAAGGCCCACATTTAAAGCAGCTAAATCCGGATTTTTATTTGGATGTCCACCAAATTACACACAGTCATAGATATCAGTCCCCTTGCCATGACAGTTTTTTATCATCAAGATCCATGAATTATATCCTGGAAAATTGATACTAATGTAAAAAAATGATGCTCAAGAGAGGGATTTAAAGAAAATATCCTGGATCTGCCCCTTGAAGTGAATCTGCTCCAAAATGTATCAATTCATTGGTTCTTCCTTGGCCCACACCCCACATATCCAACCAGTTTCAATGAAATCAATGGCCGAGGTATCACACCTGAGACCAGTCAGGACTGGAATGCAATAAATAACTTTTTAATTAATCAATAGGAAATATCTGCAATTTAAAATTAAAAAAGAAATTCAGTTGTTAAGAGAAAATCTTAAATTTTGCCTCATCAATTCTGTCTTTTATTGACTCCTTTCTTAAAAAAACATATATGTTAATATATATGATTTTAGCATAGAAATGAGCAGGATTTCAACCTGCAACAAATCTACACATTACACTTGGAGAAATATAATTACTGCCTCCCAGTTCTTTGCCTCCACTAACCAGTTGAGCTGCATGAAAATACACAAGTCACAATCCCCTGGTGTTCAATCCGAAAAAATAATGTCTGTGGCCAAAGCTGTCGCTGGCGTGGAGGCGAACGTATCATGAAACAAGGACAAGATTATGTACTCTTATTTTTTCACTTCATTGAAATGAAGACATTAAGTGAACTGGACCTAATAATTGATACTTGGTCAAATGCTTGGTATGTGCAGTACGGGTAACTCCAGCACATGGAGGAAGAACTGTTTGACCTTATTTCCACTTGTTTAAACTTTGCTGTGACAGCTTATCCTAAACGTGAAATGTATTACTCACAAAGGGCAGCACATGTACCCGCCCCAGTTGTGCCTACTTGTTGTTCTGTATGTCCGTCTCGAAAAGACTCTTGGAGATGAAGTGGTACTCCACGCCGTCGCTCTCCTGGTTCTTCTTGGCCCGACTCGTGTCTGAGAGAGGAGAAGAGGAAGAGTGATTACCTCAAACCCAGACTGTCTGACTCACTCCTGAGGCAGAAACCATCTAAACTCAGCCCCTTATTAACATCCCTGGAAGTCTGAAACACAGCGCGCTGGGCCATGCCAACCCTTGTATATATTATTGTGTAATGGCACTATAAAATACAGAACCTGTAGCGCTGTAGCACCAAACTCAGAAACTTAACTGACATTCAGCTGAGGTTTACTGTGTCTTATTAAATTTGTCTCTTGTAATGTGGCTGCAGGAACAGAAAGTGTGGCATTAGCAGACAGTGTTAGCCGCAGTAAGGTAATTGAGTTTGGGTGCGCTCATTAACATCAAGTCTCTACATTTACTTGGCCATAACCATAAAGCCGTGCTGTAAAACCGGGCTGAGGCGACACGTGGAGAGAACGTGAGCCAGCCAGGCTTGTGGATTTGTAAGGGTCAAGAGGTCGACTCACACCCTCGTTTGGTTCAGGGGCATTTCACAAGGTCAAATGGGAGAGGTGAGCGCCCATCTGACACTGTGAGCACTTCCAAAACAAACTATTAAACTTTTATCACCTGCAACCAAAACCACCAAGTTCGGCTTTTCTTTTCGTCGGCACGTGTGGAGGCCGTGCCCGCGTGATGGAGCGGTGCCTTCGATTTTTATAAGGTCCAGACCAATCTACAGAGTTCATTGGTTGTGTGATTTATACAATGTGTCACTTGCTGGAGCAGGAGGGAAGACGGCGATAAATCCAAGCGTGGTGGAGAAGACGCTGAAGAAGATCAATGACTTTCTGTCCTCAGCCTCAGACAACGGTAGGAAAAAGAGCAGGCGGGGGCCAGACAGGCCTTCTCACAAGATAACATATACTTAAACAACCCCATTCAGAAACGTGTAAGACACATTGCCAAACGGCCCCTCGATAGTTAGACCAACACCATCCACCATGCACTATTTTGGCATCTGCTTTGTGGCACAGAAAATAATTACAGTGCAACAAAAGAATGTGCATCCGTTCATTCTCAAATCATGGAAAATATCAGTAACCTTGGACTGGAATTGAAATGTTTAACCCCCCTACTCTAATGGCTTATTGCGATGCTCCTTGTGTTTCTTAGACGGCTGGTTTACATTTGACAGCAACAAGTAGAGAGAGACGGGGAGAGAGAGAGTGGGATCGAGACAAACCCAAGGTTTAACCGGGGCCACAAGTCGGTGGTCTCCCCGGCACCGGTTTTCAAATTAACAAAAAGGGGTAATGCTTTCGGGGCTTAATCTGAAACAACAGCAAGTGTTAAACACATCCATGTGTCCATTGGCAGCAATCAAACGTTGAGATGAGATACTTTCCGAGTCTCTTTCCTCTCAGGGAGAGCCAACACTTGTGCCATACGTCTTCTGTACAGGGTCACAATCAGAGTGTCTGGGTTCTATTAAAAACAGCATCACAGGTCACATTTGAGAACAATTAACAGCCAGTATGGAAAAAAAAGGCAGAAACGATGGGATTTTAATACCACGGACCTTTCAAGTATCAGCCTTCCACTGGGACACATCCATTATGCCACACGGCATGTAACAAACACGGCAATTAATATTAGCGGACTTTATACTTTCTCAAACTCGTGGTCTCCCTCCAGGCTCCAGATGGTAACAACACAATTACTAATGCTGTTGCCCTGGTTGGATGTATAAATCAAAGAGATTTATTTGTCCCAACGTGCAGGCTGTGGGACATCTCAGAACTGCAAAAACTTCAAAAATGCTGGCAAAGTGCGGCGAGCCAGTCGTTTGCAACGCGGCTGGATGGTGCTCAGAATTACGGCAGCTGTCTTTCGGTCCGTAAAAGGAGAAAAAGGGAGGAGGCAGAGGGTGAAGAGAGAGAGACCGAAAAGACATAAAGAAAGTGCGAAAGAAATTGACAAAGAAAGGAGAAAGAGAAACTCTGCCAATTTGTGATGCAGTGGAGTGGCAAGTCTTCAGAGGTAGCATTGGGAGCTGTTGAGGCAGACTGTGAAAAGCTGACAATTACACAGGGGGGAGAACCATGTGTCGAAGGCCTTGAGAGCGGCGGCCGCGCTGCCTGCGATCTGCTCCCCGGTGCGCTGCTGCGTGTCTCAGACAGAACGACCATCGCTCAAACAACACAAGCACTGTCACACACTGTGAAAACTTCGCTGGAACCAGTGAGCTAAACATCCTTTCACCTAAAGTGATTATTTTGATTTGTTGCTAAAAACTCACAGGGTGCACCGGGTCGCTGTGCAGTCGGAATTTGATCTGGCATCTTGTGCGCTTACATTTCTCTGTGAATGTGTTTCCAATGTGTTTGTCTCCGTGGACAGATGTAAAAGAAGCTTCTTGGGTGCAGGGATTCAGAGGATCTGGAGTCGGAGGTGAATGATCCACACGAGACAGCTTTGGTGTCGGTTACTCAATGTTCAAGGGGGGCTCACAAACACAAAAAAGATCCTGTAGACACTTTAAAATAAGAAAGAAATCAATTTGCTCCTTTAATTTTTTATTTTTATGACAATAAATGTTGCAGTTACATTATTTATACAGTGGGCTCCCATACAGCTACTTTGTTTTCCACTCGACAGTAACGGCTAAGTCTAAAATTTAGAAACATTGAGCTTGGTTATACGAGATCTTGAAACCAGATCTTGAATAATAAGAAATATAGTTCTGTTCTCTTTCCTCTAATGTCTCAGTCATAATATTGAGAGAATAAAGTTAGAATATTACAGTCATACAATCATAATTGAGAAGAAACTAAAATAAGTAAAAGTAAAAAATTTCCCATGTAATATTACGACTTTATTCTCTAAATCTCAATAATTTATTTCCTTTAACGTGGCCTCGGTCATACTTCTTCCATTTAAGATTAAGTTTAGAATAAGGGGAAAAAAGGAGAACAGAATGAGAAAATTAAGATATGAAGTTTGGTTTTGCGGTGGTCTAATTTGAGTAACACTTAACTAAATGAGCATTTGCCTCCTCATTTGTTTTCATTCGCCACTTTGCGTTTTTTGGGGCTAACTTCAAAGTTCACAGTTGATTTTAACGTCTCACAGTCCATCTGCCTGACTTATAAACCTGTGTGCACCATGTGGAGAAGGCCAAACGCTGTCTATTTGCCAGTAAATAGCAGATCTAAAAACTGTGGTCTGGTAAAGAACTTATGGGGGAAACAATGTATAAAACACACACACTCACACACACACACACACACACAGGACAAACACATACACACAGATAAGAAAGGAGAAATAACCGGAGAGGAAAGATTGGAAGACAAATGGAATCTACTGGAAGATGCTCAGCCAAGGCTGGATTTGACCAGACACATGCACAGACCGAGGGTTCGACTCCACCTCAGAGAGACAAGGGAACTTACGTGGGATAGTCACACTGAAGTGCTGCGGGTCAGAGATCAACAGTTTCCTCTTCAGCTCGTTCAGACCGACACTTGAAGGTCCTACACAAAACAGAAATACAAGAAAGTGACATAAGTCGCAGGTCAGAGAGTCACAAGGCCATGCTTGATGTACGACTTCCCTTGATGTAGCCATGTTGTGAAAACGATTATCATTATATATTTATATTTATGCAGCATTTTAATGGGAATATCAAGCAACTTTAACATTTTTAGGATGATTTTTTTCAATTCCGTATTGTACTACTTTACAGACACAACAAGAAACCTCACTTTAAAACCCCAGGTCTCTGTTTTAAATGTGCAGTTTCAAGGCCAAGTCAACACACAGGACAGTCACTAAAATGACATCCTTTAGATAATGATGATTTGCTAGGATGATATGAAAAGTCTAATTAAATAAATGTGTGAAAATGGTGATGAGCAAAAGATAATAAGACCTGAAATTTGTCTTACACCATTTTATTATTATTTTGTACTTGTAGCTGAAACGTGATTTTTTTTTCATATATTTTCTCTTGAACTTTTCTTTACCTTTCACTTACAGTGAACTGGTGATACTGGTGTAGAAGCGTACTTCTACACCAGTATCAGTATTTCCCCCATCTATGAAAGTATGACTCTTTCTGTATTTTTGTGTTTTTTGGTGTGTATTTTAAATCAATTTACCACAGTGGGAATTTCATTTCATATCAAACTGTTACACAATCAACCCAGTAAAATCCTTTAGAGCAGAGAAAATTGATTTAATATGACAAAGCAAAAGATATTCTATAGTCTTTTTTTTTTTTAACCAGTTCCTCTCTAGTTGCAGTTTGGCAGAACATTAACATTCAATATACTGCAAGGTCACAGTAAAGGTAAAAAGACCTTTTCCGGAAATGTCGTGAGTCGGCTGGATATCACATCACATTCCCAGTGGGGGAACGGAGGCAACGAGTGGGAGAGGAGAAGGAAGGAGAAACTATTGGAGTATTGACTATTGATGCATCTGTGGCTCCACAGGCTGAGCGTCCCTCCAGCATTTAACGGAGGCCAACATGTGGAGATAGTAAAGTTCAATCAGACTGAGGAAATAAATTCAATTTTGATATTTAGGAACAGAGACGATTTGGCAGCTTAGCTAAACAGTTTTAAGCGAATATCTCATATATATTGTAATTTCATGCAAAATACAGTCAGCAGATACAGAGGCTTTGATGTTTTTTTGATGTAAGAACCTTGTTTACACTGGTTTTGATTTGGTGGAAATGTTTTTGCTGCTCTCCTTCCATCTTATTTTCTGCACTTTGTTTCTGAAAAGTTATCCTCCAGTGTTTTGGTGGATGTTACCAGGCAGCTATAACATCATCCTAATTTGAACTGACTGGCATAAATGCCTTCAACAAACTGGACAAGAAATCCGTTTTGGAGTTACAAGTGCATGGCTCGGTGTTGCAGTGTTTCACCGCCTCTCTGCAGTGTGTGGACAGTTGGAGACAGCACTTGATCTGGGCTTGACATTCTTCACATGCCTGGCGTTCTGGGCAGGCACTACAATCGCATCAATCCCTTTTGGAAATTTGTTTTCTCCAGGCAAATGTGTTTAGCAGGCTGCTCCTCTAAAACAAATGGACAATGAGTTCACTTAGTGATGCAGATTAGGTGGAAAGAGACGGAGGGGATGGAGAAATAAAATGTCTCAAAAACACAAGCTCTGGAGAAAGCGTGCTCCTCTGTGCCCTTTCACTACATTTTATCTGGTGTGAAGATTTCAGAGTGATCCACGGCCCGATAAATAGATGTGGACAACACGGCTCTTGAGCATAAACTCTGCTTCACACACACACACATTCTAAACCCATGCTTTCCCTCTGCTTCTTCACCCAGCAACAAATGGATGTGAGTCCTATTGTGCGACTGCTGTAAGTGATAAAAGCTGTTTCCTCAGTGTGCTCAGACACACACACGCACACATGCCCTTCTGTGAATTCAAAAGGAGAAAAAAAACAAGGAGAAAAAACCCCGACCCTCTGTGGAGCGACGGCACAAGGCATTTTGTGGTTACCGTCTCACATAAACAAGCACATGGCCAGGCAAAGACAGCAATCAATCTTAGCAGGGGAGAGGGACTTTTTCAGTAAGAGAAAAAAAAAACTCAAGTCAGGAGAACCTGCATGGGGGATAAGAGCACGGGTGATTTATTAAGATGAGGAAATGGAGTTCATTTTGAATTTGTTTCGGGAGCTCAGGAGGAATGTGACGGTGCTGTTTGAACATGGATGTGGACCGATGTTGTTGGAGATGATGTAGGTGGCGGAGCGTGGTCATAGAGACACTTTTATGAACCCTATCACAGCAGTGTGGAAGGTCAGCCCAGCAGGACATTAACCTCCATAAAGCCTTGTTAGCTTCAATCTGACACTGCCTATCAGAGTCCAAGCTCTGCAAACAACAGAGCCATTTGTACAACTGTTGCCGTGCCACTATCACATGCCTTAAAACCATTTTCACCTTCTACATTTCTCCCTTGCTTGCCACTCTTGATTTCAATGGCGCATGGCAGCAGAACTGCTTCAGAATACCTTAGACGACGATTAAAGCTTATTCCAGCTGTACCGCCGCCTGCCAAAGGGGGCCAACAGGCCCACCACCAGGTTTTTTACAAGCAGTAGCAGTCCTGCTGGTCCTGTTCCACCATCTGACCTTAAACACGCCACCTCTTTGTGCATTGTTTGTGTTTAACAATGCCCCAATACAGGTACAGCAACATTATAAATCCGAACGCCACAATAAAAAAAAGGCATAACTCACAAAATATTTTGGACGAGGCTGCAGCATTAATATTGTTTATGTGTTTTTTTTTCTTCCTCCATCTGTCTCTGTCACTGGGCCTCCACCGGTACTTCTGCTTTGCCAGTAAAAGTGTCAGACTTCATTACCACTCTCATTAGAGAAGCTATCGCAAGCGTAATAACTTCCAGGCCAAACATGGAGCGCATCGCATGCAGATTCTGCAGAAGGCCAGGGCCAGGCCCAGTGAGGCCCGGCTCAGGGACCCAGGAGCCCTGACCTGGCCTAAAACCTCCCAGCCTGCCTCACATCCAGGGCGGGCGGAATATTTCGCTGCTACCACATTTATAAGATGACAGTGGTGCACTGTGGTAACTAGAGATCATTTACAATCCACTGCGACTACATTTTAAGCAGGGGAAAGTCTTGATATAGAGTTCTAATTTTATACATTTGGATACCACATAAACATTCACTTAGGCATTAGTGTATTTGAAATATGTTAAGTCTAAACCCCAAACTAAAAAACTTTCAATTCATCAAAATCTTTCTGTAAGTTTAGTGGGTCAAGTTACACGGACATGTGGAAATCAGCACACCATTTTGTCAGGTTAAATAATCAGATATCTTTCAAAACTTTCAGCGGTTGGGTCAACGAATCTATAAATATGTTTTGATTGGCCGTTCTAATTTAAAATGTATGAAAACCCAGATAAGCATCTTGATTTATTTTTTAAACAGATCTCGAACTCTGTGCTACATTCAAGTGCAGGAGGTGGGCAGCGGGTCATTCATTAGCTGGTAGTGTGGACCTGTGCGTCCACATTAATGAAAAATGCCTTTAGGGTAGAAGTGAAAAGTTCCAGGAGAGGGGGGGTGTTTGATATAAAAATAATGTCGGGGGTAGAAGGCTGGAGCAGAGCGGAAAAAGTACAAGACTGAGGCCAAGTCAGGCACGGAGGGGTTGTGTCCCGTCTGCAAGTCCTACAATAATACAGACTTGACTTCTACTCCTCTGGAGAAAAGCGTGAAGCCAGTAAGGCTGGTGAAATCTGCCAGCGACACAAGTCAATGGATTCAACAAAGTCACCAGTCGCCTACTACAAATGAAACGCCAACACCTTATTATCTCTGCGTGGAATTAAGGATCCACTGATACAAATATATTAAGACTTTCAATAGTATATTATATACAAAAGCTGCTTTATGTATGCTGTATGTGAGAACACATATAACTAATGAGTGGCTACGGACTTTCTCCAGAGTTTCCCCTTGGCATAAATCAGGATAATCAGATCAAATGTGAGAACACAGAAGGAGATTATCCAGAGGATTTTTCGCAAGTAAGTGCAGGTGTTGATGACATTTCTAACAACTAAATGACATAAAACGGAAAAAAAATAAAGAAAACTGATTCCTCAAGATGAAAAGAGGACAAAGATGTCAAGCAGCTTTTGGTGATAAGCAGCTGACACAGTTATGTTGATGTGCTGTAAACAAAATAACATGATGTCTGAAGCAGAATTTATGCATTATACGTTGTACAGGTCTGAAGTTGGGAGGTGGGGTTGTGTGTGTGTTGAAATTACTGGACAATACAACTTTCTTTAATAGCTTTAACGAACAGCAGATCCTCCTGGTGGACGGTGATTTGAAAATGCTTAAACCGAGGCAAGAAGTGTCCCTTAGTAACAGGAAAAAGGCAAAAAATGCAGCTAGAGAGAAAAAGAGTTGGAAAGAAAAGAATTCTAATAAGAAAAATCAAGAGACTCTGGGGAGAGGAAGAAGGAGAGGGGGAGGCAGAAAAACATAAAGCAGATCCCTCCTTGGCCCTCCGCTTCGTTACGTGTGAAACTGTCCATGGGTTGTCCTCCAAATTACGGAAGTTAATTGAAAAATATTTACAGAATCCTCTGTGTGAGGAAGTGACACACTGGCAGGGAAGTGGGCTCGCTAATTAGCAACTTGATGAAGTCCATGCTCAGTGTGCCACATTTAAGCGAACCAAGTTAATCAGGCTTTAAAACACCACTCTGCAGAGAGCATGGGACCCTGTTGCCAGTGGTATTTATTTCTAGGTTCAACTCTGCACACAGACAGACTTCTGAGTTCTCGTTCCTTGAGCGCATCTCTTTTTTTGATGAATGGAAACAGATTGGAAAGAATCGCCCTCAAGATTTGGGGAATGCTTTGTTCCGTGCGTGTCCGGGACATTCTTGTCATTTTTTGTTCCACGTAACAAACCTAGAGAGGAAAAGTGCAGAAAATCCTGAAACTCACTGATGGTACAGTTAGAAATATTCAGGACTTCACTGTTGCACCTGGCCGAGCATATTGTTCCGCCGCTCTCTGGCAATGCGAGAACGAGAAACTGCTAACTTCATTTCAAGACCTTGGCACGTTATAAAGCTCTTTGGAGGGCTCAGTAACACCCGCTCCCTCCAGGCAAGTGTTAACAATTCCATCAGCTCGAAAAATTGAAAGGACATTGAGAGTGAGGTGCCGTAAATGAAAGTATTAAATGTGACTGATTAATATCAGGCCTGCTCTGTCGATTCCACTGGGTGCTAAAAAGTCTAGAAAACCAGGAGGCCCAGGATGACTGAGGGAGTTGCTGTGTTGGGAAGCTTGTTTCTGTTTCGGGGGGTCATGGGAGGGCAAGGCCAGGCCACCTGGGGCTCCTGGAGCTGCGTAACTCTGAGTCACACAGTCGATTCTGTGATCTGTATCTGTCACCATGCTGGGAGGTGAGAGTTATTATTAAAATTGATGGCCTCTCCAGTGCCAGGTTTCACAGAAAAAGAGCCGCCCTAGAGTCAAAAACAAAGTGTGAGGTAAGCTGTTAAGAGTCCCGCTCTCTACTCACCAACAAGGACAACCAGCCTGTGTTTTGCTCCACTCTGCCTGCTGTACGGAGCGACCTCCTCGTACGTGGGCACGTCGGCTGTGTCGTATATCTCGCTCTTGTTGCACTCATACATGGACTTGTTGGTCTTCTTCTTGTCTCTCCTGCTGAGACGAAAACTTCTCCTGAACCCAGCTGGAGGTCGGGATGAAACGACAGAGGAGATGGGGAAAAAATGCATTAATCTACAATGTACAGGGGGAAAAAATAGAAGTGTCTGTCGGTATGTGTGTACACTCCAGTGTTACTGTATGTGCACATAAGCCCGCAGCTGTGCGGTTCGATTTATGGTCGTTTCAGCGTCTTGGCAAACACCTCCACTCAGCCCGATGTCCAATACCTCATATTGCATTGTGCAGCTCAGTTTTATGACAGCTATCTTTTCTTTAGGTGAAAGAAGTACCGCGCAACATTCTGCCAAACATTTTCCCTTGATATCACACTCAAACACTTAATTCACATTTTCCCTGGTTACATGTAATGGAGGTTACAAATATGTCTTGGAGACTGGTGGGGGTTTAATGTTTGTGAAAAGCGATAAAAATCATTGCTGAATGCTTCCTCGTCAACTGCAGTACATTGCTGTTTTAATCATGGTAAGAATGATTCATCTTTGTTATTGTAGATTGCTCTAGAAAGTCTTTGGTCTCTACAGACAGATTTTTGCTCGGGTCATTTTGTAAATCAGTAAAACCTAGATGTTCTTATCGCGTAAACGACAGCTACATTATTGGAAATTACTGCTAGTTAGTTGTCAAACTGTCCCGCTTTGAATTGCAATCCAGCCACATTAGAGTTTTAAACAGTGAGGTATGTATGTGTGTATCATTTAGCGTTGATTGGCACGCTTTCCTCATGTTCGTCGTGTGTTTGGGTCTGAATACTTTACAACAGTTGTCGTCTTCAATTGGTTTATGGCGTGTCCTTGGACTGGCGTCGCAGAGGTTTCTTAAAATACAGATCCGCCAGCAAGCATGCCGAAATCTTATGATCTACGACAGTATCAAAAGGAGGAATTTACCCCTTATTTGAGGACTAAGGTTTTATATTTATGACAGATGTTGGTTGAAACTAAACGGAGGTAAATCTCCCGAACCCGGGATGTCTATAATATCCTTTTTCTGCATATGCTCATGTTTTTTTGTCAGCTTCTCCTTTCATTATTTCACTTAATCAGTAATTAATGAACTCAAAAGTATGATATAAGATGCCCGAGTAAGATTTAGACAGCATGGAAATTATGGACTGAGATGAGAATCAGTCTCCTGATACCCACCCCTTAATACTTTCCACAACATTTTCAAACCGCTGTGGAGCTGAGCAGACACTCAGCGCAGAGAGAGAGAGAGAGAGAGAGAGAGAGAAAGAGAGAGAGAGAGAGAGAGAGAGAGAGAGAGAGAGAGAGAGTCTGCGTTCTTCTTCGCTTGTACTTTCCAAACAGACCCTTAATAAGGGACGGAGCTACTGACTTACAAATGAAACACACAGTAAGTCATTGGAGCAGAAATAATAATGTTTTTGAATGAACTCGTGTATACACATATGAGTGTATACACATGCCCAGGCACTGACTAAAGTGTTACGTTGAACATTTGAGGCAGACTTTGTTCCACTGCGAGCGAGTCCTGGCTTACATTGTCTGTGCCATTTTTCTCCTGTGGTTTATCAACTCATTCAACACCCCCCCCCCCCCCCAACCGAGGAGCATTACCCTCTGCGGCACAGTGGAAAGCACACGCCGCTGATTTGCATGTATTCTGCAAAGACATCAGACAGAAACCAATATCCACAAGGGTTGACATCATTCCAATAAACATGCTGATGAGATCCCATTGAAAGCGACCTGTCAATTTTCAAAAGTTATGACTTATTTATTGCAACGTAAACTCACTGCTGGTGACTTTAAATAATATCATACAAATCATTAATTCTTTCCGTCTAGGAGTCTGACAAGCTGCCACCTCATTGGCTCAGGCTGATGATGTGATCTACTACTTTCCACAGGGTAGGCATGTGTCTTTCAACAATCAATATAAATGCATTAATAATCCATGCATCCGTCCATCAATTATCTCTACCGCTGATCCTTTGAGGGTCAATGGGTGAGCTGGATGGCTCACATTGGGCAAGAGGCAAGGTACACCCTGGACATGTTGCCAGCGTATCACAGGGCCAGCATTAGGAGACAAACCAATCACTAACCCCATGCAGCCAATTTAGAGTTTCCAATTAACCTATGCCCAGTCTACATGTCCTTGGACTGTGGGAGAAAGCTCCACCTTGCCGCCTGTCTCAGTAATATAGTGTTCCTCAAATGTACCTAAACCCTCCATGACAGCTGCATCAAAATAACGGGGAGAGAGTTCTCCTGCCTCCGTCATAGTCCAGCCTAAAGGTAAACAAATAAAAGCCTTGTGCATCAGTGAGCAGCAATGCATCCCTCACCAAACGTCTCCCCATAACAACCAATCTCTTTGTCAGTACAGATGGAGACTGAATTTGACAGGGGGGACGGAAATTAATTTGATCCAGAATTAAGGGATGATTCATGTCTTGTTCAAATGAAGAAAGTCTGCCTGTTTGTCATGAAAAGCCTTGGAACACCCTCGTGTTTGTCACAAGACGATCCAAGCGTAAGGGTTACGAGGAGAAAAGGAACGTATTATATGTGTGGCACTGAGATCCAATACCTCATTTAATGGCTTGACAGGTCAAATCAAATTTGTTGACAATTGTTCTGTTTCAAATTTCCCTGAAATGAGATCTGAGTAGTGGCGAAGGAGCCTTGTGTATCAAGGGATATGGAGTTAAAGTCTCATACACGCACGCACCTCATAATGGTGTGCACCAGGCCGTGACTGGGTAATTGCCAGGAAGGCAACTGAAAACTGGCATGAACATGGACACAGACACACACAGACACACACACAGACACACACACTTTGTCTCAGTCCTAGTCTCTTGTGCACATTCTCTCTCTCTCTCTCTCTCTCTCTCACACACACACACGCACACACACATGCTTTCACTCTCTCATGCACTCTCTCTATCTTACATTAACACACACATACACACACACACACACATTCACACACACATTCACACACACACCAGCAAAACAGAAACAAGAATAAAGTGCAGGAAAAAAAGATGAGCTTATTCAACACAGTGTAAACCTAAGCTGTGACTACACACACACACACACACACACACACACACACACACACACACACACACACACACACACACACACACACACACACACACACACACACACACACACACACACACACACACACACACACACACACACACACACACACACACACACACACACACACAATTGCTTGGAAGTCGGCAGCGGTCCTGCGAGCCCATTTTCCAGTGTGATAATATCTTACAGCCACGTAGGAAATTCAGCATGTGCGTAAAGAAAGCGCCCTGAGGCCTTTGCAAACTTTGAATGCAAACTGCCCACTCTAACACTAATATCCTGTGAATTTCTATAATACCGCATCTGTAAAAGAAATGGCTACTGTAGTACAGTGCAGTAAGACACATGCTCATAAAAAAACAAAAACATATGAGAAGAAGACTCAAGTCCTGCATTCACCGGTGGATGTCTGAAAGAGAAGAAGCCTGAGAACTGTACAAGCATCAGGTCTTCCAGATGTCACGTGTAGGCGATCATCGAGATGACAACACAGAGAAGGATAAAAAAAATTGCGCTGTTTCACCTCCAATCAATCTTCATTTTGTTCTCAGAGAGAGAACAAGTGTGATGGAGAAATTAAGTAGGTGAAATCACCTGTTGCCTAGCAACCCCCTGAAGTGAGGGCCCCTGCCTACAAGGGACGACCTGCAGGGCCCTCCCGACTCTCCCAGCGGGGGACCCTTCTCCTTGGGACTAATGGAGATGACATCTATGGAATTAACCAGACATGGCAGCTGGGGATCAGGCAGGCATTACACCCTCGGCTCGATGCCACACGCTGCGGTTTAACGCTGGTAACACTAAGTCCTGTTTGTGGGTACCAAATGTGGGAAGCATTACTGGCTGCCTCAGCCTGATTATATGTGCCCATTACTAGCTTGGTTGGAAGGCTCATGATCGGGAGTTAGAAAACGCTTTCCACACTGTCAGCTATTATTACCCCAACAATGAATAAAAGGAAGAGATGTGTTGCTGCTCATACTAACAAAAATACAAAAGCCTTGGGTAGACAGCACTGCTTGATTTGATTTATTACTAATTGGATGTGCTCGCATAATACAAGGAAGCATGCTGGACTCTCAAGGCCAAATATGCCTGGATTTCTGGAGGTTTGAGATCATTGTGAAGAAAGAAGTTGAACAATGCCAATGTGGTTGGGATAAATGTTCTGTAAAATTTCTTCAAGAAGTTGTTGAGAAGTGGAGAGGAGAGTAGGAGTAGATGAGTAGGAGAAGACTAGGGAGATGAGACAAGGAGGAGGTGAACTGGGAAAGGGGAGGAATCAGAAAGGGAATCAGGACAGGCGAAGAAACAGGAGCAAAGAGCAGAGCAAGTGGGAGAGGAATCTGGAGAAGATGGGAGGACAGCAAGTGAAAAGAAGGAAGTGGACATATCCAGACAGACATGCGTGTGTCCTTCAAATGCTCCCTCCACACAGCTGCTTTAGGGCATCTGTAGAAAGGATTATGCTACAGTAGTAAAGTGGACTCCATCGCTGATCTGGGGATATTTGTTTGTATAAAGTGTCTTAATGTTTCCGGCAGTAGCGTACATACAGAATACCTATTCCAGCTGGGTTCCAGCCAGCTGATGTACTTCACTTCTCTGGTTGTAAATGCAATCAAAGCTAAAGGTTAGGTTCGCGGGTGTGACATTTGAAATATATGCATGTAGGAGTCCACTGTGGAGAAGTCATTACAGTGATATCTCGGGAGAACAAATTCAGGGAGTAGTTTCCATTGCCATTGCACTGAGCAGTTGGAAAGGGGCACCTCACCCAAGTGTTACAGGCTTATATGGTGAAATAACACTCCAGACCTTTGGCTGCAAGAAGTCCATTTGTGTCAAGGGCTATTTGTTTTTCCCCTGTGTCTTATCCCACAGCTCTTTGGGCTCAGGAATGTCTCTTCTTAAAACGATGCCTGCTGACTTATGTGTTGGCAACAAAAAAAAACACTTGCACGCACACACATGTACCTCTCCTTCTTCTTGAGTCCTTGAAGCCACTATCAACTTGCCAAATGGGGCCATTGGGTGCCAAAAGCAATTAGGCCTAATGCCGGCTTTCCTGTTTGTCTCATCAGCCTGATGTTCAGACAGAGACAATGCTCTACAACCACGCCACAGTCAATTCCACATCACTTTTCTGACACTTTAAACAACTGGAATGGTTGGTTTCGAAAAACTAATTAAAAAACACACCTGTAAAGCAAGTGCATTAACCTGCTTTGATAAACGTTGGAAGTCAATTCAAATGCATATCGTTTAAATCTTATAATCCCCCTGCACTGGGGGAGAAAAACTCACCAAACCTAAAATATTTGCCCCTTCAAAGCCACAACTATTGAATTTGGAGCCTGATGAACTCATCTCATTTTTAAATGGAGCGTTCTTTATTTCCGTTTATAACACTTTTTCCACAACTTGGACATAATTGGACTGTGAGAGGCTGATGGATATCCCAGCTCCTCTCGGTTCAGCTTTAACTGATTTGGAGTTGCTTGCTTGCCCTGCGTCCATCCATCCGCTGTCTCTCTCTCTGGATGTTCGAGTGAAATGTCACTAAACGCATTCATATCTCATTGCAGACGTATGGATCTTCTGGTTATGTTTTAAGCCGAGTACACTGAAGGATCATTGGAAAAAAGATCTCTTAGCGGATTTTCCGAACACAAAGATTCCCTCTGGGTGTCAAATCTACTCCTTAATGCTTTGGATGGAAACAAAAATCTTAAGCACTGCTTTCTAGAAAGAATTGATAAAAAGGCATCATGGGACATAGGTTCACTCCTCCTCAGTTTGGCTTCATTCTCTAGTCTGCTGGCTCTAAAATCAAGCAACATCTGAGCAAAGGAATCTGCTCGCCCCCGAGTAGTGCTCGAGGATCGCTTTTGGCAAAGGACCTTACAGACGTTGCATCACTGAGAGAGGCATGAAGGGAAAACAAACCCAAAACTAAGGACAACAACTGTGTACCCCCTCCCACCGCCTCCTTTATTTCCCCATGCAACCTCAGTAGCATTGCAAAAGCATCTGTAAGTTCTAGGATTTCAAACTTTCAGGGACGGGCCAACATTAAATCACACAACCACATCCAACAGGCAGAAAAGCCATGCAGCAAGTACTCTCATAGACAAGACGTTATTATAACTCACAATTTTTTTCTCCTCCTCCTCCTGAGGTTCTCTCATTTCAGTTAAACCTCGTTCTGGGCTGCTGGAGTCCAAAAATGCTGCTTACCCACTAGAGTTCTGGATGTTGTCGGGTACAGAGGTGGAAGAATAGAGACTGAGGTCATTGACCTAACAGAGGAGGCAGGGTGACATTGAGGGCAAGCTTGATGGGGACAGAAAGGAGTGGAAAAAGACTGAGTGGCGTTTGGCATAGTTCAGCCTTGGGAAGTGACCCCGACTGAGCCTGGGAGACATGGCTCAAACTATATATTTATAAACTCATGTGTGCACTAGATATCCTGTGAAATCTGTGAGACTAAATGGTGTAGAGTGCAACGACAAGTTCACCTCATGACCTCAAATTCTGAATATAGACTGAATGGGAGAGGGGGGACTGAGAGAATGAGAGAGAGAAAGAAAGAAAGAAAGAAAGAAAGAAAGAAAGAAAGAAAGAGAAACAGACAGAGAGAGACAGAAAGAAAGAAAGAAAGAAAGAGGGAGAAGAGAGAGAGAGAAAGAAAAAGAGAGAGAAAGAGAGAAGGATACACTACAGAGAGATGAACGCACAGGATTTGTGTACGAGCCAGTTAAGATTGCCTGTGGTCCTCCAGAGGGACGATACCTTATGATTTGTCGGGAAAATGACAGTGGTAATAAAAACACGATGGGGAAGATTTTCTGTACAAGACAGAGAATTGGAAGCAGCTCTCTGGGAAGGGCTGTCGAACCAAAGCAGGCCATGGTAATTGTCATTAAGTCTGACTGGGACCACATCAACAAGGCCGGCCCTCGGCCGGAGCTCCAGAACAAAGCGTGGAAAACAAGCCGTCCCTCTAACCCACATGCATCCAGAACCCTTCTCAAAGCTGTCTTCAGACCCACAGCAGAGGCAGAACAGGATAACTACTACATTCTGCAAATCTGTGACCGGATCTGCCAGTGCACTCATGTTGTCAGTAAAGGGGCCGAAATAGCACCCTGTCGGCTAGTGTTCCATGACCAAATTATGCTGTGTTTTCACATGGGAGTCCAAGTTGAATCCGTTGTACCAATAACACTGTGGGATTTAGAACAGCATGTCAAGTACATTACGAAAATAACAATTTCTTTGGGTAAAATGGCACAGAAAATAAAGACAAGTCTATGAAAAAAAAAGGGTTGAACAGTCAGGAAAGTGTTAAAGGAGAGGACACATGGAAATCTAGCAACATCACAGGCACTGTCTTGACTGTGTATGTGTTGATTCAACTGCAACATCAGCAGGGCAGAGGACAAAAGGGAAGAAGATAACATCTCTCACCTAGGTGAAATCCGCTAATATTTGCATCGTCCTCTGATGAGAAGAGAAAGAAGGGAAGAAGCCAGAACAGAGGCACAAAATAATGTTAAAGAGAAAGTGACAGGTACCTACCGCTTTAACCGCACAATGTCCATATTCCATACAAGTACACAAAGTACACACAAGTAGAATTAATAAGACATAGGTCCTTTTGAGTTCTGTTGATTATGTCCAGCTTGTCCAGAGTGATAGCCATTGATGTAGTGGTAAAAAAAGAAGAGGGGCTAAATATGAACCCTTCAGCTAATGATCATCATGACAAATGACTCTGCATAAAATAAAACAATCAAAAGATTTAGGGTACCCAAAAATGGAAAAAGCCCTATTCTTTAAATCAAAAGCTGCAAGTAAATTTGGGATTACACTTCACTACATCACTGGCCATTGCTTTGGATGTAATTTTGGAAGCCTATGAATATTTGACTATTATGAGTGAGTTCATGAGTCTCCAAAACGATGTCCACTTTAATGAAAATGACAGGTAAGCAGGTGAAATATGAAGCTTTGCACAATACAGGAGCCAATGTCCTGCAAACTCTTAACAGTTTTCAGAGGAGAAATTGGAAGGGACATATAATGTTTCCCTTTTAGAGCGATTAACTTTGACGTGAGTAGACAGGCCAAATGAAAACAGGAAGGATGGGGAGCAGAGGTGAGCAGTACATCTTTCATTACATACAAAAATTATGGAGGGATATCAGTCTCTGCAAGTGGTTTTTCCGTTTGTGTATTGTAACACTATAAAACCCTATCCAATAGGAGATGTAAGCAGTACCTTCGATCTCATCGGCTGTGAGTGCAGTAGAAGCAGGGGATGGAAATGAGTCACAGTTAGAGAAATTACTGTAGTAAGTAAAGGGAAGTTGAGGGAAGAGATGAGATAAGAAGAAGAAGGAACCTACCAAACTCTACCGCCACATCATCTTAGAAAAGCAAAACAAAAGACAAGAAGAGATAAGAGGAAACTTTTACTCTAAAGTTGTGATGTGTCTGTGTTTTATGAGGTAGGTTCACACGTTCTTACAAAATAACAACTCCTAATTCTTTTAAATTTGTCATGTTAGTTAAAAATTCACAACTTTACTACCACACAATTACATCAAACTTTGACTTCACAAAAAAAAATAACTATACATTATATATAAAGGAATGGAAAATCAAATCTAGGGTTGATTACTAGATTCTAGTACTTCTACTACTATAATTCATTTAGCCACATCTCAAAGTATTTACCACAGATTGGGAGTTTGAACCAAACTCATGTCCATGTGATAACAAATCGGACTAAGAGCTTTGGAAAAAGCTCGTAAGAGGACATGAGTTAGTTTCTTTGCTTCAACTATGACAATCACATTTCAAGCTAAATTAATATTTCTACTGTTTCTGTTTTTATATCCATCGTTACCTAGCGAGACATAGTCGGTGACACATGTCTGTGTTGCATCCAGTGAAACTTCACAAAGAGAAAAATATTTTGAGTCAAAAGCTGCAACAGACAACCACAAGTATTCATACACTTCTCTCCAATTCAGACCCAAACCCTGAAAGCGACATTTTGACCCTACCATTTTGAAAGGGGAATGCATTTTACAGAGATGCAGTCCATTCAAATTCAAGCAAGCTTTTGAAATTACTCCAGATGTTGAAGAACACCATCCAAACAGCTATAAGATGATTCAAAATGGGAGCCAATGTATCAACTGTGTGTATGTGTGTGTTTGGTACAAGATGCCTTTTACATTTGGAGGCACTTATAGATGCTTCCTCTGCGTCACATGTTCCCATTTCGGCCAAACAGGGTTAAATCGAAACATGCATAACACCATCTTACACAGTTTGGTGCTCGCCTTCTACAGCGCTGTGTTCATTTCCCAGAGCGCACTGCAGCTCAAGGAGATGTTGCGTCACAGTTGGAGTTAATGGCTAGCCAAAACAGCAGTCAGGACCAATCACTGCAAAGGTTGTTTCATGCTTGAAACTTCCAGTCTGAGAGCGGTGATTGTTTTGATGTGTGGAGACAAACGTGTCCGCCTTTATCTGACATCTTGTTTCACATGTAAGCGTTCACGGCAGTGTTCCTGATGTTGCCCTCCTCCTGTTGTAATGTGACATTTTAAGTTGAACCAGCACCTAAACCACAATTTGAGTCAGACGAAAAAGTAATCGGAGGGGTGGGGGCAGATGGAGGGAAACTTGAAAGAGTAAACAACAAGGACAATATGACAATGATAAAGCTATCTAAAATTCTTCCAAGTGCTGCCCTTATTTCAGTCGAAAGGCTTTCATCTGGTGCCCATCTTCCACAGGAATGATCCACATTGCCCAATGGCCTTGCAACCTTGTACACCAACATTCCTGTTCTAATGAAACACCTTGCGATAACACTGTAGAATGTAAATGGCCAGGGCACCGTCAGTCTCTTCAATGGTGGAAGTGAAACTTTGTCTTTTGCCCTTCTGAGAGTAGAGTTCACCCGCCTGCCTAGAAAAAGAGTTCGAGAGCACTGAGAATAAGCAGCAGTCATGATGTGAAGTGAGTATATGAGGATGGCCAGGCCTGCAGTGATGGTGGCAGCCAAGCCTGTCATTTACTGAGCGCAGGGAGCCACGGCCGCCCGGATTGTGGCAGTACAACTTTCGCAGACACAGAGCAGTCGACCAGTCTACCACCAGTCAGCAGACCAGCCTTACTGGATGCTTCATGGCAGACCATCCCCCTGGTAAGGGACTCATGCTTAGGGGTATATCAGATGTTACCCCGGACCAAAGATGCACCGCAGAGGATGACAGAGGGGGTGAGAGTAGGGTAGCTCTGGCAAAAAAAAGAGGAAAGGATCGATGGAAGAGAAAGATGACTGGATGTAGTGTTTGTTTAAGGATAATTCTAGGTCAGATTTTTTTAGTTTGGGATGTTGTTTTGATGAATTATAACAATTTGGTACACATCACAGTAGTAGCTGAGACCTAGAAACATGATTATATTGCAACTAAGTCTCAAGGGGAAAGAAGTATGAGTGATCAAACAATCTGAAAGGTGGCACTAATTTGATTTATTTGAAAGTTAATCCAAAAGAGACTGGATACAAATTGCTGGCAGCAATCCCTTATTGCACAACAAACAGTGTATGCAAAATGACAGCAAATAGGCTGGATTCAACTGTGATGGATATTTGGGTAACAACTGCACTCTTCATCTTCAATTTCTCTCCCAAATAAATTTAGCAATTAGTGAGATTTAGCAGTTGGGGACTAGAGTGACCTTGGGTAAATAATGAAAGGGATTGGATGGTCTATTGTATAATATTGGATAAAAGTTGGGTTCGGAGCTCTACGGATTATACCTGGCACAGTCGACCTTCCAGCATTTCAGGGGCGCATGGCTGCTAGAAAATCTAAGCTATCTCCTTACACGGGAGGAAGAGACAAAGGAATGACTCCTAGTCAGCACTCTGTAAATGGCCCTGAATTATGAGCTGATGTCACCCTTCACAAGCAACCAGCCTTCTCCATGAACAAAGTGGACACTGTCACTTTCTTTCTCTTCTGCTCTCTACATCTTACTGCTTTTCTTTTAAACAGCGGAGACATGAGAGCTGTGGATTTTTCCAGATGACGCAGAATGAGATCTTCATCGTCAAACTTTTGGCCTTTAAATGCTCAGCTGATTATTGAAAGTCAGGATAAGGAACAGAATGAATGACAGAAGGGAGCTGGTCTGCATTATAAGGCTGACTGACTGTATATAGCACAAAATGCTACAAGCATCTTTGCATTCGGGAAAGTGATGGTGAACCTAGATGCAAGGAGCTTAATGTAGTAATAACTTGATCTATAAATCTTTAAGGGTGGTCTCTGTTGGGTTATCTGGCCCTAACCTTTGAGGATAAAAAGGAAATTTTATCTTGCAGCCATTACGCTTTGTGATCCACTCCTATGTCTGTAAGTGTTTAAGTCGAAAAAATTAAATGGACGACTAAATTGAACACAGGGCCAGGTTCAGGGCCACTTAAGACCAATCTTGGGTGCCATTTCGCAATTGTTCAGGCTCTCGCTTTAGAGAGAGGCAGCAAACGTAAGAGGGATAGCCCTATAATGCAAGGAGAGAGCGACGCAGAAAGACCCCAAGGTGAGCGATAAGTGTGTCCACGTGTTTGGCAGACCACGAACCAAACCAAACAATCAGACAGTGGAGAGATTTGCATGTCAGACAGAGGAACAGACATGCTGTAAGAAAGCCCAGAGAGCCGTCAGTATGTTCACAAGGAGCAGATGGGGAGGCTGGAGAAGAGCCAGGTAATGGTAGGGAACTGTGTCGTGAAGAGGGGCGAGGCGGGTACACCAGGTTGACCTGTGCAGAGGCAAAATGGTTTATCTAGCCTGCAGCCAATTAATTGGCTTTAACAGTGAAACTAATTGCACTTTAAACATCAGTTTCATAACTGAGGAATGCATCCATTAAAGCGGCAAGAGCAACAGTCAGGAAAGGGATTATTTATATCTTGCAAATGTTAGGCGTAAATGGACACGGTTAGGCTATGCTTGCCGTAGCCCCTCGCCAAGACCAATATTGTTTCAGCCGACGGAGCTCCCGGGCTGGAAAGAGAGAGAGAAAGAGCAGGCGAAAGGGACCCCCTCCTCAATCACCACCTCTTTTCTCCACTTGGTAACAGTGGGGTCTCCACGGCATCCTTCAATTAGGTTGTAGTTTATGGCCCCGGGGCCCAGCTGGGCCAGCGTGTATGGAGCCAGGATCCAAACTTTGTCCCCCTCTATCTTTACTCAGCCACTACCTCTGCACGGGCTCACATCTGCTACCGAATGTGACCCCTCAACTCCTTCTCTCTCCATGTATTACTCCCTCAAGCCATCAAAAATCCCCTTTTCATGTTTCTGCATCCACTCTTTTCACATTTGATTGATTTTTATTTAGGACACTGGGAAATTAATGTGTGTTTGTGTCTGCAAGAACAGAACATTGTCAGAACATGAACCGTTATGATTCCCCCAGGTACTCCTTCAGTCCTGAGAGGGCCTTGTCAAGGGAATTCCTACTATTCTTGCATACACAACTAATCCTGACAGTGTGCATGACATTAGCAGTTGAGTATTGCTGTAGCTCAAAAGGACAATTATATTCCTTTGGTAGGGGCTGCTGCAGACTCTGCTACACTTTACACCTGCCCACTGTGCATCAGGGAGGTGGAGGGGGTTTTCAAGGGGTGGGCTTTACAAATCCCATTAATCATAACAGGAATTGTGCCATTAAAATGAAATAGTGCGTCAACCTTACAGCACTGTCTGTTTAAAGCTATTTAGCAGGCTATTTTTGACCATCCTGCACCATGTATGCCAGTGTGCGGTTGAACATGACCAGGAAATGACAACATCCATAACTCAACCGAGGGTTTGAATGTGAGGTAAAAGAGACTAATGCTAAGTTTAGACGTGGTCAGTGTAGCTCTGTCGGTTATTTCAGAGCTACATATTGAAAGAGTCACGTTACATTAAGGGCTCACCGCCATGTTGAGGGGAAGCGAGCAGTCAAATGGACATGTCTGCCTCATAGTGGTAATCTACAGTGAAAAATATGGCCTATAAAAACTAGGCTTTGGTTCAATGGGGTCATTGTGAGACCAGAACATAAGGCCTATAAAGCCAAGTACAAGTGTGATGTATTTTTCTGAGCGTTCATATGTTTGGGAAATTCCAAATGAAAGGAGGGACACAAACTGTGCACTGCAGGGGACGGCCTGTGTGCTATTTAGGGTGATAATATATATGACATGATATGATTATGTGCGTTTGACAGTCGGCATAGGGATGAGTGCAAAGGACAAAATAAGGCCGAGATGCACGGAGGGAGCAAGAGAAGAGGTGTCTGCAATTAGGCTTGCAAATGAAAAATTGAAAATGATGAGCATATAAGTAACCCTGAAGAAATGGTACGTGGGATAACTGTCTGTAATTACTCTGATATTGAAGCTGCAATAGACAAGCTCACAGCTTGAGTTTAAGCTGCAGGAGGAGAAGGTTTTCTTGTGTCTTTTTTTCGTTCTGTGTGCAAGACACAGCAGATACTGGCAGCATGGCCTCCTCCTCCAGGCAGGCGCAAGAAGTCATGCAGTAATGCAAGGCCACAATGCCAGCTGTATGGCCCACGCTGATGGCTTCATGCACCGTAGCGCACCATATACAAACCAAATTGTTATTTGGCAGCTGTTTGTAAATAACAACCAACGTCTTTGTCATTATGAAAGTGCATTTCAGGGAATCGCTTCCAGAGTTTTTCAGTCAGGTGCAACGGAAAGTATTGCATGTGTGGCATAAACAGCAGTCGCAACAGGTGTGTGCAGTTTAAACAAATTGAGATGTTACCAACTTAGGTCAGAACTATTTTTTTCTGGCTTAAGAAAATCTGAATTTTGAAGGATACACAGTGTTGTGAGTCATTGGGAAGAAGAAATGTGACTGTTCTGGAGTCAGCAGCTGGACAGGAGATTGAGAGTGTATTTCACACTGATTACTGTTTAACAAAAACAAGGGCTGCACAGTATTTATACCTGCAACACATTTGTTGTTTGTGACTGATGAGAGTGAAGAGTTGTTGGCTTTTCTTTTAGAGAGAGTTGTGTGAAGAGGACAAGCTGTGAGATAGTCCAGTTGGCACGTAATCTATTACTATTAGCACTATAAATCAAAAACATTGGCCTTGGTCTTTTTTAACTTGTGCACTCACACCTTCCACAAAGCCCCCTACCTGTTGAGAATTAGAAATCAGGCGACCTGATTCAAAGCTTTTTTTCTACGAGACGTTTCAGCCGATTAACTGAAAAAAAAAAAAACGAATGCAAAAGCCACACAACAGAAAAAAAAGTCACAAGACAAATGAGCGACAACGGATGCAGACAAAAAACCTGTACCACAACCCTCCGATAAACAAGCATCATCATTTCACTTGACAGCAGTAAGAAACTCATTTCACTATCAACACCCGTTGAATGCCATGGTTGTGTATGTGACCGCTTTTCTGTTTGAGTTGTGGCTTTTGCATTTGTGTTTTCTTTTTATGCAGACAGTGAGGCCACCTTCCTTTTTCTGTAATTTTACTGTGGTGATATTCATTGTGGTAGTTTGAGAGCTCTTTTCACACCTCTACAATGAACCTCTTCACTATACTTAAACCTAAAGCCAGGATCTTTAGGCCATAACTAATCATTTCTGCTGCTGCCCCTTTCTTGTGTGACATGGTTTATGTCTCCTGTCTTCATTATGAGGCAATCAACCATCTTTGATTTATAAGGGTAATTTAGCTATAATCCCTCCATTTCCTGATCTCCTACGTCCAGGCTTGTTATAACACATTTCTGCTAAGTGCTCCAGCTGATGCGTTCTCACTAACTTTCCTCTACTGAAGAGCAACGGTAAGAGTTATGGTTACTATACAGGCCCCCATGGTAAGGTACATTAATGTGCTCCACAGTAAAGTGCAGCACCTCCATCACGTCTGTAAGTCTATTATCAGATCGTTAAGCTGTCATTAGGCTAGCTGAGATGTGAGGAGGTGAGCTGGATAGGTAGGGTGCCTGGTGTTTTGGCTGGAAGGTGTTAAGGGTTCCAAAGGTTTTCCAGTGTGCGAGCCTCTTCCTTGTTTGCATTAAACCTCCTGCATGACTTAAATCACGTCAAGAAATGGCAGGGCAGAGACGGACAGAGGAAGGAAAGTCTGGCTAGAGACTGCAATAGAGACAAGAGAGTGAAACAAGGAGCAGACGGGAAAATATGAAGGAAGGTAAATCCAGACACAGCACTTCCTATGATGACAGGCGTGAAGCGCTGGAACTGCACAGTGGTCTGCAGCAGTGGCTGCAAAGAGCAGGGATGAGTTCTGACTAACATGCTTGATGTATACACTTTGTTGAGATGCGTTCAGACATGCACTGAACTCGAATAATCTCCTTAAATTATCCTTGGGCTGCATATGTGAACATTAGAGTCAAATGCTGCAGACATACTTCATGTGTGAAAGGAAAACTCTGGAGAAAATTCGGACCCCATTGTGTGGACATTTTCGGGAGTTCATGTCTGAAGTTACTCCCTTGCATTATTTTACCTGAGCCCCCACCAGCAGTGTACTGGTGTGTTGTGTGCTGGTTAGCTGTGATCAGCAGACAATATATGCTTACATGATCGTCTGCTCGAGGTCCTCTGGAATGGAAGAGTCGCAACAGGTCGTCGTAGTGCAAATCTCCTGGAAGAATAGAGAGGAGGATTAAGAAAAAGAGGAGAAAAAGAAAATAAAACCATCAGTTTTCATAACTGCGTTGGGAATAATAAACACTACAAGAGAGTCCACTCGTCTGTATCCACCAGGTTCATTCTGTCAGGTGAAACGAGTGAAAGCAAAGACGTAAGATGGGAAGTTGAAATATAAACACACTTGCTGTTGACCAAAGATAAATCTCAATGTTTGTGAAATGTTCTCTTTCTCTTCTTTTTCCTCCAGCTTTACATGTGTGCATTTCTTTTTTTTCCACCTCGGGTGCTTTCGGACAATGCCAAGAAACTGCCCCAGCCTCCTGAGCTCTGTGCTGCACATCAAGTGCGACCATCCGAGCGCACACTGATGTGCGATTTTCCATCCACTTGCTGTCCAAAGTGGATCAGTACCAGCACTATCATTTTCTGTCATTACTCATTTCGGGCCAGACTTTGTGCGGAAATCCAGACTATTTTGGCAGTGTGAAGAAAGAAAAAAAACGGAGTAAAAGAAGGATAAAAACTTATACGACTTTGACAGGAGAAGAGACAGTTGAGCCAGCCTTGTTAAGAAGCAACAGCAGACAGAAGAGGTTGTTCTAGTAGGGTTGTTTCTTACCTTTCCTGGAACTGTTTGGACGGGATTAAGCCCGCACGGGGGTTAGCGTCACCCTCAAATTTCGCCTGCCACCACGTTGCATCATCTTGGCTCATGATCTGAAGGATGGTGCCCTTCTTGAAGGCGAGTCCAGCCTCTTTACATGGGATGGCGTTGTCATTCTTAGGGTCGTAGTCAAAGAGTGCCTTCACAAACACCTGGACATGCAGCAGGAGAGGGGGACAGAGGAAAACAAAGAGCGGGATTGAGGGCACAACAGGAAAGAGCAACGTTTCGCCGTAAATGACTTTTCCCTCCATTTCATGGACTGTGAACCCCAAGTCAACACTGCAAACACAGAAGGTGCTTCACCAAGGCTCAGGTTGATTTATCTAGAAAGGTCACAGCAATCAGAGCTTGAAACCAACTTCTTGCTAAGTTAATCTCTCCATATTGTTCCATCAACACTCAGTATGGACTGATCCCTGCCACTGTTTTCCAAGGGTGGTGAGATTTAACCTACCCTGAGTCAGAGCCCCCATTTGGATGTGCTCACGTTCACCCTCTGACTTTCTCCATTTCTAAACACAAGCTAATATCAGTTATATTTCCACACCAATGACCAAACCAACACAGACAAACTGGTTGTTTATGTCTCAAGGATTATGTCTCATTTGCTTTGGCAGTGCGGGTGGGGCACACTGCATCAACACAAAGGAAGCTGGATCTAAAAGTGGAAAAATCTGCAACTTCTTTTCCAGTTGTGGGTGCTGGGAGACAACCTGGGGCACCTTGTTTTTCTCTTCAGTCCATATTGAATTTTGTCATAATGAGTTATCACAACTAAGATAACCTCAGTACAAGTGGAGAGGAAAAAAGATGAGAGGGAAGGAAAGTGTGAGAGAAAAAAAATGCTGTTAGATTCAACTTAAGGACTCAAAGTCCTTATGATTTAACGGTTGCTTTGTGCCATGTAGTGAAAATATGTTTTAGACAGAGATGTTTTGTCTAGGCCACAATCACTGCTTTGGCCACTAAACAGAAGAATATATACATCTAATTCGATCTGCCACCTTTCTTCTCTTGGCTAGGCTTTTTGGGCCTGTATGAATTCAGCCAATTATCTGCCCTTTGATGCCTCCACACTACCTGAAGTTAAGTGCACTAGCTATTCTCAGTGTTTGGCACTGGCAGAATATTTTCAGATGGGTTCCTTAAGGAGCCAGACAGTTTCAACCATTACATGATGACAAAGGATGTAAGTGAAGTACCCTCCTCAGAGCCTTTGTTTCACGTGCAGGGTGGGCTGACCTGTGAACAATGATAAACTGCGCTTGACTTCGAAAACTTAGAACCGGGGGAGCGGATCCAGCTTCTGTCCGATCCTGATAGATGAGCTTGTGAGAAATGGTGTATCAACACCTCAGTGGGTAAGAATGATAATACGCTGGTTAAAGTGGAAGTTAAACCAACTCTTAGGATGGATAGCTACAAAGTACTGTCTACTGGTGCAAGGAAATCATTAACTTCGCCGAGGAGGTTATATAGTTGTAATCTTTTTTTTGTTTGTCTGTTTGTTAGCAAGATAATGCAAAAAATACTGGATGGATTCACACAACACTTGGTGGAAGGATGCAGTATGGGTCAGGGGGTCAGGAACTTTCCCCCACTTTCTTTAATATTCAGAGGGCATCTTTCAACATTTATGTCTATTTCTCAGCGAAAAATGTTCAGGCAAGTTTAAGGAACTGATATTTCTAAGTGTGTGCAAGTTGGTGCAGATCCACATTTAAAGGTGGTTACATTGGGGCACTGTTGGGACTATGCAGAGATAGGCACTCTACTGTAAGCACTTGCATCCCAGAAAAAAAAGCCACTCTGCTAATGTCCACTATTTCACATTCAGTTTAGGAGTATAGTTTATGTTGCTGATCACTGTTTAGGGCTGTTTGGTGTTTAATGTTTATTCACATCCCGGATCCTATCCTTGTCGAATGCCTCTGCTGCATCTGTTACAGTCTTGCTGAGCTAAACTAAGCTAGAGTTTCAAATAAATCTGGGAAAATCGCAAGTTATATTCCTCAATGTAAGGTATTGCCAAATGTATATTCTCTTAATGGTACTAAAACTCAGGTAGTGTTTCAGCACTGGTGTCAAAACATTTTAATAATGGTCACAACTCCTGAAAGGGCTTGGTTACTTTATTTTTCTTTCTCCTTTTCCTTCTCACCACTGTAGAGCACAGCTCCCTTCTTCTCCTGTACATATATCACTTCCTCAACATGGCTCAAAAACAATGCTCTGCATCCAGAAAGGTATCACACTGGATCTGAGATGTTCACTTAGTTTTTTTTTGTGTGTCAATAAGTGAAACCAAAGCAACTTAACGATTATTTAAGGACAGAACCTACCTTTGGCTCCTTGGTTGGCGCCTCGTCCTTCAAAGCGGGAACAACTTTAAAGGTAATGGCTCCTTGGGACTGGGCCTGGATGTTTAGAACGACAAGACAGATACAGTAAGTTTGGTCAGGATGGAGTAGGTGGAAACATCAGCCATTTGCCCTTGCAAATACTTTATTCCTAATCCAGTAAAAGTCACACAATGGAAAGCACAGTTTGATTCATCAGCAATGGAAGGTGTATTAGGATTAGATGACTCTGTCTAACAGGGTCGAGTGTGGGGGGGGTGTAGGGATACAACAGGAGTGTTGAGAGCGATCATCCTTTGTGTCTGAGACTTAAAGAGACTATCTCGTTCCTCTCCAGTTGTCCCTCCTGGCCCGTGGCCGAGCTCATTTTGAGGCCTGCGGCAGAGCCCGCTTGGAGAAACTACTGAGCATCAGTCTCACCCAGGGGATGCATGTGGTCTACAGGCTAGGAAAGACTTGCAGGGAAAGGACAGTGTTAGGTTTTCAGCACAGTGACGGGAGGCACAGGGTCCTAGATAAGTTAGGGGAGGTTTTTGCCATCATAAATAGGGAATGTTGAAACACACAGGGCCTGAATGCAGTCAAGGAAATGAGGCTTACCAGAATACGAATGACTTCCTCTGGTTTTTTGTCATCTACAGGGATTCCATTGACTTCCTTCAGTTCATCTCCAACATGAATCAGTCCTGTACCACACAATAAACATAAAGTCTGCATATCTTCAATCGCTCTAATAATCCATTACTTTCATGTCCTAATATAAGTGAGCTACTGTGTAAAAGTCCAGTGCTTACAAAGCCTGCGGATGTGTACACTATAGCAGATTAATGTTTATCGTCATGGTGGCATTTGAGATTGGAAGACGAATCCAAACATTATTGTCGACACATGTGGAAATTTGCCTTTGGCTTCAGTGTGGTAGTGCTGGACACAATGGATACAAAGTCAAACAGAAAACATGTGGACATAACAGAGCTTCTCTCTATCATTTGTTCATATTACAAAGTGAAAAGCTATAATCTATGGCCAGATGTGGAAAAATCAGGTGCATAGATGATTCCTGAATACATTCCTTCTTTTCTGCACACTGGATTAGACTTAGTTGTACTGTAAATCACTTTCACACGTGATTCCAGACTCACATGGCTGAAGCCACATCAGAGATAAAAACTGTTGGAACTGACCACTTCTGTCGGCAGCCCCTCCTCTCATGATCCGGGCAACGAGGATTGCGCCTGTGTGATCATCACGCATTATTGTTGCTCCCTACAAAGGAACAAAAGATGGCAATTAATATTGTCTCTAGTGATAGTCAGAGTTATCTGGAGGATTTGAACTGAATACAGGATGCTCATTTGTACCAATATGGCTGATTTAAACGCATATCAAATCAATCAGATAAAATCTATTTTGTAGATTGTAATCATGACTCAGTGCCAGCTGTCAATCATGATATCTCATTCTGTTTTTTTAGCTTAAAATAACTAATTAAAACCAAACTTCCCCGAAAAGTTTCAATTTGTAAATATCAGTGTTATAAGAATAACCTAAGATTACAGAAACCATCTCACTTATTTGATGTTTACTTTGACTTTGACTTTGGTCCATGTCCTATTCACTAACATGGAGGAGACAAGGTTTATAAGCAGTTAATGCTCTAAACCCTCAAGGTTTCATAAGTGATATATAATTTAAATTGTAAATGAAAGCATCAGGAAAAAGAAACTTTAAACATTTTAATATCTTTAAAATTAAATTTAGCAACAATAACGAATCAACAACATAAGAATGCAAGTGAAATTGTCCAAAATTTTAAACCGAGTAATACACACCACCCATCCTTTAACACCATTGTCACTACTGTAGTAGCGGGAAAAGTATCAATCTTTACAAAAAGAGCTGGTCAAGACGGAAAGGGGAAGGGTCAAACAGGTACGAGGTATTGTACTTAAAACACACACATATAAACACACAGTTGTTAAAGCCTTGGTGCTCAGCCAAAAAGACACATGGAGAAGAGGATAGTGTTTCAACTTCCTTCTGTGAAATGACAGTGTTCATCGGTAATGCATTTACCAGAAAACCTAAAATAGCTTTTTCGGTTTAAAATAAAAGAATAGACTTAATGGATGCCAACCTGTCACAGCCGTCCCGCAAACACCAGTTAGGCACCAGCCTGGCTGGGATTTGGGATGTAATATGAGAGCAAACTGAAACTTAGGGTGAGTGTCATACTCGCTTGGGCCTGACGACTCGAACCAGACAGTTGCGTTGTCTAGTCGACACATAGTTAGTCCCGGCTGAAACTCATCCTTCCACCCTTACCTGGCTGCTATTCCCATCAGCCCTGAAGATTGTTTTTATTACTGTTGCACAAAAAAAGGGGTTTGGAGCCTCCCCTAACCCCGGTCACCAGCCGTGGTTTATTTCAGCTGTCTGAACCTATTGCTGCATGGATAGACCAATGAGTGCAACAACATGGCCCTCTGGTTCGTGAGATTTTCCTGTTTGCCTTCCACTGACAGGCCTGAAGTACTTCTGGCTACTACCATGGATGGGAAGCACAGCAGGAGATATCAAAAGAACCTCCTCAAAGACCAAAGAGGCCTCTGGTTTGTGCCACTTCACCAATCTATTAACATGTCATCTTGGTTATTTTCATGACCTTTTCACACCTAATGGTTTTCCTCCTCGATAATGGTTTCATCAAGGCCTTTGGGGTGGAGGTAGAGATGAAAAATAGGGAAAGACATCAGAATAAGACAGTAGTAGTGTCTGTAGAGAGTCTAATAGAATAATAGGGGTAATTAAAGTGATGGGAGAGGTTGCCGTAGGAGAGAAGACAGTGGAGCAGGTCAGCAAGAGGGGAAGGCACTTTCGGACTGTGTCAGGGTCCCATAACACCCCAGCAGTGTGACTTAAAGCAGCCGTCTGTGATGCAAGGGCCCCCAGACAGACAGAGAGACCTTTTTGTGTATGTGTGTCTGAAAGAGAAGATTGCTGCAGGGAAAGAGACCGAATGTGACAGACAACAGGGTGAGGTGGGGAGTTCGTAGGAAATCTCACAGGAGTATTCAGACATGTGGTCATTACCTTCCTCTCTCTACTTTTTCTTTCTGCTTTTCCAGAGTTGGCTGATGACCAATGGTATGATGGATTTTTATTAACTATCATCTGGGGTACCTGGTGGGTGCTGGCAGTCTAAAGGCTAACCAAACATTAGAGAGGGAGCCTTGGCCTCAAAGTCTGTGAGGACAATAGGCTGCAAAAACTCTGCTACACCACATGCCCATGTCTATCTATGGAATCTGCTCACATATGGTGTGTAGATATAAATTGTGTTTTGACACATATGGCTTAAATCACATGTTGAAACTCTGATGCCATTTAGAAACACCAGTTTTATGACTTTTGCTGCAAGTGGCAATGGTGATTACAGGACAGCACATCTAGAGACAAACACAAAGAGATGGGATCGTGAAGCCGAATCTTGGGAAGCGAGTAGACCATTTTATTCCCATTCAAACCACCAAGCTTTATGCTTTATCACCAGTAGAGAAACAAACATGAGCATCAATGGATGCATTTTCAAAATTGTGTTTCCTCTTTAAACTCTCTGACTTCTTAGGGTTTAAAACAAATACTCTATACTTTGCAATTTTCATCTGACCCACTGCACTCCAAAGCGAAGGGTCCACTTGGTTCAGCCAAGCCAGCAGCAAGCGAGCAGGGGATATGTGGAGGGAGGGGGAAACCCCCGTCATAATCTGGCCAGCCCCGGCCTGATCTCAGCACTGGTACGGTAGCCAAACAATATAAGAATGACAATATAAAACTGATAAGAATAGCTGGAGGAGGCCAAAACGCTCCAGTGGCAACACCAGAGAGCCAAAAAGGAGGGTAAGTGGAAGACCAGAGGAGAGTCAGGATAGGACAGCCAAGTAGACATAGAGAGGGAGAGACAGCGGGGACAAGAGTTGGGGTTTGGATTGAAAGGTAGTGTGGGTGTACGTGTGATTAGGAGGCAAATACAGTATAGACTCAATGGATATGATGTGAGATGCTGACCAAATGTAAGAAAACAAGATCATCACCTAGTACATAGCTGGACCACGTAGTGTTGAGAAAACACCTACTTACAATAGAAAGAAGCTAAACCCTGTTCAAAACCTAATAACTAAATTTACAAACTAACTAGATATAAAGTAATATGATAATAATCATTGTGCAATAGCATCAAAGTTGCTTTTTCCTCGATGTCAGCCAATTTCAGATGTTTGTTTCTCCCCTCTGTGTGCTCAGTACCATATTTAATGCAGCCAATAAAGCTGTGCATGGTTTTCTGTTTCTATTGTCACAGAACATATCAAATATCCAGAAACGCAGCTCATTAAGACATGTTAACCATCAGTGACTTCAAAGCTAGTTCCTGGCTGCTGCTCTGCTAACATCCTAGATTTCAGACACCATCATCAGACAGATGAGTTAAAGATAATTTTTTGATCACTCAGATGTTTGTGCTGCTTTATCTTGTCAACATTAACATAAAAACCTAATATTAACATTTTGAAGAACGCAATTTCCCCTATACTTGATCATTTAAGTCACTCTTTTCCTTTCACCTCATTAAATCTACAGTCCACCTTGATTCTCTATTTCAATCCTCCAGGGGTGTAACAGCCTCTCTTGGAGGCCAAAACAAATTCCTAGGAAACACAGAGAGCCGTTCAAATCCAACCTCCTGAACTCAGCACCACCTTCCCCTGTGCCTTGATACCCTGTGGGTACTATCATCAGCATTCAGCCTCGCATGACCACTAATGAAGAGTCCCTGCTCTGTTAAACAAATACATAAACAGTTTGGCTAAAACCAAAAATAAGCTGCACACTGTGTATTGGGAAGCAAACATAAGGAAGAATCAAGGGAGGTGAAGACCCTCAAGCACCTAGATGGGCTTCCTGGTGTAGAAGTTAAGCATTAGCACAAGGTTTACACCCAGCCTTCAACGCATGGAAGCAATTTCAGACATTTCCTTTTGCATGAAAACAGTGCAGGAAGTCAGAAGGGGAATATCTATGTCTGTCAAAGCACATACACGCATGAGGGACAGCATGTGTAAGTGTGTTTTGTGTGCATGCAAGCACGTCTGCGTGTGTTTCTGTGAGAGTGTTGCAGTGGGACTCTACCTGAAGTCAGGTCAAACAGGCCAGAGAGAAACCTCAGAAGACTGGATGATTGATGCTGGACAGCCACTAAACCTGATGAATGAGCTATATTAGCAATTAGAGGCGGAGGCGTCACTTAACCACCAAGTAGATCAACTCCACTATTTGCACAGGAAATAGATAGCACAGTGGGTATTACAAGACGGTGCACAAACTTGTTAAGGCCTCTCTCTTTCTGTTGTCAACCACTGCGGTTTGCTTGAGGAAAACAGATCAAGTCTCTTCACAAAATACGAGCTGAAGGGCAGAATGCACAGAAATACACAGCCAGAGACCAGAGGGGGTTCATCTTGGACCAGAGAGGGCCTTCGAGCTGTGGACAATTAGTCATTAGTAAGGCGATCCGAAGACTCCACTCCTTACGTGATCAGCACCATATGCAGCCACCGCTCCTAGCTCTATTCCTCAATTTCTAAAACATAAATGCCCCTGATTGTTATTGTTGGGCTGGCCCAGATACAACGGCTCACTCTCTGCTGTGTGATGAGGAGAGCTGGAGCGACACTTGTCCGTATCAAGCCATCACCCCTCCCAGCGCATGCACTGACTGGAGCACACATGCTGAGATGGCAGGCACATTAAGTATGTGATGACAAATGGATCACACCTCACACAGTGCGGAAAAGAAGAGAGAAAAGGGACTGAAATTTGGATCCCCTCCTGCATTGAAAGCGTGCGTCTCTTAGACAGAATGAAATGGAGGCAAGATTGTCCAGGGAACTGTCAGCGTATCGTAGTGCTATGAAACTTCAGCAGATAAGACGAGTAAGACAAGCTGGATGTTGGATGTCTCGTTGTGTTAGCTTGGCTATAGGACCGGCCACAAAAAAAGATTCTGGCAAGCAAAGTCTTTATGGGGCAATTACAGTGGCCTCTGGCTGATGAACTGGATGGATGGCTGGATGACATGATGGAAGCTGGCTGGCTTGTACTATGGTTGTATGGATGACGAGAGGTCTGGCTAGTTGTCTTGGCTCGTTATAAGTCTCGGGGTCTAGGGCAGACTATGTACGGCCTGTTTACAAAGTGCCCCATTGGGACAAAGGGATCCTAGACTATCTTTACCTTAGGGATGGCCACAACTCAAGCCACTCCAATATTCCTATAAGCAGGTTGCTCCCTTTAAAGGCACACGCTCTTGGCCGGTAACAACCACTCAAAACATTGCCCAAATCGAACGTCGGGGCATTTGACAAACATTATTTCACCCTCCAAATTGAGAGCGACAAGGGAAAACAAACATAAGCGGCCTGGGCAGAGGCCGACGTGTTTTGACATGATGTCAATTAACAGCAAAAGTGTAACGGCGACAATAAACTCCTGCCGACTGCTGTGTTGACTGGTATGTTTAGAGGTATAAATACGAGTGTAGTGGAAACACATGCTGGCAGTCTTCACACCAGATGTCGACCATGGAAAGAACCAAATACAAAGTGGGAAAGGGCCTCTTGGACATTAAAATACAATTACTTCCAATCATATCTGGTGTTGGAGTGTGTCATTTCATCTTACCTCACCAAAATGGCATAGAGCCCCCACATATAACAAACATGACCATTCCACGCACTACAGTCCAACTTATTTATGAGTTCTTACAGACTTTCTCGTATGCTACAGGCTTTGGTGCTGCTCAAAGAGTGTAAAATCCTCTAATATTAGGGCATTCGGTCATGATCAGAAAATCCATTTAGCGTTATGGTCACCTATAAAGATTAATACAGCGCTGTAAAAAATTAGCAGGGGGCCAGATGAAAATCCACGTTATTGTTGCAAAGAGGAAGAAAAAAAAACAAAAGAAGACCGGCGAGCAGTGAAAGGTACTTGAGGTTTTATGTCAAATGGTTTTGCTAGCTGATGCAACACAGCTCCTGCTGCATGGCCAGTCCCCTTTTGGTGACCCGCTGCATGCCTTTCCACCTGTTTTATTAAATCACTTGTGATTGCGACTAATAAAAGCTACCCCCTCCCAAACTTACCCTCATTCCTTGCCGGCCTCTCAGCCTAAGCCAGGCTCTAGTTTCCCTTTTTTATTTCCTTAACCTCGGTCTTGACCTACCAGTCATAATTAACAAGTATACTGAGAAAAAGGAAAATTGCGGGTCATTATTATGATAATTACGGCAAGCAGGAGGGAATCCAGGAGTGGCTGCCAGGTAGTTTAGCGCAGAGGGCCTTTTGACTGGTCGGCTTACCTTCATTTGTCTTCCTCCACCGCCTCTTTCCTTTTCCTCTGCTGCCTCTTTAAACCTTAATGTTAGAACAAGTCATTACGCTGTTGCTACGAAAACACACTTAGCGGCCCACCTCAGTACTTCAGACAGGTGCCGGCGAATTTGGGGCATGTGAATATGTGTGTAAGTGTATGAGTATCTCACCAAATGTGTGTATTTGTTTCCATGCTGTCCACATGAATCACCATGTAGACTGAGTGGAATCGCCGTCCCTTTGCTACAAGCTGGGCAGTGCCAGATATTTAGTCATTATGTACTCTATGTGTGTGTGTGTGTTTGTTTGATTCTTGTCCTGCATGAGCTGTATGAGCGCATACAAAGAGACAGTTGTGTTACAGTCGAGGAGAGGTCTATCTCTGCTCTGGGATTGTTTAGCGTTTTCCCTGTCGTTATCCCAAGTAAAGAAAACAGCACTTTCACATGTCACTTTTCATTTCCAAAGTGGGCTGAGAAGCAGAGCCGCCGAGGAGCGCCTGGCCCGGCGGGGCAACAATGCCCACATTCAGCCACCGGGCTCTGCTGCTCTCTGAACGGCAAACAGAAAAGAGCAGAGGGGGTCGGGTATGTGTGTCCATGTGTATGATTGCACACGATGGGAGGAAGACGTTATATTGAAGAGGGCCATGAGATTAGGATCTGGGAATGCCTCAGATGTGGCTTTGGAAGCTGTGCGTGTTTTCACATTCACAACTCAACAGGCTGCAAGGGCGGTGAAACAGCAGCTGGACCGTTGTACAACGGAGTGTTGTACAAGCACACACCAAAGAACAGGCTCAAGGCCTTTCCATATCCACTTTATGCAATAAACATTCTCATTTCCAATGTAAGTTGAATTTTATTTTATTTACTATTGTATTTGAAATAACTTAATATGAAATTGTATGTACAAAAATAATGTTATCCATATCACTTGTTCCAATGACACTCACACACTCCTTCAGACACATATGCTGTTAATTATGCATTAAACTGCGGCGTTTCCACCAAACAATATTCAATGATAACCTATGAATTATTAATCAGAGAAATCTTAGATTGAATATGAATTCTACTCCTAACATATTTACTCTCCTACTATTTTAGGCATTTGACTTCTATGTGACCGTGGATGAAAGCGGTGTCTCATCAAGTATCCAAAGCCATAGTCAAACCTGTTAAATGCATTTACTCACTTGATACCTCAAATCCAATAAAAGGCATTGAAAATGACATCATCCTCTAAGCTCTTGGCTGTAAAACGTGCAGCCTAAATGGTCTTTCTGTCCCCAGCTTGAAGTTTTGAAGTAACTTTGGCTTCGCAGCTAGAAATAATATGGACATTTCTGAATTAATTCTATTGTGTTTAACTTTGACACACAGTATACAGTGGGCCTCTAATCCGTTAACTGAACACTTAGGAGGAGCGAGGGGATCCTACTCAGGTTCTGAGTTGTGCAAAGTAAAAAAAATAATGTGTATGACAAATTCTGGATCGATCCATCAGGTCAGGTTGTCTATCACACTGCATTTACAGGATATTCATTTCCATCTGTGTGACAAAATACAGTGCAGTGAGAAAGAAACTGCTCTTATGAGTGTTATTGATAGTTTCACAAGTTGTATTTGTGTTTTCTTTTAAATCATATATTATACATCTTATAATAAAGTTTATTGGTAGCCTCAGTTACTTTTTTAGAAAAATTGCACTGTGTGAAGTGCATACCTCCACCAATGTCACATTTAAATTAACTAAATCCACAATTTCTTTCATTGAGATTCAATTAATCCCTGAGAAATTGACGAAAATGTAAAAATAATTGGCTGGATGGGTTCATCTCTAACCCATACCACATCCTTCTATCAAGTTGCGTGGCAATCTGTGCAGGTTTGCCTAATCTTGCGTACAAACAAACCAACTAAGAAATGGACAGGGATATGTGCCATATATTGGTATCTGCATCGGCAAAATGTATATCCTCTGGACTCTATCTTGCAACTGGATATAGCAGGTAAAACCGCAAACACACACACAGAGATGCACACAATGTACACACCCACATAAACCAGGCAGTTGAACCTAGAGCTGGATAGACAAAATGGCACACAGAGCCAGTCAACAAAAGCAGCGCCCTCCATTTGTCTGGATGTTTTTGAAAGCAGTGCTCCATCTTCCTCTGCAGCACTCCCAAGATGCTGCAGCCTAATCCATCAAGTGGCAGATGAATTGCTTTTAAAGCACATGGGTCTATCTGCAAAACACTAACATGTGTGCTGTCTGCTTTAATCTCATTAACTGCTCCATTAATCTACAGCCAGTGACATTACTTTCCCCTTGCTCGCTACATTCTGACGCAAAATGGACAAGTCACTTTCAAGAAAAACCCACACATATATATAGATGTGTCCTTTAAGTTTCTCAATTAAGAACTTACTCGAGCAATAAAACTCTAAAACTGTATTCATCCTCTAAAGCCGTGTTTGTTCACATTCCTGCCAGCACAGATTTAACACATTATGTAGTGGATGACTTTTGGACTCCGCTGAGAAGGACACTGAGTGCAACTATCCGAATGAATGCATTTGTAAAGGCTTCCAGACAAATGGAATCAGAGCTGCCACGATCCGACCGTCCTAATTGTGTCATGGAGAAGAGGCGGAGCGTCTGAGAAAAGATGAGAAAAGCATGGCATGTAAAGTTGCCAATAGCTCATTCCAGCCACTGCCATCCATGGAAAACCAAGCTGAATCGATCACAAGACTTTTCCTGTCTCTTTGCAATTATCGACTCCCTTATTAAGAAAAGAAACTCCACCGACATCAATCATACAGTTGGAGCTTTTACAATAATAATGTTGGACATGTCATCTATATTCGTATGTGCAGTGACTACTGCAGCTCTGAAGTCAAACCAGTGCTATTTGTGGGTCTATAATGAGAAGTCCAGCTGATCCGCTAGTATCCAGTGGCTGGGGCGGCAGGGTGGCCGAGCCCAGCGGTGTATGGTCGTATTGACTGTTGCTAACTGTTGCCAGTAAGGATGCCATGTAGGCTGGCACGACAAAGTGGATGGCAGAGACCCTGCAGTTACACCCAATGACACCCAGTCATGATAGGAAAACAGAGCAGAGAGAAGAAGAGAGGAAGGGGAGCGACAGAGCCCGATATTGGCTCGGTCACATAACTGGCAGTAGCAGTTTTATGGCTGCTAATGATGCCTAACAACTTGAAATGGAAGAATCAAGCAAAGAACGGATGGATGGAGTAATATTGCACGAAGGCTCAACAGGAATGTGAAAGAAATGAGCACAAAATATTACAGTTCAGAGCAACAGGTGTCCACATGGACATGGCAGAGTAGGAGAGAGGGTAACACTTCAAGACATAGAAATGCACTACAATTGTAACACCTTCAAAGCATTTATTTCTTTACAATGCCACAAACAAAATACGTTACATAAAAAGATCTAAATGCAAAGACTCCCTAGAAAAAGAGACCTGATAGAAAAACCAGATGAATTTACGAGTGGGAGCAAGAGAGAGAAATATGGCGTGTTAGTAGGAGGACATTTGAAGATGAACTGAGTGGGAGAAGTGAATGACGAGTCCTCCGACAGCGCTAAGGTCCGGCACCGAATGAGTGACATTGAGCGAGACGACGAATGATGCATAAAACGAACGTGAACACAGTGGGGGCACATGAGCCGAGTATCTCCAATCCAAGCCTGCTCTTTACATCTGCGTCACATAGGGCTTCCAAAACAAACATGAGCGGAGCAGAGATGACCACAGCAGGCTTGTCAGTCCTTAATGTTCTCACATCATCGCGATGGTCGCCCGGCTGCTGCGGCGTACCCGCCTTTGGACGCCCAAAGTCGTCTTTTGCCTATGAACATATTTTCTGTGTGGGGACTTGGAATTTCCAGAATGCTTTGAGATGACGTAGTGACTCTTCCACTGCTGAGAACTATCAATTAGCCAGTCACAGAGTGATGATTATAAATGGTCAACTGTGGCAGATTACTACACCAGCACCAAGAAAGTGACAAATATCAAGAGAAATGATGGCATAAGGTTTTATTAATAACAACTTAAGCCCTAACACTATATAACTTTTGAATTAGATGTTTTTGCAGGACATGTTTTAGGGTGTCTGGATCCGAGCTACAAACTCCTGGACATGAATTGTGTAACACCGGTGAATTCTGGCTTCCCTCAACTTTTGTCTACAATACTTCTATTAGTCAGTTTAAACTTGGGTTTATCCTTTTATCACCAGAAGCACATTTCTTGATTATATCAACTACACCGTGCATCTATGCATCACAGGTATTGAATGTTCCAACACGTGAGCTAATAAATCATCCCGTTATGGAAAGCAGCGGGAGAGTACAACAGAAAAAAAGGGGTTAGAAGAAGAATAAGTGGGAGTTTGTCCTGGAAGATAAAGTTTTTACTGTATCACTGAAATGTGGCTTGAAGTCACGCTCTGAGAAATTATAGAAATAAATCAGAGCTACTGAATACAAACTACTCAACTAATCGCAATTAACATAATGGATGAGTCACAAGGAAAGGGGCCTGCGTGCTAACTACACCCAAATCCCTATATCACCCAGGAATATAGAATGAGACAAAGGCTGACTGAAATACAAAAGAGCAAAGTAAGGAGAGACAGAAAGGAAATGAGATATCGTATAACCCGTTGTTATGATGTCAAGTTTGAGAATTTCAGGCTGATTGTATGAAATTGCGAGTTAAAAGGGCACTTCCAAATCAATTTGGTGCGGCGGTGAATGAGGACCCTGCAAAATGAGAGGGTTTTTATTGGTTAGTTGAATGGCTGTGACTTCACCATGAGCATCTGACCCACTGGCTGTTTCCCTAATGTACAATCTAACTGTTCATTAGGGTCCATTTCCCTCTAAAGATCTACAGGTTGGCAATTTTCAAGGGGCCACAGGTAAAAAGCAGAACCTTAACATTTACTGTAAGATTAAAGGGTCATAAAAAAACAGAGGGACTTCACCTACACAAATGACAGACCATGAGGTAATTTAGTAAGGTGTCAGCACCTTTGTATATATGTATATTGTGCAGCAGACCAAGAACACCGCTGGAACGCTGAATTATATTTTCATAAAGAAACAATTGTATATATGTTTCGAACTTTAATTAAAGAATCAAGAATGCCAGATAACTATGATTAGTCTGGAAAAAAACTTAAAAAGTGAGCATAATGAATTGCATTGCACTGCATTGTATAAAGTAAGGAAGTACGTTTATTTTTATTGGACCTTTCTCAGACCGGAGTAACAAAGTGCTTAAGGATAAATAAAAAACAAAGTGATTTCAATACATACTGAAATATTGAATCATATAGTAACACATTAGTAGTTGTTTGATCTGTCATGCAACAGTTTGTTGGAAAAGCATCAAGATGTGTTTCCCACCAGCCTCAGGGAGATGAACATCCCCAATAAATGTAGAAATATCTCACTTTCTTCTGGAACTTACTACAGCGTTTTTGTTCCATTCCTACATGACCTACTTGACCAATGCATGTCTCATTCTCTTGGGACATATTAATTCCTCAGTGGACACAAGACAAGGAAGAGTCATAGGCTCCGACAAAACAATGATGGAGGTTTGAGCACTGTCTGTCCCTGAGGTCTCAAAGCATTTGTCCAAAAAGAGGCCAGGTCTTTCTTTCCTTGGCACAAATTCAAAACCATCACACAGGACTTTTTGGAGGTGGCTTCCTGCCATAATAGCTGTTCTTTAGTATTCATTGTTTGCTTCCATGCACAAACAGGAAAAGAACATGCCATGCAGTAGAAACCCTACTGTTGTTTACAGGAGATTATGGGCAGTAGTCGTGCCCTGTGGGTCCTTTGGGCAGTGGAGAGGGCAGCTATGGCTCCTTAGAATGAAATCACTCCACAGCAATGGGCTGGAAATTCAGGCTCATTCCTCTGCTATTTAATATGTTGCTGTGTAGTTTGATTTTGATTTTTATATTGCTGAATTAGTTGCAATGAAACAAATGTATTTAATCTAATGCAAATTGAAAGTTATTTGCTGCTGTAAATCTAAAATAGTAGACGACTTTGAATCAAAGACTGCCGGAAATTTTTGGTAAATGGTCCGTATTTCACATAGCCCTTTTCTAGTCTTGATGGTCACTCAAAGCTCTTTACAGTTCAGCTTTATGCCATTTACACACAGATTAATACACTGCGTCTATGGGCAGCACATTCTGTTCTATGAGGGGCAATCCGGGGTTCAGTATTTGCCAAAGGACACTTCAGCATTCAGATGGGAAAGAATGGGATTGAACCTCCAACCGTAAATTCGAATGATATATTGTATTCGGAGAAAAATATTCAATGAACTTTATTTAATAGGAGGAGTACTTATAAATCTGACCTTGTGTTGACCCCTAAAAGAAAATTGGAGGCACATTGTTTTCTCTATTTAGATATTATCTCAAAAACTAGTTTGCACTCTGAACCTATAAACTCAAACTGAGCAACTATACTACTTGAGAAACACCTTCATTATTGTGCATATACACAGCATCACACATCATAAATTTGTGTTTCAGTTTAATGGGATATCACCAGCTAGATGATTAAGCGAACTGGGATGGGTGTAAATCCCATTATGGTTTCGGGCAACATGATCCAACATCAGGCTCAGGAGAGGCCTTAACAGGAAGCACCCGCGACAATGTGTGTTGTGAGAAAGAGCGAGAATTCCTCAAAGCCACATTATTACGTTCAGCAGCTCCGCAGAACATGCTACAGGCAGCAACCCAAAAATGGCTTAGGTGTGTTCTCCTTTCCCCAGGGTGTGGTGAGAGAAGTGCGCCGGCCTGGAGCCAAGGTGGCGGTCAGGGCGAAAACCACAAAGTGAAAATAGAGGCGGCTGTGGGCCCAGGGCATGTCCGGCACAAATCGAAGGTGGGCAGGGCCACGGCACAAAACAGAATGTGGCGCTGACAGATGGAGGACTTTCACAGACCATTGAAGACTTGAGCAGTTGCGTTCTGGTGGGGTTACAGAAGCCCACTCCCAAATGTGCTTCACTGGCTGACATGGCCAGGGGAATGCATGGTATGGCAGTCATCTAACAACGCAGACACCCAGGATGTCGAGGGATGTGGTGAAAATGAGAATGCCAGCCAAGAAGTCGCTCCTGCACGCTTAGGGCCCTAGGTCTAGACAGATGGGTGTTTTTTTTACTCCTGGGACCGTGTCTGCAGAGCACTGACATGTGAGGCATGTTACAATAAGAGAGCAACACTGACTAGGATAGAAAAGGAAGCCGTTCACAGACACCAAGCCTAGACTGGCTGAAAATACTCATGGCCAAGAGCCGGGTAATTGAGGTCAGCTTTGGTGTGCTTACAACTTCAAGGTTGTGGGTTGCATTCCCACAGGCAAGTACCTCAAAAGCAAAAGCATTTATGGTATCGGTTTGACCTGTGGTGTGGATACTGCTGTGATACAAGAGGTTTTTAGAAATCCAGGGATCAGTGAACAACAGATAGATACGATTATTTTAATAATATAAAGATATTCACCTTAAATAAGGAGGTGCCTGATGTTCAATTTGTTTTGGAGACATTCTTTCTAAAATGTGCTATAAAATTGATAGTAAAGGCCCCTGGCATTCTCTGACTCCATCCAGGAATGTTGTGGCCAATGGTCTGCAACTTAACATCACTTTTTGCGACTAGGGTGCACCAAAGATTTAAGTGTTTTAACTTCCTGAAACCTTCTAAAATCTGCTGAAAACCACAAGTACGTATCCAATAAATTATTTCTCAAAATAGCCATTTTCAGACATAATTGGGTCCAACCAACATCAGAGTTGGCACATATGAGGAACGCAGCAGGAGATTGACCAGATCGTATGTGTTTATGACAACAGGAAAATGTACAGAACATTGAGGTAAGGGTTTCTGGGTCGAGCATACTTGAGGCAGGACATGACAAATTCTGCTATGGTTATCACGTGCATGTGTTTACAGCACATCAGCACCAGTGTCGGCTCTTAAAGCCAAAAGCTCTTCTACGTCAATGACACATCTTTTTTTTCATCCTGACATATTTGTATTCTTTTTGTGTCTCTCATGTGTCACCAACGTCAGCAATATGTCAACTAACTCACTGTAAATATTCCTCCTGTATTCTCATATGAACTCATTCAGACATTTTTTAGCCATTTCAAAAGAGGGGTGGCAGGAAAAGGTCCAGGAAACGACTCTCAAACACATTGTCCGGAATAAATGCAGGAAAAAGTCTTTGCTTCAGTACATGTTTCTAACAGCAGCTTATAACAGACAAAGTTACTTACAAGAGGCTCCTTGTTTTTAACCAGTCTGATGATTTTAACCGAATCCTCATCATCGTCAATGTCTTCAGGTAGTGGAGGTAATTCGGGGTCGTAATTCTTCAGGGCAACTGTATCGTGGACTTTCAGAAGGCTCTTAAACGAGAAGAAAGGGGAGAAAGGAGGGATTGATGAGAGGAAAGAAACATTAGGCAAGGGTTATCAGTCAAACCATAGAGGCCTTAACTTTACCCTGGTATATTTAGCAAAACAAAGTAGAGTACTACAGGCTATTAGGAGTTCAATCTATCATTTCTTCTTTTGAACAGGACAGAGAAACTGCAGAGACTGCAGGGAGGATGGTTATGAATTGGGGTGTCTCCCTCAAGTGTTGGGTGATGGATTTGGAAGCATTCGGGGCCAGTGCGTGTAAGTGCATGCTTTAATTGTTATTAAGCCCGAGCTCCCTCCTTCTTACATTTCTCTGATTAAAAGGCAGCAAGCCCTGGACTATTGCTCACAAGCTAATGCAAGTGGAAGTGTGTGTGTGTGTGTGTTTGTCTGTGTGTGTGTGTGTTAGTGTGTGTGTGGGGGGGCAACTTTGGTGACTGTTTTCAGTGCCGACGATTTCCAGAGCAAGGTGATGTTCCGCACCTACGGCGGCGAGCTCAAAGTAATGAAGTTCTCAGCCGCCTCAGATATTTCACACGTTCACGAGCAGACATAAAAAAGAGACGGGACACAGACAAGAATGATGCCATTGAGACGTTCATTTCTCAAACTATTTAACGACTCCGTGTCCGGACCAAGATGCAGCTGGACGCGTGCTGCTTTTTCCGTGGTTGAGGGGAGGGGGGGGGACGAGTGAGAAAAACATCTTCCAACTCATATGCCAGACAAAAACCAGAGTGAGAGAGAGAGAGAGCAAGAGAGAGAGAGAGAGAGAGAGAGAGAGAGAGAGAGAGAGAGAGAGAGAGAGAGAGAGAGAGAGAGAGGAGGAGGAGGAGGGAGAGACAGAGAGAAGGATATGGTGAGAAGAGAAGCAGTGTGTTTTATGACATGGGAGCATGCTGCAGTACAGTGCTCAAGATGTTGCTAACTGGGAGCAGATGAGAGGAGGAGACAAAACTATCCACCGACAGTCAAACTGACGGTCACACATACACACACACACACAAACACACATACATACAGTTTATCTTGTGTAGTTGTGAGAATTGCTTCTATTTTTTCCCTTAGTCCTGACGGCAACCTTAAAGGATGATTCTGGTCTTTTACAACAGAATTGATAGCGTTGTATCAATTCATGAAGAAAGTGATGAACTTTGTCCCCTATAATGTTATTCTCCACTAACAATGTTAAAAGTCACATATGGTGGAAATTGAGATTTCCATGTCCCTATTTGAATTGAATGTAGGTCTGGGTGTGATATAAAGATTTGGAGTATCAAAATTACTAACCACAGGAGAAATGTACAACGCCAGTATTCAGAAGCCGAGCCTATAACAACAAGTCGACAATACTTCCGGGATTTTGTGATGTCACAATGAAACACTCAATATCTCAGGCATGCTCCCATCATGGCTGACCTGAATGTACTATTCAATGTTGTTGTGTTTTTGCTGCTGTCTATTTGTTTGTTTGTCTGCAGGATGACGCAAACCTTTAAATCAGATTTCCCCAAAATCCAGAGGTATGATGGGACTCGGAACCAATAAGAATTTGACATGAACCCAAACAAAGGGGCGGACCCTGACATTTCTTTCGTCACACTCTTTAACATTGCCGGACTGGGCATTTTTTCAACCTCACTATTTTCCCAGGGATTAATTAATTTATCTTGATAAAAAAGAAAATGGGCTAATTTAGGGCTAAGTGTTTCATTTCAGCTTAAACATTTTTTTTGATATGGCTATGATTAATCATTATAGTTTATGAGTTACACAAACAGCTATTATTACAGCTGTGTTTACTGACTGTGGACTTGCATACTCAAAGCATAAGGGAAGCTAGAGTCTGAGCTCTGAAAAGGGATACGCTGCTACCTGTGGTCGGCCTCTCTTCTGATTGGCTGACTGATCTGATTTTATAGAGCTCCAGGGAGATGTAAAACTACAATGAGATGATTTTGGTGCTTAAAACCCCAAATATATTTTCAGAATAATTCAACTTACCCTAAATCTAATATTAACTCTAAACAGGATTCTGACTCTAAACTAATCCAATAGAGAAAGGAGAGACCAAACAAATCAATAAAAAGATGACTTAAAATCCCAGAGGAACACAAAAGTAATTCTACATTTTTCTTTTTCTCATATTTTCTCCTTGAACTTCTCCTGTTTTCATGGTCTTCTTGTCCAACCTCCTCTCAGATGCTATTAATCCTCTCTCTTTTACTTGTTTGGTTCTCCTTCAGTTTTATCCTTCATGGAATTTCCCCAAAATCTTCCCAGCATCACTTTTTCTCAGAAGAGTAGGCCCTAACAATGTGTTCCTGGCTTTCATCTGCACCATACATTAACACACACTCTGTGTTGTAGTTTATATATAGGGAAACTGTCATTATGGTATTGAAATATTCGCTTGGAACGCTGACAACAGAAACTGTTTGCATATGAGGACAAAAAAAAAGCAAAGTGAATCTCACACCAGAGCTCAATATAACAAATTTGTCTGTCACGGCACCTGATCTGTGTCGGGACAACATGTGGGTCAGCTGGGCATCCATCAGCCTCTCAGCAGGGTGAGACACCCACGTTGGCCTGGTGCCCTTGAAGCACAACTACAATCTTTTTCTTACAATGTGCATCATTAGTTCTGAGATTGAAATTAAAATTGTTTTGAAAGAATTCGACTGTCACAAAATTAATCAACAATGAAAATAATTAGTGATTATCTGTTGTTCCCTTATCTCTTGACTGATTCATGATTGATTTCCACCTGTGCATGTAAGTAAAACTTAAACTCAACCTGATCTCAACTGTTTAAGAGATAAAACACTTCTTTTAAATATCAAAAATGTTTTTGAGATTCAACTATTTGACCGTTAAAGGAAGAGAGGTTAAGTTGTTTTATTTGTTTGAAAACCTCTTCACATCCTGACAGCCATCATTAAAATAAAGTCGCTGTTGCCCTCACAGCATTGTAATAAGCAAGACAAATAATTTCACTAAGACTGACGTCATTAACTGAGCTGCCTGCCTGCATACACCCTGCCCATTCTTAATTCGTAGTCGTTACAGGCCGGAGGGCTGAGTCTGAGACGATAGCCAGAAGTGACCAAGCGAGTCACGCAGATAATCCGGAGGCTTTCACTTAGACATTTGTGTTCGTACTTCCACCGGAAAAAGTGCGGTTTCCCTCTCAAGTTCAGTGCATGTCTGAAAATAGCGTTGGTGTAGCCTCCTCTTGCTATTTTTTTTTCAGTATTACCAACCCAGAATTTATGTGACCGAATGAGAAATGTGCCTGTGATAGCTTAGGCGTTGAGATATTGAAATGGACAACATATTAAGGATTAGTCAATTTCAACTTAATATTATTCTGTCTCTCTCTACCCTTTCCCATCTCATGCTCACCTCAACCTTTCCTCCACTCAACTGCCAGGTGCTGTTTCCTTTGAAGTGAATCCATCAGGCCCAGTATTGTGACCCTTGAGTGTCCGCTCAATGATGCCACTTCCTTAAGTCTGGCTATGCTCTCCACCGCTACATTCAATCCTTCTGCTGTGCCTAACCGACCGTAACAGAGCCACAGCTAATTCCTTGTAAAAACTTTCTGGCAAGGAGCAATAATAGCTCGATGCTAATAGGTAGCACATGGTACATGCCCTGGCTGGTGACCATTGACATTGGGTACTACACAGGTAGAATTGTGTTACACAACATAGGATATATGGAAGCTTTCTTCCTGTGCAGATAGGAGGCAGGGTGTCTAGTGCTGGTGGATTAAATGCCTAATCAAATCTGGAGTCATGTCCTTGTGCAGCTGAAGCCTGAAGAGGTAAGGAAGACGACGGAAAAGCAAGACACGGAAAGAAAGATGAAGGCAAGCAAAACCACCCTTGTTTTCCAGGCATCCTGTCCCTTCTCAGTCCATGTGTTTGTGTTCATTAGGTATAATAGAGATCCTAGAAAAACAGATCACTGCACTTGACAAAATAAACCTGCCCGTACATTCCTGGCACTGGCCCCTCATTAAAGCCCCCCCGCCCCTGTCACTGGACCACTAAGTTTTCAATGCTAGCAGCGCAGGATTGGTGCGGGGCAACGGCTATACCCAGGCGTTAGGGACCCTGTTGTGAGGATTCTGCCCTGGAGGCATTTCTGTATATGCCCAGCTTGGAAATGACACTCATGCCCACCGTCTCTAAGCCTTGAACCTCAGCACGCAGTGTCAAACACTGTAAGCCTGCATACACAGACCTACCACCGCATAATCTGGCAGGAACATCCGGCCATCATAATTGGCACTTTCATCACTGTCAATATTAGTCTTGCTGAGGGGGGCTTATACGGTCGAAAGTTGTTTTTTCATGTGCGAATCGTAAATGAAAGATTGAGGAAGTTGAGAAAGAGAAAAGACGAAAAAGAGAGACTGGAGTTTTAAGGAGCCTGATTTATATCCCCACCCTAGAAATGGATCATTTCAACCATAATTAAGAGTGATACAGTTACTATCGCACAGAGACGCCATTCAAAGGCAACAGCCATCTGCTTGTGTTTTACACCCCAGGCCTTGTGATTTACACTGGGACTGGCTGGTATGGTGTCAAGTGCCCTGGAGGACAGATGGAGACAGAAAGAGAGAGACGCTGCAGTGCTTCACTCCTGAAGCCCACGTCCTGCCTACACTTTCAGACACATTGACAATAAAATGGCATGAGCCTCCACGCTTCAGTATGGTACAAACAAAGCTCTTCCAAACCACGATGCTGGAGTCAATCTGTTGTCAAACCAGTGTTCCTTTTGAAGGCAGCAGGGAAAGTCAGCTCCCTGGTTTAAGGCCCACATGCTCAAAACCTGCTGATGGAGTCCAGCCAACCTGCAAGAGTCGAGGTCATGAAGTTGAGAAAATGTGCAAGTCTGTGAACACGTGCAGATGTCAAATGATAGGCCTGATCCCCTCCATCAAATACAGATAAACTCAAGCTCACATATCTCAGACACACTTTTGTATAGAAGATCATTTTCATTGATATTTTAAATGACCACAATTACAGGAAATAATGTAGATGTAGGTTTAGTTCAGAACACTACACATTAGAAACCTTTTATCAAACACAAAGACCAGAATTTCTGAAGTTTTTCGACTCCTTTTTTCTTTAACCCGAGCACAGACTGCTATTTACATTGTACCCTTGATAGTCTTTGACTTGTAGTGCTGCATAGCATTGATTTTGTTGAGCAGATTCCTGTCCTCAGTAACTTCTGTGCTTATGACATCTGCCGATGTGAACAGCCAGCAATAGCGGAAGCAGTAGTAGTAGTATTTTCCATTGTTTCGTGTAGAATTGTTTGGCTGACCTCGTTCTGCAGTGGAGCCGAGGTTGGCGTGTGTGGGAGTCGGAGGGAGATGAGAGCAAAGGTATTGAATAGTGGAATTAAAAAACCAGAAGATATTGTATGGTCTTCTTTGGTAGATGAAGCTGAAGTTGGAGAGACGACTTGGTACTAATGCAGAGGTGGTAAGGTTTTCTCTGAGTTAAGGAGTCATGTTTACTTCCTAGTAGTAAAAAGCTATGACAGGTTGTTGGAAGTTTTTGTAATATTTGTTTATTAATAAAGATGATTTACCATTCAGCAATTTCAAGTGAGGGTAGCTGATTTAAAGAGCAACTCAATACCAAACTGAAAGGCTGTATTTTACTGCTCTGTCTACAGTGGTCGATCTAAAACAGAGAGGGGCCAATTATATTTCCAACATCCAAGCACAATACCCTGAAGTTATTCCTTTTGAGCTCTGTTGAAGCACATCATGTTTCCTAAAGTTTAGAAAATACAAAATCTAAACAAACTGTTATAATTATTTGTTTGTAAGTTTATCTGAGAAAAAAACGGACAGGGTCACTTCAGATTTCAGCTTGGGCCAGTGCTCCCCAGGCCTCACTCCTACCTTTCTGGTCACACGTAACCATACATCAGTGATGTCACAGCGTGCTGACACCATGCGATTCATTTCATCACTGCGAACCAGTCTAACAAATGGAGGTAAACATGACATTTTCAGCTGCTAAACTGCTCTTTATTGTCATTAAGGGTAAATTCAAAGGCTTATTGATGGGCAATAATAAACAGCCATCGTGTGAACACAAAAAACTGTTTCACAAGACTTTCACATGCTGAACGGTTTGATAGATTTTCCCTTGTTGTGCCAAATACCTTCACTGTAAGCCTAACAGTAGTAATAAATGCAGCCTCTCTGACACAGGCATGCTTCATTGCAAGTTCAGTGATCGTTTGTCACCATATTTCACTTCAGGCTTGACAGAGACAAAGGTCACAATGTCCTTTCATAGCAAGGTAGGAGAGCAGGAGTGAGATAAATATCTAACATTTATCTTCAGGATGGTGGCTATGTGAGTGTATTGGAGTGTATATCCACCATTATACTGTATATCAATGGGGAACTGTGTTGATAGCTGGTAGAATTTGGGTTTCTTTCGTCAGAAAAACACAGTTATATTAGCAGAATTCAAGAAAGTCGTCATTACATCACTAGGAAAGACTTTAGTTCCTGTTTGGAACCCCCGTCCCTTCAAAAACCTGATGTTGAGACATTTTGGTTCGGAATAATTGTATCCTTAAAAAGTGAGTGAATTGTGAAGGGGGACTTGATGTTGAGCTGTTGTTTCTGGCAGAGCCCAAATAAGCTTGATGACAGTGCATTATAAAGGAGTTCGTCCAACTCGACTACTGTCCCACCATCATCAAGGCAGCTCTGTCTGAGGCTGAAACACCTGTGGGGTCTGATGGATGATCAGAGCCATCGTTTCAAAATACGATGTACATTTATTTTAAAGCTGTCTTCGTCTGGCTAATGAGGCCAGCAGCTACAGCCAACAGGATGAGAGTTAACGTCCTCCTTGCTGTTGTGTGTCTTCGCCAAAGTTTAGATCCACGTTTGTCCAGACTCATTTTATATATGTTGTGAAGACTTCAGAGGAGTTCAATATGTTATCATTATTAGCATATGAATGTTTTAAATGTGGCCAGAAATTGTGCCCCTGACCTTTCTCCAAAATCGTATAGGTCTAACAATTTCATCCAAGCATCCAAATTTGGATAAATTCCCTCCAGACATTCCTGAGATAATATGCTCACAAAGCCAATAACGTGTTTTGTGAGGTCACAGTGACCTTGGTTTTTTAACTACCAAACTCTATTCAGTTCACTCTGAGCCCAAATGAAAGTGACAAATTCGAAGAAATTCCCTCAAGGTATAACCGAGATAATACGTTCAATAGGATCGGCCCCTGTGAGGAGGCATACAAGACATGACCCGGCTCTAACAGTTCAGCAGGATAAAAACATCACTGTGATACTGATGCGTCACAAACAGTCAACATGCACAAGCAAAACTTTGTATTTGACTCACTCTGTGGTTTCCAGAACAGGATGATATTCGGATGTTTCTTAAAGACACTGTAGCCTAATCCACCACAGAAAGGAATGTTGTCAAACTTACCTCGATGTGGAGTTTGGTCAGTAGTTTGAGAAGCTCTTTAATTTCTTCATTTGCCGATTTCCTTTCCAGTTCCTCAGACAACTAAAGATGAGAAGACACAGAGCGGAAGGAAATTAAAAACCCCACAGTCCTCTGTACATATTAGATATAAAACAGACTTGAAATGAGGGCTGACAGGTTACTACATGTGATGAGGAAATCTAATAACTAACATATATCAATATTTTCCATGAAATGCTAATTATATACTGAACCATATTATAAATTTACAAAATGTTAACATTTAGGTATGTGCCTCTGAAATTCCATTGCATCAGTATCTGCATATTCAGGTTTAAAATCTTTGGCCGGCGATATAGGGATTACATTATATATATAGTACGTTGACATTCTTCCATTTGTTTTGTATTATGAGTGTTTCCTTCATTGGGACAAAGAGAGAGGAAGTGATTTCAGCGAGCAGGTTTGAGAGATTGATGTGTTACTCCACTATATTTCTGGAAAGAAGAAGATATGCGTGTTCCTTTATTTTGCCTAATAGAGTTGAATTCAATCCAAAATTGGATTGAATTATAAAGCATTAAATCATGACATAAATTATGTCAAGGCAATTTATAGGACTAAGGTCAAAGTCAGATCATGTTACCTTACAATGTTATACAAAAGAAACCCAACAAGGTTCCACTGGGAGCAAGCACGTTGCAGCAGTGGAGAAGAAGAAGGTCCTTTTGACAGGAAAAGAACAGAAACTGACTGAGAGCAGAGCAATCATAATTCTGTCTGTAAGTTTACTGCTGCCGCTTCGGTGTGTAGTTTCATTGTCAAGGACCTGCATGTCACCTATTTGCATAGGTTGATGCACAGCTATAGAGGCACCTTTACACACACTCACGGCTGGAAACAGCTCAGCACAAGAGTTTTGTCATCAGAAAATTAAAAAAATAGGGAAGGTCACCAAACTGCCAAAAGGCAATGGAAAGAACTCCTTTTTTACTTGTCACACCCAAATTATTACTGTGGGTCCAGGGATCAAACTGCCACCACTGCCTAGAGAAATTATTAATACCAAAGGTTTTAGCCAAAACAAATCTGCAATTAACTTAAATAATTCAAGTGGTTCTCAATGTACATCACCCTGTCTCACATATTGCCTGTTTCCCCGTACCTTATTTTAATGACTGAATTGTATTAAACAACTGATCATATGTGACTATAAAAAAAATAAAAAGTATTACATGCAGATAAGCAGAGTGTAACAGCAGAGTATCACGTGTAAGGCTTGAGTAGAACTAAACTTGAGGGCACTATACATGTAGGCTTTCAGACAGCTGAAAAGCAACAGGAAACATCCCATAGGAAAAGTAAAGGTGATAAATCAGATGCAGTTTAGTGAGAGGTGAGGCCTTATGTTGTAACAGGCCCTCAAATTCTTATTTGTCACCACATTTTTTTCGTTAACATTTCATAATCAGTTCATCATTGTTCAATGCAAATCTCAGTAACCAAAGAAATCAGGCCGTTCCTCTTGGAAACAATGTGAGCAGTGAGAGAATCTCTGTGGTAGCAGTGGTGGGATTGAGCTGGACTACACTGATGAATGTATCTGAGTCGAGTGACTCTGCTTCCAAAGCCCAGGCCACGCTCCTCCGTCTGCTCTCTGATTTATGGACGGTCCTCCTGGATGCTGCTGGATGTGGAGTGAGTGTGGAGAGCGACCCACACAAAGAGCTGCTTGTGCTCTGAGAACCGGGATCAGGAGCTAAAGTCGGCTCCACACAAAGGGCCAGTGGACGTCATGGACTGAGGCTTCTCTGTATGTGTGTGTGTGTGTGTGTGTGTGTGTGTGTGTGTCTGTGTCTGTGTCTGTGTGTCTGTGTCTGTCTCTGTGTGTGTGTGGAAGTGAAAGTGAAAGGTATCATAGTCATGTTTCTTCTCTTGTATGTATGAGCACATGTGTACAGCTGGTCATACTGTACACGTTTGTGTATTTTTTATCACATATATATTAATTACCCCACAGGTGGGATAGTTCAACATTAGAATATATTTAAAGGTATAATGTCAAATTATTTATGCAATGTCCTTATTTAATATTAAATTCCATAAGTGAAGAAAATGACGGAGACCTTAAATGCTAGAAAGTACTTGGTGGACATTTTGCACACCAGCCTTTAAGACATTTTAAAGTATTGACTATTGCTCAAAGAAAGTTTGATTAAACAATAATGGAAATAAGAATTGGTTAAAGCCCTGACAAAATATAACTTGTAGGACATCATGAACAATGTCAAAGTCTATGAGGTCTAAAATAATCACAGGAATTAACAGTAACAGAGATTTAAGAAACAAGAAAACAAAAAAGTATCAACAATTATTTTCAAATATGAACTAAATACAAAATGAGTGTGAAGTAACATCTGATGCAGAGGCAGACGTTGCTTGCCGCCTGACAATGAACTTCTCACATCAAATTTTGAGTTTAAAACATCCAGTTATGATGTGATATTGAATATCAAAAAGTTTTTATCTTAGACTTTTGATCAAGATGCCATTTTTGTATTTTCTAAAATTGTAATAGAGGAGCTGTATGTGGCTGTAGAGAAATAAATATTTAAAAAATATGACTAACATATGTTTGGAATTTCTCTACTGAAATTTGATGTACCTCCGTTTGTCCATGACGCCATTCTACAACTGCTACTGTCTCTTCTATCTTGTTCAAACTAAAAATGACTTCAGTGGATAAAACTGGTCACTGAGCAATATTTAATATTTTCTACACTAAGCCATACATGATAGATTTAAAGGTCAAAAAAGTTAAACCCATCAATTTGTGACTAAACCGTCTAGCTCCTCGCTTATAATAAGAAAATACTGCTTGATGATTAACACTTTAACACATATTCCATTTATAAAATCCTTTGCATATAAAGCAGTGTATAGAAGAAGCATGGGAGATACATTGATCATTTTGGGGGCCTCTTGCTGTCATCACGTAACAGATAATTTGAACAGGGGGATCTCCTCCAAAACACAACGAAGCCATTTAAATGGGATGCTGCAGTGGACGATGACAGAGGTTGGAAAAACCTACAGTGTGTGTGAGTAATGACCCCTGAGGTGTGGGAATAAGGTAACAGAGGTGAGGCTGTGGTAGACACATGGGTTAGACTGGGGTTAGGGAGGACGCTATGTCACTGTACCTGAAAGAGTTTGTTTGTGTGTGTGTGTGTGTGTGTGTGTGTGTGTGTGCCTTTTGAATATATCCATTAGTGTCTCTCGGGGTAGTTTAGCACAGACGGCTGGGAAAAAGAAAAATGAGAAAACGAATAGTCACATTGGTCAAGGTTCCTCTAGCGTTACCCTCCACTCAACCCTACATTACTTCACTTTGTCAAATCTACACACAGGTAATGAACTCTGAGAGAGCCAGGTCACAGTAAGAGAAAAGGGAGACCACATGTGTAAAGGGAGCAGGAGAGAAAGAGGGGAAAAGAGAAAAACAGAAGAAGGTAGTGGCTGAGGTGAGTCAGGGTCAGGGTCTTTAGTGAGGGAATATCTCTTGCTCCTAAACAGCTTCCGTCCATCATCTCATCACTAGGCTGTTTACAGCAAGGGAGAGGGGCATAGGAGGATGGGGGACTGTACGTTTCCACTCCCTTGTACTGTCCTGTTAAAACACCTCATCCCATAACTCAGTGAGGACAACAGACAGGACGTATTTGACTGCTCTCTACCTTAGTGCTTCTCCGTTAGAATCACATTTTCCATCCTCAGACCGTCACCAAAAGTGAGGGAGGGGGCAAAAAAATGATGCTGGTCTCCTCTGGGACTGTGCCTATTTCATTTGTTAAATGTCATGGCAGGCACCCACTGTTCAGATATGTTTGATTCCCAGCTTGTCAGTTTACAGCTCTCTCTCGACCCTGAACGACGACAGGCTTTTTATAAAGCTGCCAATTCATCAAGCTGACCTTCTTTAAAAGCTATTATTAAAACTGTTTCAACATATTAGCCTTTTACCAAAAAAATCTGATCTCAGCCCAGTCTGCGTCATCGGTTTCATACGAGGGGATAAAATGCACTTTGGCTTGATTTGTTGTGTCACTGATTAATAATACACTGGCTGACTACAGTGAATTCATGTGCAGCATTTTGATGTGATTTTATTCAGTTATTATGGAAAAATATGTTTTCCTATTATTATATTTTATAGAATTCAATAAAAGTTTTTAATGTCTCATGGTCTTAAATACTGGCTTTCATATGCCTTAAAATAAAAATGGAAAAGGAAATGAATACAGGATTTATTTTTCTCATTTAAAGAGAGTGAGCATAAGAAGTGAGTGACTTCAATCCAGATATACTTTAATGGGGTCTTTCTTGAAAACACAGAGTACATCAGTGGAAGATATATGGTGCAATTGTATTTCGACGGGCAACAGTCACTTGTAGGCAGCTTACATTCAAAAAGTCATGTATGTATACAGGGACATCACACTACCGGCTGTGTGTGAGCCATATGGAATGGAAATTAGATTACGTAATAAAAAAGTGCGATGGCAAGAATAAAACACTAAGAGTCTCTCAATCAAAACTATAAGAGAAGTCCGAGGTCGATGATGTCGTGACGCAGTGTGGGATCATGGGAGTTGCTGTCTTCCCCACTGATGAAAATCTACCTGATTAAGGACGAGCAAAGTCTCTGGTAAAATGTGTTTGAATATTGTTGGAAACATTTTGGACAAGTCTCCTAAATGTATAACATAGGTCTGGACATATTAATAAGGAATTGTTATAATTAATACATACAAAAAGGATAAATCTGAAACAATTACTTAACAACAAATTGTACTTACATAAGGAAGGTAAATATGTCAATCAAAGCAGGAGCACTCATATGTATTAACATCTCAAATCTGTCATATCCTGATGGGCCTGGTCTGAGTTTCATTTACAAATTTGCAATGATGAACCAGGAGCCCCAGTCAAAGCTAGAATTACAGACCAGTGCTCTCTGATGGCACCCAGTGGTCTTATCGAGTAACAGCAGGTCTTTGGGTGTAAAGCTGTTGGGAACCTTGCCAGAGGAGGGAAAGTGTGTTTTGAGCGGAGAAGGACACAAATGGGCCACCAGGGCTGACAGTCTTACTCCGAGCGACGGACAAGGGGCTGGCACTTAGCTTACTGTTGATGTGGCATTTTGAACTTACACAGAGCTAGCACGTGTGTGATGCTGATTTGCCCCTTTTGATTCACGTAATACTGTATTTGACAATCCACAATGAGGCAAGAGTGCTTCCATTTCAGTCTTAATGAGCACTGGAAGAAGATTGTGTGAGCAGTAATAAATGTCTATTTACATCCATTTACGTGTGTGCACAGTCCTCTCACTGACATGTCTTTATAAGTATGTAATACAGCACCTATTGCCCTGGCCAAGGATTGATCATATTTAAGGCGGCTCTAAGCGAGGCAAGTTTGCTTGAGCGGTGGCAGTCACCTGCTGAGTGCGCTAGACAGTGCAGATGGGGGCAGACGAGGGTTGAAGTGTCATTTTATGTTAGGCAATAAATTAAGCCTCCATTACCCGAAACCCTAGCCCGAAATGAATTTCATCTAACTCTAGATCTCTCCCATTTGCCTTTCAGTCCTCAGCCACCACTTCAATAGCATTCATTTGGAGCGGTGACATGGGTGAAAAACAATCCGCTTTAAAAATACACTGCAACGCTCCAGGTTTGGGAGTTTTTCTTTTTCTCTTTTTTTGGACTAGCTTAGGAAAGAGGGACTTATGGTTTGCAGTGTGCTCTGAGACGCTTTGATACTACATCTCTGGGCTTCATCCCGATACCTGATAATCCCAAGGAGACGCTTTGCGGAGCATTTACCAGGAAGCTTAAATTTGAAAGTCTGTAATTTGACAAAAAAGAGGGAGAAAGAAAAACTGTTAGAGGAAGGGTAACATGTGGGTTGATTGTTGGGGGTCTCTTTAAAGGTCTGTGGACTCTTGCCATAAGCCATGGGGAGAAAGAGAAAATCTGAGACAAGAGAAACAGAAGCGATCCCTCACACTGTGTTGTCGGCTTGTAGCTCGTGGAGTTCTCAATCTGGTGTTACCTGGTTAGCAGTTTGACAACCCTAACAGCAGGGTAGCACACAGAAAGAAGAGTCTAATGTGTTTTTGAGAATATTGTCCCCACAGTTTCAGGCTCGGCCATTCAAGTTTGGTTCGGGGTCCTGGGTGGTTTGGGACGCCTGTCATCTGTATTGGTATGTGTATACCGTCCAGGATGGAACGTTCTGGCTACCGCTCTGACATTTGCGGCGTGCACAGTCCGGAAAACCGCTCTCGACCAAAGGACGGACTCTCTTTCATGACGGACTCAGGACACTCTGGACTCTCTCCTGCTCTCACCCCAAACGACTGTAAGAGCCTCAGCCCCTCGTTCTCTCGTCTTTCCCTTGCCTCAGTACTAATTAGGATGATGTATGGCTGTGGGCTCTTAAAAAGGGGTGGAATAGTCGGAGGCACTTTGATTACAATAAACAGAGAGCTGGGGATTTCAAACAAAACCACACACCAGTAAAAAGGGCTTTCCCTCCTCTCCATTCACCACGCCAGGCTGGTCCTTGGGTTTACACAGGTGTGTGTGTGTGTGTGTGTGTGTGTGTGTGTGTGTGTGTTGTGTGCACATGTGGCTTTTAATAAATATTGCAGATGAACAATACTGTAACACATGTCAGGATACTGGACATTAAGTTAATAAATCATACTAAATCTCTTTCGCAGCTTGAGGTTAGGCCAGTGGAGGAAAATCATCATCAGTGGACCTATTGATATACTATTATTGTCCGTGTCATGGCTTCTCATTAACAGGTTGACCAGTGAAGACGGCCTGCACGCGATGCTGCTGTGGTCCTTTCCTTTCCCGTCTCGTGCATCCTTTCCTTCCCTGAGTCCTAGGATGGGACTCAATCATTGTCTGATTCCGTCGTCCAGGTATTACGTGCCCGTCCATCTTAAGTTTGACCATGAATGTGTTGCTCTTCTATACAGCAAAATGATCAGTATGTCTTTGCAAAGCTGAGTTTTTGATTTCATAGCGTATGGCTAGACATCTGGTCTAGGCACATGTGGCAGAGTAGACAAAGTAAGGACACTCCAGCGTTAGTAGAAGAGGGACTAAACTCAAGACTATAATGAGAAGGGGACACTGCAGAGTTCACCTCATGGTAAGAGGTGCAAGACGATAAACATTGTCACGGTTCTGCACGCTACTGGGATGGGTGTTGAGAGTGTGTGCATGTTACTCTGTTATTGTACATGTTACAGAAACACAAGAAAGAGATCTGAAGTTCCTGCAAGAACTGCAAGACAAACTACCTGCTTTAACTAAATCCCTCTGGATATGAGTATAAGCAAATTAGGTCTGCTTGGTTTTCAAAGACAAACAGAGCATGCAATAAATAGACGTAATGTAAATGCAGGGGACAGTTTAAAGACAAATTAAAGGAAAAACCTTGATAAATGAGTTAAGTCTTCCATACAGGAAAAGAGAACTCACTAAATGGTTTGATGAGCATAAACATGTTGTGAATCATATGCTGTGGACTTCCCGGTCACCTGATTCCCATCCAGTCAGACACCAAGAGACTTATCTAGCTTATGGTTGGAAACGGTCAAGCAGCCATTACTGTGGCAGTACCTCAGTCTCAACAACTTTTCATCAAGGTTTAGTTGGGTTTTAACAGATGTCTCTGCATCGTTCCTGCTGTGTTATCAGCTGCTCCAACAACAAACTGAGACTTTTGGAAAAACAAAGAGGAAAATCTAAAGTTCTATTCTCCATGAAATCAATTTGACTTCAGTTAATCTCCATTATTATTGAATCCTCATGTTTCAATCGCATTATGAGCCTTGTCTACAAAGGGCCGACGAGGGACTGATCCCATTACACGTGGCTGATGGTGAACCGCCACCCTGAATATCTTATGCTAGCTTTGTAACTTGCTCCGGTTCCTGCCTGAAAGTTTTCCAGTTTGTACTAAATTGTGTACTGCTTCTGATTTCAAAGCGAGGAATCGTGGCATTTTATGATCTGATGCTTAAACTAGCAAGCTCCTGCTGGGTTTAATCAGTTGCAACACAGCCCTCCCACATCCAAAATGTGAAGGTCGGACAGAAGCAGTTCATCTGTGTTATTCTTTTCCCCAAACACTGTGTCATAATCATTTTCAGATTGGTCTTTCAAACGGAATAACTTGCACATACACACAGACAACCATCATTTGTCAAACCGTGACTTCCCCAAACATCTGAGCTTCCACTGTCACTGTCAATGTGATTAATTCTACTCTGCCACCACGGTAACGGCAGTGGCACTCGAGGAAAGGACACATTAAGTCAGCTGCCAGTCTTCAGTGTTTTTAATAGCAATGCACCGATGTTTTCCACCAATACCATCAAAACGTATTGGAGGAATGGTGATCATCCCTTCAGTAGAGTTCTCCAAACTAGAAGAATATCTGCCAATGAGTATTAAGCTGTATTGGAGTTGCATGGTGGCTTATAGGGCAGTCTCTTTTTAACATTCGATAGAAGTGCTCACTATCAACTTCAAAGTCAGTACTATTATTTTGTTTCCTACGAATATGCAGGACGCTAGCTAGCAAAGCAGTCCTGAGCTAATATATACAATTGAATTACTGGTCTTGAATCTTATCGAACTTGATTTCTGGAGAAAATGACAGCCTTAATGGCTCAACACCTTATTTCATCACCAAATGTTTATTTTTCTTTTCAATTTTTACTCAGCAGTAGTTGCAACCAAACAAATTGAAGACCTTCTTCCGAGGGAGGAACTTACTTCATGGGCCAGTATTGCTGCGTTGTCCTGGACGGGGACGGGTTTGCTCTTTTCGAAGTGCTGCAGCTGTTCGTGGATCTGAAAGGATAGATTGTGTTCATCAGAAAGGCAGAGAGAGCAAGACATGAAGAAGGTCAGCACTACGCTGCAGAGGCCACAGCGAGGCCTCCCTGAGCAAATACACAAGTATAAGCAGCAAGTGAACTCGAAAACCAATGTTCACTGCCATGAACCCACATTTCAGAAAACATGTACAGCATCAATCCACACCACCTCGCACTCACAGACTCCCACCAGATTCAAACTGCTTGTAATCATGCTCTCAGACACCAAGAGTACAAACACAGATCTTTCAAACAACACTCCCTTAACTAGGAACAGCAGATTATTCTAAGTATTTTAGCTAGCTTAGCCACTATACATACAATCCAGCTTTCCACCATGCATTTGATATGCCCAAGTGGCCTGGTGAGGATTCCAAATCATTTCAACAGTCTGGTTAAATTGGCCAAACATTTCCTTATCAGCCTCAACACTGCAACTGCACAATGTTGAGAGACAAAGCTCCATCTCTGGAGGGTTACTAAAATGGAAAGTAGGGCCGAATCATGTGTTAACGTTTACTCATTTTCACACACAAAAACACTTCATCACTCAAAAACTGATATGTGGAACAGAAATGGAATAATTTATGCACACAGCAGCACACTTGTGCCCACGCACACGTAGTCAAACACAGTCACACACAAGTATTCCAGCTTACACACACACACACACAAAAGAAAACTACAACCATCCCATATGTGATTTAAGAGCAGCTGTGCAGGAATGTGTTGACAGCCTACAGGCTGCTGTCGGGTCCCATCAGAGAACAGACAGGGACAACGATCCACTCAAAAGCCACTCCGGAGTCTCTCCTTAGTGCCGCATGTTGAAGGGGAGCTAGGCCATTGGTCTGACTGATCGCTGGGCCCTGGGCCTGGAGATCCAGCTGGATGTCCTAGAAGGCATTCCAGCATGATGGTGGAACAGAAGGCCCTCTGGCTGGGGAGAGAGTGACAGAGAAACCCCTGGGCCAGCTCTGTGTCTGCAGGGCCAAAGCCACACATGTGGGGAGCTCATACACACATGTACTCACTCACAGATGGAGCAGTGACAATTTGCCACAAAAAAAATGGGACAGAGGAGACACGAAAAGCAGTTTGTTTGCTGTCACATTGAGAGAAGCTGCAGATGCTGTTTGCAATTAAAACATCTGTCGAGAGATTGTTAAACAAGCTTTTTCCTACTCACTACACAAAATATGTTTTAGCTAGACAGCATTCTACAGTAGCAGCTCTGTGGATATTGTGAATGCAAGACGGAGTGGGGTGCATGCTTTGAGATTACATAATCACAGGATAGGATCTGTCCCTTTTAATCACATTCCCCTTGGAAATATCTTTCAGTATTTTTGGCCCTCGGCTGATTAACAAAGAAAAATGCAACATGTGTAGATGTTTTTTTTTTTAGAGCTGTCATCTGTTTTTAATGATGCTCAGAGAAAACCAAATCCTTAAATCCAAATGCTGATGTCATTCAAAACACAATACAAACAGAAAGATAATGTGAGCATTCCGATGACACTTATTTGACTTTCTGGTCAGAAAAATGCAACAGAACTGTCAAATGTCTGTGCACATGCATGACCGTCCCTGGCCATCAAAATTCGATTGGCTCTAAACGAGTTGCCATTTCAGACAGACAGACTGCGGTGATAAATCACGGCCTGTTAGAACAGTGTCTCGGCCCAAAGAGCAGCCATGTTTCAAGGTCAGCTTAGAGGTTCAAATCCCTGTGTAAAGCCGACATTACTCGGCTATAAAACATGGTGCATTAGGCGTGTCATGGAGGTAATCTGTTGAAGGCCTGGGGGAGGCTGATGGTTGCTCAGCTTAGCTGTAGACCGCAAAAAGCTGTGACTTGAAGACCGTAGAACAAGACAGCTTGGATGTGAAGTTAAACAGATGATGGCAAACAGAGAATGTTGGATAGGGACAGAAACTTGCCCAACAGTTGTGATAAGGCTGCGGACAGAGATAAAACTGGAATAGCTTGGAGTGGTTCTAACACATGAGTACAATATTTTTTAAGTGGTGTGGAGTTACACTGTTGTCAGTATGTTCCATGTTTTATGGCATCAAATGTAAGACTGACACTGGCAATTCTCTGAAATGTTCATCCTCATCGGTTTTATTTCACATAGCCACGTCACATTAGAACATCTCTAGTGTTCCTGAAGTCTCAACATCTCCACCCTGGGCTCTGACTCCTTTTGTCTGTTCTTCTACAGCAGAAGGCAGTAAGAGGACAGACAGGCAGCTCAGATTACTTCATCTGTCTTGATTATCATTCTAAGAAAACAGATGAAATAGACAGGATTCCAGGGTCTTCAGTGTGCCATGAAACCACAGTACTAGTGACATCTGCTTAGGTAGTTGTTGCTCCACCACCTCAACTTACTTAGTTACTCTGGAATTTCTCCTGTGCTCTATGAGCAAATGCACAATTGAAATGCTTTTATTTGCACGTCAGGACACTTTCCAAATGCCTGTCCATGACGCAGTAATGTATTTTAAAGTCATTACCCTGTTTTTTTGCATAACGCGTTCTCTGTCCTCTTGATGAGGCAGCACAGTCCTGGCAAACAGCAGAAGTGGCCTGGTGGAATTTAAAACAGCAAGAGGCAGTGTACTTCAGCCAAGGATGGCTTAGCTTAAACTGGAGCGCAACTCCTGGACACGCAGCCCAATCAAAGACTGGGATTCTGGAGCTCCTCTGATGAGAAATGTAGTGAAAATTCAGTGTAAACCAAGGCAGCAGAGTAAGGCTCAAAATGCTCAAAACTGAAGGCATGTTCCCAGAGGCACAGGCTGGGTAAAGATGAATGAATGTGCACCTTCACTGAGCTTAAAAAGAAAAACATGTTACAATAGGAGCACTGTGCGCCCAGTCTCCACAGACTAAGTTATATTTGCTTCCAGAAATACCCTGTGTGTTTAAAATACACACAGCAATACATGAGGAGGAAAAAAACATATGAAGAAAAACACAAATCTGGGAAAGAATTGATGTGAAAAAAATGAGAATCAACTGAAACAAAACATAACATTCATCCATCTTCATCTTCAGCTCCATCCACTGCCAAGGATCAAAGTTCAGGTTAAGGGTCAGACACCTTGGAGACCTTTCAAGAGACTTTAAGTCAAAGTCAACCAGACTGTGTTTATGTTCTTTTCGTGAAAATGCAAGAAAGAAGGACAATGAATGTCTCAAGACTCAATTGTCAACGTGGAGGTATGGCTAAGATAAAAAAAAAAAACATGCCTTACGTACACTAATCCAGACACACTGCAGCGAGCGGAATCTGGCAGAGTGAGAGGAAGAGAGCGTGCAAGAGAGCAAAAGCTTGATAGATGGAGAGGTTTGCTGATGGAAGGAGAAGGAGAGGTCTGGAGATCACAGGGCTGGATAGTGTTTCTCTTTGTGAGTCCTGCAAGTAGGCTCAATGCCTCTGGTTAATGTCCACTACCCAGAAAACTTAATGTCAGACCAGTTAGGGCTGACACTCTTTCTCCCACTCTTGTCTCTACATCTTCCCAATGGAGCAGATCCAATATCAAGCCTCCAATATCCACCTGGGTCTGATATTTTGGTCTGATCCATACCACATTGTCAAGCCATCCCGGCCTGGTGGACTAGACCAATCGAGGGAGACAGGAACAAAAAGACGTGCAGGGTTTCAACTGGAATAGTTGTGAGATGATATGTTTACTCAAGAAGCATAAGAAGAGAAGAGTAGATTTGCTTTCTCTCCTGTCATAGTGAGTCACTTTGCAAAGTCTTGGCGTGAGCACTGGCAGGATGGCATGAGGTCCAGGACATTGTGCTGTGGTTTGTGAACAATCCTGTAAATGACTGAGTGCTTCCCTCCATGATCCTGATGAGGGCACAATGGGCCATTCCTCTGACTTACATTTATGGCAACTAAAAGTAGAATCAACCCAGTGTCATCAAAGGGTTGACGCTGTTAGAAAATGACAACAGTTTACACAAGGGGAGTCAATTAAACAATTTGTCCTCATGGATCTACCATCTCAGTTACCTTGTGTTGTTTTCTGTGGCATTTGATACAAAAATCGACTCTTTAGAATTAGAAATATAAACAGCATGCAAGTAACTTCAGCCAATTTCTGTCAATACGATTTGAATCATAAATGCTTGTCCTAGACAATCAGTATACCTCCCTTAAGAGGCACTTAAGAGAGGCCAACTTCAAGTCCTCTTGTACTGGAATGGGTTCCAACCCACAATAATGCATTGAGCCGCAAGATTTTGATTAATTCAATAGTTGAAAAACAAAAAACGTAACTACTGAAATACTTTCCCTCAAGATTCTAGTGAAACTAGGTTTTAGATGGGGATGGGGTCACCAGCATATTGCAAGGCCTTCATAAAGACACAACCATTCACACCTATGGACAGATTAAAGTCTCATGTCTCATATATACGGTGGCCCTGAGAGCTCAACGAACAGCAACTTAAGAAAACACATGCAAGTTGACAAAACACAAGCAAAGTAAGAAATCATCTCCATCAATTTCACAACACAACACAACACATTACAGAAACGTGCAGCAAATAGTCACACGCGCTGCAAATAGACACACGCGCAGCAAATAGACACACGTGCTGCAAATAGACGTACGCGCAGCAAATAGACGAACGCGCAGCAAATAGAGGCGACAACACACCGGAAGTGTTTCCAGAGGACAGCTAAAAGGGATGGACACAGGAGACACTAAAACGTCCAATGCACTATACAATTTCGGTTCCGCACAGGGGTCGGCAACCCGCGGCTCTTCAGCCCCTCTGCAGTGGCTGTACTGTACAGTGTTGTGCATATGTTTCGCGATCGCTGAACTTAACGAATCAGTTTTCATATTATTAACGTGAACGTAACGATGAACGTGATTGAACGTCACGTTCATTTTTTAAATCATCATCGTATCAGGCCCTCATGAAATACCAGGAGCAGGCGTGGGTGTGTGTGCGCGTGTGTGGCCAGCGCACCGGGGCTCCGACCCCGCCCACTCGCTCGGAGAGAGCCACAGTGAGCTCTGAGCTCTGAAGATGGTCCGATCTAGAGCCATCCCGTCTTCTCCTGTTAAACTGAATAAACAGCGCTAACACACAAGCCCCTGTTTGTGAGGAAATGTATTCATAGTGTGCAGGGGTTTGAAACCTTTACTATCAGAAGAGACATTTTGCCCCCTCTTCTGAGCGAGTGGGCGGGGTCGGTGCCCCCAGACCCGAGACCGGTCAGCCCGCTACACACACACATACACACACACACACACACACACACACACACACACACACACGCACGCACGCACGCACAAACACACACACAACACACAAACGCCCGCTCCTAGTATTTCATGAGGGCCTGATACGATGATGATTAAAAAAAGTAACGTGACGTTCAATCACGTTCATCGTTACGTTCACGTTAATATGAAAAGTGATTCGTTAAGTTCAGCGATTGCAAAACATATGCACAACACTGTACAGTACAGCCACTGCAGAGGGGCTGAGGAGCCACGTTCGGCTCCAGAGCCGCGGATTGCCGAACCCTGTGCGGAACCGAAATTGTATGGTGTATTGGACGTTTTAGTGTCTCCTGTGTCCATCCCTTTTACCTGTCCTCTGGAAACACTTCCGTTGTGCTGTCACCTCTATTTGCTGCGCGTTCGTCTATTTGCAGCGCGTGTGTCTATTTGCAGCGCGTTTCTATAATGTGTTGTGTTGTGTGGTGAAATTGATGAAGATGTTTTCTTACTTTGCTTGTGTTTTGACAACTTGCATGTGTTTTGTCAACTTGCATGTGTTTTCTTAAGTTGCTGTTTGTTGAGCTCTCAGGGCCACCGTACATATAAATACAAAGCCATTTACCATTACCATTTACCTTTTCATCACCCAGACCTCCAGCAGACTGAACTGTATTGTGAATGACCGAGGGCAAAAAGTCTAAACAAAAATATATCTGACTAATTGAATCAGATTGATATGGGTACTTCTCAGGTACTCAATTAAACATAAATATTTGTTCAGACCATCTTTAAAAGCTCCAGATGAGCCAATGATGTCTTTAGACAGTTCCCTGGCCATTAGGGAGCTATAAATACACCATATGGCATCATGAACCTCATTTTCCATATTTTGTGTATGGCGCAGACGTTCCATGTCCTATTAAGAGTGGCTTTGTATTGTGTAGACCTTCTGGTTTCACTTTGAGTCCTTTTTTTAAAAGAATAGAAAATCGGGGTCAAACAAAGTGACCTGGAATAATGGTTGAGGGATCACTCCAGAGATTTTGCTTGATTACCAATACAGACATTTGACTGATAGAATGAGGACTGGTGGACCAGTAGGCCTCTCCTCATTTTTACTGTCCCCTTCAGTGCTCCAGACGTGGTTCGAGTCAATGAGCTTTAAGTAGTGGGCAAAAGGCCAAACTGCAGCCAGTAAGCTGAAGAGTTCCCCTTCTCTTTCCTCTATTCTTGACAAGCTAGCCCTTTTTCTTCATCCTATGTCTATTCATCTTACTCTTCTGGCTCAATTCAGACACGCTTGTTTGCGGACACGGAGTATGATCTCTTGATTTCATGGTGCAGTCAATCATTAATCTCCTATGAAAACCGCACAAAACACTGCAAGGCAGGGAATTTATTTAGGTTTTTATGTGAGGTTTGGAAATCATAAATTACCACCCAGTTTGTGTCAAAAAGATTATTTTCTTGCAACAAATGGCAAGTTGAATCACCGTAACAAAAGTCTGCACAATGTTCTTTCACTGCCTGCCAAAGCCCTAATCTTAAATAGAAGAAACTAAAGTAACTCGACAAACTAATTTGCTTGGGGAACTAGATGAAAATGAAGGGTATTTCTTTTTTAGGACGGAAGCTCCCTTTCGCTCGATCCGAATGAGGGCTCCTGTTCCCTGAAATAACAAATACAGACCCCGGAGGTGACCACATGCAGGGTGTGCTGACCACAAATAATATTAGTGGATCTATTAGGTGATGTAAGTTTATAGGGTGAGTCCTGTACAAGACAATTGAGTATGTTTTATTTCTGCATTAAGTGCATGTGGCTTAAACAACTCACATAAGCTATTGCAGCAGTGTGAGAGGTTCGAAAACTATTTACTTTATATGATCTTCATTTGTAATGGGGACCAGGAGCAAGGTATGTTCTGAGGTGTGGAAAGAATAAGGTAAGTGCCCAAAGAGCATGTCTAGGGTTTCTGTCATGGAGCGGAATTGTTGGACATTACTGGGTGAGTCATAAAACTTGGAGGTGTTCCTAGCGCTTGATCCAGTTATTCATGGGATACAGAGTCTGGTACTCAAGGAATACAGTCCAGTTTATCTGAAAACAAGCTTGTTCATCAAAAATAGCTGTAACTTTCCACTTGGTATAAGTGTCAGCGGCAGCACCTTTCCATGTCATTAAAGGCCTGTAGCACTGAAGAGCAAACTGGCAAACCCACATTAATATTGCTGTGTAACAATGTAAGTGTGCCAAGCCTATTAGCCACTAACAGAAGCGGATTTAAGGGAAAACAGACTGACCACAAAATGAGGGATCTCTGGGACTGGCTAAAGGCCTGCTGACAGAAATTTCGTCTTAAAGGAGAGCCCCACCTGAGGCAGGTGGAAATTGAATATATTTCCTGTGGCTTTTTCTGGAGTAGGAACTTGGCATTGGAACAGTGAGTGGAATTTATAGAAAGCGCACTTGAGTAAGTCCCCTAATTGAAAGGAAGCATCGTTAGCTATGCTAGCTGCAGTATAACCCCAACATTCACATTTCATGTCAAATGTACCGACAAGTCTTTAAAATGAAGGTGACCCCACAAGCTCTGGAGGCCATGATGAAAGATTATATTGGAGACAATTTGTATATCTCTGACATAATCTGGTTATATGTAGGACATGAGAGGTTTTCCCAACCATCCAGTGGGGGGAAGGTGAGGAGAGACAGATATGTCCTAAGTCTGGTTTAAGTCTATTTGTGGGTCTTAATCCTCTCTTCTTTCTTCTTGTTCTGTCTCTTTTTCCCATATCTGACGCCTCCTCCTCAGGTTCCTCTTTCTCCCTCTAGACAGACTGACCAGTAACTGATGCTTCATAATTACCCAGGTGAGGTCTGAGTGTTTCCATATGGGAGACCTGAGTTGCGAAGCCTGTCAGATTAACCTGATGTGTGTGTGTTTTCTCTCTGCTGTTCGGCCTTTCTCAAAGTATCCCATTCACAGCCTTGTGGAATAAAAGATGGAATCTCTGGAGATTCAGAGGTGGGGTTTTAGAGGAGGGGGCAGTTATGGCTTTATTAATGGGGTGCCACTGACGTAAGCCATGTTGACCTGAATGTTGCATCTTGAGTGCTGGTCTCCGCTGTAAGGTGAGATGGTTGTTATGTACTTCTGTGTGATTCAAAGTCTATGCGTCCGTCCATTTGGCCCACTGGGAGACAGGCTGGCTCATGTCTCAGTACCAAGTAGAAAGCAGAGGAAACATATATTTCTGCTTGTCTGAAGTGGAGCATTTTCCATTTATGCTGAGAAAAAAGTAATAATAAGAAAAAGGTTAGAATGGGCTCATTCTAGTGAAGAAACAATGTGGCTCTTTAATGTTACACTGATGTATTTGATCATGTAGTGGCTGTGCTAACGATACTGTATTGGGTGCACTTATTCTGTCACAGTGGCAAGAGTGAATTGGGTCACATTAGCTTAGACCTTGACTAATACTTAACTTACTGAATTGCACCGACATAGGTCCAAAAAAGAGAGCTACTCAATATCTAGCTGGCACATGAACAAAGCGGTAATCAGATTTCATCAACCCTTCTTTCATGCATACATCCAAAGTAGTGATTAACAGTTTTTGACATCCATCCATCCGCTACTTATTAGAAGCACACCAATGTAAGCCAGTCTCTCCCTCTCCCTGCCTCCTATCTTAGGCTCCACCTCGGGAATCCCAAGACATTCCTAAATCAGGTGGGATTTCTAATACCTTGTGTTTTTCATGCTATTTCGTGCCTGGAATACCTCTACTGGGTGGCATTCAGGCACCATAGGATTGAGATTGAGCCTGAACAACATCAAAAGGTTCCTTTCAGTTCCAGGTTGTCCACCATGTTTTGAGAAGTGAGCCAACACTACAAAAACAACCAATTTTGATTGCTTGCATCCGCAATCTGATTATTTAGGTCACTGCACAAACTTCAAAAATGGAAATCCAGAGCTTCCCCTTTATGCTTAGCTTCCACCATGAGCCCCCTGGTCCATCTGATAGAGAATATTGGAGAGGGACATTTTCTGCTAAACTGACAACACAAGGGGGGGATTTTTAAAGCAATTAATACAAAGCTTTCTCTGCTTTTGAATCTAAAAGGTTATGCTTTTCCTGACTGAAACCCTGAACTCTCTCCTCTTTAGGTTCCTCTTGAAAGATTAGTCAAGTATAATCGGGGGTGGTTAGAGGGCGAAGAGAAGTCTGGGAGCTCCACCCTCATGCCTGGCCAAATATCACAGAAATATAATGCCACCTTCATTAGCATCATTCCGTCTGCCCCACGCTTCGCAGTGTTTTCTTTGGGGCAAGCAAGAATGAGAGCCCAAACATGAGCAGGCCCTGCCCATCATTATCCATGTTCAAGATGCCTTATTCTTTGGCCATCCATAACAATCCAGGCATAAAATGAAATCCGTCTGGTTTTCTCAGCTCCCGACATTAGGGTTTTACTTCAGCGTCTGAGGTATACCATAATTCAGACACTTTCACATGCTCACATTTGCGCCTTACAATCCTGGATCCTGAACACACACGCTTGCAAAGGAAAAGATTGCTTTAAAGAGGAGATGAAAATTGTTGTCTTTGTGACATAATTTTCTTGGCTGCAGAGAAACAGAGACCACCGAACGAGGAAATATATCACGCCAGCACGTGAAAGACATGTTGGGCGTTCTTTCAAAAAATGGCAACCATATACTAAACACTGGCAAACACAGCTCTAACATCTAGATTTGTGTTTGTAAATTGACTAATAAAATAATCTCAGTTAAATAGAGGAAGCAGTTATTATATGTATTTACAGTTTGAATAGCGACTCAAAAACAAGCCGGTTTAGAGTTTAAAAAAAAACATGTTTCCTTTCCAAAAGCAAGAGACTGAGAAGGAGATTGGCCGCAGATCCCAGAGAATCCCAAGTGAAGATGAGGTTAGGGCAGACAGACAGAATGTGTTACATTCATTACCCTTGTCTGTCTGCGATCATATAAAGATATCAAGTGTGCTCATCTTCTCCCCAAACTCTGCAGCTATCTAATTTAACAGGCAATAACTCAACCGCAAGCCCATTCGTGCTGGCAGAAGGACAGTTAGAAGATCTGGGTGGGTAGGGTGGAATGACAATAAACTTGATATTGTATGAATGAGACATGAAGAGAAGGATTTTGAATAAAGCAGTGTTGAACAAAGGTTTGATTTATATTCTAATAACAGAGGTCTGTCTCAGGGATGGGGGCGGTATGGGTTCTGTCCCGTCCCACAAGAAAGGAAGGATGTGACGATGAAGGTGGGTAAGGCAGACAGCATTCAAGAGAGATGACAGATTCAAGAGAGAATAGAGAATAGTGAGGGGCTTTGGAATTGTTGCTCCTCCAATACAAAAGGTAAGATTATATAATGGTTTGAATAAAATAACATTTTCTATAATGGTAGACATGAAAATTGCTTCTAGGAAGACCAACGTGGCTTTAAAAAAATTGACAAAAAACACTTACACTCTTAAAGCAGTAGAGAAAAATAACTGTTCTATTATACTGAAAAAGAAAGAAGTGTTTTTTTTATGGTGTTGTTTTACCTTGACCAGGGAGTGGAGGCTCCTCTCCCCAAACATGTCCTGGAGGAAGGTGTTGTCCTCTGGGCGGCTGATATGGGGCTGCAGCTGGGAGGGCAAAGCTGCCAGCAGCTCATAAAGGCCTAAAGGAACAGGGAAGAGGAAACAGATAGTCGGCAGGGCATTGGGAGGTTTAAATGCATGCATGCAGTCTCAGACACACACAGAAACATATGCATGGAAACAGATGTTTTAAACAGCTCCAGTTTACTGATACATAAAAGAAGTAGTGTAAGTGAGCAGGAATGCATACACTGTAACCTTGAACATATTGGAGACAGACACATAAGGAAATGTATATACAGGCAAATAAATGGCAATACTAGGGCTTTTAGTCACACACTGTTGAGATGCCCTGTCATTATTTATCTGTGGTTGCTCTCTTTGTTTGTGCATCTGTGGAAGAGAGCTATAAGCTTCTTTTAGCATAAATAAAAAACTGTATTTTTGCTCCTCAGGTGGCAAAAGGAAATACGAGAGGCACTACCACAATTCCTCTACTCTTTACTTCCCACTATTGTCACGGCATTTCCTGTTGTTTGAGGAACACTGCTCCCCCCGGTAAGAAAGAGCTCCATGTCAAAAAGAAAATCTAAGTTTTGATCAGTGTGATAAAACAGATGGCACACAGGCTTCAGGTGGCTTCCCATACAACACATCTTCGATGCATGTGAACAATCACTTTTTTGGAGTGAATGCATGTGTGTTTGCCAAACTGGAGGTTCGTAAGAGATACTCCAGGTAAATTGACTATGTGGCTGCTGTGCTGTGGGTATGTCATGTATGTATGTATGTATGTATAAATGTTTGTTTTATATAAAAAGCTTATAATGGAATTGAACCGTGCACTTAAAAGAAGTGAGTTCAATGTTAAGTGAAGTGAACAGAGATGGCTGACGTCATGAGCTTGCAGGGACAGCAGACTTCTATCCAGGCCTTTATTTGGACTCTATACAGGTAATCATCCGGTGACAGTGACAGAAACAGGGTGCATGGATAAGCAAGTCCATAGCTGAATCTGAATCCCCTCAAAACAACAATTGCCTACAAGGCCTTTTGGGGTTTACTAACCCGACTTATAAAAAGTAGGAATATTTCAAATTAATTTTAAAGAGAAACAGACTGGTGAGCTGATGGTTTCAAGATTAGACTGAGGGGAGTTGAAGCACTCAGTGGGAGAGAGCAGAAAACCAGCGATCGAGTGGGGCTCCTTCCAAACACAACAGACTCCTGGAGCGAAAACTGATGGAGAGCAGTAGCAGATACTTGTTTGCTGTTCTGTTCTGGTCTTCAGCGTGGCTGTGATTCCACTAAACCCAGAGATACAGTAAAGGTCAGGCCCGTGCTCAGTGCAGCAAAGTTGGATTATGTGCATCAAAAGGCCTCTTTACTAATGCACCAGAAAATCCCCCCAGATTCAAACTTCTCAGTCAGAGCCACACAAAGCTTGAAACCCCTTTGAACCAACACCGATCATATGAGAAAAATCTAAACACGTTCACGGCGGAGCCATCGAAACATCAAAACAACTCGAGCGGCTTGGCTACCTCTCTGAGCGCGTCTTTCCTCAGAGGTCAGAGCTGAGGAGAGGAAAGAGAGGGAAGAAAAAACACACCACAAGTGCAACTCAAGTAATTCATAGCTGAGAATGATTGATTGAAAACACTGGTTGATATCGTTGGCTGATTGAATCACTGACTGACTGATCTGGCAGCGGCCAGCCGACTGGGTTAAAGCAAGTGTGTGCTGGCAGCTCAGGAGGTTTGGCAAGAGTGCTATGGCTGACTAACTCATGTCATGCACTGCTGCGGCTGCTGGCCAGTCAGAGAGATGGAGAGGCACGTGCCACTCTCTCAACCCTCTGCTTTCCATTTGCAGGTGATTTGGGGTTTGATATCTTTGAGCACACACACAGGATATATCAAGATATCCGGACCTGTTCTCCAGCTCACAAAAAAGACCCTGTGTCGTGTTAGCGCTTCACGCCTCACTGCTACAAAGGAAAAGTAAAAGCCACTGAAGACGGGAGAGATTTTACATACATGTGCAGCAGTCTTATTAAAGCAACCCCCGTGGTTTTTACACAAGCTTAGTGTGCAATATTGTCCCTGCTATACAATCATCTGCTTCTCGGTTCTGTCATCCTCATCACCGCTAACTTTCAAGCTAAAACAAGCCGGTCTAAGGGCCGCCGGCCCCTTCAATCATTTACAACTCGGAACTCCCAGCAGAACATCTCACATTATGTATTAAAGACGTGATTTAAAGAGACAGATGAGAGGATGAGGTGAGGGGTTTAGAAAGGGCAGTGAGAGTGGGGGGAAGAGATATGGTAATGTCATTACTATTGGCAGGGCTGAGCTACAGGTAGGAGGGGATGAAGGGAACAAGGGAGGGAAGGAGAGAGTGAGTTCCCCAAAGCGTGATCCTCCCCAGGTGCAAAGTCTCCCCTCCTGTCTACACTATCAAACATTCAATACTTTATTCCTTCTGACACCAATTCCTCCTTAGCCATACTGCGAAGAACTTAAGATGCTGCCTGAATGGTGCCAATGGCACATTATGGGAAATACATTGACTCCATTAGCTAATCAGATATAATAAAATAATGGTGGGATGTGATAAAAGACATGGTCTGGGGTCAGTGTGTCAGGATGAACCCAGTGACCCTCAGAATTCCCAGTTTCAAACAACAACAGAAAAAGCTGTAGAGGATCCAAGAGCTAAACAAGGACTCTGCAAAGCTGAAATTAAATACAAGATTGTATGGGTGGACCAGCGAAGAAAAGAAATGGAAGCAGAAAGAGGGAGAGGAAGGGAGCCAAAAAAACAACCACAGTGGTCACTGCGTGTAGACACTATAAAAAGTGAAGAGAAATAAATCTGCAGCCAGATGTATGGAAACATGCATAGATGTGTAACATCAGTAACCGTGTCCGGCACAGACAATGAGAGACAAAATGAGAGAGGGGGAAAAAATAAGAAGAAAGCAATTTGACCAACTCTGCACCGCTAAAGGGTGGACCAGCTTCTTGCTTTCAGGGCTGGTCTGGCTGCTTTTGATTTGTTTTGGCCAGACTACTCCGGACCCTCTCGTGCGGCGGCTGCATGTAGTGGACCTGGCAGCGCCTTGTAGTGGAATACTACGTTGTGTTGCGGCTAGCGCTGGACCAGCCCAGAGGTCCTGGAGACCAGCACGATGTTGCACACGTTGGCCGAAAAAGCGTCTTCAGAGAAACCGGAGAGGCCAGGGCCTCCGAACGCTTCCCGTACAGAGGAAGTGACCACTTTAACTGCCAAACAGCACTTCCCCTCTCACGCCCACACCTCCACAGTGGTTAAAGAAAATAACAGTGTTTTTCACGGATCCCTTTTATGTAAAACACACACACACCAACAAAAAAATCCCAGACAATGAAATGCATTAAACATGATACGAATCAAATTGCTAGTCACATAGGTCAACAACCTCAGGGGTTTTACTACAGCAGCACAAGATGAGGAAATTACAGGGACTAATCTAACAACACAGAGTTTAACTGGTTGTAAAATATGACCCTCACCGTGACATTGGAACTACACAATTGTTTACTTACACACTCAGTAGAGGAACACTAGCACGCTGCTGTGAGACAAATCAGTCTGCTCCTGACTTTAATTGTTGGTCTGTACAGCACCAATGCTGAGGGACCTCACTTCTGTCTGGTAACCGACACACATAAAGACAAACTGTCTGTCTGTCTGCCGAAAATGAACTTGTTCAAATGCAGGAAATGAACGTTGGGTTTTACACCCCCACTGCACTTATTCCCAGGTGCTGAATGAGTTATTGACCTCCCCCATATATAATGTTCATGGGGCTCACCAGACTGCAAAGGCAAGAACATTGTGACAACATGTGGGAGTTTTCTTAGGCTTCGTTCACACTAATGTGTTTTCATGTTAAAAGTGTTTTGAAATGAAAACAATCCAGTCCAGTCGAGCATTTTAGACAAGTTTCAGAGGGAATCGCCGTCTATGACAAATGACAAATGCATATTCACGTACACTGGGCATGAGTGTGCCAAGGTAAACGGGATACACAAGGCAGATCTTCTATTCTGCAGTTGGTTGGTTAGTTACAGAAGATACGACAAACAAGTAACAGCTATAGTGAAAAGTAAGATCAGGGATTTCTTTGCTTGGAACTGTTACTGACGAGATGTGTTACCAACTCTCGTAATTTGTTCCAGAATTCCATTCAATGAGGCTGGATATACGAGGCTGATGCAGTTGGTTTTCCACAGGAAAATAGTCACTTGATATGTTTGTGATGAATCAGGAAAGAATACGTTGTGGTTGATGTGACAGAGTCAAGAAGCAAGCGTGAGTGACTGTGTCGAACGCAGAGTTTTTAAACTAAAATGGGGCGAGAGATTTCTCCACCAGGCTCAGTTTTTGAGTCTTTGGAGAAGTGTGGATACCAGGTGTAATCAAAGCAAAAATTATGTGTTTTAAAACTACAAAGTACTAATCCAACTACAACGATGGGTCCGTTGCCGATGCATTTGATTGTGTGTGTGAGTATGTGTGTTTGTCACTTTGCATTCATGCTGCTAAAAGAATGGCGCCACGAGCATCCGAGGCCACCTCCGAATGTGGTCTGAATGATCAAATCTCAAACATGTTCCCACCTGTACTGCATCACTTGAAGCATACATTACCAGGGCCACAGAGGATAATTTGTGGAGCCTAATGTTTATTTTACATCCTTTCTACATTTGATAGAAGAGCAAAGGTTACCTCAAGCATAACAAAGCAAGACAAAGGCAGGGGGAGAGAGAAAAAGCATCTGATTAAAGTGTATATGCAGACAGGAGCAGATAAATGACACAGAAGGAACTCTTTCCATAAGCAAGAAATAACAACTACAGTGATGATGATTCCTGCATTTAAGCAAACAGGATTTTTCTCAGAAGGGAGAAGATGTAGACAGGCTGTGGGTGGGAAGACAGATTTCAGTCAGGCAGCAACGTAAGGAGAAGTGTTTAGGGCCCGTTGTTCACAGCCAACGCTGGACAGGACTAAATATCAGTCCACTGCCCCCGTGCAGCATCTGAACTGTCCTGGAGATGACCTCTGAAGGACCATTTTTCAAACTTTCTCTTTACTAAAGGAGATGACTGGAGCATGGAACACCAGCTGTAACATCAAATGTCTGGTTAAAGTGACTATATGACTGGTGTGGCATCAACCTCTAGACGTTAAATTATATAGTCTTACAAGATATATCAGCTGAGCAGATGCTGTGATTTTTAAACATAGTTTGAAATGGTCAAGCAGCATTCTGCTTGGAAAACAACACTGGGAGACGGTGGAAGAGCGTGGAGAGACACAACTTATAAAGCTGGCCCGGGAACTCATTAGCAGGAGTCTGCGTTCCATTCAAGCCCACAATCCTCCCATTACCAGCTCCAAAGACCAAACCACTTCCCCACATTAAAAAAGGTCAGGGGACAGAGCCCTCCAAGATCATCTTCAATGATATTACAGAGTCACGGTCCCTGACTAACTCCATCATTTGAGCGGAAAAAAAGAGCAAGTACATTTTGCAAGATGTTAGTTAGGCCTCCACAGCATGGAAAAATGAATTAAAGTACTAAGGGCCAGTCCAGGTGCAATCAAGCGTCACTCCAATCATACATCAGTTGCTTCACCGCCACTCGCTGAAATCTGAATATCTTTTCAGGGCCTACAAGGAATCTGTGGCCTTTGCTGAGATCATGTCTCATTCTGGGAAGTAAAAAGAATCCAGGTTGCAAGAGCTTAACGGAGTTGCATTTCAGAGCCAGGACAGGCCAAGCCTTTCAAAAAGGATTTTCAATACGCCGTTGAATATCACAGTCCTCTGCTCCACGCTTCGTTACACCTTCCTTGTTCAAAGGGCTGTCGACACATTGAAAACAGATCTCAGGACAAAAGGACAAGTCCAATCAACTCAATTGAACGCATATAACCTGCAGGGTGCATCCACCACCTGAGGAGCCAGTAGTATTTCAGCTACGACAGTTTTAACAAACACACTGGAGACTTGTGAAGCTTGAGCAGAAGCACCTGCCGCAGGGCTAGAACGAAGTAACATACAGTAAATGGAACTCGGTGTATTGCCGGAGTTGTTAAACTGCCCTCTTACAAAACTCAAAATCTGGCAAAGGATATATAATGTTAGGACGGAAAGAAACGAGCATGAACAAAAAAGAAAAGAAGGTCAGGAATACCTGGCGAGACAAAAATATAATGACATGGATAAAGCAGATACATGAAAGTTCCTGTGTACACTGGCGTGTGCATGCCCAGTGTGTGTGAGTGGTCACGAGATATACGTTTTTAGCCGTGTTAGTATGGATGGGAATTAAAGCTGACAATGAGCCAAAACGTTTGGACAGAGATTTATTTTTATTTGGAAACGCCAAAACGTAATAGTGTGGAAAGGATGTAGCCAAAGGTCCTGAAATCTGCAGGAAGGCTCCTCCAGAACTTCTTTAGCTTACATTCTCTCTAACATGGCAGACAAAAAACAGCAGCCGCAACAAACCAGCCAGATGCAAATGACCTGCCACCTCTGCTTACTGTGGCAATAGAACTGCAACAGACATTCTGGAAGAGGACTGCATGTTCTGTCCAAAGCTGTGGCCAGCGTCTTACTTCTAACAAGTCTTCCAGGGATATATCAGAGGCAGACATACCAATCCACCTAAAAGCCTTCGTTCTGATCATGCATTAATAGGAGCGCTTTTGAAAATCTGTGCTATAACTTTACACTAAATCTTTCTGTCTCAATCTCAAAGGTGCAGACTATTACTCAACATCCCATTCCTTGGTTGTCAAACAGAGCACATGGGCTGTAAAGCTGTTTTCAGGTTCTTTCTAATGCAAGTGTGCACGTCCTGCCCACCAATGACCGATTTAGTGCCCTGTATGCTTTGGACGAGAGCTGTTGAAGATGTCATCCAACCTCAGAGAGAAGGAATTCTTTGTATTCAAACAAATAAAAGCCATCATTCCACTCTCAGTCACACTCAGTCTCTTTCCTCTACATCTGCTTCCCTTGACAGTGTTTTTATTTTTTTGGTAAAACGATGTGGAAATTTTAGTTCTGATGTAACTGGAAACAGGGAGCTCTTCCAGTGGCAACAAATCCTTGTGTTTTGGTACTGTATCACCGCAGCACACAGCGCGGCTACTGGCCAGGGACCACGACAAATGGCTGGAAGCTCCCAGAGGAACTGCCACCCCCAGCCCCGGCACAGACAAAAGTCCTCCCCCGGCCCTCCCCAATGTCTCCAATGAGTTGAGACCAGCCACAGCCAGATGCTCGGGATTCTTGACATCAGGATGGAAAAATTTACTGTCGACCTTGACGGAGAAAAAAACAATAGGGCCATATCCTTATCATATTGCTCATATTATTCGGAGACTTGTGTTTATGTGAGCATTTTTCCTATATAAGAGCATGTATGTGTGGGAGCAATAACACAGTGAAGTGAAACAGTGCTCCACCATAGGAATATCTGCATCTCATTACCCAGCATCATTATATAGCCATCACCTTCTCCAACAGGGGGTGTTCAAGATTGGACAGAATAAGATGGCTGGAATCGCTCATCTATCGTTCTCGCACAAACATGCACAGATGCTGCCAGTAAATTATTAGCGTATCTGGTAAAAGAGTTGTCCCATCGAAAGATTTCCATGTGCAGTCTCTTTCATGCGTGTGTCGGCCACCTCCTCCGCAGCTGTGTGCACGGCCGAACCACCACCCTTATCATTTAAGGCTGTGTGGGGACTGTAAACCTTGATAGAACATGCAGGTACAGCTTGGAATAACACAGTTAACTTTAATAAGGTTAATAAAAGGGCATCGGGGTCTTTGGAAGGGACGGTTTGAGAGTGTCGCTGCACGGCTTTAAGTGGGCACATGATTTAAGGGGCACCACGTAGTGACAGTTATGGCACATTGGGGAAAGCGTGTCACTAAACTGTTGGCATTATGTTGCTCCAAGTGATTTTTGTAGGACATCACAAAATATCATTTATCATAGCAATGAATGTCTCTTTCACTAAATCAACGAGATAAAAGAGAGAAACACTTTGTCGACCTATATTTCTGCTATAGTCATAGATTTCATAGAGTTATTTAAAGAAAATATAAATTTTAATAGACAGTTAACTGGACGTCCAGGCCGATTTCAATAAACATATTTTAGTGAATAAGATAAAATTATAAAATGGTCAACAGTGGTTAACATAGCTGCCTCAAAGCAAGAAAGTTCTCAGTTTGAATAGGTTCACAAGGCCCCAGCCTCCACCCCACATTGACATATTTGCATATTGCACATAAATGCACTATTGTTGTTTTATTTTCTCTTCAGCTGTTTATATATATATTTAGGTATAAGTACTTTATTTCTATTTTAAATTTTAATATTGTATTTTATACTATTTCTATTTTTATTTGACTACTACTATTACTGGAGCATTGCTAGAAGAGAGCCTGTGACTCAAGCATTTCACTGCCAGCGACTGCTTAATGTTATTGTTGTGCATTTGATAATAAAAATCTTGAATCTTGAATCTAAACAAATACAACTAATGGATGGATGGAATGGATGAATATGTGAAAATATATATATATATATATATATATATATAAGTATATGACAAAATTGTCTGTATTTATAAGCGGCACAGCTGCCAAAGGGAATCTCGGGTTAAGTATCTTGCGTCAGGACACTTTGGAACAAAGAGTGGGGGCGCCTGGCATCCCACAGCCGATTTTCTGCTTAGTAGACAACCCGCTCTCGCTGCTGAGCCACAGCCACCACAAAACGACATGATATGGAACAATATGATACGGCATAAACAAACATTTTGGATCCCTTATGACTGTGGCCCAATTAACAGGACATTTTAAATAAATTCCCTGTGCTCTCTGATGAACAACCTGTACAGTGGATATATGGTTTGCGAATTATCTCAAACATATCTGAATTTATATTCTGATATTGATATAACTGGGATATATAACATTGGAAGAAACATTGTCCCTGCACTACTGTAAATATCATTATGTTTGTATGCAGTCAGAAGCAATATAAGCAAATCTTACACTCATCTGAAACACACACACACAGGTACAAGTCAGGTAAGATTTATGTCAAATTTTTGTTCAAATTTCTCCAGCTCTTAATCGCCACTCTCCCCCCATGCAAGTCTCCCCCACAAGCGAGCCACTCGAACAAAAGAGTGCAGTCACATAACTCCAGAAACAGGTCAGAGAATGGGGCCAAAAGGAGCACACACCCACTCTCACATCAGGGGGCTCACTGACCTCTTAATGGCATAAACCAGATGCTGCTGAGAAAAGGAGGAAGCTCCTCATCTGCAGACAGTGCGCTGATGTTACCATAAAAGCCAATACTACAAGACAGACTGTATAAATACTGACATACTGTGTATGCAGTGAGAGCTGTCATTGATTCCTGTACGACAGCGATGATAAACATGGCCAAGTCATTTTCCATATGTGAATTTTGAAATGAAACAACACTGAAATGCAACATCCGTTTCCTTTTTCTAGATCAGTTATTGTGTCTTTAATTGCATCTTTTTGTCGTGGGAGCCTCTTTGTCATTGAGGTGGATCAGCCATCCTGTGATGCTGCAAAAAAAACTAAAAAACACACAGTGCAAAAGAAATTAAAACTTGAAACTTAACCTTGGAGCTAATGGAGTTTGGAAGGGAGATTGATGGTGTGTCGCAGACAGAGGAGTGGGCTGGTCGTGTCCATGTGAGGATGAAATAAACTGACATGAGCCGAGCCAAACTGAGCAGAGGCGGAACAGTTATCTGTCCCTGACTGAGCCCACAACAAAAGTCCATCAGCGATGAACTGGAGGAGGAATGACTAAACTCCAGCTGCAGGACAGACGTGCATGTGTGGAGAAGTGTTCAGATTAATTCATCTGAGCACAGGTTTGATTTATCGTCTGAACATCACTGCGAAGAAACCCCTCACCATTATCAGCCCCGTGAAGTGTTTGCACAGTTAGAAACTAATTTTCTCTTTCTTCTTGGCCTCCTTGTTAGAATATGAATTAATGCGTATTGGATCCTCAGAATAGCAGCCAACAAAATGTCACATCAAAACCACAACCTCTTGAAAGCATGGGGCAGGGTTTTGTAGCTGTTGAAGGATGGAGAGTAGAGGTTGGACACACTCAGACAGAATGTTTCAAACACCAAGAGCGAGGCCAGCATCATCAACTAGAAAACCTGCTACTAATGTGCTTCCAATGCATTAATAAAAAAAAACAAAAGTCAGAAGAGTCGACAGAAAACCCAATCACTACCACGGCTTCTCCAGCAGTCCCCACGGTCATATTCAAAGGTCATTTTTTCCAATCTTTCATAGTTTTTCAAGCTTATTTTTTCATTATTTGGTTTCACTTATTAGACTCCAATTCATACAAGGGCCTGCTGTTTACTTGGGCTAAGACAGGGAGAAAGAGAGAAAGAGAAAGACGGGAGACAGAGGGATGGTATGATCTCACATGTGCCCTTCATTTGTCTGCCCATGTGCTTTCAAAACACTCCAATAATTAACCTTTTCATAAGATCCACACACTCACCTGTTCTCCTGCCCAAACCTGGTGATGGAATAGGAGATCTGCTACTAAAAGATAGTTATATCGATGATAATATTTTCCCCCATTATGGTAAAAGTCTCAGCACGGTGCTTCATCTTCTATGTGTGTGTGTGTGTGTGTGTGTGTGTGTGTGTGTGTAGTGACGCCGGTGTTGAAGGGTCTGGAGATGGCAGAGCTGCTAAAGAAAAGAATCTAAGCTTCTGGTGAGATGCTGTAATGTCTCTGTAATTACTGGCAGCCACTATATGTGGAGGAGTTATTGTTTGTCTCTGGATTTACGCTTGTCTGCTGACGTATTGCTGCATACACGCCAAAGCTCCATTACTACTCAAGGTTCGTGCCGTAGCGGATGTGCAAGAACCTCTAAAATGTACATAAAATGTTGTAAATAAAAGGATATAGGCATGTTTACTTATCCAAGGAATTCACAACACTGCATGACACTTGAATGACGGTTCGAATGTCAACACAGTAAATCTGCCGCTATAGTATTCTGTAAATCAACAGGACCACAAATAGCTTGACACATTAATAAATCCAGTGTTTAGTATCATTTTACAAATGTTTTTCTCAGCCTGCCTCATGCCTCAACTATGTCTGATATTTTTGCTAAATCATTTCCCATTCACAAAACTGTAATCAATCTGAGATTTCTAGTTTCCATAAGAATTCTATATATTTTTTTTTAAATAAATATTTTATAATTTTGTGGGTGCTTAAAGAGCCTTTATTGTGGGACTGCCCAGTAGTCAAGTCATTCTGAGACTGAAGTCATTAACTTGTTTTTCTTTGTTTTCACCCTGTTCATTTGTTTGTCGGTTGCTTTGTCTGTTCATTTGCAAGCAAGATAACATAAAGACTACAGGACGGATTTCTATGACACTTGGTGGATTGATGTGATCAGGAGAGAAATCAAAATATAATGAATTTTGATGTGGTAGTTAAGGGGGTTGTTGGGCCTTAATGGAGGTAAGCACTCTGCTGAGTGCCACTTTAGTTATGTATTAAAATATCTATTTTTTGCTTTATTTTTCCTCGCCTACGCCTCTTGGTTTTTTTGTTATTTTATAACAGCAAAGACTTTTGGTGTTTATTGTTTTTGTCTGTTCTTTGGTGGGTTATGTTACGGTGAGTTATATTTTCTTACTGATGTTCAGTGCTTCACAGCATTTGTCCAAAAGAGTAAACTGAAGAAAAATATATTGTTTCAGCGGAAAACCCATGAACCTATCGGTTTTTAAAAATATATTCTTACTTGGACGGGAAATCTTGATATTGCGTAAGTGATAATAATCATAGTCCAAGGAATACTTGGGATCGAGTTACATATTACCAAAATAGCATTTAAATCTGGAAGGACCAACACTCTCTGTTTTGCCCGAGTCCATATCTGAATTAACGTCAGTCTGGTTCATCTTACTGGTCAGGTACACCCTGTTATTTCTGATGGATAATCTGGTAAATATGAGGTTTAATCCCTCTGATCTGACATAGAACAGATGTTGCTGAAAGGCTAGTGTTTTATAGGACACTACCAATGCATCATTTTTTTCCATCATTCCTGGTGGAACTTTACTCTTAAATCCACAACATTATTTTAATACCAAGTGTAATACTTCCAGGACCCTGTGTAAACGTTGGTACAATTCTGGCTCTCCCCAGTGCCAGGCCAGCCACAGGTATTCGTGAGTTCACCAGGCCTGCAGATCAGTGACCTAACGTTCATTCATAATGTTCATCATGTTTCACCTGCGCACACAACTTCACAGGACCATCAAGGGGGAAGCAGAGGAGATGGGCCAGTGGAGTCTTTACGTGTTTTATTTGGAAACCTGAGCCCGTGCCGGTAATTGCCCAAAATGACTCTAATCGTAATTGACGGTCTGGCTTTCTACTTTGTCTGCGCAAATTTCCAGGACGACGGGGGCTACAGTAACTCTGTTAAAAGTCTGGACACGGTAACGCACACACTCTTTATCCATCAGAGCAGGACTTTATGTCTGTCCTCCTTTTGTCCTCTCTGTGCTTGCCCTTGTGCATCTGTGTGTGCACGATGGTGCAGCCGGCCATTAAGCCCGACCGAGAGACGGAAAGTATTCCTGAGGGGAGAGGTGGTGATTTCTGGCAGCTGTCTCAGCGTTGACAAGCTTTGACGTGTTCCTCCGTCTGACATCACACGCTCATTCACACACACTCCGCTTAACAGAGGGGTGAAAAGAAAGAGACGGAGTGCAGGATGCACACCTTGATGTTATTTTGCTAAATCTGAAACTGTGTTTTTCAATTTTGCAGTGTAGAAAAAAGGAGATTAACAGTTTTAGAAATTGTAAAGCAGCCTTAGGGAAGTTGTTAGTGATTGATTTCTAATCAAATTTAATAGAAACTGGTGGGCATACCTTATTTGACTAAAGATATTATGATTCATTGTAAGGGCTCATTTAAGCTTTCTTTACGGATGAAAACAGATCCGTCCATTTCAAACGATGTATCCGTCACTGCCGACTTACTTCCATTCATTCTTTATATTAGCACGCTTTTCCACTGGAGGGAAATGCAGAGTGGAGAGTTTCTGACAAAAAGCATGGCGACGGTGGAGGAGGTTCTCCAACAAGCTGTTCTACCGTACCTTTTATCCCTGTGTTCAGGGTAAGTGACATCATATAGACGCCTTCCTTACCAAGTTGCTACGCCTCTCTTTAAAAAGTCGCTTTTGCCGAAATTACTCCCTTGTGTCCAATGGTAATTTTGCTTGAACTATTGGCTAAGCTGCCCTCCATGGTTTCCCGTGGTACTGCCCTGTTTCATCGATATCCATCAGCTTTCAGAAGACGTGCACGAAAGCAGATTACATTTCAATACATGTATCTAACGAGCATAAATGAGTCTTCAGGCCAAGTTCATTATAATGGATGTAAAAATGTGATTTACAGTACAAAATACTTAAGCAATTTCAGCTGGAAGCACATTTTACTGGTTTTGTGTTATGTGCAGAAAAACTTGAATTACAGCTTGTGTTCCTGGACGAGGGGTATGTACCTGGCTCGTGGCCGGCTCCGGTGGCCAGGGCAGGCATGGCTCCTGCCGGCTACTTCCTGCTTCCCCTCAGGCTGTGGAAAATGACAGCAGGGCGTCAGAGCAGTGGGCTTCTCAAAAGCTTTCCCCCGGGAGAAGCTGGATGTGAGGACAGGATTTATGCCATGGAGCCCTGCAAGAGAACAAGATTTTAGAGGCTACTTGTCAAATGGCAGAATGGCCGCACACACATGTGTCAGTCAGCTACAGGTTGTGTGTGTCTATGTTTCAGTGTGTGTTATGGGGTAGTGTAGCCATGGTTATGAATATCTCCCATATGAGCAAATATTGTATATGAATTTGTGTGCAGGTGAACCAACAATGGACAGTGAATGATTCAGTGAGAGAGAGTGTGTGTGTTTTGACAGTACATTCACAGTTGGCTGTGGGTGTTTACAACCCAACACTTCTTTTCCCAAGCTGATGAACATCATGCTTTGTACATGAGCCAAACCAAACACGCACTCAGACACACATGCAACACGCACCCGCAGCTATCCCACACTTTATTCTGCTTCCAGCGGAAACAAGGGGAACTTTATCCACCGAGGGGAAAGCAAGCATCTGAAAGCAACAGACCTGTGAAAAATCAAGCAGGCGTGGAAAAGCATCGCTTCGTAAATAACGGCGCTCAACTGGAAAGCCAGATAGAGCAGGAACAGGAAGAGAGGGGACGTAGAACACACATACAAAGTCTGTGGCTCATTGAACCCCCCCCCCGAAGCGGATGAACATGTGCAGACACACACTCATATTTAGATACATACAATAAAAACATTCAAACAGCTAATATGCATTAATTTGCATAAAAGAGGCAGCCGGCCCTTGTAATTTAACCTAACAAAGCTCTGAAAGATCTAGAATTTTAGAGTTAACCAAACAACACAACCTGCTTTGAAGGCAAATTAACTAGTTTAGCCAGTGCAGTTCCCATTCTAAACCTGCCTGTTTAGATTGGGCTGTTTACTTGGCCTGTGAGCGAGTTTAGAACTATTCCTTTGTGAGTCCTCCTCAAACAGTTCCCCAATATACTGTCACTCTCTATTTTTAAAGCGAGTGCAAGTTAATCACAGATTAGGAACAACCTCATAACTGGATCAGGTTTGGTAATATGGCTACTAAGCACTATTACTTAATCTGTGTATAAGTGATGGCCGGTCTCAGTGGATGACCTCAGCCCAAACTAATCTGCGCTTCCCTGGCCTTGACTCAGCCAAAACTCACTGAACCTGTAACCTGTGAATCCTCCCCTCCCCCCCCCCCCCATCCCTCAGTAAACTATGTATACATACGTTCATTCATAGTTGCTGTTTTTAAAAGACCATAAACTGAACAATCCCTGAGTCCAGCGAAATCCTGCCAGCTTTATCTAAAAAAAAAAAGGAGGATGAAAAACAATTTGGTACGATCCTTCAGACATTTTCAGCGGTTAGCTCAATGATCAATTACATGTCAGCTAGCATGACTCGAGGCCCAATCAAACTCAGTTACCTAAACTGTAGGGCCTTGAGGGTCCCATTAGCAGTTCAACTCACTGACAGAAAATGCAACAACAGCAGTGACATGAGCTGCATTCTGTGTCTCCCATGTTGCTCAGTGTAGTAAAAAGCTGGCTCAGGAAAGAGGTTGAGTCACAGTGCATTATGGTTATTCTGACACAGAACCACTCGGCCGGAGACAGGGAAGCCCAAGACGCTTGCACTCTTCCAGCTCATTAGGACCCCCGTCAGTGGTTAGGTGGCGTCAGCCACACACACAACTGTTTTGATTTCAGATGCATTTCAGCAAGGAAACAGTGGATCAGAAAATCCTGCAAAACATATTTTCTGTAAAGAATGTTTCACTCAGCCCTCGCAGTGACGGCTGCACAGGAGTGACTATGATCCTGGCGCTTTGCCCTACAACACACACAGGTCGAAGCTCGAATCAGTAATGATTTGCCTATGTAATGAAAAGGCCACCACGCCTGTCTGACAAACTGTGATGTGAATTCACCTCAGGGCCAAACAAACCCCAGGGTGAGCCTTGTGGAAAAAACTTCTCGCCAATACAGTCCTTAAGATGCCTGAGTGAGCAGGTAAGCAAGCCACTGAGAGCATATCAGAAGAAGAATATTTTTCTCCTGGATTGAGATGTACAAAATATGGTGCATTCATCAAAGGAGTGCTTAAGGAGGGATTGATTTTCCAACGAGAGGCGATCTTGGAGACGAATTCCAAATCCTGCTCCTATGTCATGCCAGCACCAATTTGTAGGCCTGATTTGTCAGTTGTCTACCCGATCTTTGCACGAGCATAAAGTATAAATGAAAAACCTGCTGAAACGGGGAGTGTGGTGCTGTTCAACCCTGTTGTGTACTGCAATAAAATAGGTTAAGGGGACCGGCAGAGAAGGGCAGTGGCGCCTCAAACTATGACCACAAAATCTCTCCAGCAGCCCAGATTGAACAGGGGACCCGACGTAACAGCCAGCGGGTTCATGCCAAGAGAAATGACCCATGCTAAATCAGTTCAGTGTTTCACAGAAAGAGGGCTACGGCACTTTGTGATTGAAATGACAGACTTAAGTAAAGACAAGGGAAGTAGGAATGGGGGGGGGGGGGGGGGGCATGAATACTATTAAGGTATGCCGTGCTGTAATATTGGTCTTTTAGCCATTTGTTGAATTCAAAGAGTAATGACCACATGATCCCTGATCTGTGGAAGGATCCATCTTTCCATTTGGGGAGCTTTCGGAGGGCCAGGAAGCATGTTGCCGAGCCGGGAACACCTGGGACTTTTTTACATGACCCAGAAGGATCATAAGAGTCCGAATTAAAGAAACATACCCCGCTGTCAGAATGCTCTAACTGGGTTTGTGAAGCTCGCAAAATATCAGATGGTCAGGGAGTGAAGGGGACACTTTGCCATGTGGACGAGAGATGGGATACGCTTTAATTGTAATGAGGTATTCCTCCGTCTACCCCATTGCACTTCCACCTGTTAGTATACTTCTGCCGCTATCTAGTGGAATGGTTTGGTACTGCAGGGAGTAGTCGCACTGAAATCCCTGCTGGGACACAACCTGAAGCTCTTCTCCCAAACAAAGACCTGTATGTTTGTGTCTCAGGAGATGCTGTCTGTGTCCGCACAGTGTTGTTCAGAGAGCAATCGCTGAGGTCAAATCAATGTTTAGAGAGGAAACACCTCGGAGGAAATGATTGATTAGTGGACAGATACAAGCAGGGAGGTAAAGAAGACCGTTATTCCTCTTCTTTTGTCAAAAACAAGTAGTCCATCCTGCCTGACTCTCAACTGGATGCTGATGAAGCTTGTGAGAGAAACCACAGAGTCAGGAGAAAGACACAAGATCAATAATCTCACCTCACCTTAGGCCACAACAACAATTTCCAACTTTTGAGTTTACAACCTTATATGGTCTTTTTTAACTCTTGAATCTTTTGCTTCTTCCTTCCTCCCAAGAATGGATTTGACAGTGAAGGAATCACAGCAAGTGGCCAAAAGGCAACAAGATCCTCATTAGGAAAAGAAACAAGTAGAAAAACACGTCACTCTCCGGAACATTCACATGGTTTTACTGGGCGGAATTGGTTCTGCATTCACGCTGCCTCCATCTGCACCTGGAAAGGACGTGCTACTGGTGACGCGGCAGAGGTCGGCTCTGCCATTCAGCGCGACCGAAACCTCCCCGGGGTGCTGTTGGCGTGTTGGACTCTGTTCGGGACTGTCCCACATCGAGGGACAGGAAGGATAGCTTTTACTAGGCCACCATGACTGACACCGATCCGCTTCATCACACGACAGACTCAAATCCAAAGCCACCTCTGTCACACCTGCTCTGGTTACAGCTCGAAGGACCAGTTTGCTCCAAAGCTATGCTCCAGCTCCAGTGTCTGCGGACTCACTCCAGTCTAATGAGTTTATCTTCACTGGTCCTTGGTCAGATGATGGAGCTATTTGGCCTGTGTGACACCTGCTCACGTTACCAATTCCATACTGTCACTGTGCGGCTTTCGCCCTGCAGTTATTTTAGTCTTTTGTGAGATAAAGAAGATTAGGTTTTATTGACCTTTGTGGCTTTGTTTTCATGGATCTTTATGATCTTCAGCTACTTTTCCCTCCAGAAGTCACACTTTGTAACGTCTGAATATCATTTTCATTTCATGGGTAAAGCTAATGCAACACCTGATTTCTGGTTGTGGCACCAGGACAACATGCTTGTTTTATTTTAGAACGTTGAGTTAGTACAGAAAAAAGTAGATATGGAAGAAAGTGTTGTGATAAATGCAAAAATACAAAGACAAATAGAAATACAAATAAATAAATATTTTAATGAAGCTCCACTCTCCAGTTAGTATCCACTCTTTGAGACGCATCCCTTTATCTGTCCTGCTGCCTTCTACTTCATAATCCTACAAAATATCCAACATCTCCCACTTTCATTCAAAGCTTTAGTTGAAGAGTGCAGTGACTTGTTTTCACAGGAGCTTCTGTGCCTTTACAGCGATGATAACAAAAAAGCTAATATCTTTCCATACAAGGAGGCATTCATATTTATGCTGTGATGGCGTTTAGAAAGAGAAAGCAGGAGTTTGAGCAACACAGAAAGAAGATGAGATGTGCTCTACCATGTGGGTTTTACGAAAAATTCATAAAGTTGCTCCTTTTATGGAAAACTATGTTCTCTACTACTTCGAGGCCGACTGGTGGGCTTCAGCTTTGGGGTGATGGTATGGAGTGGCTGTGAAGACAGATTGGATGTAAAATCAATTTGTATTTCAGCTACTCTACATCATATTGGCTTGTAGAGACCACAAAGTGCAAAGTCAGACAGACAGAAGTAGATAGAGTTACAGCCACATGCACACAACCGTACATGACACAGTCGTAAGAGTATAATTTCAGCTGATCCAACTGTGGTAGAAGCGAACATTCATTTACACTCAGACGCACAGTGGAACTACATTTCAATGGGCTGTGCATAATTGCAGTGTATTAAACTGTGGTTGAGGGTAATGATCATCCACATGACATTTTCGAGATGGAAATACCGAAAATCCTCCTGATGCCAGCTGCATTGGGCAGCCCTTTGCCTTTTCTGTTTCTTCTGTGGAAAAACGCATTGTTGAATAATGTCTTTCTCCTGCCGCGGCCAGCACTGCCAAGATGTCACCATGTCGATTCCTATTAAGTGTAATGTGCGTGACGCTGGCAGGACAGGGTTGTGTTTTCAGGCATGTGCCACACGAATTCCTGCTAATAATCGTTAGCTTTACAAGGGATTGGAGCTGCTTAAATTAAGTCGTGGCGGTGGCTGGCATTGCCCAGTGTTCCTGGACGGACTTACTGCGTGAGGAGCAGTAATGACGATGAGCAATAGGAAGAAGTACACGCAGACAAGTAAAAAACATGTGGAAACAGATTAGGGTAGCAAATGTGGAATATCACTGAACACTGTTAAGCCATGACGAAGGAAAGTTCAAAATGAGAGGTTAATAGAGAAATGGGAAAAGTGATCTCTCTACTCCTCATCTCAGGTGGGATTTTTCTGACAGCTCAGACAGAATCAGCACGCTGCCACGTGTTGCTTTGAGGCATCACAGCTTTCCACATAAAATACATCTGCTTGTGTATATATGGGTGTTTTCTTCTCTCTCCCTCACAGAATCACATACACACAGACATAAATCAGTGTTTAGGTCAACCAGTCCTTCCCGAGAGCCTAAAACATCTGAAATCGTTCTCTCCTGACAATCACCAAAACACACAAGGAGTGTTTTAGTTGTTAAAAATAAAATCACTTTTAAGAGCAGATTCATCTCAACATTTACAAGAGGAACGGAAAGATGTGTTTCAGGAACTTAGAGCTCAATGATATGGGAACATTTGAGTCAGGGAGCTCTGAATACATCAAAGATGATGCACGACCGGTCTCAAGAGAACATGATATTTATTACAGAGGGTAACAAGAGATGCTGGTGGATTTGTCGAAATTGCTTTGAGACTTTGCAATGGCTCTGAACCCACTACTCACACCACTGGGTCAATTGAGTGATTTTTACTGAAGAAAAGCACATAAAAAGGCGTATTCTGATGTCATCTACATTGTAGGTGTGATCTTTAGGTTGTTAAGAAATATATAATGGATAAGAATGATAAGTAATTGCGGCTCCAACTCTCTTTGTCCTTGCAAACACTCCTCTGACCACACAAAGACCTGTGCACTAATGAAAAGACACTCATCTGATCAGGCACAATAAGTGACTGAATAGAGCAGAGTCATTCTGATCGAACAAACGAAGAAGATATATCAACACCGCTTACTAAACGCAACCAGTAAAATGACACAAAAGCTTGGCAGGGACTTACCAGATGACTTCCTTCCTGCAACAAAAACATGAGTCCAGGTCCACACACAACAGCAGCGGGCACACCCACTCTGTTATTACAGTGCATGCTCACTGACTCCTCCCACTCAGGAAGACACATGCAAAGCAGGTGTATCGGCTCACCTGAACAGACCTGACACTCAAGTTTCTGTTCCTGCCCACGGTGCTCCGCCCTCTTTCACCTTACACAACGACTCAAAGGTAAACAGTGTTAACCTGTGTAACCCCTGCTCTGTGATAATGTCTATTCAGCCATATTAGGCTTTACTGTTATTCTACCACTTGTTAATGTAGTTTTAAAAATAAAGAAAAAATGGTTCAGGGCTAAAGAAGTGTTTATATTTCACAAATTCCCTGACTGCGCTGGTACACGCCATTCCTTACATTTGTGGGAAACGCAAAACAATAAATAGAAATGATTTAATTAATCTAAATAATAATAATAATAAATAATAATTAATTAATATAATTGTTTTACAGAACAGCACTAGAATCAGATAAGACTATTTGGCTCACTGTCCTTAACCTCTCAAAGAGTAGTGACAATAAATGGCCACTAGATGGAGCAAGCACCTTACTATATATGTCCAGGTATAATATTGTGCAGGAATTGTTTTTTAGGGAAGGAGCAGACAGTGTTAGTCTATATTGTGTATATTTCTGCACACAGCTTGTTTGTCTCTGCCTTCTTTACGACCTCAGATGTGTCCTCATTGTAACAAACATGATTCTATAGTGTAACTGTTAGAGAGATGATGTTAATAATGTTTCCTGTTGTTCAGGGAATTGCAAAAAGAAAATCCACTAGTTTTATTCACACAAATGACATGACGTGAAATACAGTGAAGCGTTTTTCTTAATGGTGCTATGTGTGAATGTTGTACATTAAGTGTGTGTGCTTTTATATGACTATATTAACTGTTAATTTTGTCATTTTGGTCAGGTCTCTAATGCAAAAGGAATATGATTTAGTTATATGAAATAACATAACCAAATACAGAAACTAGAAGGGCACCCCATACAGCAAATACCCCCGCCAAGGCCCAAAAGTCCCAAACTTGAACTCAATCAAGCAGCATGAAATAGTACACACTTAAATATCAGTCGCCGGATTATGTCAGATTTCTTCATCTAGAGCCATTAATTATTGCCTTGGAAATTTGTGAATACATAAAAAACGCCCTATCTAACAATGTTACGAAAAGTTATCTGCCCCTCTATTCAGATCTGCCCCAAAATGTATGGGCCCTGTCCCAGCGGTCCACTAAGTTAAATGAAAATGTGTGAAGCAGGTTCTGTCACAACAACAAACAAACAACCAAGAGACAGGGACAAACACATAAAAAGTTCACATTATAACTTATTATTATTACTATTATACATACAATATGTTACTGTAGGAAAACCACTATATTCAAAAAAATTAAAATTTACTTGGGAATTAGATGCAATGTGAAGGCATTTCTTTGTTGTTTCTAAATAATTGTGACCTGTTTTTATGAAATAAAACTCAAAATAGTTAATTCATAATATCTAAAACCATTAGCTGCAGCCCTACAGTGTTCTCCAATACACTTCCGTATCTTCACACCTCTTCCACCTCTTTGTCCTCCTCCCATCTCGCCCCTCTGGTTCCCATGCACACACAGCAGCTCTTTGTCTCTCTCTGACCCATTAACAGGGAAAGGAGGCACTATCAGTCGCCACTCACACATTCCTCCTTCACTCTCCCCGTCTCTGTCACACACATACATGCACACGCACACGCACACACAGTTTGGTTGGTCACATGTGTCATTGTAAATGACAAATTCAATTAATCCTGGACAAGAAGTGGGAGACAATGAATCATCCTAATAAACTCTACAGAGGCACAGAGAGACATAAGGGTGGATGGGTTGGTGGTCATAGTGGTGCTGGGAATAAAGGACTAAAAAGCCACACTTTGCTTAATCAAAAAATACCATTGACGTGACTGCTTTACTTAAGCCCTGCAGGACCCATGGGGCCTGAAACTAAATTGTATTTATTTATAGGGAGGGAGAGACACATCCCATTAATCCTCTATGCAAACAATTTATTTACCACATATGTACTTTGCAACTCCACCTTTCACCAACATTAATTAGATGATGACAGATTCTCCCACGACATCTGTGAGGCAAATAGCAATGTGCCTACAATGAGAGGGCCAGAGAGAACAGCAGGTAGACATAAGCCTCACTAATCCGGACGTCCCTATAAATGCCAGTGTCGCTGGGTAACCTACATCCTCGGCAGATACCACAGGAGGGAAATACTCTACCTGCAGCACTCGGACAGAGGCAGGACAGGAAATACAGATGGAAAACTAGAGAGACAGCTGGTTTGACATACGGACAGATGGGATAAAGCATGTGAGGAAGCAGTGATGCAACAGACTAGGTCTAAAGGGTAACGTCAGGTCTGCAACCTTCCGTCTGTGCGGCTGCATACACATGCACGAACCCATGCTGGGTGTGTTTACAGGACGAGCTGACAGAGCCACAGTTGGAAGTGGAAGTGAGCCTATTAATAGATGCATAATTGATAGAGACAGGCCGGAGGAGAGAAAGAAAATAAGAGGAATGAATGAATGAAACAGGAAAATGAAATCTAGAAATCCCTGACTCCATCAAGTCCACATGAGAGCTGTGTACATGACGACGCTTACGCTGTCTGGCCCTCTTTGGTACAAAAATAGCTATTTCAACATTCAAAAAAATTGTCCTTCCTACTATTAACAAGCATGTGTGGTTAACATTGTAGACTTGAGGCACAACACTAATCATGTCAGTATAACTAATGTTAATGAAGCCATCCTCAGAGACGCTGTTAACTGCTGATATTGGCTCGCTCACATTTATCCTGACGATTTACCCACGCAGGCATGCACACCTGTTGGCAAGATACTGCACTAAATACTTGATTCCCACAAATAACCTTGTCATTGGATAGTTCTTTGTTTATAAGTCTGCAATGAAATGTTAAATTATTAAGCGTCTTCAGGACATCCTCATTGGAGACCCAAAGAGTCTTACAAGCAGCTAAACACAGAGCACATCTAATGCTTATGTAAATTGAATTGAATTGAGTTTTTTAGGAGCAATGAGAGCTTAGATGACAGAGTTTCTGTTGTGCCTCAGGATGACTAGGGTCAAAGTCGGATACCCGATTAGGGTTAAACCAATGAAGACCCAAATATACATCCTATTACAAATAGCTAAAATGCTAGATATAGTTTGAGACACAAGAACAAATGGCCCTACTCACTGATTCTAGCACAGAGTCAAACCCCTGTGTTCAGACCCAGTAACCAAGTAAAACCTAAACCGGGTCAATCAGCACCAGTTAGACATTCATCTGCAGCAGCTACTGAATGTCAGAACTGCCACCTAACTGTGAGAGAGCAACCTAAAAATAGACCTGTTATTTGGTTAATCCTCAGAGAAGTGGTTTTTGGGAAATGCTATGTTTTCATATGGCTGTCCTGCTGTCCTGTGTTGCAAAACATATCTTGGAGTATTCCGGCAAATACAAATATGATGGGATTGTTTTCCATTTTGGGTGGAATCAATATCAAAAGTGAATTGAATAAGGGCTTGTTTTCTTTATGCTAAAATAAGAATTCTGCCAGATTGTGTTACACCCAGACACAGTTACTAATAATTAGCATATTAATGGGTCCAAGAGAATATTTGAAACACACATAATACAATTTTGAAAGTGTTTTTGAGAAACTGCTTTCAGAGGATCGGACACACGACAGACGGAGGAAAAACATAGGAGCATGAAGGCTCAGGCCACATCTGTTGCAGACAGATAAAAACAGGTCCCTGACCTTGTGCTACATTCACCTGATACAGGTATTTGAAGAGAGGTTTACTTTTGTCCTTTTGTATTTTCACCCGGACTAAGACCGGTTCTCACAGCAGCACCAGTGGTCCTCCCAGCAAGGAGGTGATAGATAGTCATACAGGGTAAAAGCAGAGCTAGAGCTGTAACGATTATCGATTAAGTGATAGTAATATGAATTTGTATCGAGTTTAACAATCGATTGATTGTTGCAGTGGATATTGTAATATGAAAATACCAAACATTTGCTGTATGTGTTGACACATACGAGGATTTACAGGTATTCTTTATAATAGGGAATATTAAATAGAATATGCCTCAGTTTTGGAATGTTGGTCAACAAATTAAGCAATTTGAAGTAGTCACTTTGTTATAATGGTGTATTTTCCACATTTTGTCCCCACTATTTCTTTTGAAATTTAACAGAGTATATATTAGTTGATTAATCAGAAAATACAACAGTTATTAGTTGCCTCCCCAGACTCAACTTCTCTGTTTTGGCTTGTCAGATAAGACACAGGCCCTCACTCTAGCTGTAACACAAAAGCAGTACTTGTATAGTGACTGATAATCCTCCTGCTAAGCTGCTTATGACAGAAAACAAACAATTACTAGATGCCACCCAGCTGATGCTGTTGCATCATTTTGTCTTCAATAAGTAGATGCTCTGCAGTGAAACTGTGGATATACACAACAAGACAGATACTTCATTACTGATACCTTATAAATAAATTACAATGTCACTCGGAGAGCTCGCTCTTCCACCTAAGCCCAAAATTCCCTTTATGAAAGCACTTTTAAATTCACTAGATCCAGATTTTATTTGGATCTACAACAAATTGCACACACTCATAAATATAAGTCCCCAATAGAAGCCTGCTTTTATTCAGGATTCCAGGAATTATTATCTTAACTATCTTTGATTGCTGTTTTTTCTAGTATTTTTTATAAATCCCTTGTAACCATAATTGTATTTGATTTTTTTAAAGGATGCTGTATAAAAACAGAGCACAGAAGCAAGGCCATTTATGAGAAAAGCCAAATGAAACAGAGAGAAAAGAAAAAGGGGAAACTGTCTTTCACACAAAGACAATCCACATCCTCCTCAAAAACAAGATGAAATGTCTTTCCAGGCAAAACCGAAAAACAATAACAACAATTTCATACCACATTTATCATCCAGTGACCAAATCCTGCATTCATCCCGGAGGTGTTTCCCTTTGTAGGCCACCACAGGAGCCTATTCTTCCCATAAACCACCACACACACAGGGTGCAGCTCTGCCCTCTCTACCCCCTCCCTCCTGCACAGGACCCAAACACGGGTGTAAATCAGCCACGGTGAAGGCTCTCGCATCCGCACTGTTACTCACACTGCGAGGATTCCAAACCACTGAGCATCCTCAATGCTCCCTCATCCTCAATCACCCTCCCACACAGCGCCCAGAGACAGTTAGGGCCTCTTACGAAGCAGTTTTGAAAAGAGGCAGGTTTAAAGGATGCCTGTGTCTGAGAAACGGAGAGAAGTTATAAAAACAGTGTGAGAAAAGTTTTGATGAATGCCAAAACCAACCCAAAGAGATTCCACAAAGTGCATAACAGGCCAAGGGTTGACAAAGATACACTGTTGGAGAAGATACAATGTCCAAAGAAGGCAGAAAGTGTCGACATGTTTAATGTTACTGCTGCCTTTTTATCAGAAGAAGAATGGCTTCAGTAGAAAGTCAAGGATACCCATTTCCCACAGTGGCTTCTGAAATTATACAGATTTGTTCAGTTAATTTCTAAATAGATTTAATAACCATCATGACCTGCAGTGGCCCGACGCATGCAGCCGGAAAACCCCGACAGTGTCTGACTATCCTTGAGTGTCTCAAGCCCAGACCTAAACCCCGACAGAACATCTGTGGAGAAGATGGCAGTTCAGAGTCACTTTCCATCCAGTCCAGTAGAGTTTGAGAGGATCTGCCAAGACCTCATTTCTGCCAATGGGGCTTCTACAAAGATTTGATAGTCTGCATACTTTAGTAAATAAGAGAATTCTGTTGATTATGTACAATTTGATTGTGGGTTATTCAGTTTAGATTGATGAGCAAAAAATGGCAATCTAATGTTTAAATCTACAACAAGTGTGAAATGTTTGAAGCCACTAAATGCTGCACACTATTCTTCAAAAGGAGGAAGGAATTTCAAGGTCAGTGCGTATGGTTTATCGATGAGTTTTCACGCAAGCATTAAACTACAGTTTTTTCAATCGAGTCTCTGCAATCTGTTGATTTGTGTGTAGGGACAAAGTAAGCCTAAACCTGTATCATGATCCTGCATCATTGAACATTAGGACATTGTTTTAACATTGCTGATATCTGAAAGGGAAAGAGATGTGTGTCCAGAATGGAAGAAATTATGGTTCTTTATCTAACCCTAACCCTAACCCTAAGCGTGTCTGCAGCCAACAATGAAACAGTTGAACCCTTCATAGATAAAGTTACGTATTGACAGTTTATTCAACATCTTTGGGTTATAAGGTTCTTAGGTTGTTATGGAAGCTACATTGAGGGACATTGGCTTAACGGCTTTACTAGCATCAGTCAACATTCATTCACTGGCTAAATTAAAAATTCCTCCTCAATATAATATTTTGTATTCCACCTGTATGCAAGATCTGTATCTGAAACCTTAACATAAAATATAAAATACTTAAATTGCTTAGTATTTACAGGAAATATTACAGTAAAAACTTGTCAAATACTACAGTGATGATAACAACAAAGCAGAAAAAACAATTGAGAGCATAGTACAAAGTAGATAAAGGAGCTAGCGTGATTGAATAGCAGTAGCATGGTCACAGCTTACTAAAATAAAATCCAGAAGATGGTTCGCCCAGTTGTCCCACAAGGAGACAAGGCGTTGGAGTCTTCAAGGCAAAAAGACCACACATTTTCTCCTCCACCCCCAGCACGTGCAGCCACTTCCACTCTGACCCCCCTCTTCGTCACTTTTAATTTCCCCCTCTATGTGGACATATGATCCCATTGAGTATTGGAGCAAGTCTTCTGGATGACCCAGACCTGACCCTGATGAGAACTCGCAGACAGAAAGACAGATGGGCAGCAGACCAGCAGCTGAGCCCCTCACTCACCCTATTGACCCAGAGGAATCTTAAGAGTGTGTGGATCCAAACTATGCAACCCTGCATGTGGGTTAGTAGAGGAAAGCTCGAGTGGCCTGAAATATCTTATAATGTAACTCCTAGCAGCAAAGTGCAGTTGTAGAGATGCAATAAAGGTGTTGCTGATTTTAAGACATTACCATATTAGTACTTGTATTTGTATAGTGAGGTAACAACTGTTTTTACAAGGTGTTTTAAAAATGAAATACTCTGATAGCCATAAATCACGCCATTGTGCATGTTAGCAGGCCCCCACAACATTATACAACCACTAGAGTCGGCCAATTGAATTTCTCCTAAGCCCTGTGATACACACAATTATGCAACACCCAGCACAGCAAGCTCCAAGCTGAACACACTGAAGCCTGTGGCTGACACAGTGAAGACAACTATGATGCAAATTAATCTTATATTTGCATTAGCTTTAATATTATCACTGTTGGCATGGAAACAATTGGGTTAGCATGCATCAAACCCATTCAGGCTTTGCAGGACAAGTTCTGTGACAGTGTGTGAAGAGAAACAGCTTGTGGGTCATAAGTCTGATGGGAGATTCATATAGAGTTTTCTCATCTCTTTATTTAAGAGTACGTTCTTTCAGTTTGGGAGACTTACTGAATTCACCCAAATAGCCCCTGCTTGTGCTTAGATTTGCTCTGCATGTGCTCAAACTGCACTTGCACTCTTCTGCACTTTTCTTTACAACTTGACCTCAGCAAAACTTTTTAACAGAGAATTATTTCAAAAATCTATTTTCAAACAACTGTAATACTACTTTATTTATTGTATTATGATTCACATATGTTTTCACAGACTGTATTTATATACACTTACCCAATACCCACACATCTTTTTTGTATATCTATATTCATTGTTATTGTCTTAGTCTTTATTCTTGGCTGGAGAAACAGTAAGGAATCCAAATTTCTCTCCGCTTCTAATGCTCACTGGTCAGAGGTATTGCTGCTTTAACCGTTACATGTGTTGATTTACTGCTGATTTCCTGAATATTTCAAATTCAATCATATAATCAAATTGTGAATGTGCTGCATAACAGAGTCACACAATGTCAATTTCATTAACTAAACATACAATGTGGATAAAGAAAATAATTCCCCAACAAATGTGAATGGCAGAGAGTTCACAACCCAACTCAGAAGCAGAGGGGGATTTGCACTTTAAAAAATCATGAAACCCTGTTGGGAAATACTTTAGATTTGAATCTGTAATCCACAAATTTGTGGAAAATCAAGATAAAATTGAATGCAAGCTATACACGCTACTGTTAAAAAATCATGCCAGCACCAGCAGCAGGGGCACATTAAAAAAAAAATTTCATTCAACTCCGACCAAACAGTCTCAACACAAATCTTACACCTTAATGTGTCGGTAATGGATCTTCTGAAAGATATTTTCAGGTTAAAATAAAACTATAAAAGTGGTCTCGTCTCTAAGAGTATTGGTGTGCATTCATATGGATGTGCAAGTGCCAAAAATAGATATTTGAATGGCTTTAACCAATCTCTTTCACAAAGATGTAATTAGAGCAGCATGTGTGCGTTTTTCTAATCCTTCCAGCAAATCACATTTTCTAGATTTTACTATCCCCAAGAGATTGACATCGACCCATGTCTGTGAGCAGATGGGACGGATCTACAGAATCAATTATGTCAATTTTATGTCATACAGATGCACAACTTGATCTTTAAGACTGCATATGCAGCATTTTCCAGTGCAAACACAGTGTCTCACTGGCACATTGGCAGCAACAATAATGATCCCGGATCAACAGCTCCCAAATTACCATCCCACACTGGTCAACCTGCAACCAAATACTACAGAAGTGTGTTTGTAAGGATGTGTGAGTGCATGGAGGTGCCAAACCTTCGGCCTTACCTAATCTCTTTTAGTCTGATTGCTCACCCCGACTGTGACCCTCACTGCAACAAATACAACATCATTAAACTCTGTGATTTTCCCTGTGATTACACATGCACTGTGCTCATATGCTCATGCATGACTACTGTATGAAGCGATGCCAAGTGCAACAAAAGCTCAACAACCACGTTGTGGCCCTTTTGTTGCTCATCTTGAATTGGTTGCCTCGAGTTCTGGGTGATTTTTTCAGTTTGGAAAGGGAGTTGTAAATCTAAAATGTGTCCCAGTGGTCTTCCTCTAACTAAAAGAGATTGACAAGGCGCCAAGTGGGGCTCTGGTAAGACTTTGGTCTGTTACTAGAGTCAAAGCAGCTTTAGAATCAGGTTGCAGGATAAAGCTGGTAGGCTAAAAGGATGATGGGGTTGATAGCGACTCACTTTATGTGTGTGTCCCTATCTACCCACAGAGTCCTGCCTTTCTGGTTCTTGATTAGATAAGTGTTAAGCTGTAACTCTAGATGGATGGGGCTGGGGCTTGACAGAGCCTGTCAGAGCAAGAGCAAGGGATTGCAATGTGATCTGAACATCTATTTGGCTCCACAGCAATTTATTCACACCTTGTCTGATTTCAGACATGCACTGAGCCCCGGACATACTCCTGAATTTCTCCGCAAAGGCTGTATGTATAAATGCAAATGTCCTAGTGAGAGCCTTTGGAGTTTCTACAGACTTTCTCCACCTGGCCTCTTAGCTTAAAGTAGGAGCTGATGAGCACAGCAGGAAATCCTCCACTGGATTCCCAGCGAGGGAGCTGGAAGGGAGGGCGGGAACTTATAACAGACACCAATAGAAAGAGCTATCACATACAGGTATAACACCTGTAGAGAGTTAGAGGTGACATGTAATCAAAAACATGTGATCTTTGCAGCAGAATTAGTATGTTACACCTTGCTTCTGTCTGCTGCACCGCCCCACATCTGAATCCTCTGGAGGATTTGTTGTTGTTGTTAATGCATCTGAGCGGAGAATCTGCTGCGTTGTTCATGTGTGAAAGGAAACCTCTAGAGAAAGTCCAGACCCAATTATCCAGAGTTCCTCTGGAGGTCATGTCTGAAAACGGCTTTAGACCCGAGATCTCACTAGAGGCAGGAAGCTAGGTTGGTGTTGCATTGCAACAGTATGTTTGTGCAGGTTAGGTGTAAAAGATACAAATCTTTTGGAAGCACAGCAGTAACATAGTTTAGGTAATGGCCTGTAAAAACAGGTCTGTGTGCAGCAGGATGCAATAGCAACAAAAAATGATTTTCTGTCATTTGCTGTGGGTGCTTGTGGCTTTGCAGCGATGTTCAATCGACAAGCATGTTCATCCGGCTAATTTAAACGAGTATTGAGTGCTGCACCTGAAGTTGTTAATGTTGGTAATAATAATATAATGATATTACATTGAAATGAAATTAACTAAGTGAAACATTAACTTTCTTCATCCAAACGGAGAGACTGCTACTCGCAAAATTGACAACACATGGATCTCAGTCACACAGTCACTTATAAAACAATCAACGTCAAGTATAGGCGATGACGACAGGATGTACAGTATGTTGGTAATATAAAAGCTTATAGTGTGCTCCCAAAATTACAAAGTAAAACCAAAACTAACCTGGACAAATTGTAACAATTACTTTCACTCTGGACCACAAGATTAAAGCAAAGCATTGCTGCGTGTTTCATCTTCAGTCATTACTTCCTGTGTTTGCACTGAATCATTTGCTCCTGGTAATTTCACACTCTTCAGAACGGGAACAAAACCAACAGCGGGCGAGTTATTGCATGCAATTAGCAGTTAAAAACAGTGGAGTTCAGGGAAGAAGACAAACAGGTTTTAACAGAGAGATCAGTGGAGGTTGATGTACAGTAAAGTAGCTTAACGACTTTGTGTTGGATTCCCTTGGAGGCAGGGAGTGAAAAGAGAAGAGGAGGGTCCAACAACAAAAGACCTGCTATTTTATCTCTTCCACCAATTAACACATTCCTACACCATGCTATGCGCTATGAGAACATTTTAGAGTGATAACTGAAAACAAGGGTGTGCAGCCTAATTTCCCGGTACCCCAAGTCAATCTGCGTGGGCTGCCAGGGGGCGGAGAGTAGGAGCACACTTGAGAGGGGGCATGAACAACAATGCCTCAATTGAGTGTCCAGAGTGGTGCCCCAAACTCTGAATGTGACTCACCTCATTTAAATACCGAAAGTCTTTAAGTGACTAAAGTGCAACAATGCAGTGAAAAGGGTCCCCGGGGCACTTTGCACAGCAGTTGATCAAATGTGTGGTTCTTCTTGAATTAAAGATTCAGACATTCTATTCACTGTTCCTGTAATTGAGGTGATTGCCTACAGTTCTTTTCAGCTGTGTGTGCCCTCGTCTGTCACATGCGTCACGTGTTAGTGTGTTGTGGGCTTAAAGGCATTTTGTTGGGCTAATAATTATCCTCATTGTCTGCACCGACCTTTTCCAAAGTCGCTAAGCAGCACCTGTCAGCAGCAGCCTGATAATCATAATACAGAAACAATAATCCCACACACACCTTTCCATATTCTTTCCATTTCCCGAATTCTAAAGCGCTCTCTCCTCCGCACACGCACACGCACACGCACACGCACACGCACACGCACACGCACACGCACACACACACACACACACACACACACACACACACACACACACACACACACACACACACACACACACACACAGAGATGTACAGCCAGTGCTTCCTCCTCCACTCAAGCAGAATGGTATCACTTTCCACCACAGCCTGCATCTCATCTCCCTGCTGCCTTGTAAGTGAAAGTGGAGACATGGAGAAGCAGATTGTAATGCCTTGGATTAAAAAAAGAAAAGTCTTAAAATAGGGTAGGCTTTCTTAAGGTTTCCTAAAATGTATTTACAGAAAAACCACAAGCAAAATGTGTGATTAGGTTAATATTGTCAAGTCCTTCAACTGTTTAGTTTGAAAGGTCAGTAGGTTAGGATTAGTATAGGTGAACAATAATATGTGGAAATTCAATGAACTTAAATCAAACGTCTTCTTATTTTGCTGTGTTTTGCCAATATCAGCTCAATAAATGTGAAACTTTGCTGGTTTGTTGGAGTCCCAACCTTATTTGGTTAAGGAGTTTTTTTTAAATACTGAAACCACTCAAATGGTACACTACTGACTCTTCAAAAACCCGGAAGAAACCACCTTATTCACAAACTTTGCAGATGATAAACAAACAACTAAAAGAGCTTCCGTCTGGGACTGATGTCACCTCAGACACACAAAAGGGAACAAGACCAGGACTAAATTTACTACCCTGTGAGAACTTTAGGAATTGAGAGTATTCTCAAGGCACTGCAGAAACACATCAGCAATCTACATGTCCCAGATCTCCCAGCGAAACTAGGGAGTGGCCATTACTGCAACTGCATTACTCTTCTTCTTAAATGTTTCTAGATAGTGTTTTCTTGGAAATACCCTCATCCTTTTGCTGAGAAACCCTAGCTAACTCTTAATGAGCAGTGGAGGAGTATCTGGCATCTATCATCCAGAGTAACTGAGGTAATGCTGAGTTATGTGGCCCAAGAAGCGAGCACATTGCAAAACGTCAACTGTGAACAAAGAGCACACACCTGTTATAAACCTTTCCACTGTGGGTGAAAACCATTAACTGTATATAAAGATGGATGACATGTTTCCACTTCCTTCCACTATCCAGAAATTAAGCAAAAAATAAGAACGCTGCCATCTTGTGAATTTGGAGCATGAGTCTGCACAGTAGTGATCGAGGGATGGAGCTGTGGTCGCATGGTCCCATTGATACGCATGCTTGACCTTTTAAGTCAGTCTCAGCTGTTGATCAAATAAGTAAGTAAAAACCTAACTCATCAGAAACATCAGTGTGATGAGAACAGAATCTATGAATGTATTTGAAGTGTGATTATATCTTTTTAGTTTCATCCATGCACCATCTGCTAACACGGAGGAGGCAGGATCAATGACTATATTGCAGCCAGCAAGTTGGCTTCACTATGGATTTTTATCAAATTGTATATACAGTGAATGGCTAAAATAAGGCTTTGAGAGAAAGACAAACAAATGCAGTATAAACAAATATGTGTCAGTGCCCAAAGTGTTGTGATGTCTCATTACACAAAAAGTCATTCATGTCTGCACTTTGTAATTGCAATGACAGTCATTTTCAAGAATTTTGCGGGCCTTGAGCTTCACTGACTGACATAGACAAACAATTTGTGTTAACCAATATGAGACGCAAGACTCTCAAAAGTAAAGAAAAATGCAAATCAATGTCTTCAACTTGCAGTTAATGAATTTTTGACACCGAAAGGGAAAATTCCTTTTTGTAGTCTAAGGTCAGACCGAGAATTTCCCAAGTGTATGACTGAAAGAGAAGAGAATGATGACCTTTAGCAGACATGATGTGCAAATATAACCCAGTGTGCACAACACACAAAGAGAAATGGCAAGAGTTTGTCTTGCAGCCTGTCACCCTGTTGCAGCCTTGAGCAGATATTATCTTAAATATTCAGTGTTTTGGTATCAGACATAAATGAATATTCACTCATTATCTACTCATCACTATCCCAATGGAGGGGTGGGTGAAGTGATTGAGTCACCAAAACACTTCAGGAGTCTCAAGGGTAAACAGTGTTTCATCCAAGGCGATCTCTTCCTCAGATATAATATAACAGAGTGTCCGCATCCCCGACATTCTTATTCGACTCCAAACAAGGTCATTTACACAGTTTTTAGCCTCAAAGTCAACTATGGGAAGTAGCGAAACCAGCGTACGCAGCCACACTAACACACTTCCCACACGTGCCCTTGAATGGGAATGTTCCATGTGTCTGAGGGAACATGAACGCACCCAGGAGGAGAGGACATTTAGACTTTTAGGTGGACTTCAATTGTATTGTATTATTGACTCCAGAATTGTTTTGTGGACTCAAACACTTCCCCCACCCCTCCATCTGCAGAGGAGGTAATGACAGCATTTTAATTTGTCTGTTAACTAGCCCTTTAAGTCTGCAACTATGTAAAACCAGTTCAATGTATAATCTTAAAGGGAACCTCTTCAGAGTTTGTTATTCCCTACCAAGAGCAACTGCTGCATTTGACAATTCTTGCACAAAGCAGCACTTTGTATCACATAACAAGATAAAGATGCTCCACAGTATCATCCAAATGCATACATGTGTCTTTGCAGGTCCGCAAATGTTATCACAAGGGAATGCAAATCATGTGGAGACATTAAATCTTCCCTACAGTTCTTATCAGTCTAATCTGGGCTCTCAAACAAATCCACAGTGTGAGACATCTAGTAGAGAAGGATGAACAAAAAGACTGAATAAAAAAGAAACCATTTCAGTGCTGGTTACTTATTCATTGCATACAGCTGACTCCAGATTGTAAGGCAAAACTGGACTGGTCATTGACATAATGATAGAAGGGAATGAAGGAAGTGATAAGACCTCACATCAACCCAGTGGCCTTTCCTCTCATCGTCTCAGTCCACCTCCGTCCATCCAGTGTAGGATCTCATCATTTCTGCCTCGCAAGCAGATGCTATGAATATGAGACTTTAGCTGATATGACTCAATGCAAACTGACCAGGCCACAGCTTTTAATCTTGTCTCAAAGCTTTTCAACGTTGAAATAAACTTGTGAAAAAAATGAACATGCAGACGTTTTATCTTATCAGGTTAGAAATGCTATTATCAGCACTCAACACTTTATCCGAGATTTCGTATATATTTTTATTCCAAACACTTCAAGAGCTGAGTTCACTCTTTATCAGTTCCTCCCTCTCCCTAAAGTTGTACTACTCAGCTAAATCCGCCGCCACAGTGTTTGTTTGGAATACAGTTTGTGCTGAGAAGGATCATGACAGATAAGACCCATTGCTTAGTACGGTTCAAACAATAAACTGGTTTGAAACCAAGGCCTAAAACAGCTATCTGACCTCTTTGTTTGACATCCGACCACTCTGTCAGCTGATCTTGTGGGTAGTAGTAGACTAGGTCTTTGCAGGTCACGTAGAGCAAAGATGTCATAAGAGCAAAATTTCAAAATGCAATTTACTCATTTTCAGATTTAATTTCAAATTGTCTCAAGTCAATGTCTCAAGATAACGCAAGAGGACAACAGTGTACTGGCTAAATTAGCTTATCTTATAAAAGTAAGGACCATTTCTTCCTCACACGAAGCTTGAATCTTTAACCTTTTCTGCCCTTGTGACTGGTGTTTCTATATTAAGCCTGCTCACAGCATTATCCTATGACACTGACTAATGATGATACTTTACATGAGACTTTTTCCACTGAAGTTTCCTGTCAGATCAACAGCCAAAGGTTTATCTCTGCAGATTTTACATGAAGCCTGATATTCTACTTCAGTCCGTCAAAAAATATCCAGGCACGTTATAATGAAAACTGACCCTTTAAATATTGTACATTTGTTAATATCATATCCCTGAAGATGTGAATTCAGAGTGTTATGTTGTCAGGTGTGTGGTTGGGAAACGACTCCCTGGCAGATCAACATTTTGAGCTTTAACACCAGTTTCCTCCCTTTAAGAAGCATTGTGTGTTACTGGCACACAATACGTCTCTGTTCACCAGATGCCAAATGGTCCAGTCATCACCCTCCATGCCACCGCACCCCTCCGCTCCTACCCCTCCTTCGCTATCTATCGCAGCCTTTCTGTATCTGTCTTTCCCTGACTGCGACAGAAGCTGCTGATGGTCAGTCAGATTAGCATCCAGCCGCTGAAGGGACGAAACAGACAGAGAAAGAGCTGCTTTGTCTTGATCTGGTGCCGATGACCCCGGAAGTAGGAGAGGAAACTGGGTGGATAGAAAAAAACTCTAGACATATAATAATATCCAATTGTGAGAGAGCGGGTTTGGAAGAGAACTTACATACAAAGCTCTAAGGATCTTGGTAGATATCATTTCATACACATTCACATTAGATCTCTTAAAAGAGACAACTAAAAGATGAATAGCCTATTTCTTATAATTCATGTTAAAAATGGTTTTGTCACACTTCAGAAAACTCGATTTTTATTTGACACTCAAATTAAGACAAGTCAGTATAAAGCAGTGTCAAGCCGACAGAAAGCCAACTCCATTAAAACAAAATAGTTTAACATTTTGTGGATGCGTTTATTGACTGTCTTACCTACTGGGTTGCTAAAAAGTAAAATATTCAATTTCAAAGTACAAAACTATATCCCTAAGAACCAAACCAACATGTGCAGATATTATGCAACACCTGAAATTTAAAATGTCATGAGGAAGTACAGTGTACCTAATTTTAGGGTCTTGCATAGATTATAATGGAGATTACAATCTCTTAATAAAAGATTGATAAAATATTCCAAAAACTGAATTAAAGAGAAAAACTTCTCTAACTTTTGCTTACAGACCTAATCCCATTAAATATCAGCAATTGGTGTTAAGGATCCTAAAATGGGTGAAACTAATTCAGAGTGTTATGAGATATCATGTGTCTGTGTGGTGACACAGAGATCCATTCTTAAAATGGAGGCAGTCAACAGAAAATTACATTTGCTTTGAGATGACAGGGGCGTAAAATCTAGAAACCGAAAAATGCTTAATATTGTGTGCTCTCAGTAAGTCCTCTTCATGGGGACTGAAAAACTCTTGTGGGACCCACTTTTTTTTATTTACTCAATTTAAGTTGCAATAATGAATCAATAAATATGGTTTAAGTCCTTATATGGCGTATAATTGTGGGTTATATATTCCGTATTGTCTATTGAGTTTTTCTGTTCTACTTGTTAAATGTCCGTTGCAACATAAACAAACTCTTTGACCCAGTAAACCAAACCCCAGCTCCACCCTGCCATCTATTCAAAGTCTATTCAAATCCAAACTGACTCGTCACACTACAAAATGGCCCCGTCTCCACCATTGTGGACAAAGTAAACTACTCCTACACACACTGCTGCACCAACACCACATGTCTTCTGTTATCAAAGCCCTCCAATCCAAAGCAAACTATATATATATCACACTTTAATTTTACCAGAGCCAAGAACCTCCGCTCCAAGGCCTTTCCAGGGGGTCACTTAGCAATTAGTGGTGAGCTATGAGCTAAGTTAGCAGAGAAGCCTGCCCTTTGATACTACAGCACCATATGACAGGCAGCAGAGAATGATTCCAGCTGTTTAAATCTAAAGTAAAGGGCAAATACCAAATTACATCTGGGGCAGTTTTAGATGTATATTATGGCAGCTACTCATGCAGAATTTTTATTTTCTACGCCACTTAAAAGGTCTTTATTGGCAGAAATTGAACATAAATAATACTGGTAATGTTTTCACTATAGTGTGTGATTATTTAAATTGTATGTTTTGTTGTTTTATATACCCTAGAATGGTAATTTATATTTAAATACGTTACATGGGGAGCAGGTGCTCTCTTTTACAGTAGTCAAAACTGTCAAACTAAAACCCTTTAGAGTTTTTATGAGGACTAGGGCTACCACAGTTTCTCTTTTGTGTGTGGCAGGGGAGGTAGATGTGAGGGGTGTTCAGGTGCAACATCCAACTTCACAACTAAATGTCACTCAAATCACAATTAACCTTTAAAGAAAGCTTTTGAAGACTAAAATACTAATTTGGCAAAACTGGCACTTGGCTACAACATGAACACATGGTTACTGAAGGTAATGTGTTTGGGTAGTTTTTTCAGTTTGGGTATGGTGACTGAGAAAACCCATCACGCTAGAAAATAAAGCAACCTGATTGACCACAACTTCAACAATTTGACCCAGTAGATCTAAGTGATACGAGCATGCAACAACTCAAGAACATGTCCATCAATCGAACAGTGACACACAACAGCCGACACTAAAGAGTAATGCACACATGAAACACAACGTCTCTTCTTGTGTGTAATTACCATTTTAACAACATCTACTACGCATCAGTGGAAATGCAGTGAAGCAGCTAGCTGAATTCCATTTAGCTGTTTCACTGTCTGGGGCCCGTTGTTTTGTGTACTGACCTATTTGCACAGCCTCAAGGAACATTTGAATAGAACAGTGCCATTGTTTTTGTTAATGACATCCCTCCTTTTCTTACTTTGACGACCCAAAATATCTGCAAAGGGTTGGCTCATTTGTGAATTATGTGGCCTTACTTGTGCGATGCAGTGCCACTAAGAAGACTGTCAGCTATGGACAATGGTATTGACCACGGGCCCTACTCTAATTTAAGATTTACTATAAATATATTAGCTATATATCTCACCCTTGATGAAAGGGTGTTAAGATTCTATGCTATAGACACACACAGACACTCATACAATTAATAGGAAGTCAGTTAAACACATGGTATCATGGTCAAGTTAGATGATAATACTTGCATCGTGTTCTCATAAAACCTGGTTATGTTGTTTTATATCCTGGAATTTCAATTACTGGCCAATTTGTTGCTGTTGAATAAGTGTTCAGTGCATATGCTATGTTTTCTTAAGATGCATGGGTTACGCTCTCTATGCCACAGAAATGCTTATTCTTTCCACCAGATCTGATAAGACCGTATTTCTCTTATAGTCCTAGGGTAACAACTAGAGACATTAAACCTCCAGTTAGTGAACAATGTACTGTAAGAAATGGATAATATGAGGCAGGATAATGGGCATTGTCCAACAAAAGTACATTGATTTACAGAGAACAGAGAACAGCACATAGTCTCTCATTTGTTTAGGCACCTCACATTCCTATCTTCTTGTCTACAATCATCCTGACTGCCTAGTTTCAATCACATAGGCCATGCCATCAAAGGGTGAAGATGGCATGGTGAATGGCTCTAATAGGCTGTTGTGAAGGGGTTTTCACAGTCAAATTGCTCTAATTGCACTCAATGAGCAACAAGGGAATAGGCCAAGACTGGGTCTATACTGTTCTGAAGATGAATGGATGCCTGTCTGACACACACATACACAAACATACACACAGAGGCTTGAGAACACGTTTTCAAGTTCAGAGACAAAAGTGAGCATTCACACGCACATACATACAGACCTCCTTTTGCCTGTTGTTGGATGTAGTCGAAAGGCAAAAAGGGGCAGAGAAGAACAGGCGAATTATTTGAAATGGCCCTCACACAGAGGTGGGGATTTAGCTGGTAAAAGCCTGTGTTTCTGTCTGGAGGGTGCATTTGACAACTGACAAGAAACAGACAGCGAGAGAAAAACCTCTTGGGCTAATCAAATCCATTCTGTTGGGCTCAAGGCCTCTACAAGACCCCACCCACGTGACAAACAACCCTGCAAATCAAATTAAACAGGCATCCCTTTTTCTTCCTCCTGTTTCCTACGAGTCATCAAATCAATAGTGGTGGGTTTAAAAATCCAGTGCCAATCAAGCAGCAGTTTTAGGACCTTTTGGAACGAATCACAACACAGGTTTTGATGCCTCATTTTGCTGCCTGAGCTATATATACTAAAATAGTTGCCCTGCTTACAGGCAACATTTACATCACCATGTGTGCCTAGTTAACATTACACTTAACTCTGGTGGCAAACAGACTCTCAAATGCCTCTGGCAGCCAACAGCTAGCTTGTGGTTACCTAAAACTCTAGCTGACAGGACAACAAAATGCCTAGGGCTTAACGATCGGAAGTGTGGCTGCATATCACAAGAAAGGATTCCGACACCAGGACATGCAGCAAAGGTTTGAAAACAATTTAGTGTAGAGGGAGGGACGCCACAAACATAATGAAGCACCTGGCAGGTCACAGGATACGTTTGAAAGCAGATGGATGCACCGTGTTTGATTGCTTGCATGACCATGTGCCAAGCGCAACAGCTGGCCCTTGTGGTGGGTAGACATTGGATGGCGAGTTTGGAGGTGATGTATTTTGCTGTATCATGCACTGAAAACGTTATTTAAGGTTAACTTATTGTAGTTGGGTAAGGTTTTAAACTGTTAAGAGTTAATATGTTACATTTATATAAAACTGTTATGGTCGATCATCATTTTGCAACCTTTTGAGCAAAGGGGTATCTGTTCTGGCACCATTTAGGCGCAGTTAAAAGTATGAACTAAAATTGTTTTCAAAATAGTTACGCAACACTACAAACCAATGCTATGGCCTTACTACGGCAAGGTTACATATATATTGAGTGGTACCAGGATATGAAGAATGATTTAACTATATGCAGCCATTCATGGAGTGAGTGTGTGTAAATATTAGATTTACAAGGAGATTAAAAAGCAAAGTGGTAAGCAACACTTCCCCATCTGCACTTTTCTTTACTGCGTATGATCTCAAATGAAACTGCAGCTAGGAAGCCATGAAGTGTCATGTGGTGAAAGCAGGATACTTTACCTGGAGTGATCTCTCACAGTCAACAGAAGAAGGGAGAAGGGAGCTTATTTCTATCAAACAAAGAACAATTATCTCTCCTGAAAGAGGAACATACTTTTCATGTGACCTTAACATCTAGATCCTCTCACCATTACACATCTAAAACAAACACTGTTTGCGAAACAAAGTTGTGTTCCCCACTGTTATTTGATTTAGCAACATCTCTCCCAGCAACAAGCAACAGATGGTAGCGACATCAGCCCGTCATGTGTGTGTGCTACAAAATAAGTGTGTTCTTATTAGCCATAGACGGATGACAGTCTATATCTTATGCAAGATGTGTACGTTAATGCCATAGGACTCTTTTGTGTTCAAGGCATGCGGAAGGAATGCAGGAAATATTGCAGCCTCATGGTCCAATAATACAGCAGCGGATACTCATCACTGAGAGATGACATAGCTCCTTTCATGCTGATAGCACATACTCAAGGCTGTGGGATCATGTGGCAAAGATGGCAAGTGGTATTTTGGTCAGTGGCTTATGTTCAAATCTACACCATTTGACTTTTGACTTTTTTAACTCTTTCAGTCTACTTTCCATCACCACAAGCACACTGTAGTAGCATACCTACTAATGACACAAATTATCCACAGTGGCTGTGATTTGCTGAATGGAACCACAAACATGCTTTCGATCTATTTCGGTTCTGTTTGCTCGCAGTGTGTTGAATTATTCAAAGAGCTGCCATAAGGGGAATAGGCATTGTAATGCTAGCTAGGGGCCATGCATGGAAAACCCTCATTACTAAAACATATGACAAATAAGCCTAACATCAGTCAAGAGATCCCAGCCTTCCCTGACAGGTGAGTGGTGGTTAAAACATAGTTGTTACAGAGATACAGTTAGTCCTTGGCTGTAAATACAAACATGGAGTGAGGCATCAGATATAGCTGAAAAAGAGAACCACTGTTCTTCGCGATTGGAGCACCACAAACCTGACAGCTAACATCTTAAAGCAGGAGCTCAGACATCATAGCTTAACCTTCTTCCTGGAGGTTGAGGATCCGACCTGCTTTCCCACACCCGCTGTTTTCTATCTCTCTGCTTTCTTCATCAAACGAGAGCAGCATGCCTGCATGACGAGGGCGGCGTTTTATGTACACAAGCGGAATACAACGTGGCCAGCATTGGTGTCTGATGCCTGGCATCTGCTGGATGGGCTCATTCCAGTGCAGCACTGCGGAAGTCAGGGGGTGCGAAGGGAAATCCTACACCTCAGCAGGGCACAGGCAGGGGCAAAACAACACAGCAGCATCAGTACTGGTGATGCTTATCAACTGCTACCCTGCCAGAGACCCTGGAAAGTACATGGCTTTAATCCCTCTGTCTGGGATCAGCAGTGCACAAGGAGGCTCATAGATCCACTGCGGACTTTCAACAGAGATTAGTGATAAAACGGAGTAAGATGGTGATTAAGTGTAGAAAGACAGAAGCACAGACAAATAGATGGGTGAATGAAATGAGAGACAAATGTGTGTTTTGGTGAGTTGGAGAATGAATGAATGGATTGAAAGTGAATGGAGAGACAGATGGGTCCATGTGTATAAGGATGGTTGGATGAGCAGATGTATTTTTTACCATGTGTTTATATACTGCTCAGTTCACCACAACCATAACTATGAAATTGAATCAAATTGTTTTTTTACTGACAACACATATGTCCTTGTAGTTTATAGAAGCTTGCTTTAGTCATCTCATCATGTTTTAGCTATTCCATTTCAGAAAGAAATAATACTGCAACACTTTGCGCAAGTGCAATCATGGAGAAACCTCTAAGACCTCAGACCAAAACACAATTCCAAGTATGGAAATATTTTGATCATCCCATCTACATATTGGATAACTGGATTAAGTTACTGCCACAACATGCTTGTATTCATATTAAATATGTTGCCAAGTTTAGCAATGGCTGTTCCCCTCAACATGTCAGTCAGCAGCGCTCAGAGACCTGGACTCGGAATCCACTCAGTGTTTAATGAAGAGGCAGTGAACTCATTACAAGCCAACACCGATGAAACTGAGTCTCAAGGCAGCAAGAGCAATGGGACAACCTCTATTTACATTCTAACAACTGCTTATTCTACTTTACTTCAGTACCAGAATGACCACATTCTTTTATTAGCATGTTTCTTGACTAGTTGACATACTATCAAGCTCACAAACCTTGCTGCTTTGCATTAAAATCAAACAGAGAGGTTTGGTGCAATATAGTGGAAAAGGTTTATTCTAAGATAAGGCACTGTCCTGATTCTGGGATAGTTGATAGTGATCCAAACTAATACTTGGATTAAAAGTCTTAAGCCACTGTATCCTACCCAACCTTGAGCTCCAAGAAAATAGCCATGCTGCTGACGAGGAGTTTGGAACGCCAACTCTCAGCTTTGTCCCAGGCCACAGACGGCACAATGGCCTGGTGACAGGTATCGCGGCAACTCAAGTCAGGCAGTTGCAATGGCGTTGAGTGTTTGTCTCCATAAGCAGTTTGCTCAGACTCATTTTCAGAGTTGAACCCGGGGCACATAAGCATTCTTGTTCCCACACCTTCCTCCCCCTACTGAGTGACCCTCCACGCTAGGAACAAAACCCTGGGAATGTGAGTTATGCGGAGCTGCAGCTCCAAGACACCTGTTCAGACAACCAACCCAGGGGCAAAGCCTCATACTCAGGGCTTTGTCTGAGCCGCTGCATCCGACCCCACCCTAACCCCAGCTGCCTACAAAGACACAGTGGTGGGCGACCTTCCAAGGAACTCATAATCCAATCTTTTTAGCATACTATCACAAAATGTGATCTTTTTATTTCAATTTTGAAATGTACTGCACAGAAGATCCAGACCCCAACTATCGATTTGCATCATCTAAAACTCAATTTTATAAACAATGACAATATACAGTGTGTCTTACGTGTGCTATATTGTCTTAAATCACATCTACACGTCCACAGCTTTGAACTGCACAGTATCCTAAGGTGGATAGAATGTGACCACCTCAGTCACCTCTGCTTTTATCATATTTTTTCAATGATCTAATGCTTCAGTTAGTTTTAAAAAACGGTTTATATTTCAAAACCATGTAAAATATAGATAGGTGGAGTTGAATCCACCTGACCACTCATGGAGCTCTCCTTTGGGGGGGGGGGGGTCACTTTAAGGTATTTTTATAGATTTACTGTATTCTCTCTGGAAGTGTTGACCGTTTCCCAACAATGTTGACAGAGAAATATCTGGCAACGATAACTAGCACAGTCAGATATTGATGAAGTGCTTTTTCAGCATTAGCTCCTAAATTATCAAAGTGGAGCCATCTAGTCAATCAATATGTTGGTGGGTGATGCAGCGGAAGTCTACGTTATTATGTTGGACATCTGATGTCCTCAGAGACCTCTGAGGACAATCCTAAAATTAAATTGTCAGATCCTACTTCAGCACTGTGAGCATTAAATGAAGAAACAGGCATCCAGTTTCAGTCCAGCTGGGAATATATCCAGGAGGCCAACTGTAGCAGCTATCATCACCTTGAATATTATCTTATTCCTAGTAAAAAAAACTTAGAATAGAGGGCAGAGACTTATCTTGATGCCTAGCTGCTGACCTCAAAAACAGAAACCAGAGATTACATGACCAAAACACTTATAATCAAAGTCTCCTGAGAGACTCTCCCTACCCCGTTGGAATTTAGACTAAAGGCCTCCCACCTTTTTTTCGACAAGATTTAAAAGAGGAACTGTGCTATTCCCAACAAGAGCAAAGGAGCTGGCCAAAACTGCAGACAAACCATTGAGGTTAAAGAGTTTACAGAGTGAAATGTGGGCTCTCTGGAGATTCCCTCGCTGTGGCATTCAAATACAAGGGCGAGAAGGTCATCCTCTCACACTCTCTTGTGTTCTCAGTCAATAAGGGGGGGATCAAATAAACAACAACATCATTATTGCATTAAGCAAGCAAACTGATGAAGATATTTGCAATATTGCAAATTCAATGAAATAACAGAATTCAATGAAATATGTTGAACTTGATGTTCTGCCCAACAGTGAAGAACAGTGGTATTGGTTGCTTTATGTTGCCTGTAGAGATGCTCTTTCAACTGTAAGATAACGAATAAACATCTTTTTCCCTTGAGTTCCCCACGTCACTCCTCAGCTAAATGATCGCCATGTGTTCATTCAAGAAGTATGCAGACTGTCACCAGGAATAAATGACTGAGTGGAATGAAACATAATAGCATTCCCATCTTCAAGAAATTACTACTGACATCTTGGGTCTCTCTGAGTCTCTACCACATAAAGAAGCAGATGAGAGTTTGGCTTTTGAGGGGGGGGGGTTAAAGGGATGGTTCACCCAAAAATGAAAATTCCCTCATTATGTACTCACCACTATGGAGGGGTGGGTGAAGTACTTGAGTCCACAAAAAACGTTTGGAGTTTCAGGGTTGCAGCCAAATCCAGTACAATTTAAGTAACTGGGGGAAAACTTCAAACAGAAGAAAAAAACTGAAAATGCCTCAATACTCCTCCTGTGGTGTCATCCAAGTGATGAGATCAGTGAGAACTCGTGAGTATTGCTTATGTCTTGGGCAGGACCATAGAGGCGCAAGCTTGGCACCGGCCAGTTGACATTTTGGCTAAAAACAGGGTGCAAATGACGCCGTTTCTAGTCTAATTTGAATGTCACCATACGAGTAGTATGGAGGCTCCTTGTCATCCCACTTGACTTCATAGCCTTGCCCAGGCCCCTGCATTGACCCGCCTCCCCCCCAACTCGACTCAGGACCATGCTAAACACCGGCACTGGCACACCGAACTTCCTGGAGAGTTTTGAGGAAGACTCGCTGAGGGTGTGTGCGATTGAGTGTGTTGTGGAAGTGTGTGTGTGTGGGGGGGGGGGGGGGTGGGGGGCTTGTGTCAGGAAGAGATGTTGTACCTGTGGTCCAAGTTTTCACACACACACACAAACACACAAACACACACGCACGCACACACGCACACACATATTCGGAGCTATACGGTCCCTGCAGGTAGCACCTTAGCTTCATGTGCGCTTGCTAACATTACTACGACCGCTTAGCATTGTAATAACAACACAACGACATCACTTCCCCACGAAGACAGGCCTCTTACACATGACGTCAGGTGGAATTTAATTGAAACTGAAAGCACACACTGAGAAACACTGTACACGTCGGTGGGCGTAAAGTTTGAGGGTTAGTTTTCCTATTGTGTAAAAACTACTTGAACAAGAAGAAGAAGCGGCTACTGTCCCTGAGTGTTAGTTGAATGTCCTGAACTTGAGCACGCTGCCGGGTGAACGTCACTGGGTTGTAGCTCGTTATCCTCCATTTAAGCCCAGTGGTGTTTACAGTTTCTCACTGCTGCTGCCTTTTTGTTGTCTTCATTTTTCCAGAGACAAGTTCTCAGCTCAACATATCATGCTGCTACTCACTTTGCATGGGAGGTGTCCGTTGAATGGCTCCCTGCAGTGTTTACTCCAACGGCTCCTTCCAGAGGGAAAACTTTACTTTAAACGTGCGTGATTTCCTCCCTTCACGCGCTGACAGTCCTCTCGGCGGTGTGAGCCCGATGTGTGCAGGACTCAAACCTTTCAAAATGTTACGCCTCGGCTTCGCCACAGGGCAGATGACGCGGTCTGTGGAGACGCTGGCCTGAGAACGGTTTGCGTGTTTGCCCGCCTTGTTCAGCGTATGGCTGTGTGACGTCAAGCCGCTGGTCTGAGATCTGTCGCCAGACTGCGCTCCCGCCCAGGTTTCCGCCCATCTATCCTGTCATTGGTCGATATTCTGCAAGGGCGTGTACACTAGTTTGAATCTACGTTCTTATTGGTTTGCAGCCTTCTCAATCATTGGCAAACGCCTCCATCGTAAATTCGCCTAATCCGCCAACGGAAGAAAACAAAACAATCACAACTCTGACATGACGTCACAGTCCTTTTAAGAAATATAGTTCATACTCATGTTCATAAGCTTTTTAATGTATTTGCCTTCAGTTTGACCAGTTATTAATAAGGTATATATTTGTTAATTATTAAGTTATTACTTTTATTAGTTTAATAGTCAAACTTCCCCTTCTTTCAAACAGACATTAGAACCACACATACATGTTGGAATGTTGAGGAAATATTCACTTAAGAAATCTTCAAATAACCTATGAGATAAGATCTCCTCGTCGTGATAAAATTGAAATAAAGGGAACTTTACCTTTTTCAAGTTGTTGTATGTTATTTGCGAGTGGTCGGGTAATTTAAGTCAGTATTAGTTTGGGGAATTTGTATACTTCTGTTAGAAAGGTTTTAAAAAAGACAGTGGTTTAATAGCGCCCTCTACAGTCCGTGTTAAGACTGAAAGCAACACGTAGCCTTGGATCAGAAACAACATTTGTAAAGGATGTGAGTGGATTCTGCCCCAGATTTTCTAATGAATAAATTGATAAATAGAAAATGTGTTATCACTTGGCTTGGATCCGAGTTTATTTTCCGTTAAGAATGTATAATCCTGCTGACCACTGATTGTGGGGCAATCATGCACCAATGGATTAAAATAGAATATCTCATTATTTTAAGAATGAGCATTGAGACCCAAAAAAATGGTGTGTCTGTCTGTTTGTCTGTGTGAACAGATTCTAGAAGTAATAACAATAGGAACAACCCCCTTTGTACTCCCTTTCCCCCACATTAAATAGTGCTGTGTGCCAAAATGCTGAACTGCAACTTCTTTTGTCCTTGGCCTGGGATATGATGTGGGACTTATTGTTCAGGAACAATGGAGCCCAGTAGCCCTCATCGGATGGATATTCACCCTGAAACATCGATAGAGCCTATACACAGCCACAAAATGTGAAGAGGCATGCTTTGCAGTCACAAACTTTATTTTAGATGCCAAAGTGTGAACTTAGATGCTTATTGTACTAGCTTCTGGCTAATGTGTGATACTCTAATCGTTTTTTAGGACATTAATTCATTTTAATATGATTTATCTTTCTATATTTGTATATTTAATATTCTTGCACTCTGTCATTAACGTACTGCTGTTACATTTAACTGTTCAACTGAATTACTTAAACAGGATGAATTGCCTCTTTGATAATTACAACAAATTTTGTCCTTAACTACATGTAATATTTCGCCATTAATATTAAATGTCGTTGTATTATTATATTAGTTGTCTTTGTATTCTTTTATTCGCAATAATGAGTTCAAATGACATTATTTTACTTGTTGACCTTGACGCTTTGTTTGTTGTTATATTGCAAAGAACTTAATGACAACTGTTTTGAACGGTGCTACATAAATGTGTTATACTATTATTATTGTTACAATTATTCTTATCATTAATATTATCATGGGGGATTATATGTAGCTAGAAATACCCATTTGTGTTTAAATGTTTTTTTACAATCAACAGCTATATGGCTATTTTCAATTATCACCAAGCTTACCTGCGATATTAAAGTATAAGCACTAGATGGCAGAAGAGAACAAGTCACTGGCTGCTTCTGCGCCTCCAGCGGCAGGTAAACACTGCAGCGTCCACTAACAGTAACATGTATTAGTGGACATAAAAAGTGGATCTTTATGGTTAATACATGATATAAAAGAGTGGACCCGGTGCCATAGTGTCTACAAGTTGTTGAGGTTGTGTGACTCTAGTGTGTGTGTCCCGGATGTTCGTCAGAAGCGGGAGGTAGGGAATTTGCAGTCGAGGTTGCCAGGTTTGTACCACAACCCGCATAACCAATGGTACTTGTTTGTTATTTCCTTCTGTATTGGATTTGTGTTGGCAGGAAAACATCCCGCTAACCGGCACCAGACAGTTTGGATAATAAATGTATTCCCTTATTTTAATTTGTAAAATACTACTTTCCAGAGGTTTCAATTTGTTTTTTATAAAAGGAAAAACACAAAGGCAGACACAGTAAATATAGTAAATATGCTTATTGATGCTGTGAAGCAGTTGTTTTCGTCGATCCAATAAACTCTCCTCAGGTATATGGTGACAGGCTCGTAGTGCGGTTCATCTCAGCTGATCGTTGGTGTATACACAGCCGTCGCCTGCCTGTTATGTGGCAACCCAAGCTCCAGCCCCAGTGCAGATCAGTCTGCAGCTGGAGACGCCGAGTGTGCGAGTGCGAGATGGACTGAATGAGGGCGCTCTTCCGACCAGCTCTGCCGATAGCATTCAAATACCCACAAGCTAGGCTCCAATCACTGACGATCCCAGGTCGCAGAATCAACAAGAGAAAAACACGGCACCGTTTTCAGGCTTTCACCTCCCACTCCCAACACACTAACACGGCATTGATGGTAATGTATGCAAGGAAACAACCGAGACTCGGCGATGGGTAAATATCCTTTATTTTTATTTTTTTATACTTATTCAGATTTTCCTTTTCCTCTTAGCTACGCTTTGACAATCCGCCATTTTTACTGAAACCAAAATAAGTGCCTGGAAACTTGTCCTCTCCACAGTTGCGGCGCCTCTTGCTGTTCCTTTGGTATTGCCATTTGAAAGTTGGACTTATTGCTGTTTCTTTCCATTTGCAGGTGCGACCGAAGAGATTCTCAGCCCTATCAGGTACTTGTTAGCTTGGGGTAGCCTGCTAGCTAGCTAGCTAGCAGCAAATAAGATTAAAATGGACACTCCAGCTCAGGCTTCCAGGGAGTAGAGCAGGCCCCAGTCAGTGCGGAAAATAACGTGAAAAGTACACGGTTGTGTTCGAAATGGCCGCACAAGCCCTGCAAAGATCCCACAACGTAAAGATTGTCACGGAAAGACGAGGCTGACTCAATGTATTCGTCGAACTCAGCGCTTTTAGAAGAGGCTACAGGCGAGTTTTATAGCAATAAAGCTAATGTTAGCTTGTTACTGTTAGCATGCCTGCTAGCCAGTCCGATTAGGGCCTGACCGCAGTCTGTCATTTTAGGGCTACAGCTGGCAAGAATCGCTAAACATCAAAGTTCTCGAGATTTGAACTGCAAACTACTACATTAATGCAAAGCTTTAATCCACATATTGGTTAATGAAGTTTGCCAATACTCGTATATGTTCAATTTGATGTTTACTTGGTCTTTATCCGAATTAAAAAAAGGTATTAGTTAGGATGCATACATTGTTTTCAAGTGAGACTACTAAACAACACAGCTAAGATACTTCATCAATGAAGCATTAGAAATTATTGCAATAATGACTCACAGGTCATACATAATTAGCTGCTTGGATGTGATAAACTCTGACATAATACAACGTTCATTCATATGTTCTTTGATATTATATTTCTCCAAATAGCCAAACATGGTGTTGGACAAGTAGCTGACACTAAATTGAGAGACCACATAATAAGTCATTGTACATACAAGTCACTAGATTTGTAGTGAGGTTGGGTTTTCTTCATTTGTGTGTCCACAGACTCTCAAATACTCATCGAAGAGCCATCCAGGAGGGGACCACCGACATGAAAAGATGCGAGACTCCTCAGATGTCACTCCTCCCTGCAAAATGCTCCGGAGGTCTGACAGTCCTGAAAACAAACACATCGACAGCACGGGGCACAGCAGAGCAAAGGCTGTCCACACACACCGGGGAAGAGACAGGGATGGAGGTGAGACGCAGTGGTTGTGCAGAAAAAAATGGATTCAGAATGAAGAAACACATTGCTTATTTAATGACTTCAGGTGATGCTGTCATGTAAGGAAATGGGAGTACAAGTGTACAATTCCCACAGACGAGCTGAGGTACTATAGCTCTGCAGCTATGTTTTTGACTGGCAAACATTAGTTCAACCTGCTAAAAGATTATTTATGTTATAATGTAGTAAGTATTCCAGTTGTAGTATTGGATCATATAACTAGAGCTAAAGTGGATGCACTATTGAACTTCAGCAGCATCTGACATATTTGTAGTTCACAAAGATGCATTTTAGACTCACACACAGGAGTGGGGGCTGGCCCCGCCCCCACTCACTCGCACACTGACACTCGGTCGGTGAGTGAAGGGGAGAACGAGGCGGTAAATGTCGAGCAGTGGCAGCAATAACAGTTTAATACAGGGTTTGCGCGACAGACCTCAAAGACAAAATGATTACTGCCGCTGCTTGGGGATCAGAGCAGAAGCAGCGGTTGATTTGAGCCGCGTCAGAGTCTCCTGTCTGGGTATCCTCTCTCCATACTCCTGCTGACCTGTGCTCATTTTACACTTCAACAGAAAACACTAATCAGAGGTTATTATGACCTGAAAAATACCGAAGTTTGCTTTGTGTTAGTCTGATTCGCTCCAAAGTTTGTGGCAGGAATTAAAACACAATGAAATAGGACAAGCAGACACACAAAATCCTAGGTGAATTGCTGGAACACTAACATAATACTATACAAAGCTAAATCATAACCATCAGATCTAGTTTGCAGAGATGGTAACTTGTATCCTGAGCCAAATATTTATTCAAGAGCAATTTTTTGTTGACAGAGCCAGAGAGTCAATTTTCTTTATTGTTTTGATGGTATGGTTAATATTGTATTTATTTAGGATATTTTGTTATTCTAATTCAAATATCAGACTGAATATTCAGTAGAACTAAGTTCATTGCTCTTTGAAAGGTTGTACTTGCATGATTATGCTGTAATATTATTATTATAACGGTGTAAAATGATTTGGGGATTATAATTACATCATTTATCGCAATTTCTGGGACAATGTTGTCCAACAAAATGAATGTGTTATTAAGACAGGCCTACCACAATATTGCACAAAGTGAGAGGTTTTCATGTACAGTTTACAGCTTTAGGTCTAAATTTGTGTTGCACAAAGTAAAATCCTTAACCTAATCAATATTGAGTCTGAAATGGAATTGAGACCTTGCGAATCAGAATTGAATCCATTTAGGAAATCGGTTGTGATACCCAGCCCTAGTTAAGTTACCAATATATATGGGAACTGTCAATATGTATTACTTCGGTGCCAATAATGCCCAGTGAAATTGTTTTGCGTGCACCTAAATTATGTACTAAATGAAAAGGTCTGGAGCCCTGTTTTATTTTAACCAGTTGAATAAACCAAGCTAACTTAAACAGGAGGAAAGACACTATTCCTCAAAAAAGATGGGCAGATGTGTTTATCAAAATTGTGGTTAATGAGAGCTTTATTGTGATTCGGGGCATAAGCTTTGACAGAGAGCAGTATGTTTATTAGCTAGAGCTTAGTTCTGCAACCAATGTTTTGTGTAGCTACAGTACTAATGATGAATTGCAAGAGTTACTGCTCTATGTGCAACATCCCTGAGTTCATCCACAAATTATTTGTTATATTTTGCCAAGAGAATGAGATGTTGCTTACTTTGTTGTAACAAAATTGAGAATATGTCCCTGAGGTCGACAAATGAAGTTATTGGAATTGGTTCAAAGATTTTAAAAGACAACATTTTTTGTTTAATTTTCAGACGTTTTAGGATGATGTTGTGTCTAAGGCTACAGACTCTGGCACTGGCAGAGGTTGCCAAAGAATTGGTGTTTTTTCATTTCTATATTTGGGCTTAGACAGCATCAGTTTAAGCTTCCAATATTTGCTGGTTGGGTCATTAAATCACAGGTCTGTTTGTTACTATTCAAGTAAAGATAATTAGTAAAACAGAATATACATATTGTTGCGTGGAGGTTTAAAGTAATTATTACCGTTATCTGCCAAAATGTAACATCAGATTAGCTTGAAAGTCCAATTAATGCTTCTTTGTCAAATCCACACCGTAGCTCCGGCGTACCCTGCGCAGAACCCTGACGTGCACCTCCCCAAAATGTAACCGCGTGTTGAAGCGATTCAGACTACAACAGCTGTGATTGGTCCACTTTGTAGCATCACATTTACGGCAAACAGTAATTGTGGAATCTCCTGCTTCTTCTTTGCAGTTCTTTAAGAAAAATAACTTGCTCGTCAACATCTATCAGCTCCAACTCCGAAATGATAACACTTGTTCTGAAGTAAACGGACACCAGAATATTTGTAAATAAGCGGAACAGAAAAGGGAAGACACTCAAACAAAACACAGCATGAAGTTTCACAGTGAAACAATCTTTTACTAATGGTGAAGTAGACATCAATATTTGACTGCCAGTGTTAATATTTTGATAGTGGTTCCAAATTAATCAACATATGGGAAACACTAAAGTGTAATGAAACTTTCAACATGTGGGCATAGGGAAAAAATCTTAACACAATGATTTTTTTTTTTTTCCCCCACATCAGTCGATAAATCAAATCAGCGTCACTGCACTGCGGCATATTACTCTGGGCAGGTCAAGAAGTGACGCTGCTCCTCTGATGTTTTCTAATGACACAGGACGACCGGACCTTTTAATGTCTGTCCTGATCCTGGAGTAGCGATGGTTATAATTAAGCATCGTAGGAAAACCGCTAAAACAATAAACGTAGCTGAAAACATCAATCGATTATATTCAGTTCCTGCATCGATGCAGAGTCGTCCACCTTTTATGAAGTAACCCGAACATTGGCACATGTGCTGCTGTTGGCTGCTGCTCCTACACTGTGTGCTCTGCGCGTCAACGTAACCTGACGTGGCTGTTACTTTATTCCAGCCACATGATTGGTTCGGTGTGGCGCTATTCTAATTGGCTGTTCGGGTTGCCTGTCAAAACATGTATGGAATGAGTTCAATTGTCTGTCTTATACTGCTATCAAGGAAAAGTCATAGGGACAATTATCTTTAAAATTATCGCCTAGCTTCTTATTTTAATAAAAATAGACAAGCTGTCCACTATACTGAGGACTGAGATGATATAATGTGAACATGCACATAGTGTAAACTCTTAGCTTTACCGGCATGACAAGATGGAAGGTGTCACACAAAGGTCTGCCATTGATGTGGATGAACTGATCCTGTTGCTATCTATGGTCAGTCCGACTGACAGGTCAGTGTGTCTCTGTGTAAGAGAGCAACAGCATGGCAAAGAGCCCAGCAAAAAGCTCTATAGTACAACAATATGACAGTCTGATCTTTTGTTATAATGAAAAGAGTTTAAAAAATTGAATTGTGATTAAATTGCGGCAGGACAAATTAGACGATGGCAGCTGCCTAGTACTACATCTCTAAACAGGGCGTCAGAGATGCTGTTTAGTATCACTGTCTATTTGAAACTTGTTGTGTACATGACCAATAGATCAAATGACTATTTGTGATGTTAAAGAAGTTTCCTGTAGTGATGTACCTGCAAATATTGAGCACAAAGGGGAATGAATACCCATCAGATGTGAAAAATACATCTCCAAGTGAATGATCCTCTTTCTGCTAGATGCATATAAAGCAGTTTTCTTAAACTTGCATTAAGCTTACATTATAAGCTGATTTATGTCAAATGTATGTGATATAGAATTTCATTGAGGAGTGCTGCCATCTTATAGCTTGAAATGATTTGATCCAGTATCTGGAGCTAGACCTTCGTTAAACAAATCCAGTGTGCAAGTAATCAAGCGACATCTGTTTTTTCAATGCAACAGATACATGAATTTAAAATGTTTTACTTTGTGCAGCTCACTCGTTTAAGGGTTGTAGTAACAGGTCTCTTCCAGATAGCCACTGAAAACTGTTAATATTCAGTAGCTATGTTAAAATGATATCAAAATACAAAGATAAATTCACATGCAAGAGAAAGATCTGCATTGCATGACACAACTACAGCTGAAACTATGAGGTCTGACTGTGCTAATGAGGAAAACTCAATGGACAATATCGTTCGCATAGAAATATGGCAATTAGAGATCATTAAGGTTGTTATGAAATGTTTTTTATTAAGAATATGAAGGCTGCCACAGTTCAGATAAGTAATAGTAAACACTGCAGCACCTCAACACTTGTGTCTGCTCTTATCATTAAACACTAAAATCTCATTGTCAAGTTGAAAACTGTCAGGGTCTTCTATGTGTATGGCTCCTCTTTTTCATCCTGTGGTATTTGTGATGTGTTTAGGTATCAGTTGTGTCCAATGCGTGCTGAACACAAAACGTCAACACCCCCACTCGCTGGCTGTGAATTTTCCTGCTGTATTCTCACTTGGACATTATCTGAATATTTTACAAGGGGGCTGGCAGGAAAATGTCAAGAGCAGCTGATTCAGACTTTTTACTTTCTCACTTCACTCAGCCTTCTCTTGACAAGTTCAGGAAAATGACTGGAGTTCTGTGTGACAGCAGGTCTACAATCTGTATGTTGTTGAGAATGCATGTTGTTGCTGGTTTCTGAGTTCCCGTTTGAGACAACACAGAATTTATTAAAGTTTTAAAAATAGGTGAGAAACCTTACAATGCAGCATCATAGGAAATGCATTTGTCTAAAAATAATTTGCAGTGCACTTACAGCAAACAATGGACTTTAAGCAAGAACTTTTTCATATTATTACGGTCATAGAATTTAATAAATCTATGACCGTCGTGCTCGGTGCGACTATCCTCTCGGTTTGTGAGAAGACCTTGCCACCAGAGGCCTTGCATTCAAGCATGCCTACCCTTTTGTGGTTTTAGCCACTGACATAATTATATCCCCAAAACAATGTAAAAAATGTTACAAATGTCAAAATATCTGGAAGTGCTTACACTTACAGCCTCTAATAACAGTTGGGCTGAGCTGAGAGGATCAAGCAAGTTAAAACAGGTTCTGTATGGTTGGCAGTGTTGTTTTCCGATCTATTGTGATGAAGGTAGACTGGTTCTGTGACACCTCTTTAAACTTGAGATACATTGCTCGACAAACTGGTGTAGCAACAACTAAATTAGAAGTTGTATTACTAAATTATGTTTTTTGTCCATGAACTCAGCATGCTACGGTTGTCTATTGTTACTGATGGTGTTATCCTCTGCTGTGTTTTGTTGCAGGGACCAGTTTTTCCCCTCAAGAAAATTCTCACAACCACACCTCCCTTCATAGTTCCAACTCTCATTCAAACCCCAGCAAGACCTCAGACACAGTAAGTGTTGCCTCTGCTTTGGCACAGAGCCAGACTATGGCCTAAACAGGTTTTTCTTTGTTTTGTTTCCAATTGACTCTCTGAATTTGCTGTCATTCAATATTTTGACAGCTTTCACATTAGTGATAAATCCTGGGAAATGTGTTCTCAAGGAAAAACTCTGCACATGGACTAACATTATATAATGGTAAAATGTCCTTATGTCATTCATTTATTCATTAAAATGTTTTGCATATAACTCAAAACAACATATAAAAGCTCTTTTCTTCAAAACATTTTTCAAAATTGTCAAGTAAATCACATTTTGTCTTACCCTTATTATGATTGTACACCCATTTTACTCTAATGCTATCTAATAGAACAGTCTTAAAGTATATCCTCCCTCTTGAAGGTGTCATGGAGGAGGATGTAGTTTATGGTGCTGCCGAATTGTATTTTACAGGTAAAAGTTTCAACGGCATCTCAAACTGCAGTCTCTAAAATCAACACCTCAGTGAAGTTATATCAAACATAGAACATTATAACCGTCATGAAGGGAGAATTTAATTTGTAGCAAGACAGTGGTATTGGAAGCAACAAGGTGTCCCTAATAAACTAACTTTATGCTAATTCTAGATTCTATTGTAGTGCTTTTCAAAATGTATGCACCTAATTAACATTTTAATATATTTTATCTTATCATTGCATAAGTTCCACCTCACTGCTGCCTCGATACAGGGTCATGAAGTATTTGACCACAAATTCCAAATTTTAGAAGGACCAAACAACCGATGAGTTTATCTGTTGTTAGATTACAATTGAGAAGGATCTGGCACACTGTTTTTGTGTTTTCAAAAGTGTTTTCCTTCCAATCGACCATGACAGCTTAACAAATGTGAAAGATTATACAATCGAAAAAGCATGGATCTCAGCCTACAATGGTAACCGAATGCATGAATTGAAAACAGGACCTAAGACAATACAGTGTCCTGTTTAAAAGAGAAAAGTGTTTCTCATTGGTTAACTGAAAAATCTGAAGCTGTCTCTGAAATAAAAACTAAATAAAGATTTTCTCCCTGATAAAAGCACCCTCTGAAATTGTCCCAGATAAAGCATCTGCCTTAAAGTCCTAATCTCTCATACAATTCAGGTTATATTACAAGAGCTTACATCAGACTTTCTGAACACACATATACCGTCTGCTTTGTGTCTTGTGCATAAACATTTGATTCTTTTTCCTTTTTTTTAGCCCCACGAACCTGGTGACGACTGGTCAGAGCATATCAGCTCCTCTGGAAAGAAATATTACTACAACTGCAGGACAGAAGTGTCCCAGTGGGAGAAGCCCAAAGAGTGGCTTGAGAGGTACCTGCAATTATTTTACCCAAACCCATATTAATCACTGTCAGGCTGGAAACGTGGCTAATATCTGTATTCTTGTGTGTTTCACAGAGAACAGAGGCAAAAAGAGGCAACAAAGACTGCGGTTGTCAACAGTTTTCCCAAAGACAGGGACTACAGAAGGGAGGCTATGCAAGCATCGGCAGCCCCGACTGGTTCCAGTAAGTCTTTTTTTTTATTACAATACATTTGTTTCTCCTCTGTTTGCATTGATGGATGTTAATAAATCAGTCTTTTACTTTTATATATAATTTTTTAATTTTGTTTGCCCTGTTCAAAACATAAAGGATGAGCTTTCTCCATCTCAATCCTTCTCCGCTGCAGTATTATTGTTGTTGTTGTTGTTTGGTCGGTGATGATTGTTGTTGAGCTGACGTTTGGCTGATGAATGCTAAGGAACTGCTTACCAAAAGACTGAGACTAAACAGCTGCACCATGCTACTGCTGGTGCTACAAACAAAGTACTGCAGGTGTTCACTAAAATCTGTTGAATCCTTTACAGTCTTGTACAGGGAGCGTTTACAGTTGAGAGATCATATGATTGTGTGTGAGAGGGTTAATTTATGTCCAATTCTGATCTAATTAACGTAAGTGTAACAAATTGCTTATGGTAAGATTCACCGCTGATTAATACCAGTTTGTGAGCAGTCAAACTGAAGCTGGCTGAAAACAGATGACAATGACAACGGTGTTTTAATTGAGTTGATTAGGTACCGGTGCAGAGCAACAGGTCACTGGAAGTTCATCTCACCATTGTGACATTCACTCGCCTCCAGCTCTTTGTAGCGTTCTTGTTGCACAAAGCTTTTCTTCCAGTATTTCTCCTCTGCTCACTGCCTTACATTAACAAGGAAAACTGGGGGGGAATGCTTCAGTCATGTGCTTCGGTTCAATTGTTATGACTGATTGCTGTGAATTCATTGTGGGACTATTTTGATTGTAGTCTGGATATTGTCCAGTGTGTTGACTTGTGTATTTACTCAATAAGTTTGTGCTGCTGTCTATCTGTCAACATTTTGAACAAAATCTTGGAGGAAATTCATCTTTAGTCGTTCTAACATGCACTAAAACTGGTGCCAAGTAGGGATGTAAATTTAGATTTTTATTTAGACTTAGATATTTAGACTGCGTGTGTGTCTTGAACACATTAAACACATACCAACACTTAATTCTTATATAACACGGGTTGACTTACTTTTTACAAATAGCAGCATAAGCAATAGAAAATGACGATTCACCCATCATCGCACCCCTAAAGAGTAAAACATATAAGCTACAGATACACTGAAGTCTATTCCACGCAAGCAGTTGTTGAACATTTCTGCTACACAGTTGTAAACCTCTGTAAAGCATTCCTCAAGCCTTCCATTAAATATATTTCATTAATGATGACAAATTTGTTTCAAAATATCTAATAATAAATGCTGCCACTAAACCTTGTCCATAAGCTCACCCTTTTGCCAGTAGACATTCTGTCGACACAGTGGGATAGTGTTAATTTGTTTTGGAAAGCTAAAGTCAAGTTGTTTTCCTCTGGGATTTCTTTCGGGCAGTGGGGGTGGTCCGGCCTTCATAATAAATACTTAAACCAATAGTGATATTATTTTTGACTATTTCACATCAATGCACTAAGGCTTGTGTATGTATGCGGATGGTCTCTCTGTCAGCGCCCCTCCTGGCAGTGCCATTGCATCCAGGCGCATTACACAGCAGCGGTCAACCGGAGACTCTGTTCTTCTGCTCTTTTCTAATCACTCACACGTTGTTCTGATCTTTATAAAAACCTACTGAACCTTTGCAACAATGAAGTCCAAACACTGCGCTGTCATAATCTGCGGGGAAAAAATGATCCGTCTGCAGGAGTGTGTGTTTCTGCCCGTTTCAGTCGCTCATCAATTCACAAACAAGCACAATCACTTGTGTTTACTTATTAATAATCGATAATGTTGGCTGTCTCTCGTGAGGTATGTGTGGCAGGTGAAAATCTTTGCAATAAACTGTTTATATTCAGATTCTAGATACCTTTTTGTAGTGCTCGTTACACATGTGCCTTTTTAAATCAACCTTTCGCACTCCTCTTCTTCCTTTATCAATCTTTCAAAATATGAGTCGTTTGCTGAGCTGTGTAAATGCAACCAAATGACATTGGAGCGGCGGATGCCAAAAAATGCATTTGGTTACAGGCAATGGTGACGCATTTTGTGAATACTGTTTAACAATTAGCTGCAAATGATTACTGACCCTTTTGACAAATGAGACCTGTTAACTTCACATACCTCAGCTCTTCACAGAACTTCATTTAATTCTGAGTGAAGAACATTACTCTGCCCATTGTCTGTTTCATTGAATAAGCCCTTCACTTGTAAAGCGATTTGGCTTTGTACTAGTTCAGAAGTTTTCTTCACTGCTGGAGACATCAAGTTAATAACGCAACACACGGTTCTTTTTATTTAACCCCTTTCTGCCCTTTACACCAGAACATACAAACCAACTTCTGGTTTTATAAAAACAATTCAAACCATAAACTCACTGATGTTTGCCTGAAAATTACATATTTATTTATTGAAATTAGCTTTTTTATTACTTTACTTTAATGAAATTGCATAACTTCAAAAAGAACCGTAGAAACTGAGAACCTTAGAAAACAGCTGTGTTCTCTCATGCACCGTTTCTAGCTATTTCTCTGTTTGTAAGACAACAAACCTCAATAACAGAAATTTAATTTGCAGCCCATTTGGCATAAGACTGCAGTAATTGGTTTGGCAGCTGGTGAACTGGAATAACATCAAAAAGTTAGCTCACCTTTCCTTTGAGTGAACCAAGGGTCACCACAACCCTACAGTTTGATATGATTTAGTATTTGCTTGCACCAGTGTTTAACTAAAATATTTTGTCAGATATTCCCGACATTAAGGCCACATCCTGGTACAGCTTAAAATCCTTTTTAGCATCAGTTATAAAAGTCTAAATTGCATATGAACTAATGGACCTTTTCTGAATTTGTGATGATGCAGTATAAACAGCACAGAGAGCTTAGCAGAAAGGGTCATGCTTTCCAAAGTTCCAGAAGGTCAATAAAAATATCGTCAAAGAAGTTCAGTCCGAGTAGAAGATCAATGTGTTAAAGTCATACAAGATACCAAAATACTCAATTCTTAAACAGGACTTTACAACTCTGGAATGTTGGCAGGTCAGCAACTGTTATATCAATGATTGGAAATCCAGAGGTAAACTGTAGTAATACATTTGACAAAGTCATAAGAATTTGCGCTCCCCTGTACCTGGTTGTCCTCCAGTGTTAAAAAGATTGGTGCTGCATTGCACTACAAGGCGGTCAAAAAAAGTTGAAACTGGCTCAAAAAGTAAAGACCCTGCCTGCTTCTTGTCAAAGAGTTTCATGTGGGACCAGAAACCTTTTGAAGATGCCTTGGCCGAGCTTTATGAAAGTTTATTGCATTATATATGACACGAAGAAGACATAACACAAGCCCAGTTTTTTATTTCAGACATTTTACTCTATGTGGGAATTAAGATCTAAAACAGAGACTGTCTCTGTTCTCATCAAAGTTGGGTTTTCTTCCATTACACTTTGTGGTCTGAATGGAGGATAAGAGTCTGAGCTTGAGACTGAGTCCATTCTGTGGGCCAGTATATTATCAAAAAGGAACTATATATGGATTAGTGAGACTGTCTCTGCCTGCTGAAATTAAATCTTCGCTGCTGACTTCACAGAGTCAACCCAGGTGGAGAAGCCTGCAGCGACCCATGCCACCCAGTCTCAGTCATCATCCTCAGGCTCGGGGAGCTTGAACTCATCATCAGGGCCCCCTGGATCGTCGGCCTCAACGGTGCCTGTGTCTCCAGTCCTGCAGTCGTCAGCCCCTCCACTACTTCAGGACCCCACCCTGCTTCGCCAGCTCCTCCCAGCACTTCAGACTGCCCTGCAGCTCAACAATGCCAGTGTGGACATGGCGAAAATCAATGAAGGTGAGAAAAATGCGGATCCAAGAGGCAAACCATTCCACCACTGTCTGTATTCTAATAGCTGCAGTGTTTGTTTTTGATGAGCAGTGATTATATAGAAACAGTTTGAATGCTGTTGGCTTTTTTCTCTTTCTGCACTGTGTCAAAGGCTCATGACATGATAATCTGACCAGCTGGTCTGGGCACAGTGTTGTATGCTGTTTTAGTCTGAAGTAGCGGAAAGTGGAGTTATTAACGTCACTTGCAAATATTGCTAACTTGCCAACAAAAGCTGTCCATGTGTCGAACATGTCCAAAACAGTTTGCCCTGCACCTTGCAGCCGGAGATTGAGCTTGTGGAGATGTCCCGTAATATCCGTGAGAAACATGAGTTTCACAACCCACTTCTCGTCCTCAAGCTCTGGGTAGTCCTGGCCCTTCTCAGCCAGGAAGGCCTTGACGGCATCAAAGCAGCCAACAAACCGCTCCAAAACTTTTCCGCAGCTTAGCCAGCGAATCGCGGAATGGAGAGGTATGTCTCTGTGCACGCAGTCCATTTCCTCGAGCAGCGACTGGAACTGTCGGTGCGTCAGTGAGGATCGCTTAACTATAAAGTTAATAATTTTTGCCACCGTAGCCATTACCTCATTTAGATCTGACTTTGACATCTTTGCACAGAGATTTTCTTGGTGTATAATGCAGTGGAGTTTCATGATGGGATGACCGACTTTTTCTTCAATTAGTCTGACTGCTCCTCTCTGTTTCCCGACCATGGCGGGGGCGTCATCTGTTGTTATCGCAAAAATCTTGCCGATGTCAATCCCTCGCTCCTCAAAATCTTCCATTAACACCCTGGTTATGTCCTCACCTTTAGTTGTTTCGGACAATGGCTTTAGGCAGCAGAGTTCCTCTCTTACAGTCGAATCACAGTATTTTGCCACGAAACCATAGTCTTCTTCCCATGAGGGCTGAAATGCCCGGGCCTTCAGTTTTTTAGACACGGGACATGCCATCTCCATTACACCTGACTACGCACTTCGCAGAGATTCGTGCGGGAAACTGCGGGAGGCTTCTTCTTATTTAATGGCGATCGGCGTCCAGCCTATGGTGCAATACTGGCACCTAGCCGCTGGGAGGTGTTAATACAGGCGGCGTGACGGCGAAACCTATGAAGATTTCTTTAATAGGAAAACGACTGCGTGCCAATGATTATGGCTCCGCGTGCCATGGTTGCCGACCCCTGCGATAGAGCATCCTTCATGGCTGGGATATTCTTGAAAAGAACCTTGTCTCAAGAGCTGGGGCTCTCGCAGCAAGGCTTTGTTCCACCTGACTCTGGTTCAAAACGATATGGTTGCAAGATCGTATCTTTTTCTCCTGTAGGCATATTTCTACAGAGGTAATGGATAGCTAAAAATCTGGGCGCTTGTATCTCGTGAACGGGTTACATACAACAACAAGAGGAGAATCGCGGGTCCGTTGTGATCAGCCAGGCGGCTGCGTGCTGGAGATTGAAGGCTGCACGGCATTGCTACATTGTGTGGTGCTGCTGCTCCACACTATGCGTTCCCATACAAGAGAAAAGAACTTTTCTACCCTTTTTGTCGATCAGACGGGGCTGCCCTCCCACTGCCATTTCCACTTGCGCTGTTTTGTAAATACCGCGGGTCACCACACACACAACTCGCCTCCTTCCCTTCACGGCTGCTTGAGAGCGAGTGCCAGTCAGCTGGGCTGCTTGAAATGCTTTGGGGGAAGGACTGAATTGCTAATTATCGTTTCAACTCTATTATAGTAGATGGAGATCGTTTGACCCAATAATTGAATCACAATTAAATTTCGATTAATCGAGTTGCCCTATATAGATGTAAATATAGGAATACAATTACACACATTCAGATAATCTGTCTAAGAGGGATGCTGCTTGGGTGCATGTTAGCAAGCCACTTGACTTTGTCAGCCACAGATTGTGGCACTGTTAATGAGCTTTTTAAGTTAAAGCATTTTGTCTGTTATTGGCCACTTCATGTGCACTGAGGTTTAAGCTCTAGTTCATTGACTTATTAACATTTTGTCCAGTCATTCAGTAAGACAACAGAGGCTGCGGTTGCAAAGTATAAAAAAAACTCCTTTCCTAACCACTATTCCTCGACCCCAATGTTAAATGACATGAGATTAAGGAAAGGTATGAAGGAGAATCCAAAGGAGTAAGAAAGTTTGACACCTTAAGCTGCTTTCAGACATGCTGTCGACTCCACAGATCCTACGTATTTTCTCCGGTGGAAGTGCATGTGTGAACGTAAGTGTCTGAGTGAGACGGTCTGCAGTTTCTACGATCTCTATCCACCTGACACTTGTTACTCGCAACAGATGCAAAACTGAAGAAAACAAATAACTCCCATTGAAAATGCAGTGACACACAGTAGAAGACACTGAAGATGATTTAGAGAGTTTAAGGTGATAAGAGCCGACAACGGTGTTGAGGTGATGTAAACATGATCTACACTGGAGATTTGATACATTACCTCCTGCCTCTGTCTGCTACAGCTGGCTGCTCCACCTCGTCTGAATAATGTGTAGGGTTTGATGCTGTTGTGCAGAACTTGTCTGTGCCAAAAACCTCCTGCAGCTTTGTGCATGTGTGAAAGGAAAACTCTGAGTAAACTCTGTAGATTAGATTCAACTTTATTGTCATTGCACAGTACAAGTACTTATACAACGAAATGCAGTTTAGCGTCTAACCAGAAGTGCAAAAAAGGAGTTAAAGTGCAGAGTATTGTGCGTATTTGAAATGTAAATAAATAAGATATGTACAGTAGCAAATATATATGGAATAATATAGTATTAACAGGTATTGTATGATATAAGAACTATGAGCACTAATAACGGAAATAGTACAGTATTAACAGCTTTTGTATGATATAAGAACTATGAGCAGTAAGTAATATATCTGAAGTAGGACAGTATTAACAGGTATTGTAGGATATAATAACTTTAAGCAAGATAAATATATAAATATGAATATACTATAGGCAGGATAATACAGTAGTATAAAAAGTAACAATGTAGTGCAAGTGTTCAAATGTTCAGTGGTTGGAGGAGGGTGTGTGGCCGGGGGGGGCTGCTGCTATCACTGCGGTGCAGAGTTAAGGGTGACAGCTGCAGGTATGAAGCTGTTCCTGAACCTGCTAGTCCGGGAACGGAGGACCCTGTAGCGCCTCCCAGAAGGGAGGAGGGCAAACAGTCTGTGGCTGGGGTGAGAGCTGTCCTTGACAATGCTGCTCTTGCCCTGGACAGCTTCAATGGTGGGGAGTGAGGAACTGGTGATGCGTTGGGCAGTTTTCACCACCCTCTGCAGTGACTTCCGGTCCGCAACAGAGCAGCTGCCATACCACACTGAGATGCAGTTGGTGAGGATGCTCTCGATGGTGCAGCGGTAGAAATTCACTAGAATCTGAGGAGACAGATGAGCCGTCCTCAGTCTCCTCAGGAAGAAGAGACGCTGGTGAGCTTTCTTGACCAGGGTTGAGGTGTTGAGGGTCCAAGAGAGGTCGTCGGGGATGTGGACACCCAGGAACTTGAAGCTGGTGACACGCTCGACCTCCGTCCCATTGATACGGATGGGGGTGTGTGTGCCGCCTTTCTTCCTGAAGTCCACGATGAGCTCTTTGGTCTTCTTGGTGTTGAGAGCCAGGTTGTTGTCGCCGCACCACGCCGCCAGGTGCTGGACCTCTTCTCTGTAGGCCGACTCATCGTTGTTGCTGATGAGGCCAATCACCGTAGTATCATCTGCAAACTTGACAAAAGTATTAGTTACATGTACAGGAATGCATTCATACGTGAATAGTGAGTAGAGGAGAGGACTTAGCACACAGCCTTGAGGCACGCCAGTGTTCAGGATCAGGGTTGAGGAGGTGTGGTTCTCTAACCTAACAGACTGGGGTCTGTTGGATAGGAAGTCCAGTATCCAGTTGCAGAGGGAAGGGTTTATGCCTAAATCGCAGAGTTTCGTGATCAGTTTGGAGGGAATAATTGTGTTGAAAGCTGAACTGAAGTCTATGAACAGCATTCTTACATTGGAGTTGTTATTGTCCAGGTGAGAAAATGCGGAGTGAAGTGCCGTGGAGATGGCATCCACCGTACTCCTGTTCTGGCGGTAGGCGAATTGGAGGGGGTCCAGTTTGGGTGGTAAACAAGTTTTGAGGTGAGCAAGGACCATCCTTTCGAAGCACTTCATAATGGTGGGGGTGAGTGCAACAGGGCAGAAGTCATTGCGGCTCGCTGCAGTTGAGTGTTTGGGCACCGGCACGATGGAGCCGGTTTTAAAGCATGTGGGGACAGCTGCTTGGGCCAGTGACAGATTGAATAGGTCAGTCAGGACCTCAGCTAGCTGCCCAGCACAGGCCCTGAGCACGCGTCCGGGGATGCCATCAGGGCCAGCAGCCTTACGTGTGTTGATCCTGCTCAGTGCAGCACACACGTCGATGGAGTTGAGTGTGAGGGGCTGGTGGTCTGAAGTGAGCACAGCCTTGATAGCCGCCTCCTGGTTTTCCCTGTCAAAGCGAGCATAAAAGCTGTTGAGCTCGTCAGGGAAGGAGGCATCACTGTTTTGGGGGGAGGTGTGTAGCCAATTATCCAGGTTTTACCTGGAGGTCATGTCTGAAAAACAGATCAGGAAGTTTTCAAACCTCAAAGTCTGAATCAAGGTTCATGACTTCGTTAGATTGTAGTTAATTTTGGTTTCACATTGTAATTTAGGGAGCGGACTCAAGACTTTTGTGACATGAAGAAGAATAATTGCACTGTAACCCTTGAGATACAGATACACTTTTAGTCCCACACACATGCACACACACGACATGCAAGGGGGGAAATTTGTTTTCTGCAATGACCCATTTGGTGTTCACTGGAGGACACACAGAGCAGTGGGCAGCCATGCACGGTGCCCCGGGGAGCAGGTGTTAGTAAGGTGCCTTGCTCAGTGGCACTTAGACAGTGGGGTGGGGTAGGCACTTTGACAGTGTGGAACAGATCCAGGTGTTGTCCGTCCAGGTATGTTGTTCTTGTTGTCACTCCGTGGATTCGAACCAGAGACCACCGTCGGATTAATTTTGTTTTTTTCCCATAGTTGCACTTTCTGCCACTAGTCCACCGTCTCTCCCATCGCCTCCCATGATTGTGCGTCCTGGCCTATGTGTGCTGCTTCTACCTTTTTACATGTTCTCAATTTGGCCGTCAATTGACATCTATCTGATGAATACACTACAGTCTGTCTGTTTGAATGGAGAATCACACTTTCTAAGAAACAATGTTTTCAGTTTATACAGAGTGAACATTTAACCATCAGTTACCCAAAGGAATTAACGACAAAATAGATATTATTAAAAATGAATACCTAAACAAAAAGATCGGAAATGTTGAATAAGGTTTGTACACAGGGTAACGGTGTGTTTGTCTTTCCACAGTTCTCACAGCTGCTGTCACACAAGCTTCATTACAGTCGATGCTCCATAAGATCCTCACTGCTGGACCATCGGCTTTCAATATCACTACTATCCTCTCTCAAGCTGCACAACTCTCCAGCCAAGGTAAATGAAGCCCACGTACACATTAATCTGTTCCACCGCTGCAAGCAGAGTTGGAGGAGAGTTAACCTCAATAAACTGATCAAGTTGATAGCAAAAAATCAGCCCAATGACTTTGAACCAATGACTGCTAAAGAGTTTGCTCATAGAGGGAAGTTCCTGCTTAGTATTTATTTTAGATGATTGTATATTGTCTGACTTTTTGTTTGTGTGTCTCCAGCAGCTCAGCAATCAAACCAGTCACCAATGTCATTAACATCGGACGCCTCATCGCCCAGGTCCTATGTGTCTCCGAGGATCAGCACACCCCAGACCAACGCTGGTCCTCTAAAGCCCCTCCTCAGCACGCAGCCTGTCATCTCACAGTTAAAAGTAAGACATTAAAAACCAGGTGTCCTCCGTAAGGGTGTAGAGTTGCAAGCAGGGTGACTACAGTAGCCAGCTGTGTGGATTTGGGGACATTTTCTCTGAGAAATGACAGGGACAACTCAACAAGTGGCTCCTGTGATCATAAAAGCTTCTCTGTGGTAACGTTTATTTCTTCGGATTTGTCACACCTGATGTGCCTGTTGAAGTTGTGCTAGTTTTGCTGGTAGTATCCATGCTAAACACCGGCACATCTTGGACTCTGTTCAGAACTGGTTATAGCATCTGCCCTGAGAGATCCGAACACAAGTGGACAGTTTTATATTTGTCATTTCACACCTGGCCTAGAAATGCTTCCGATGTCACTATACGTGTGTAGTTGTCTGTGTGTGACTGTGTGTTGGTTCAGAGTTTTGATATTGTAGCGCTGTCGTAAAATTAAAAAAACGCATGGACACTGAGAAGGGTATAAATACGATTAGTTTATTATTAAACTCTAGCAGGTCCGAGGACGTCAGCTGAGTAGTTGGTCTTCCCGATGTGGCCCAGATTGGTTTTGCTTTCACACAATGAAAACAATGTGGTCAGAAGCATCAGAACACCTCAAATGTAGATCTCAGGATGCATTGTGGAAGCAGTATCTTGTACTAGCTACACCTGTACTAGGAACTGACCAGTTTTGATCCTAGAACAGGTCCCAGATCTGAACCTCAGGCCACATCCTGAGCTGGTGTGTGACACACCTGGAAACAGTATATCAGCATTGTAAACGCGAATGCGTCCTCGGCCAAATATGAAGAACACGCTACAGTCTCATAATGATTCGAAAGTGTTTTTACACATCTCAGTGTTTCGCTTGCATTGCATGGGAAAAAAGCATGTTTCACTGTAAAAACAATGCACATTGATTCACTCATCCTGTCCTGGCTCCATTCTCTCCCTCTGTCTTATCACACAGAAACACATTAACAACGAACACATTTGTGAGATATGACGATAATAGATCGTAAATGATTAAAATGTGTCTATGATCTGCCTTTAGAGATCTTCAGAATCTCAGACATTGACTTTTATTCTCAGACATTTACTTTTTTTCCATTACATTTAAATTAATTTATTCGGCCCAACCTGCTCTCCTTGCTCCCTTATCTCTCACTATCTCTCTCTCCGACACAGACATACGCCATTTCAACTGTAGTGAGTCAGAGATGTCAGATGAGAAAGAGACAGACAGATGGAGGAGTCAGGTGGGACTGAATCAATGAATGAATAAATCATTTAATATAGTATGTAAGTGCCAGTTTGTGGGTTCATTTATACAGTTGAGGCGCAGAGACGGTGACATATGTTGATGAAGTGTCGGCTGTATGGAAAAGCAAACTGGTTCCTAAAATGTGAGATAGCTCTGCACCAGTACCAGCCCAGCACTAGCACTCTGTTGTCTTTGGTGAAAGAGTAAGGTACCTGATTCCAAATCCAGTTCCTTAATGTTATTTAGAGTAGCAAGAGGGTACTTTACTTGAGTGTTGTTTACCTTTTGCAACCGGTGTTTATTTTTACCTTGTTGGGCTGTACTTTTTTAAAATGGGGATATGACTTTGGTGGCCATGTTCAGTAACTTGGGAAATATTCTTTAATGTAGTACAGGAAAACAAATTGTGATAAGATCGTGGATCATGATCCTGCCTGAAAAGAAATCTGGATTTGGTATTTTTTACATATCTCCCAGCCCAAATGTACGTGTTTATTTTCAAATAGAGCAGGAAAGAGAGAGATCAGATCACAGGAGAGGCTTGTAGAGACACATTCTAATACCAGGTGTGCAGTGATGTACCCAGGGCTTTTCACTTGAGATCAGCGCTCTCAGGATGGATGTTGATACCAGGTCTGAACAGGGCCTCACATTCTCTTGAACCACATTGCAAAGAAAGTGACTGAGATCACACATGTATGTCTTCACTGAGGCATTGTGTGTATGGCGTGAGTCTGAAATATCCAGTTACATGAAATGTAGCATAGAGAAGAGTCCTAGATAGAGATGCATTTCATATTAAATACAGTGTTGTATTGTGGACTGACTGAGGTCTCAAATAAAATTATGAATAAAATGACGGGTTGTTACAAATGTTGCGGACAGTTGGACAAAATGTGCTGTTAACATCAGTAAGCTTGTGATTTGATCCCATGGAGCGGACATGATATGATTTTAAATGTGTCTTAACTTGTTTCGTTCAGGTGAGCACACAGTCAGTGAAGCAGGCGTCTCATCCTCAGCCCACATCCCAGCATCACCTCTCCAGCGATAAGCAGCACAGTCATGATGCCCCCACAGCCTCCCCACGCACACAGCAGCGCCATGGGTAGGTAACAACTCACAACTTGCTTAAGTTTAACAAGATTCACTAGCCATGATAATAATAGACAGTCTTTGATACTGTTGAGGACAGTTTGGTCATTGGGTCTTGTTTCCTAGAAAATATCTTCTGGTGACTGAATGAAGGTTATGTGTTAGTTATATTAATGAGGCTTAGTCTGACTGATCTTTAGGTTGCCTAATTATCTGTGGTGTCCATCAGAGAGGTGGTGAAATTAATAGTTTCTGCGGTGCGGACATGTATAGACACTGCTCAAAAAAATTAAAGGAACACTTTTTTATCAGGGTCTGGCATGAATTCAATTGCACTTTTTTGATAATTATCTGGTCAGTTGAGTAGCAGAGGGGCTTGTTAATCAGTTTCAGCTGCATTGGTGTTGATGGAATTAACAACAGGTGCACTAGAGGGGCAACAATGAGACGACTCCCAAAATAGGAGTGGTTTTGCATGTGGAGGCCATTTCAAGTTTCTCCCTCTTGATCACTTCGACTGGTTTTCCATTAGTGTTGGCTTTAGCTAGTCATTATCTCTACTGGGGGCATGAGGCGATTTCTTAACCCTACAGAAGTTGCACAGATTGTCCAACTCCTCCAGGATGGCACATCCATGCGTGCCGTTGCAAGGAGATTTGATGTGTCTCCCAGCATAATCTCCAGAACATGGAGATTCCAGGAGACAGGCAGTTACTCTAGGAGAGCTGGACAGGGCCGTAGAAGGTCCTCAACCAATCAGCAGGACCGATATCTGCTGCTTTGTGCAAGGAGGAACAGGTTGAGCACTGCCCGAGCCCTACAGAATGACCTCCAGCAGGCCACTGGTGTGAATGTCTCTGTCCATCAGTCAGAAACAGACATGAGGGTGGCCTCAGGGCGCGACATTCTGTAGTGTGCCCTGTGCTCACTGCCCAGCACTGTGGAGCTCGATTGGCATAGAATTGGCATGTCCACCACTGGCACCCTGTGCTTTTCACAGATGAGAGCAGGTTCACCCTGAGCACCTGTGATAGACGTGAAAGGGTCTGGAGAAGCCAAGGAGAACGCTATGCTGCCTGCAACATCGTTCAGCATGACCGGTTTGGTGGTGGGTCAGTGATGGTCTGGGGAGGCATATCCATGGAGGGACGCACAGACCTCTACAGGCTAGAGAACGGCAGTCTTACTGCCATTAGTAATCGGGATGAAATCCTTGAACCCATGGTCAGACCCTAGACTGGTGCAGTGGGTTCCTCCTGATGCACGATAATGCCCGGCCTCATGTGGCATAGGGTATGCAGGCAGTACCTGGAGGATGAAGACATTTATGCAATTGAATGGCCCTCACGATCACCTGACCTAAACCCGATAGAACACCTCTGGGACATTATGTTTCGGTCCATCAGACGCCGCCAGGTTGCTCCTCAGACTTTACAGGAGCTCACTGATGCCCTTAGACAGATCTGGGAGGACATCCCACAATACACAATCTGTTGTCTCATTAGGAGCATGCCGCGACGTTGTCAAGCATGCATACAAGCACATGGGGGCCACACAAGATATTGACAAGCATTTTGAGTTGCAGAAATTGAATTTTGGCAAAAATGGACAAGCCTGCCACATCACTTTTTCACTATGATTTTCGGGGGGTCTATAAAATTGAGCCCTTTGTAGGCTGAAAACTTTTATTTCCATCAAAGATGTGGCATCCTTTTGTTCCTAAGACATCAAACTGTCCATATCAGTATAAATATCCAACATACTTTTTTTCACAATGAGATCTGAATTTTTTTGAGCAGTGTATGTGCATAGATGCAGAGACGGTACATAATCGATTCTCTCTCTCACACACACACACACATGCAGCAAACAGGAAATAATTAATATTATATTGGCAGGTTTTTATAAAGATAAGCTCTTAGAAAAGAGGCGAGGAGCAGAATCTGTTGTTGACCAGCAGAGTAATGTTTTAATTAAGCATAGGTGTGTGTATTACTGTGCTTTTCTTCATGTGAGTGGAAATACTGTGTGTAGCCAAATGCAGCTCAGCCAATTCCCATCAGCTTGTGAACGATGACTCCATTGTGTAGTGTTTTGGCACCATCTGCTGGTCATTAATGAAACAACAAGGGGCTGTTTTCTGAGTTGCTACCTTTCATTCATTGAAGTCAAGCATTTGTTTGTGTAATATTTTGAGCCAGTTTGTGATCAACTTGATAAGACATGTTCAGTCATTCTTCTCAGGCTAATAAATGTATTAGTTTGAAATTACTAACTGGTCATTGCCAGATGAGACAGTTACTGGTGTTTCCATCGTGAGTCTTTCTGCACAATGGTGGTTTAAATTCAAACATTGCGGTATACTTTTTATAAATATATCAGAATTTTAATATGCATCTATATAAGGTTTGTGCATGGGGCCTCAACCCTTACTCAGAGCAAATATCACTCTTTGAACTGAAATTAAAATTGATATCATGATAATTATTGATATCATCTGATTTGAACATTTTAATCTTAATAGCGGTTCCATCCTCATCTCCCCCGACTATAGGTTGCATCAGGAACAGCAAATCCGATGTGAAAACTCATATGAAGTTGACTATGTGGCTATTAATTATGAATACAATTTTATTTTTATTACATCAATAAAGTTATGAGAGCTTAACAGGCTGCACCTGCTGCGCTGAACATGCCTGATTCACAATGCAAGATAGTGGATGTGATTTTGATGTGTTTCAGGATTGTTAAATCCCTTCTACAGAGTAATAATGTATTCGTAAATTCTCATATTCATGTACTAAATCTACCTTGGTCCACAAGTACTCATTGATGTGAAAACTTGCATTGTATGGATACGGGTTCAAATAAAATTAATCATACAAAAAGGTATTGAATGCTCAGGAAACGGGTGTCTTCACTGGAACACTGTATCTGAGATGTGTAGCTGTATAACTGCCTTCAAATCTTTTTTCATCCAGTTTGTTATTAACACTTGTAAAAAGTCAGTGAGGCTTTCGTTGATTATGTTCTTCTCCAACATTGTGGATTGCAGCAGTCAGAGGAGTCCCTCCCCGGGTCCCAACCACGTTGCCTCCAGCAGCAGCAATGCCCACAACTCTGCCTCCGCTCCCCCCATCACCTCATCAGCCCGGCCCTCCTGCACCTTCACCCCCTCCCTCGCTGCCCACTTCAATGAGAACCTTATCAAACATGTGCAGGGTTGGCCTGCTGAACACGCAGAGAAACAGGTTTGTTCTGTCGACACATTACCTTCATTTACATGATCTGAATCTGATGATAAAAGGCTGGTTTGAAATCGTATTAAAACTCATCGTTGTGTGTTGCATCAAATTATCTCAAAGGCCTCAAGACTACGTGAAGAGGCACACACCATGGGCAGCATCTGCATGTCCGAGAACTGCACTGAGCTCAAAAACCTCCGGTCTCTGGTCAGAGTCTGTGAAATCCAAGCAACATTGCGTGAGCAGAGGTGAGAACCCACTTTGTGTGGAGAAGCATGCAACACACCTGTCGACATGTTACGTAAACCACTAACGCCCACTGTCCTTTCTGTCTCTCTCCCCACAGGATACTGTTTCTGAGACAGCAAATCAAAGAACTCGAAAAGTTGAAGAATCAGAATTCTTTCATGGTCTGACAACTTCTGGTTGAGCGCTGGAAGCGGGCGGTTTTGGAAACGAGGGGGGAGAAACCCATTGCACATAGTTGGAAGCTGGCGTGGAGTGAGCACTTGTTCAGTTCCTCTTGAGCCCAGTCTTAACACAAACACACACACAGGAGCTGCAGTTGGGTCGCCTTTGGACCGTTGTGCTGGGGGAAACCAAGGGGTATAAAAAATGAAGCGCTGCTGTGGGAGAAGGGGGAGGGCGGGGGCGATTTTACAAGTTTTTGTAAAAAACCTCGACGGAAAATGTAGATTTCTTGTAGATGTTATTATCTATGTTGTAAATATGTTTTGTAGATTGAAGCCATGGAAAGCCATGCCTCTCAAAGCTTTTGACATCCAAACTAATCAACACCTAGGCGGCTACATTCATTAGTTAGCCTTTCCTTCATGTTAACTCGTCTGCAGACTTCAAGCTTCATTCTGTCAGTTCATAGATCATTGAACCAGTGAGCATGTGTGGCCTGCATGTAAACGGAGGAGGATGTTTGAAGCCATTTATTAACAAAGCGTAATAACACACTGGTGTCCCAATTAGTTATTTTCCTCAAACCTTGGTAAACTGACAACTGTCTGGATTCTCTTCCTCTGGGTGAAGAGTCACATGTGCTCAGGCGGGTGAACATCCCCTCTCTGCAGGAAGATTCCAAACTGCTCACTGGGGTTCAGTGATCTATTAGCAGCTTCTGGTGGCCCTGCATTTCCCAGTCTGAAAACAAGACAGTGCCTGGTGGTGTGGTGGAGTGACTGATTTCAAGAGAAAAACACACAAAATCAACAAAAAAATAATGATTAGAGATGTGATGGCGTGCTGCTTTGGACCATTCCCCTCCCCTGGCCTCAGCCCTGCCTCACTGTCTCCTGAGGCTACACCTACACTACTATGTTTTCATTTGAAAACGCATCAACTCTGCTCCGGATGTGCCTGCCGTCCACGCTACTCCGGAGGTTATAGAGCTGCTTAAGGAGAGGTTTGGAAACGCTGCTGGCCCTGTCAAAGTTTGAGAACTCCCGGGCTGCATCTGGATGGGCAGAAATTGAGATGTGTGGAAACCATGACAGACACTCAAACGCTTGCTGATTGGATCTTTTCAGTCACAACGTAGCCTTCACTGATTCGTCAGACTCCTATCACATGGCCCCCTTCTGGAAGAAAACATCTTGTCATTGCCAACAGCTGTAATGCCGTTAAATTCTGCATTTCACAAGAGAGACAAGCATTTATTCAAGTACTTCCTGTTTACGCTGGCACACGCATGCCCGGTGTAAGCAAGTGGTCCTGTGATGTGCGTTTTCAGACGTGTTGGTATGGATGGGGAATTAAAACTGATTTGGCTGTTTTCAAACAAAACGTAGGAGTATGGATGTAGCCTGAGACACCAACACTTAACACCCTGTTCTTTCTTCTTCTTTTCTTGTGTTCCAGCATTTATTGTTCCTCGTTTTTCCCCCCTCTGACTTTTTAAGCTGAGGTGTTACCACTGGTTCATTCCTTTGTACAGTCGCTAACATAACAAGTGAAGTTTTAAGAGGCCGCAGAATTGAAAAAAGGTTTTTATTTATAAACAGTTGTAGTGACGAACAGTCCCATCACGATGATATCCATTCTCATTTGCACCCGGTTCAGGAGTGGTGTTTCACAGACGTGACGTGGATCACCTCAGTCAGCGCAGGGCAACGAGGTCACAAGGTCAAATGTGAAATGTATGTATTGTAATAAACATATTAAACTAAAGCGAGCACTGGTTATTTTATTGGAATATTAGGTTTGGATCATATGCTAGTGCCTTGTTGAAAGTCTTAAACCTCATTCACCTGAAGAAACCCACATTTTCTTTTATCTCCTGTGAACCAACGACAAAGATCTTCAACAAGCATGTTTTACGCACAGAGTTGCTTTTGTAGCACGTCCCATCCCTCTCTGATTTGTTTGGTCTCCACTGGAGCAGGGTCATTTGCTGCAAAGCTTCTTTTTTTTTTTTTTTTTTTTTTCTCTCACCATACTATCTATTGAGTCTATACCTAAGCTGCACCACACATTCAGTAAAGGTGACTACATCATTGCTTTGTATATTGTTTCCTGAAGTATATTGACAAGTGAAATAAAATATGCCTCCAGGGCCATGTTGTTCTTGGGTTTGTGACAGTGCCTTCTACCTTGTAGTTTGTCTGGTCCCATTTTAAGTGTTTAAATGGACTGATGGTTCAGTCAGTGTTTACAAAATAGTCCTTTTTAGATGCATTAACTCACTAGTTAAGGGGTTCCACAACTTGCATTCTGCAAAACATTTGAATCATCACACACAAATTTGTACATTAGCAGGAATGTTTCACAGCATTGAAGTCAAGGCATTGCTCTGTTATATAAATGTGAGTGTGCAATAAAATATTGTTCTTAAAACCAATGAATAATCATACTCTCAATATTCACCAAAATGTTTTACCTGAATAACAGAATGTGGAAATCAATATTAGAAATCATACGTTGAGCCATTTTCTACCTTTTTATTTTTCAAATAAATGAGGAATTTGCTAAATAGTAGATCGTTTTTCAGCCCACCTGCAAAACCTCCAAGGTCCACCAGTGGGAAGTCACAGTATGTGAGTTAAAGAAGGAAGTAAAAATATAATTTTAACTTGTGCCCTCTGCTGCCCTCTGCTGCCCTCTGCTGGTGGTCTACTGTTTCCACTCCAGACAGGGAGCTCAGACCTCTGAGATTGTGTGTATCTCATAGAGGTCTGAGGTGTAATCAGATCAAAGTTCACCTGCACGTCCTGCTCCTGTCTCAACTTGCAAAGAAACGTCTTCCTGCTTCTACCTTTTGCACACATCACAAGTTTTCAGATAATACAGGGCCGGTTGAGGACAGTAACTCATTTGTCCTTGTCTTAAGATGGAATATTTAAACTTCAATAGAGTACTTCCATATAACTACATCCATATGTTATTACTGTTACATGACAGGGCATTGGTCGCATCCCTTTTCGGGATTACTCGACACCTAATTTTCAAAACGTACATCTTCCAGGATCAGATAAGAAAAATCAAAATATATGTCACACAAAAGTCAAAAGACATCTCAAAGATGCCTGACCTATTTATATGTTTCCTGTGTATACATCCAACTCTGTGCTTGCAGAGATAGATAGTATATACTATGGAGGAGTAAGGGAGAGCAAGACATTTTACCTTAAGTAGAATGGCACTCAATAGAACACATACCTCCCCCAAGGCCCTTCAATCCAATCAGCCTGTACCAAATTACACACACTCATATAAAGCAGTCTCCTTAAGGTTTGATTTTTTTTTTTTTTTTCCATTAAGAACTAAGAAGTACTCACCTCCGTGAGGAGCAGCGTGCTGTTGTAGAAGGGCAGCAGCCAGGCAATGTCGTCCGAGGCCTCCTTCATTGTGAGTGGCAGGGAAAGGAGGAAGATGAGGTCAGAGATGGTGAGGTTGAGGAGGAGGATGTCTATGGGGTTCGCCTTGCGGCAGAAGGTGCAGTATGCCAGGTTGTTGGAGGGGAACCCCATCAGGAAGGTGAGGATGTAGACAAAGAGCAACAGGTGAATGTACAGCATCATGGTGGCTCACAGCACGGACACACTCACTGAGGCACTGGACGGAAGAAATTAAAAATCATTACAATTTATATTAACAGAGCTGGAATGTTCACAGTTTTTCAGATATCACATCTTCTGAGGTTCAATAATATATATTATAAATATTAAGATGCTTGGAACAAATCAGAGGAAAATGTACTTCTCAAGGAAATTCCTTTAAAAAAAATGAAATAGATTTTCTCAGATCTTTACAACTTCCCTGCTCGATGTCCTCATCCAGGTCCACCAGGTCCTTTTGAAAATATAAAGCTATTAAAAAAATCCATGACCCAAACGAAAAGTTTAAAAATTAGTAGTAACTTAAATACATAACTTAAAAACATAAATTAAATAATGAACTATTAATGTTTTAAGCAGACGTTATCTTACAGTTAGTTGTTGTTTGAATATTAAGAGAATGTATACATACGTCAAATGCTCATAATAGAAAATAAACAAATGGCAGAGCAGAGAAGATGTGGCTCAATTTGGTTTTTGACAAATAGAAATATGAAATGTCATCAGACCTTTTTTCTTAAATACTCACAAAAGATTATTCAAATAAATTCCAATCCCACCAACTCTTTTCAAATCCTTATATTACAATTTATTTCATTTAGTTTTTACTCATCTCTTCTGTAACATTTGTGCTGTAATGTTGTCCAGTTGCTTTTAATTGTATCCTTGTTACTTAAATTTGTACTTATAAAGAACCTTGTAACTGTGTTTTAATGTGTTTGTTAATCTTACAATAAACATTATCTTATTATTCTTATTATTCTTATTATAAAAAAGACCAGACACTCTACCATCAAAATTACTTTGAAAATGAGAATTAAAAAGCATAAATAAAAGTCCAGTCTTTACATAACTCCGACCAGGATTCAAATAAGTCCTGTAAAGACTGAACTGTTAAACTTGTCAGACTCAGGGAGCCAGGCTCTCCATCCCTGTGGTGCTGCCGCGCTCCGGCTGCTCGCCTCTCCTCCTGGAAGCAGACTGACTGATCTCATCCCGACACGGTGCTCAATCTGCCCACTTTGCTGCGTCCCTGCAATCTCTCCTTATACAGCGGAAATTTGATAAGCTTCTGAACACGACCTCTGTTCTCCATACTCTGATTAAGATGATTAAGATGCATTTATTAGTCCCAAACACATACACAGGCACACTCATGCAGGTAGGGAAATTTAACCTCTGCTTTTGACCGATCTGGTGCAGGACACACAGAGCAGTGAGCGACCATGTACAGCTCCCAGGGAGCAGATGTTGGGGGAGTAAGGTGCCTTGCTCAGGGGCACTAGAAAGGGTAGGGAGAATCCTCTTGGATTTTTGGACAGATCAATCCAGGTTCGTCTTTTTGTTGTTTCTCCGTGGGGTCGAACCAGAGACCTCTGCCCATAGTCCAAGTTTCTGCCACTAGACCACCGCCTCACCAACTAGACCACCGCCTCTCAAACATCATAGCACAACACAAAGGCTCCGTGTGATGTACAGAGGAAACGTGTGGAGGTGACTCGGAGACTTTGAAAAATTGCATCTTTTATTTTGTATTTACAGTAATCATGATTTAGAAAGGGAAGCTACACCTTCCTGTCTCAGTCGTATTTACACAAAGACCAAAATTATTAATTTGTCATCAAAAACACAAAATAAGGAGATCGTGCAGCAGAAATGATATTTTATTAATTCCTTTCATTTGAAGGATCTGTGATCGTTGAGCTGCAACGATTCACAGATCAGTCGACCAACAGGAAATCTGCAAATATCCTTTATAATCAAATCATTTTTTCGGTCCTGTCATGAGCAAAATACCAAATATCTGCAGGTTTCAGCTTCTTTTGTGTTTGGTTTTGATGCTTTTCTTTGTCATGTATGAAAATAAACTGTTGTTCAGACGAAACAAGACATTTGAAGATGTTATCTTGACCTATGGGTCTTTTTATTCACTATTTCACTGTAAAGTTATTATTACATTCTTACATTTCGTAGACAAGATGATTCAGGAAATGGACAGATTCATTAGCTGCATCCCTGGTGTCCTGTATCTGGATTCAGATCATCTGATGGATCTAAACATACTTGTTATCAGTGGCGTTTCTACATAAGGGGCACGTGGTGCACTGCCCCACCAGATCCAGATGGCGCTGTTGTGCAGAAAGCTCAATACATCTGTACTTTGTAGCCAAATATATTTTATTTTATTTTATATGCAAAGTAGAGTGAATGTGTGTGTGAATAAACTTGACTCACAAGCATTATAGTCTTGTTTTGAAGTCATTTGAGTCCCCTGATCCAGCTGCCCATGGAGCTTTAAGTAAGTTCCATCAGCTCATTGTGATTTGAATCCTATGGATCGTATGTTTGTTTGAGGTTTAGACTTTGAAAAATAAAAAGAGTGAAACTCATATTGCCTCTGTCTTTTCAGAAAGTCACCTTGAAGAATGACAAGCAGAGCATTAAGAAGGAGCAGAAGGTGCAGGAGAAGAAGGAGAAAATGGAGAAGAAGGAGAAGAAGAAGCAGGAGAAGGAGGAGAAACAGGAAAGAAAGAAGATGGAGAGGAAAGAAATGAAGAAGATAGAGATGGAAAAGAAAGACACAGAAAAGAAGGAGAAACAGGAACGAAAGAAGATGGAGAGGAACGAATTGAAGAAGATAGAGAATGAAAAGAAAGAGAGTGAAGGAACGAGGAGGAGGCAGTTGTATAGTTTTCTACTCAAATTTTCAAATTCCTTAATCGGAGAAGCGGAAGCTGAATACTCCGCCCAGAAGGAGCAGACCGCCACCAACAACCTCACCTGGGAAACAAGGAGATATATGGTGGAGCAGATGGAGTCTCCTGCCTCACTGCTGTTGAAGTGCCATATGGACTTGATCCCCCTGACTCAACGTGTGGAGTCTGCAAAGGCCAGAGAGAAGGAGCTGGAGAAGGAGCTTGGAGAGATGAACATGAGGATCAAAGTAAAGGAGGAAGAGCTGGTTGAGACAGAGGAAATCCAAATTGAGCAGAAGGAGAAATGTGAATCTCTGCTGGAGAGCCGTGACGAGAAGCCGGAGCTCAGCGTCCTCCAACATTGGGCCAGCTCCGTGAAAAGAGAGGGGCACCCCCTCTTCCCTCCCTCCCTTTCTTTCCCTCCACTCCAGATCATCACATCCCTTACCCCCCCTTCCCTCCCTCCCTTTCTTATCCCCCCCCTCTTCCCTCCATCCCTTTCTTTCCCTCCACTCAAGACTGACGTTTCTTTCAAAATAAATTATTGAATAAATAACAAAGACTTTTCATTGAGATGAAAGTTTGCTCTTTTATTACAGAAGATGGTTGGTAAACAATCTAAACGATGAAAACCCAACATTTATATGTAAAAAAAACTCAATACCTGTATATTATTTATACATGTATTTATTATTTGAACTGAGAAACCCTCGTTCTCCAGAGCTGCACTTTCCCCAGATTTAATCTACTGTACTCAGGTATATTTACCTGGTTTTCCTGCTCATGGATTTGCATCAAAATACACATTTCAATTCACAGTAATTGTATCATTTGTGTAACCGTGCACTGTTTTCAGCAACAGTTTTCCTTCCTGTCGGGTATTTTCAGGGTTTGTTCAAATAAGTTGTGCACAATTTTTACGACAGACTAATCCGACCTTTGACCTTTAACCTTCTGCTGAAGCAGTGATGAAGCTTAGTATTTTCCAGAGGTTCGTACAGATGTTTATAGACAGACAAGAGTTCATGGAACTGCTTCGTCGTTGGTGTTGAATCATGATGCTCCAATTAGGCTGCATGGAGGTTTTTGTTCAAAGTGCTTTTTGTAGATGACAAAACAAAAGAAAATATCTGATAAAGTTCTTTACATCTGTGGGAATGAGAAGTCAATGGTTCATAGATTTGTAGCCTCACATCGACTTGCATATGATTGACAGATTTTAGATTATTGATCCTTTTGAGTCAAAACTGTAAACGTGACGAAAGTGGACTCAAACCTCATTTAATCTATTGTCATAATAATTCTTATAACCGTGTCACCCAACCCGGATCCACACGAGGGGCCGGATGCAGGATTTATTTTCCTTAACATTGTTTGATTTTTCATGATTTCCCTCGATTTATCAGAAAATAATTCATGGATCTTGATTTAAAAACAGACGTTTTTCTAGGACTAATACCAGTATGTGGAATTTTAGTGCAGATCCAAATAATAATCAGGTTCATATAAATGTGGTTTCACAAACAGACTGCTGGACCTTGGTGGTGGTGTGCGCACTAAGGTTTGTTAACTATTCACGATTTTCTTCTTTGACTTCTTTGAAGATTAATTTGCATCTTGATATCTTTTGTGTTTACTTTAGCAAGACAGCAGACAACCAGCAACACAGAATAAATCCTTCTTTATTTGAATCAAACAAACCTCAATAAAGATGCTTATTCAATCAATCATCAATTATCAATCAATGCAAATACGGACATTTCAAACGTTCATATCTCCAGTGAACCAGGGAATCAAACCTGAAGCCACAGCTGTCATCTTATTTGCATCAGTGAGAAAAGTCAACGTGCACGTCTGTTTTTTTGTTACTGAGAACGTGACAGATCCCTTGTTACAGTGTCTGACACCAGATGGAGCCATTTGTCTCCAGGTGAATGGTCCAAGTTCAGAACCGCTTGAGTCAGAGAGAGTTTCAGTTACATGCAGGTTATAGCGATGATGACATCATATCCAGGTCGGCAACACGACCATTCCCACATGACAAAACACTCCGTGGACAATGGGTCACTTTGTATCATCAGCAAAAACCACAGACGTGACTCTGGGACAGGACGACTCCACATTTGTAGAGACTTGCAAAACTGCATTGACGTTCTCTGGATTGTTGGTGGGTCCATGTGTGCGGATGGAGTTCCATTGTGACCTCATTCCGGGCTGACTTTAGTCACCTCCGCCCCGGCCTGGCTCCTCTCAGAAAGCGTCGGTGCTGCCTTGACCTTTGCAGCACCATTGGCGTTAATGCACTGAGGCCGAGTCCCTTCAATTCGGCTGAAGTGACTTTGCTGACCCCAGATTCTTCCCATGATGCCCGTGGACATTGCCGGCTACAGCATTAGCATAAAGACAGGTTCAAGGAAAAAACATTGCAGGAGCTTGTCAGCATAGCGTACGCCCTCCACTCCACTTAGCTTCAAGTGGGCTCCATCATATTCCCTTCGAGATAAAAAAATACCCCTGAGCAGTGGCTTTAGACATATATCTACAAATACATTTAATATCAGACTGGTGGGAGTGGGAAGTTAATTTTCTTCTACTGCTTCAAAACTTTGTCAACAACATGTATTCTGATTGCTGTGATGTGACAGAAGCAAG